>NW_026892626.1:15731250-16387500 GCF_033815535.1 Pezoporus flaviventris | reverse complement strand
GATGTCATTTATGGTGCCAATGAAAGACAAAGGATCCTGCAGCTGTATATATATGTTCAAGCAGCTCAAAAAGAGCAGACACATCCAGCTGTTTGAGAAGCATCAAGACATTGCTACAAATCTGGAATTAAAAGGTCCCTTTAGGTACAAAGGAGGTTCTGCCATGGACTAAAACATTCACACAAATAAATGCCATGCAAATAACATGTAACAGATGTAACAGGAAGTTAAAACATATTTCACTACATGTTCCAAATACGAACGACAAAGTTTAACAGGCTTAACATCACGTGCAAACGTCGCACATACAGGTTGCATACACCCTTTCAAGGTCATGCCTGTCCAAGTTTCAAAGTGGCGTCCCATCTACTTTAGCTGTAACACTGTCACACTTGTCATACGCAAATGCTGAGACAGGCATCGGCACAATAACCATTTCATGTCATTGCAGAGCAGTTGAACACACCACCTCCCATGTGACAGCAGTCTGTATCAGACAGAAAGCAGCAAATACCCCAGCCTTCCTCTTAAAACAGCTTTGCAGAGAGTGTTTTATACATAAAAGGCAGCTGGCTATGTTTTAACGGACCCTTCTGTAAACAGAACTGATCAACAGATGTGCAATGCTTATTACAGATGGGTATCAACATCAGCTTCATTTTCAGAACCAATAAAACTGGACATTATGCCTATCCTCTGCGCCATTTACCTACCTCAGAAGATAAATTGGATTCACTAATATCTGCTATGGGATTGATAAAAACTTGATGTCAAAAGAATTGAGTACTAGAAAAAGAGAGAAATGAGCATGTCCAGATAATTGCAGCATTTCAGTCTACATACAGGCTCTTCGCTGATCTGAAACTGCAAACAGACAAGTCAATGTGAGGAAAGCGAAGGGAAAAGGACTCTGAAGCAGATATATATTTAGCAGCAGGTTAGATAGAAAAGGCTCAAGGACAATGCAAGTCTTTTCTTCCTCCAGCTAAACCCCCAATGTATTTTTGTGAAAGAAAGCTACTCGTTTGCTTTTAACTGCAGCCCAAACTGCATTATGTCTCTTGGGTGCTTTGATTTTTTTTCTCCCGTCTTTCTAAGTCTCAGCACATAGCCAGCTCGAGGGCTCAGGAGGAGAGATTCTTAAAAGCATGCCTGCAGAAGTAAAGAGATCAGTCACTTTCCCTTGTCCCCTGTGTTCCATGCGCGTTCCCCCGCCCGTGCGGCGTTGTATGAGATTACACGCAACCAGACACGGCCTCTTGAAACGGACTGGAAAATGTAAAATCCTTTCAGAGTAGGCAGAGCATTCCTTCCAGTTGCAAAGGGAAACACAGAAATGGGCCTCATTTCTTCAGAAAGGTCACGTTCACCTTCAAAATTCTATCAAACTCCTTGTTTTCCCCCTGTACAGCTCTATTATCTTAAGGAATCGGTAACAGCCTTTACAGCATATACTGGAGGCTCATAAAACACAATGTGAACATGATGCAAGCAATCTTTGCCTAGTGATTTTTTTCCTAGGCTGCTTGTTTTCAACGTCCACATGCTTTTCCAGCTGTCCTTCCTGTTTCACTATGGCAAATGCATAGGTCCCTTTAAAATCACCATTCTAGATGTGTTTTCAAGTTACCACAACTTACTCTGTGCTGCTCAGTCCATTGTTCCAAATAAATATACACACATTTTGGATTAATCATGACTTATTGTATTAGAAACATGGCATTAGGAAGTTGTAGCAATTGTGGTTCAGTGTATTTGGACAATAGCAAATGTGCTGAAAGCATGATGTGTTCGTGTAAGAGTTAGTGGCTTAAAAAAACAGGAATAAGCTTTTTAAACAGTTTCCTGCTTCCAGTGTCTATAGCTACATTTTCAGCCTTGTACCTTCCCCATTAAAACATTACTGTGCATTTAACAGCACAGGAAAATGCCCAATAAACTCAGCCCTTATCAGGAAGCTACTTTTAACCCCCGAATCCCTAAAGACAGCAGAAAGAGATTGCAAAACACTGTTCATTTTCATCATCTTCACCCAAATACTCTCCATCCATAAGCAGATATATGTTAGCATTTCAGAGAGATCTTTGCTCCAGACTACTGAACTCCAGAACATTAAATGTTTGATACACATTTCAAGACTGCTGTTTTGACACACACTGGAGAATAAGTTACCTCTTTTCAGAGTCAATATGACGTTGAAGAGACTCCATTTAGAGTTAGAACACGAAGCAGAAAGACATCATTGTGCTTACTGTCTCCTAAAACCAGATTTCCCAATAGATTGTTTTAGATAAGGATACATCTCAGCTACAGGACTTCCCTTCATACACTTGGCATGGGTTCTCTGAGCTGAACTAACATCACTGATTTCTGCTGAAGTCTTTAAAGGCATTTTGTAAAAAAAACCAATTCTGCTTCACAGTTGTTCCACAGATGATTCATCATCAGTACCTGAAGTGACAGAGCCGATATCCTTCTCCAGCGAGAACAAGGTAGTGTGAAATAAACTCATGTTGCTATCCTTATGTTTAGGAAATCCACTACAATAACCTCAGGGAAAAAAACCTTTACAGGACAAAAACACCACCACAGGATTTTGACCATATGAGTGGCTGAGGATCAGCTTCAGAAAGGATGTCTAGAACTTACCTATGGTGCAGTTTGTGGTTATTTTTCTCCGCTTGGGGTTGTGTCGTAGCAATTCTAACTCTCGTTTGGTTGGCTCCCATGTTGAATACTTCTCTCCAATGCCTAAGCAGACAAAAAGAAAGTTTCAGGAAGCTGTTTAGTAAAAGGATTCAAATCGCGGTTCAAGTAAAAGCTTTCAACATCCCGTCCATTAGGTTAGATTCAATCTACGTACAACTGCAAGAAGCCAATTTCTTTTTAGCCCTTCAGAAAGATATCAATCTTCCAACAAGTAAGAACTCAAGAAAAAAGAAGCTGTTCTTTACCTATAAGGAATACCTAGCCCAAATAAGTTTTCCATTATTGGATTATAATCCTCCTTTCAGTTAAAAGGAAATTCCAGCACAAGAATAAATCCACTATTACACAAAAATGCATTTCTTTGTGCTCAGGAGGTCAAGTGACAGAACCACTATATGATTTCAGGAGAAGATACAGGATAACCATGAAATCTCCTCTCCAAAGCTTTGACAGTTTATTAAACAGATCAAAACTGACCCAACTTAATGGACAGATACAGGCTTAATCTTTATAGATTAATAGCAGTATTTAGTAATTTGATATACTAAACAGTTGTTACATGTCTTAGAATTTATCATTACAAAGTATGACCTTTCCTTATAACCACTGTTGTAGGATTAGACATTAGCAAGTTCTAGCACTTGAGACTCACTCCACTGATGGATCTAAGATCACCTACAAATGCAGTTAGTAGTAGGTTTACATACAACCCTCCCCCCATCAACAAACCAAACCTCTCCAATTACTTTACTATTTCTCATGAGCTGCAGCTAAAATCTGTCATTACTCCCTTTAAACACCAACACTGATTTCCAATACATTAATTTTGTTCAAAGGAAAGTGCAGTAAAAATGAGTCAGATTAGTAGTATGGAGAACAGATCTGGAGTAAGCACAGAGTTGTGTGCAGTGTAAACCTGATACAAGAACAACACAACAGTGAAGACTCATGTGCTGACCAGCTAAGTACTGCTGCAGCGTTCTACGCAGCACAGAGGAATTACTATGCAGGGTCAATTGTAGCGAGTCACAAAAGCATCTTGGCATTAAAACTAATAAGATGACAAGCAATCTATTCTAAAACTGAGGATTAAAGTCAATTAGGAGTTATTTTTCACGGAATGCATGGAGCAGAAACAGTGCTGTGCTACAGAAAATATAAATCATACATATGAAAAGAGGGAGAACAGAAAACATAGCTAGAGGCTTACACATTCTGCATAATGTGCATGAAATTTTAATAGCTCTTTGATCTTCATTTTCAGAAATAGCTCTGCTTGTCAGAAGCTACCCACCCAAAACTGTTCAATTCATAGTTACTACTGACCCTCCAGCTTCTAGTAAGAAAAGGTCTCATTTTCACATTCTGGAGGACTAGAAAAGTCTTATTTACACGGATGCACCCATCTCTCACTTGGTTTGATTCAGCAAGAGATTATGCGAGAAGCATAAGAAAAAATATCAGAATCACACAGTCCCTTTCCTTTATCCAAGGTTCAGCATCAAGCTCCACACCCAGGAAAACAGAAAAGGAAACTAATTACTGTGTAACCGATTGATGAGATAAAACAGCTGCAATGCTTTGAATACACTATACAGAAGGCAAAGGCAGACAAATGAAGCAACTTCAGAGATGCACATATGGACAGTTCACATATGACAGAACATTGGCTGGCAACAAGTTTTGGATTAGATGTCTGCAGCAACCCTTTTCGTGTTTGTAATGCTCCCTTAGGGATTTATATGAATTGGATGGCAAAGAAAGCTCAACATCATTTTCAACACAGTGTTAGTACCAGCTATTGCACTGGCCAGCTGTAAAATCCCAACTCTGGCATTTGGGCTCACTGGAGTTTAAGCGTGGCCAAACACAGTGTTATCTGACAGTGGGATGAAGCCTTGTAGTAAAAAACCCTTGGATATGGTTAAATCCTGGTTTAAATCAAATGTAACAAAACTCACACCCAGAAACGCATCTGCACTCAGCTTTAGGCATGCAGTAGTTCCACATATGTCAGTGGGACTATTCATATATATTTTGATATATATCTATATATAATCATATAGCTTAAAGAGGATGGGGACCAAAGCATTTCACAAGAGCAACTCTTCAAGACAAGTTAAACACGACAGCCTGCGTTACTTTGCAGGATTCTGGGTGAATCAAATATTGCTCAATTAAAATGGAATGAAATCAAACAGAAAACCAGGTGAAGTTAATGCCACAACACACACAGAGCACAACAGACAGAAAACTTTCTTACAGAAGCCTTTCATTAGAAAGGGCACAAGTTAAGTCAGAGACAGATATTAAAGTGTTTTGTTCCAGCTGTGTAATTTAACATGAATACTGAGGTTTTATTACTCGTGAAAACGAGTGAGAAAAGACAGCACCATTTATTAGGAGTGGTTTGGTGTTTAAAACAAAAGCAAAACACAACTAACCACCACAAAGACGGAAAAAGGTTTAATGCAAGGTTTAACACCAGCCACAAACATGCCAGAAACTCCACCATAATCTACCTTAAACAAAACATGCACAGGTTACCATTTACAACTAAAGGAAAGGAGCATTCTAAGAGTCAAAAATTCATCATTTTGAAAACGATGCTCTAAAGCAGCCAGAGATTCAAGTCAGCATGTGAAATCTCCATCCAAGGATTCACTTTATTAGGTCAAATACACAAATTGTCATTTCTCAGGGACACACGGATGAGGGAAGGAAAAGGCGATGAAGGCTCTAGTTTATACAGGTCAGTTTTGCAAGTAATCATTAATATTGATTGGTTACTTTGCCAGACTTGAGCAAATCCCCCTTTTCCCCTCCCCAAAATCCAAGCATTCGTTAGAACGAAGGGCTCTGTGTATTCACGCCTCCCTCATTATTAAAAGAGAATCAGAGGGGAAAAAACAACGGTAGAGTTGCGACTTGTTCAGAGTTATATCATATAACCCTGAACTACAGCTGGACACGGGGACTCATCACACTAAGTGTTAAAATTACAAGAGAATGAAATGAATCATGATATTTGGGGGTTTTCTTAAAGTTGTTTTTTTTTCTCCAGGCATCGTGTTGTTATGTGAGCATCTATTAAAGTATATACTAACACCCTTCAAGCACTGTGGATCCAAGTTTGAAAATACACAGCATTCACACTTCAGTTTTTAAGCCAATCTCAGCTTTTGCAGACTGGATTCACTTCTGAAGTTGCCAGCACTATCTGAGGTTAACTAACTGTGATAGAAATATAAAACCAAGACACTCAGTCTGGGGTCTGAACTAATCCTGACACTCAGTTTGGAGGAAGAAGGGTTTCATCCCCCTTTATAATCTTTCAGATAACTTGAGTCACTATGGGAAGGAGGGAATGGATTGATGAAAAGAGACGTAATTCTCCATTATTTCTCCTATGTATCTCCCTTTCCCATTCCTTACTTAAATTTGTAGGGAAACACACATGGTTTCGTGATGAAAAACCATAAAACAAAAGGTCTTATGCCATGACTTGAAAGGAAACACTATCTATATGGTGTACGCCAATCATTTAAAGTGGATTGTGTATTCCTTCATTTTATAGCTTCACTGATCATCACAGATTTGGTCTATGGACACAGAAGACGCAGTGTGCATATTTATATGAATAAACATTCATATATAGTATGGCATTCATGAGTCAGTTAACCAGTACAGAGAAGGTGATTCTTCCCTTCACCACACAACTCTCTGGTCCAAGACAAGAAGATTAACTCTCTTAAAGCTGTTTTTTCCCTAGAATATAAGCTAGAGCAGCCTGAGGTCTACTGGAGGACAATTGGCTGCATCTCAGTCCAGAAGGCACAAATACATCATTTGTCAAGAATAAGATAATTAAGAAATTAGTCTTTGAATTTATATATTAAAAAATAAGGAACCAGGGTCCTTCCTATTCTATAGCATCACAAAGAAGCGTTATGTTGTTGTAGTTAACTAATTTGGTGCCTCAACTCCCTCAAAATGGGCATAAGCAGGAAATAGAATGAGATCTGCAGCAGGAACTAAATAACAGCAGCTATACTTTTGATATGCCATCAGAAAAACTCTGTTTAATACCACATTAGCTGCTATTTTTAAAATGGGAAATGAGGTTAAGAATGGTTTGAAGTCATATCAGCCCTGACTAAGGCTGTCACATTGAAACAGGATGCCATGGATTTGGTAAGAGACGTTACTAGACAGAAGTCAGCTGTCTTCAAATACACACTTTCCCACTTTAAGAAAACATACCCCCTGGAGGTCACTGGAAATGGAAGATGACAAGCTTTTATAACCGATGCTTAGAAACTACTCAGGTTAAGATAAATGCTACTTCCTTTCCTTTCCAAAAAATACACAGGGAGAAAAGGTTTGGTTTGGAGTAGTTCTGTCAAGGAAAGGGCATATGAAATCAAGTCTGCTGTAATTATTCAATCACTGGAACATATCCAAACAAGAGGAAAACAACTGGCACGATTAAAACTGGCATTTGTAACTGTGATTCATGTCTATAATGGCAGGATAACCAGCAAAGGGACGCTTGTTAGTGAAGTGCGTCGCCAGCCCACGCCTCTTACCTGTCATTGTACACTGGTAGTGAGAAACCACTGTTGGGGTGAAGGCTAAAAAAGAAAAAATTAGGGAAAGCAAACTGAATAAAACAAATGTGGGTACAGATATTTTGTGTGTCAATATTTCTACATAGATACTGTGCGTGTACCATGAAAGCACAGGGTGTGTAAGTAAGCTGGCACGTTCTATTAGAAAAAAAAAGGAAGTCATTAAAAAGAAAAAAAATCACACACAAGGGTGGAAATTCATGTGAGGGGAACGGATTTATTGCCTATATAAGCCTAAAAGAGCAGCCTGGTACATTTTCTACCTGATACAGATCTGACTCTGGTGTTTGGCATTATTAATGTTAAGTATTTTTATCTCTTCTTGCCATTAAAAAGGAAATAGTTTTGCTACACTTAGGTGTGGTGCACATATTAAACTAACAGTCTAACCCCTGGAAAGTAACAGCTAGACATCTCTCTCTCTCCCATGGCCTGCACTACTGTTGCTAAAGAGCTCTCTCTTCCCCTTACTGGTTTTTTGCCATTGACAAATGGGAGGGATAGGTATGATTAAAGCCAGAAACAAGAAATTCAGGCAGGAAAACCAAACCTTGTAATTTCCAAGCTTTTCGTTGTTCTTCTTTGGCAATTTGTTCCATGTCTTTGTCGTATATGTAATCTTGACACATAAAGCAGTATATACCCCCATACAAAAGGTCTATGGCTGCAAAACAGAAGGGAAGTTGGGGAGGAAGGAAAAAAAGACGTGAGTTTATAAACTAGAAGACATTTTAAAGCAGGTTTCCAAGTCAGGCACTTTCTTCTCAGCAGTTCACAAAGAGTAAAATCTGTACCTTAGAATCTGAAGGATAAAGAAAAAAGAGACATTAAAATCCTGATTTCTTCTCCAGTTATAGTATTAGCTATTCAATTGCTTCTGGTACAGCAAGAAAACTGTGCAAGACAACAAATCATTCACTGCCTTCAAGTTGGTTGTAACTCACAATATACCCCTCGAAGCCGTAAGTAACCAAAAGGCATAATTACAGTGACTGACTACAACACGTGCACAACTAGTACTATAAGACTTGATATGTAAGTTTGATATTGCCTTTTTCTAAGACTTCAGTATTTCCTATTCAAAGCCATTAAAATAATTAGAAAGCACCTATTTAAAACCCAAATGAAGGCTTGAACAGAGGACAGAGCTGAAGACTCAAAGATGCTTGTGCAGGGGAATGTTTTTCCAGAGTAGTTTATTCCACAGGTTACACAGCTCACTCTCATTTCACACACTCTTTTAGAATGGATGTAAGAATTTTGTCCATTGTTCAAAGTAGTTTTCTTACACAACCCTAAAGAAACGAAAGCCAAGAAATTAAATGGATCAGCTAACTGGGAAATATTTTGCTTCAATATACACTGAAGAAGGAAGGAAGTGGAAACTACTCATAGAAAATTGCTGATTTTCAGTAATTATTTGCACATCAGACAGATATGGAAAAAAGCCACAAAGTAAAATAAAACCAATTCAGTGGGCACTAGCAAACTCTCAGCCAGCTACTAAAACACAATCTGCATCTAGCAGCCAACTGAGAAACACATCACCATTCCCCCTCAAGAGTACAGCCCCATTTATTTCCAAATTCCTTTTATTTCCAGATAAATAGCATTATTAAAATAATCTCTCCACAGTGGAAACTTGTATTAAACAAAGGAAACCATTAGCACATTAGGTGGCCTGCAAGCAACAGCCCTGAATTGCTTTGAAGTCGTAAGCAAGCCAAACCACATGCCACGCAGCTGGAATTCTGCTGTTGGTCTCACCAGGCAAACAAAGGTGAAGTCTTTGTGCTCCCCCATTAGTGGGTCAGTGCTTGTGGTAAGGTTTCTTTCTAACCATGTTTTGTCCATCTCTCACAGCCTCTAAACCTCTCTCAGCTTCCTACCACTCTCCTTCAGTCCTGTGTGCCTTTGTTTTTCCTCTTCCTCCTCTTTCTAAATCACTTTTTCAATGATTACATCAAGTCATTAGTAATCAAAAACAATTACTGTAAGCAACTTTGCATAATGTCTGGTATCTTGCTTCATTCTTTTGTTCTGCCTATCTGGATCACCATCAGTTTCTGGAAGAGGATAAGGTCTATCAAGTGTTACCTGGTGTCATGTCTAAACACTGCAATTTTCACCCTTGTGCTCAGAATTCTGCTCCTTCAGCAGAGTATCACAAAAGGGGATAAGAACTTTGGCTGCAGGGAAGATCAGTAACAACACTATGCAACTGCATTGGGGGGGGGGGGGGGGGGATATCACAGGCTACATAGTATGAGAGTTATATAGCTATTTAATCCATTATCTTCTGCACTACCAGTTATTCAGAGTTTTCAACAAAGAATAACCGTTGGAAATCTGAAATATGGTCTCAAAAGACAGAAGTCTAATCCTGTTCCCCATATATTCTTTTAAAAGATCCCACAAACAGCCCCTCTCCCCTCCAAACAACAAAACAGGGCTGGCAGAATGTTGTATGTGGAAGACTCTGTGAGCACTAATACTTTCAGTATAAGAATGGGTAGGTGTAACCTGCACTCAGAGGATTTCTTCTCAGCTTTCTGAATCTACATGCACAAATGATAAAGTATAGCTGTCAAGATCAAAACCAACAAGAGACCACCCTACACAAACCACTTGTGCAGAGCAGAATGAATTTCTAATATAAAGAGCCAGAAAGTCTAACACAAACACTGATGGAATAAGAGCTGTAATTGTCCAGAGCCTGATTAAGGACTCTTGAGCAAATGTCCTCTTTCCAGCATACTTAAGTGAACAATAGAGTTGTATATATGCCAATGCTTTCAATGTCATTAAAAAGACTGCAATAGGTTTTGGACAAATTACCTCAAACACCAGTGACAAGGCAGCTGTACAGGCCTGGTTACAGCACAAAGGAAGGGCAGCAGTTTCTCATGAGAGCCAAAACACGGCTGCTCAATTTCAGGATCCTAGTAAAGTGTGTAAGTTTACTGTTTCCGATCAGTATAAATTGAGTTTTCTCCTTGAAATATACTTCAATTTTCTTATTCTGGTCGTGTTGAGGTGAAAAAGGATGTTTTCTTTAGGGCAAAGTGCAAAATAATCACTACCAAGTCACTGCGGGGAGCACGATGTGCACAGCCAGTCCACAGGGCCTGTTGGGTGCTGAGCAGAGGGTCCCCAATGAAGGAACCACAGAAGGGACGGACTCACTGACAGAAACTCTTCCAAAGTAAGCGATTCGTTACAACTAGCAGAAACTCCAGCACACCAAAAGGACAAAGTCCATGTAAAGCAACAAATTTCACCTCATTGTTATCAACAGGTTAAAACGTTTTGGCTTGTGAAAACTAAATTGCTGGGAAGCTCTTCTCCGAGCTCTACTCAGCTCTACAGCCTGACCAGAGGATTCAGTACAAACCACTATGACAGTAAAGGATGAGAATGCACACAGAACAAAATCTCATCTGTATTAGGATTTGGGATCACAAACCTAACAGGAATGGGCCTCAAATTCACAGGAAGTTTGCTTTTACACTTTCTATGCTGACAACCCTTATCTTCCAGTCAGATCTCCTCATACCTCTTCATACACAGAGTTCTAAGCAGCTGCAACACAAGAGAGAAAGTCAAGATACCTCAATATTCATTTAAAAATAAAGCTATCAGCTGATGGAGAAACAAGGTGGCATCGCAGAAGCTCACGTGGGCATAACAGGAGCAATGTTATCTACTGGTGCAAGTGACAGTAAGCTTGGAAAGACAACAGCTCAGGGGTGAAAGTTTAAATTCAGGCAGCAAAAGGTCTTCAAACTCTATCTGGGAGCCAAGGAAAGTGGTTTATTTTAAGCCCAAGTGCTTTACTTTGCCAAATATAACCACTGACATCCTTGTGAAAATGTTAAGAGACCAGAGATAACGGGAACTTAAAAACATGTAAGAAAGCAGGGAAACGTGCCACATCCAGCGTGTGCACATCTCATCCAGTTAAGAAACTTGCTATGTTTCAGTTAAGAACAACCCAGATGAACAGAACCAACGTGGCTCAGATGAAAAGGGGATGCTTCACCATAATATACGACAGCCATCAAATATGACAGATTTGTGAATCATGTTTTCGTACCATCTTCTTTAGAACACTGGGTGCATTGAAGTGCAATGAAACATACAGCAACTCACACTGAGGTCAGTTTTTACCTGTATGGAAGTTAATTCCATTGTGAGTTTCTGTGACTCAATCTTGGCATGTTATCAACCTGAAAGCAACTCATTCTATGCAAGTCACCTGCATTCTCCATCCCTGGCAGTGTTCAAGGCCAGGCTGGACGAAGCCTTGGGTGAGATGGTTTAGTGTGAGGTGTCCCTGCCCATGGCAGAGGGGTTGGAACTAGATGATCTTAAGGTCCTTTCCAACCCAAACCATTCTATGATTCTATTCTACTTCTGTAATACAGCAGTAATTCTTTTAGACAGTGTTTTAAGTAAGCATCCTGAACTAATTCATGCTCCCTAATTTCTCACCTTAAACATTAAATATTAAACCAGTTTAAGACAATAGTCTTAAATTCATAAGAAGTGATCTGCTAAACTCCAGCTCTTCACTTGCTCTTGTACCTGATGTATTAATACAAGTATCCGCTTGTTTTCCTCCTGTCCTCCTGGCACCTGGAACCTGCACCACAGCTCAGAATTCCTAAACTTGGAAGATACTATGGTTTACTGATAACAGTAAGAATGTTTTTACTTATCTCAATAAGAAACAAAAAATACACCCCAAAAACCCAAGAAACCTAATCAGAACAGCCCCAAACATACCAGACTCATCTGATGCATCAACCAACATGTATATTGGATTTTGCCAGGAACTAGTGAGAAGACACATTAAAGGGTATTCGTTCTTCTCCCTTATCCTCTCAGTCTCTATCAAGGTGACAACAGTCTTATCAGCTCTGCTAGTCAGAGATTCTTCAGAAAGGAAAAATAAAAGGGGGATGGGCCAGGAAAAAAGGGGGAGAAAAGAAAGAAAAAAAGGAAGAAAAAGAAAGGCTGATCCCACTAAATCACTATATGGTGTCCAACCTACCTTGGAACTACTGAGTACATGCAGTTGCACGTACTTCATTTCAGAGGGAGGAAAAAATGAAAACCAAAACAAACCCAAACACAAGCCAAACGTCCTTCTGTTGCCAAAAATGAAGCATCAAATATCCACCCTTCTAACACATATTAAATCACTGGCCACAGCTCAGCAGTACCTAAGAGAAAGGGTATTTTCTTCTCCTAATACTTGAGATAAAACTGTTCTACTCTATGTACTTCTTCTATTTTTAAACCAGCAGCCAACAGATAAGAAGCGTTTTTGTGGGTTGTGCTTTAAAGTCTCCAAGATACCCATTGACCCCATCCAGACCTGGAATTTAGAGGAACCACGGTTTGGCCAAACATTTTATGTTATTTTATTATGGGCAGAATATTAGCTCCAGCTCTTTGACCTCATTCAGAGGTACAGGTATCATATACACACACACTACTTACTATGTGTGCACACACTCTGTATACTCCAGAGCATGCCTACACTCAGGTTACCCTTTACTTCCTATTATGTTTTGCCTTTTGTTAAGTATTGTCCCTGCCTTTCTCTGACCCCACAACCTTCAAGAGCTTCCCTGATGCAGTAAACCTTTGAAAACTGAAAAGAGTGAAATCCTCCTGCCTAAAGCACCTTCTCTTGATATTACAAACTATTATTCAGGTTTAAAGAAGAAAAGTTGTTAAATACTCCCTGTTTAATCCTGCTGGGTTTTCGTTTCAGTTTGTTTTGTTTGTTTTCTGGTTTGGGTCTTTTTCCACAGAAATTTGGGGGCAGGATCCCCAAATCACAGACACCAAGTTTTGTGCTGCTCCATATGATAGAATGCAAACTGCTTATACTCATCTGCACATTCTCCTCTGATCAACAATGGAGACTTACCTCAAAACACTGTTTTCAACAAGAGCAGTAGTAAGATGCAGAACTGCACAGAAGTTACTAGTTGAGTCTGAGGCAAGAATGAGCAAGTGAATGCACAGGAGGCTGGCTTGCTGAGAGCTAAGAATATTCCAGACATACAGAGAACTCTCCAGGAGTCATTCCTGACACCAAGAGGAGCTCACAACTATCTGCACTTACCAGAGCAGCTCTAGCAGCAGACAATGGCAATGAACAAATACATGCTGCCTTCTAACTAGCCCAGTCTGGCTCCAAGTTTGAGCTAAGCTATAGGAATGCACATCACGGAACACACGAGAATTTGCCTGCAATGCTTTGCACACCACATCCTAGAACAGCAGGTATTTTTAAAGGCTATGAGGAATGGCTGATGTGTATATCCTAAATGCTTTCCTCCTTCTCCTCTGCTTCCAATGAAATGATCCTCTGGCTGCCATCACGAGGATACTATTATCTTCAAGTACAAAGAGTTTGTACTTTCTATTATCAAATTTCATCTCATTTTTATCCTTGCAGTCAATGAGGTTATTTAGTTCTCATCACAGGACTACCTAGCCCTCCTCAGTCTAAGCAGTATCTCTGAACCTTGTGCCTGTCATGAGTTTCATACAGACGTAACTCCTTCTCTTCAAGTATTAGAAAGTATTTTGACACAGATCTTCTCTGAGCAATCCTAGAATATACCCATGAGTATTTTCAACTGATACCATTTTCATGTATTTAGTGGGGATACGGGATGCCTACACACGAAAGACAACAGTACCGAAAGAGAACAAGAAAAGGCTAGTTTGAACAGTCCCAAGTCTTCAAAGTCCTGGAAAGGTCAGTCTTATTACCTTTTTCTAAAGGATATCACACCTGTATAAAAGACATTTCATTGCATTAAGGATTCCCAAGCCAGTGGAAATATCAGCCTCTCACAGTGATCGACTAACAGAGACTGTGCAATGCAGAGATTAAAAACAGCAGCTCATATAGCTGGATCTTCACCTACCTGTCACCCACATCAAAGAATACACTAAGAGTACAGCATTATTAATAGACACTGAATAGGCAAGCAGATGCGAGAGCACAGGTATTTCTATAAGCTCAGAGTGCGTCTATTGCTCAGGGGAGCAGAGGGAACAAGAGATGTCTTTTAAAACCACACTGGGCTCTGATCCTGAAGCCTCTTGAAACACAGAGTCAGTTAGCTGCAAAACCATCACTTCCAGTGCTCAGACAGCTGTTAGAGCTGAAATCAATGATATTTCTCCAAGCTGTGATTAAGTGTGCAGTTCCTGCTGGTCTCCATGGAGACCGATGTTGGCTCAGCAAAAAGTCACCAAGTGTTTTAAAATAATCCCTGTCCGTTTTGAAATCTCAAAGCACTTCACTTGGTTTTGCCTATCAGATGTTATTTCCCCCTTCCAATGAAAACTGCAGCAGTAAAAGCAACCCAAAGCACTAGGCAAAGCCACCAAGATATTTTTACAGCTCATTTTGCATTCAGCTGGAAATTAAACACCAAAACATACATTAAAAATATAGAGGAAAGGAATCTCCAAAACTAGAAGTCAAGCAGGCAGTTGTACAATCTTCATATTACGTGGATTTCTGCAGAGTACACTATATTTAGCTGCAAACGAATCCTTTTGGGGATGATATACCAGACTTTATTCTGTGCTTCAACGGGTATAATTAACTTCTGCCCTTTTTATCTAAAGGCTACTCCTTTTGGGAAGTACCTTATCTGACATGTCCTTAATTGTCTAGTACCATGGCAATAACTACAACAGTCTTGAAACAAGAGAGCATCTTCAAAGAACCTCCCTCCTCCATTCAGGGTGGGTTTTTTCCTTTAAGGAAACAGAAGATATTTCACTACAACAGACACCTTGCACAAAAAATAACTTCAAGAATTGAGGCTTCCTAAATACATAAACAGCAAGTCACAACATGTGCAATCGTAAAGCTCTTTTAAAAGGTTCTCCATCAATATGGCACATTTAGTGGTAAAAATATTACAGTGTTTATATAGTATCCACAGAGAAACAGGCAAATACTGTCTGTGGTGTCGATTTTTACATCTTAAACCTGGCCATAAGCTTAGAGTGGAATAAAAGTGGGTTTAATACACCTTTATATACACTTTACTGGAAATCCTTTGACAGATTTTACCTAGAATAATTTGTACTTCTGCATTGGAAAAGGTTCCTAAGTAACTTCACTTAATGAACTGGTTTCAAAACCTCCTTGAGATTACATCCTGTAAAAGCCAATCAAACATGGTCACACAGGGCTGGTTTGGGGTTTGTTATTGTTCAAAGAACGGCTGAGGTTGGCAGAGGGATCTGGAGTTCACCTTGTCCAAGCCTCCTGCTCAAGCACTTAGAGCAGGTTGCCCAGGACTACATCCAGAGAGCTTCTGAGTAAGTTTTTGAATTAAACTGTTCCTTTATTACTTCAGTTATTAACCCCAGTGGAAACAAGAAGACAGAAATAAACCCGTCACAACCCTCTTTCCCTACTCTTCCCCCCCCCCCCCCAAGAAAAACAAGATAAAGCATAAAACAAACCCATCCACAAAAAAAGGCACAAATTTGATTGTTACTTGATTAGTCTTCTTTGCGAGAGGAATGGTGGTTTTTACCTCAGCAAGAACAAGAAAGGGAACACGACCTCCTGAAATAAAAGTTCTCTGAAATAAACACTTTAGTTCAAGGCACTAAACCCACCAGTTTTCACCCTTAGGGGAAAAATAACCCCAAGTTTATTCTTTTGCACTATATATGACATTAATTCATACGTACTAAACAGTAATAAACTCACATTTATGCTGTGAACCAAAACTTGTCTTCGATGAAGTGAAAGCTTAAGCACCAAGTTGAAAACAATACCACCAAACTAATGCAAAATACAAACAAAATTAATCTGTCTACAAGAAAATACAGACTCAGAACGGTTTGGGTTGGAAAGGACCTTAAGACCAACCCAATTCCAACCCCCTGCCATATTACCTTACTGGCCTGGCAGTGACAGGGATAACAGAGCGAGTTAAAAGCACCAGGATGACAGCTTACCTAAATTGTGTCGCTTTGTCTTTGCGTGCTCGTGAATATGTTTCTTTGTAAAACAGCCAAAGAAGACACAGTAGAGGCAAGAGTGGAGTCTGTTCAGGTGGGCACCACACATATGACAAATGCACGACTTTGCCTGAAATAACAAAAGAGAGTATGAGTGACAGAAACAGATCCCCAGGTCCATCTGAACAGAGGGACATACATCTAGCTGCTTGCCTTCCCTTTCGAATGCTGCAAACCAGCAGGGAACCAGGTCCTGCCCCATGTGACAAACCCACCAATTGGATGTATTAATAGAGAAAGCTCTTTCATTTGTCCAGTACATTTATCTCCAAGTCTTGATAGGGAACAGGTCTCATCTAAGAGCAGACAACAGTCAACCCATTTACAACTCTCAGCCTGTAATTTAACGGAACACTTCAAGCAGGATAAGCAGGCACTGCTAAAAACACACAGTCCTACCATTCCCTCACTCCACCTTTTCTGTTCCCTGCCAACCACGCTCTAGCAGAATGACCTGCACAGCCACGTGCAAGCCAGGAGAAAGATGTGTGTGAAATGAACCTGCCACTTACCCCCTCCAAGATTAACCCGTATTAGTTCCTCCATCCAGCCACACAAACAGCCATGGCATTGCAAAGCTCTGGGCATTACGGTTGTGTAGCTTAAGATTACAGCAGTACAGATGACAATTACCAGGGGAGCAAGGTCTCGATGCTTTTGGTCTTGTTCAGTTCTCCATCCAAATCTGCTTACCCCCTACTTACAGTCTCTACCTTGAAGCAATGGGCTTTGCTGCTCAACAAGCCCTTTGCTGAGCTGGTTCAACTTGCTAACCTGGAAGCTGAAGATAGACTAAAACTAATCCTTGGTCAGGTTAACAGGCTTGAGGGGATGAGTAGACTTGGATGAACATTAGTGCTCAGGAAAAGCAGATGCCTGGCAAGGAAGTAAAAAGGTGAAGAGGCAGGAGTTTTGGGTGATAGGACCACAGTAAGAACTCTGCATCAAGCTCCTTAAGACACTCAAAAGCTGTAATATAACTTGAACATTGAAATGGCTGTTGGTATTCAGCATTTCATTTCTCTGCAGGGAGATTCTGCCAGATTCATTTATTAGATATCTCCATACCAGTCCATAAACAGTGGTTGCAACACCAAATCCACACCAGAATTACGGACGTCACTTGTGCCACTTTCAGCTTGGCTTTGAACCAAGCATGGAAAGCAACGTGCTGAGTATTTCCCAGGGCAACCCCAAACGGGGAGGTATGTGATGAAAGTTACCAGGACTCACTGGAGATGAGTGTATAAGCCTGACATGATGGTTTGCATTCCTATGTAACAATATATTTTAACAAGTATAACAGGAGAAGGAAAGAAGCAATTAGAAGGCTAAACAGACTTTTTGACTCTCAATCACAATTGAAGCACTCTAAGCCAACAACACCCAAACCCTTCTGTTAGCATTAAACTTAGGTATTTTAATGAGTCTTTAGAAGTATTAGTCTAGTAAAAGACTTGAGAGTTTGACGGATAAATCTCCTGCCCCACAACAACAATTTGGGCCCAATACCATCTGACTGGAAGATACAGACAGTAGAAGTTCCTCACAGTAAAATAAGAGTAACCAAACTTGTTAACAGATCAGAGCTACAGAGATCCCTTACAGAGTCATCTTACAGACTCACCTGAAAACACCATTCCTCTGCTTGTCAATACAGAAGCACCTTTTTCCTTCCTATTATAATAAGAACTGGAATTAGTAAAACACTAAGCTATCACCTAATCCAGGCAGTGCAGCTCCTCAAAACTAACCCCTAAAGTTCTTGTATTTACCCCATCTATCACAACTTAAAACCAGAGCTGAATAAACGATGCATGAGCCTGTTCCCTAGTCTGGCATTTTTTCTTTCAGAACACTTATGGCTGTTAAAGGAATCAAAGCAGCTTTGCAATATGCTGCACTGTGTCATTTATTTCCAAGCTTCTACAAATTAAGCCTCAAATCCTGGATCTCACATGCTGCGTGTGTGCGCGTTCAAAGTTCTCCCCAAGTTCTGCTAGATGAAAATAGACGGGTTGAATCAAACTCCACACACCTACAGAAGGCAATATTTTAAAGTAGGACCAAAAAAAAACATTCCCCACCACCAGCACAATTTCCATCTTTAGAAAAAACACTGCAGAACTGTCAAACTGGTGCCTAACGGTCGCTCTTTGGCTGCAAAAGCTAAATAGGATCAGCCTATCTGTTAAGATTGCTGCTATGACAACTCCTCGAGCGAGCAAGCAAGCTATTTTACTGAGCCAGCTAAAAATACACCTTTTAGCATTAGATGTATTGTAAACAGATAACAAGTATGTAAAAAAAAAACAACACAGACCAATCATTTTAGGCTAAAAGGCAGAAAAGTCATACCTAAAAGAGTTTCTATTTCAATGAAGATTAAGAGAAATTGAGGAATGGAGAAAGAAAACTCAGTGGCAAGTTAAAAGAGGAGTTCAATTGCTTCTTTAAAGGAAGCGATTTTGTTCATATCCTCTATTTGCTGAGTAGAGCTCAAGATAGTTTCTCTAAAACTGTAAGAAAACAAGGTTAAAAGACAACAGAGTGAGGGAAGAAATCAATATCCAAACCCATAGTGGCTGTTCTTAACTGGATTAGCTGTCTCCTTTTCATCTGCCTGTGCTTTTAAACAATTTGCTAAGTTAAAACAAAGCTGCCACCCTCCTACCCCCCCCCAATAATCAAATCACTTTGTTTCATAATACTCCCACCCCTGCTCCCATCTCTTGAGGCTACAGTCCAAGATGAAACAGAAACCTGCAAATGAGTAATCAAAAAATCAGTCTGATGCAGAAAGGCTTTAAAACACAACTCAAGTTTTGCAAAAAGCAAGTTAGGTCTTGCTTATGGTCTAGATGCTTTAGGAAAGCCAACAGCATTTTGGCTGCAGAATCAACCCGTCAGTTCTTTTCTCTCGTACATCCCTCCTAGACAAAAGAACACCCCTTCCTTATCCTAAGGTGTAAGTGTGGACTCTTCTCCTTCCTCCATATCCTCTCCCATTATTATCCTACTCCTTGCTTGCTCTTCTCCTTTATTCTTCTCTCCCTCAAGTACACCACTCTCCATCTTTACCCTTATTCTCTCTCCCCACACTCAGTTCCTTTTATCCCCAGCCAGCCTCTCCCCCTTACTTTTGCTCTGATGCTCTAACAAACTGCACAGAGGATCCAGTAGAGGCTTCAAGTGTTTTCTTTATGGAATACCATAACGATTTTTATCAATGATAGAAAACTGGAAAGAATGGTGTTGCACAGTACGAACAGTAACTAACATCTCTGTGCCGCAGGAGTGAGATGCCCAGCCAACACCTAAATAGGGCCTACGAGAAGCCTGGAAAGGGACTTTTGACAAGGGCCTGTAGGGACAGGACAAGGGGGAACGGCTTTAACCTGCCAGAGAGGAGACTGAGATGAGCTCTTAGGCAGAAGCTCTTCCCTGTGAGGGTGCTGAGGCACTGGCACAGGGTGCCCAGAGAAGCTGTGGCTGCCCCATCCCTGGCAGTGTTCAAGGCCAGACTTGACTTGCACTAAGTATTACAAGATAAATAAATGCATCCTTTAAGTTCCACCCCCTTTTCCTGGTGATGCTTCCACACGCTGGTGAAAGAGGCAAGTAGGAAAAAACAACAAATGAGGGTCCACTTGCCTGGAGCCTCAGGAACGTGTGACAGCTCCTGAAATAGACCTCTGCTTTCTTGAACAATTAATCCCTTACAGACATGTGAAGAGACCAGTTTAAGTTTGCAGCATTCCCTAGTTTAAGGGCAGAATAGGGGAAAACAAACAAACAAAACCCCAAAGAAAAAAGTCAGATAAGACAAGACGTGCAAATGTCCTCACTGAGCCACAGATCAAGACACATAAGGGAAATTTAAACATTTCCTCACATATTTAGAGTTCCCTAAATGGTCTTAATAAGCACATCTGAGGTACAGTCAGTCCTCTCTGTCCATTTTTGCCTCTGCTATTCCCTTTGGATGTCCACACCACAGCCTGGGCACAGACTTGTTTTTATTCTTATCCATCCATGCTGCAAACAACTCTTGTCCAAGTGTAACACAGACACAGCAGCTCACAGAGAGTGACAAACAGCATGCTTCCCTTCACCTATTGTTCAAAGGAAAATAGGACAGATAATCACAAAAGGTCATATAACTGACCACTGTTTCTTTCCTTGCTGAAGATGGAGACCCTATGGCTATTCCAATAGCAGCATTTCTTCTGCCTTGTGGGAGGAGGAAGCCAATATTAAACCAGCGCTGACAAGATTTATTACTCTCAAGTACTCTGCACAACAAGAGTAACAAATTCAGGTCAAATCTGCCTTATGACATTTCTATCCCTTCTTAGTCTCCATTAACTTCAAGATTCATTGGTGCCACAGACCCACCATCCATTAGCAGAGTAGTTGGGATACTGCATATATTTAAATAGTTGAAACTTCAGAGCCCTGTTCTTAGGTATCAAGAAGCAAGCAATGGGAATTGATTCCACAGTTCCCAGTGGTATGGCATATACATCACTCCTCCACACGCTGATAGGATGATTCAGAGGTGCTCTGAGTCAGTGCACATTTCTGACACGTCAGCTTTAAAGAAAGTGAAAAGATCAACTTTAGTATTTTCCACTTACTTCCTGCAACCAAGTTTTAATTATGAGCTTGTCTCATTACAAGTGTCAGTTATTTGTTAAAAAGAATGTGATCCATAGCGTAAGTTGTGGTTCCAGCTCCACTATTAGTAAAGGTTTTATTAAAGACGAGGAAAACTGTGCTAGTTACACGATTTAGTGGTTTGAGAAGTGTTCAGAAAGTCACCTTAAGAAGAAAGAAGCCAAGTACAGGTAACTTCTTAAACTGGGTTATTCTAAATAAATACCTACAGTCTAATAAATACCTCAACAGGCTTACATGAAATCTGGGGATGGACTTTTCCTGGTGCATGTAGGGATGGGACAAGGGAAATGGCTTTAACCTACCAGAGGGGAGATTGAGATGAGCTCTTAGGCAGACGTTCTTCCCTGTGAGGGTGCTGAGGCGCTGGCACAGGGTGCCCAGAGAAGCTGTGGCTGCCCCATCCCTGGTGGTGTTCAAGGCCAGGTTGGACACAGGGGCTTGGAGCAAGCTGCTCTAGTGGAAGGTGTCCCTGCCCGTGGCAGAGGGTTGGAACTGGAGGAGCTTTAAGGTCCCCTCCAACCATTCAGTGATTCTGTGATAAATGTTTTAACCAGCAGCAGAAAAAGCCAGTTTTCAGCTCTGTCCAACAGCAAACATTAAATCTAAGGTCCTTGCTCTGCACCACTGTATTTGCTGGCTCCCATATTGCCATCAGGTGCAGCAAAGAAGATGACCACACAGCTTTCCTCATCTGTTAGCAGAATGTTTGGCTCCAACTATCTAAGCACAGGTTTGAATACAATGGTATCACCATTTATAATTAAAGCTGAAGTAGCCTAAGCTGTTAAATAACATCACAGTTCTCAAGCTGAGTGTAAATAAAAATATACCATTCTGAACATCTGAGCAGCCTCCTGTCATTCCGTAGATTAGATTAACCCCATGAATCCTACTTCTGCCTATAAGAGAAGAAACACTGTGAAAGAGGGAACAATGGAAGCACTGAACATGTTACAGAAGATGCTAAAAGCAACTTGAGGCAACTTCTTTCCCTTCCAAACTGGTCAAGCTATTCCGTTACACCTTACTCACAATGCTGAACCCCAATAAAGGCACAAACTACCTGTCTTTTGATAAGGCAAAGTAACATGCACATTAAGTTCACCTGGGAGAAACTCAGAACCAGAGAAAGAATGATTAAATGTCTTCTGAGTTCCAAGTCTGAAGGTGATTCTCCCCTTGCTCCCTTTATTTTTTCAGGGTTCTTTTTCCCCCTCCTACCTTCATGGAGGACACATTAGGAACCACACAAGAGAAGCAGACTTACAGGTTTTGATGCCAATATCAGAGTATTTTTAATGATCTGCTGCTTAATTAATACTTTTTGGTCTAAAAGTTTCAAAAGCTCATTAATCCTATTCCTTTCTCAGTTGTGTTTTCTGGTTTCAACAAATTATCTCCATTGCCTCAGCTGGCAATGACAAACCTCTGCCAAGTGTTCTGATGCCAAAGGCTGACAAAGTCTATGGGAGCTTATCCTAACTCATAAAGCAGCCTGAGCTACCTTCTGCAGGAGTGATGGTTTGTCACAGCAGCACCATGGCCAACCCATTTAGGAACCAAAGCACAGTTGACTAGACCAGAATCCACATGCAGAGAAACAATAATAGTAGAACTGAGTTGGGAGGAAAGAGGAAAAGGAAATAAAGACATCACTTATGTTGTTTCCAGTTCCTGAACAGGTCTTCTCAGGTGTAAAATTAACCATAAAAAATGACTGTGGAAGCCTGACACCATCTGGTCTCATGCCTTTGGACATGGTAAGCAGTTGGTTTTATTCTCTGCTCAAACGGTGGGAAGACGAGACAGGTCCGTGCTTTCAAGAGGTAGCTGAACACCAGAAAAATGCTCTACACAAAAGAGCATTGTCAGTAACAAAGGGAGAACATGGACCTAAAGACAAGGCAGAAAGAACACCGATCCAAAGATAAGGTACAAGAAGAACATGCAGGTAAACCCTTCAAATTCATGGGGCACAGGACCTATTTCATAGCACATGAGAGAAGGCGGCATCGGGAAAAGCATCTTCCACACACATGAGCTGGAAGCAGCAACATTCAGGACGGACCACAAACATCTTCTGAAGTAACACTACCCATTCTGAAGGATGAAACATCTCGATTAAGTTATCCCAAAGGCTTTCACTAAGCAGGTAATATCCCAGCTTCCACTGACTTAGGAATCCATAGTAGGAGCATTCACTTCCCTTCTCCAAAGTGCACAAGATAGGAGAATGGAGAGTATTAAGCAGTGCTAGAGCACAGTGAGTAGTTACACTAATAACTTCTGAGCATGGCAGTACTGTCCCAGCCTTAAATTAGCTGTGGCTAAAATAATTAATTAAATTCATTCCCTATCCTTAAGGAAAACATGGATAACTTTTCACTGAGCAGCAGCTGGAAAAAGGTGCAGTATAAAATAAGGAGTCACTGATCTGAACTGAAGGAAGCATGTTTGAAACACCTCTGAGTCCATTAGAAAAAGAAATGGAGAGCACAGAGGTTCCATATAAAAAGCCTTTATAAATGCTTCTCTCCAGGTAATATAGTAGGGTTTTATGGCTCCACATGCCCTTCTGAACTGGGGGCATTAATTTAGACAACAGTGTTAAAGGCCATTTTCCACTGTGTCCAAACATGCTACAGCTGCTCTGAGACCAGCAAAGGGGAGAGAATAATAGAAGCCACTGAAATTTACCTCAGAAAAGCCAATCTTCTTTCCTCATCCACATATATTGAATTTTAACACACACAAAGATTGACCTATAGGAGCCAGAAAAGCCTTCCTAGAGCCCCACCTCCAGAAAGGACCAGATCTCTTGAGGGCAGATACTTTAGTCCTCTTCACTAAACTTGACCTAGTAGTTGCTCACACCACATGCTGTTCTACACCAGGATCACCCTAAACTAAAGCAACCCTTCCCATTCTTAAGTAAGCTACCTCAAGTAAGTCTTTCCCCCAAGGACTCAGAACAAGAATAATTACTTGGTTTTGATGTGGTCTTTCATTCAATATGATCAGAGCTCCAGGGAAGCTCTGCATTAAATGGAAAGATGAAGAACATCTCTAAACTCATCTTTTTTTCCCCCTTCCTACTGGAAGGGACTGGTTTACACTGTTCTGCTTCAGCTCATACATTTGCACTTAGAGGTATGTTTCTGAACTAAGACAGGTGACTTCATGCTCAGGAGGAGCACTCGCATTCTTTGTTCCACTGGCTCAACTGCAGGTAGAACCATCGCCAAACTAGGAGCAGCGACACAAACCTGGGGTAACAGGAGTGGTTTGAGCAGTGATCACATCTGCCTGCTCTAAAACAAGTGACATCCGCAGCTGGAGAGCTGCTTCTAATGCCAGCCTGGGCTCCATTCAACTTGGAGCGTGTCTGCCCAGAAGGGAATCGCTGCTGAAGCTCCAACACGATGAAGTTAAGGGATTAAACCTATGGACAATACTCACAAGAGAGACAACACATTCTTCTCAATCAACTCTGACATGAACATTTATTCTTAAATGAGAATGATGCTGTAGCCAAAGTCTACCCAAGCTCCAAAACCACAGCTTTGGGCCAAGGGCTCTTCTCAAGAGAGCACAGTGCAAGTCAATGTAAAACCAGGGAACTTTGGTTCACCCCCAAATACAACTGTTAATTTCATTAGAGATCTGACTAGTTATCATTTAACCTCTAATACAGACCGTTTCCTGCTCTCCTTACTCTGAGTTTTACATATATAATAAAATGCATACTATATATAAGTATATATATTCATATATATATTTATACTTATATATATATATATATATACACATACTTATGAATACACACACCCTTACAATGCCTCGGTGGTGAAGCACTGGAATGGGTTGCCCAAGGAAGTGCTGAATGCTCCACCCTTGGCAGTGCTCAAAGCCAGGCTGGACGGAGTCCTGGGTGACATGGTCTAGTGTGAGGCATCCCTGCCCATGGCAGGCGGTTGGAACTGGATGGTCCTTTCCAACCCTAACTATGCTATGATTCTTTATATACATAGAAATTTAATATACAAATATACGATATATAGAAAGAGCTAGACACAAAATCAGATTATTTTTTCCTTTAAAAAAAACCCAACATTTTCCAATTTGTTTCACACAAAATTCCACAGCAGGTACAGGCTGAAAAGAAACTCGGAAGAAAAAAAGTTGCACTATTTCAAAAGACAGCACAAGCTAGAGGAGAAAATAGAAAGATGCTCTAAAGATGCAATTTTGGTTTCCCCATGTACAGTCATAGTAGTAAGAAGCTGTATTTCAACAAGAACAAAGCCATTCTTCAGTATTCAAATGACTACGCTGAAATTGTTTATTTGCTTCTCCTTTGGTAGGTGCTCAGCCCCCACCCCCAGCATTTACGAACCTAACTGATTTCTCAAGTACTCTATAAAAAAATGCATTTAAGAGTCTATTGTGTTTTTAAACCATTGCTATAATGAAGCCTGTTCCAATTGAATTGCATGTCCTTCTACAGCATGATCCCTTTACAAGCGGAAAGGGTCTTTGCCTTGTGAAAGCCCATCAGCTGCTTCAAGTTCAAATGCATGTCTCTCTCCCTGAATACGATGCATGGCTGTGTTGTGTGTGTTGATTTTTATCTATTTCCTGCAATGCACCACTGCAGTAAGGAATTTCACAGGAGAACAAGGGGCTTGCCAATACCGCAGTCGTGTATTCCGAGATCTCCTACAAAATCTATTTCTTTACTTCACCATTCCCCCGTTGTCAGCAAATTGTGGAAGCGTTTTTAACTGTCCTATTAGGTAATGTATTGATCTAATCTGGCAGCACGTGACTTGGGAAGCAATTCAAACAGCAAGTTAAACAGACAAACCTGCCTGATGCTGGGCAGACTCTTACTAAACCCTGCCCGTGCTGCAGAGATTGTGTGTAGCCCTGCACAAAACTAAGAGATCAGATCCTTCATGTGAAAACAGCTCTTGGGAAGCTTGCCATGGAAATACTCTGGATATCATCCTTTCAGAAATAAAAGGAACTTAAGGATGCATAGGATCAAGCCCTAAAGAACCCTAGAGCCTCACGGAGACAAGCCCAGCTATTGCAGCTATCTCTTCTTTAACTACTCTAAGATGGCCATAAAAATACGTTAACTTAGTCCACCAGAAAGTCAAAGCAATTCTGCAGGTAGGAATGACGGATGGGATGGTGCTACAGCACAGATTGTAACATAGAATCACAGAACAGTTAGGGTTGGAAAGGACCTTAAGATCATCTAGTTCCAGGGATGGAACATTCACCACTTCCTTGGAGAACCTGTGCCAGTGCCTCACCACCCTCACAGTAAAGAACTTCTTCCTTACATCTAACACCTGAACTTCCCCTGTTTAAGTCTGAACCCATCACTCCCTGTCCTACCACTACAATCCCTGAAGAGCTCCTCTCTGGCATCCTTGTAGGCCCCCCTTCAGATACTCAAAGGCTGCTATGAGGTCTCCACACAGCTTCTCTTCTCCAGGCTGAACATGACTTATGTATGAGACAAATACTCTCAGCAGAAAAAGGGGACTAGTAGAAAATGAGCAGCAATAGAGTGACAAACAGCTTCTATTAGCAACTATTTTGCTTTATTATAAACAGCCCCATAAACAATGCCACAGTTAAGTAGGGTACATCCATTGTGGAGCCTCACCAAGAAATATTAGTCTTGTAGAAAATACTTCTGGCTTTTATAAGCTTCCTATGAGTTATGCACCATTCTGCCCAAGACTTCAAGAGTTACTATACATGACATTTTATGTTTGCTGCAGCAAAGTCAGCCAACTGGCAATACAGAGATTAACCCCACTGCTTACAGCTTTTCTGACAATTGTGGGTTTCAATGATGGTAATATAGCAAACAAAGTAGGCATACAAGCCAAAACCTCTTCTTGCCATGAGAATAAAACATCCTTTTTGTCTAATAGGAGATGAAGACAAGTTCTAGTCCCCTCTACAGTGCCTACAAGAAAAGCTATTACAAAACAATAAACTGAAATTTCCCTTTTGGTTTTACAAGAGCTATAAGGAACATTGGCTGATTCTCCTTCCATAGACTGATCTGCCCAAAGCACCACAAATAACTCCCAAGAGGCATATTCCCCCCTTAGAAACATGCCAGAAAACGTGCTGACACAAAAAAGACCACTAACCACACATGCTGAGCAGTCTTCATCACAGAGCAAGTGCATCCTCTAAAATCACACTGCAAGTCTTCTGTAGAAAATAAGAGAACATCCACAGGGTCTCAAACTGTTTTCACTAGCACAAAGTGTAAAACAGAACTACAATGGACAAACTAGAAATAGAATCATGGAATGGTTTAGGTTGGAAAGGATCTTAAGCTCACCCAGTTCCAACCCCTGCCACGGGCAGGGACACCTTCCACTAGAGCAGCTTGCTCCAAGCCCCTGTGTCCAACCTGGCCTTGAACACTGCCAGGGATGGGGCAGCCACAGCTTCTCTGGGCACCCTGTGCCAGTGCCTCAGCACCCTCACAGGGAAGAGCTTCTTCCTTAGATCCAACCTGAATTTCCCCTGTTTAAGCTTGAACCCATTACCTCTTGTCCCATCACTATAACCCCTGATGAAGAGTCCCAAGACATCATCATCTGAGGACATATTTAAGTTCACCTAGCTGTATGTACAGCTTCCTCCATGTACAGGAATACTCTAAGCCAACTACCACATTACTGCCACAGAATGAAAGCAAATTCTCAACATGCTTGCACAGAACATGCTTTGATATCTTGTAAGCTGAAGCTTAATGTTCCCTTGTACCTCAGTACAAAACTAATTAATAATTCATTTTACTGGAGCAAAAGAAGAGCTCTTTCATTCACTAGGAAACTTCCATGCAGCTTCACAAACCTGAAACTCTGGAGATAACACAGAGGTGGTCAGATCTGCACCCTTTAGATTTAAGATTCAGACAGTGAATACTCTAAACTCTACAGACATGCAAGTCGGCTTAGAAAAACGGTTATTAAAGCAATATGAACATAAAGTACCTTCTGGAAGGGGAAAGGAGCTGGTATTTCTCACACTACATAAGCATTCACATGACAAAAACTTGTTCCTTTATCCATTTAAAGAGTCTGCAAACTGCTGCAGTCCTACAGGAGAATCATTAGCGACAATGTTGGTAGGAAGGTGGGTGAGAGTTTCTTAGTGAAGAGCTTCTGTCTTTTTATATAGGAATTGCAGCCAGTTATTATGGTTTAATACTTCATGCTGCATTCGGAACAGTAACTTGTTTTGCCAGCCCCACAAAGGAATGAACTGGGAGGAGGGTGCACTTAAACTGCCTCTCAAGAAGAGGACACGTGAAATTCTAGCTCCTGCTGCTTAGGAGAGCTTGTGAAAGGGATGCTTTTCAAGTAGAGATACATGTAATCACCTACATGGAATCAAGCAACAACTCAAATCCCTCCAATCTAACCTCCCCCTCTCCAAAGAAACAAAGAACACCCCCAAAATCCATCATATACCAAAATGACAATATATTCTCAATTTGGCACTTCACTAATAAGACTCACTTCTGGAGCTGAGTTTAGAGCATCTTGTCCAGATGTCCATACTCAGATTAACCTAGAACAGGTCTCCAGGCTGGATGGACTCTTGAGTAACCTGGACTAGGTTATTAAAAGGAATGCTAATAGGAAAAAAAGGTTGGTTTTTTTAAGTCCCATTCAAAAGTTTGCCTTTTTTAACACTGGAATTACAAAAGCAATTCTTTGTATCTTTTTGAGGCGTCATCATCAGTAGTTTTGACTTCAAGAGATCTACTTTGATTCTGATCAGCCACAGTTTAATAAACATGAGGCAAGCCTAGAAGTGAATGGAGTTGACATCCAGGCCCCAAATCTGTCCACTGACATTTGTGTAAAGAAAAGAGAAAGTCCAGAGCCAAACTGCAATGCAATTCTTTGAAGAGCAGCACTGAGAACCATCAAATACATTCAAATCTTTGCCTTGACCCCCAGCTCAGACTGCTGCCTACAACGAATATGAGAACAGGAGAGCATTTATGTGCAAGTCAGATGCCACTCACCTTAGCAGCAAAGGGAGAAACTTCTACTTATAGCAGCTTTAAACTACATGAATTCAGTAGAAGAAAAAAGCCTGTCCTTACTACTGGGAGAATAAATATCCAAAGAGGGTTAAAGAAATGTATTTTGGTTGTTATTTTTTATTATTGTTGTGGGGGGTTTTATTTCATTTCCAAAAAGCTGCTGCATCTTACTAAACAAGCCTCCTCTGGGACCTAACAGCAGAGCGGGATGCAGCCAGAGCTTTGTGTATTTGACTGGTTACTATATGAAAAGCTCTCATACTCATCAGTAAAGCCAAAGAAGAGGCCAGCCATGTCTCTTGCCCATGCTTATGACTCTGCTGAGTGTGGCAACTCCAGCTGTAAACCAGGCCCAGAGTGTCTGGAGGAGAGGAAAAGGCAGGAGGGTGCACAGCCCTGACAGAGAAACAGGTTGAGAAGCGAGAACTGTGCAGAACCCAAACTGCTGCTGTGATCTGCAAGACCATAGACACAGAAGCAGAGAAGCCACGCTCCATACAGCAAGTGATACAGCACCAGCTCTGGACCAAAAGCTCCGCAGCCATTGAGAGCAAAACCCCCATTACAATAATGCATCTGCTACTGGTAGCAGCCACAGTAAGTCTGTCTTTGCCTACAGCTAAAGAAGTATGATCCAACAGTCTCCCAAATATGTGAGCAATCACAGAAAACACAAAGAATTTCTTTTCCCACTGGCAACTGTTTTAAGACAAAAACATCTCACATCGCTCACAACTACAAAAACTGAGGAGAAAAGGGCCATAAGAACTAAAACATTCTTAATTTCCACAAATATATGAAGGATGATCTTGCAGCAACAACCCCAGTGCCCCTGTCATAGACTTGTAAATGGTGATGCATTACTATTGTGAAATAGGATTTCTATTCTGTGCTTCACAGAATCCCAGATTGGTTTGGGTTGCTTTAAAGGACCTTAAAGCTCATCCAGCTCCAACCCCTGCCATGAGCAGGGACACCTTCCACTAGAGCACCTTGCTCCAAGCCCCTGTGTCCAACCTGGCCTTGAGCACTGCCAGGGATGGGGCAGCCACAGCTTCTCTGGGCACCCTGTGCCAGCACCTCAGTACCCTCACAGGGAAGAACGTCTGCCTAATGTGTAATCTAAATCGATCCTCTTTGATCGTCTGACATTTACTCCATTCATCATCTGGACCAAACCTGAAGGGCATGTGGCTGAATTTCAGAGAGTTTGAGCATTTGGGACTTTTATAAACTCAAGAGGTAGCTGCAAGACTGCAGCAACCGTGAGAAGCAGCCCATCAGTAGACTCCAGCAAAGTGCTCCATGTTGATGGCATGCCTGATCTCCTACAGCAAGAGATGCAGATTTAACAAGAACATTTTGTGCTGACCAGCCAGACCCTGCTCTCTTCACTTGCCTTCTCTGCTTAGGAGAGGAAGCGCTAAAACCTTACCTCAATATTAACATTCCCTTCTACAAAGGCTCATCACTTCAGTTTAGCACTGTTTACATGCCACAAGTATTATGTCCACATCTTTTTAGCAGGCTGCTGGATTACATAATGCGACACTGAAAACAAAAATTAGCAAATTATAGGGTTTGGTTTCATTTATGGCCATTGTGCTTTGTTTGCCATTTAATGCAAAAAGTATTAATGTAAAGCATGGATATAAAAATGAGTTAAGACAAAAGACATACAAACTGCAGCAGCCAGCTGGGCTCATTGGCCAGGAAAGCTTATTAGGCAAAGCACATGCTTTTAGCTAGAACACACCTCTGCATTCCAAAAAGAAATCCCAGCAGGACAGCAAGCTTTCGCAATGCTGGGACAAGAAAAGCAAGCAGAAACCATCCCAAGCCGCTAATGACAGTGAAGACCTGTTTCATAACATCAACAACATCTTTCTTGCTATTTTTCTTGCTCTTTAAAGGACAAACTAAAACAAAACCAAGGCACCTCCCTTTCACCATGTGTTAAAGAGAAGCTTGTCTCTACAAAAGCTTCCCCTACCCTTTACCGTTCCAAAAGCAGATGTTGGAAGGGCTGCAGAAGAAAGGGTGAAAATACAATTAAGTGCAGATAACGTTACTTTCAGGAATAAACCAGCTCCTCCTTCCTTGATAGCAAGCATGAAATCATAGCCAGAGCTGTAAGCATTATACAAGCTGGCTGTGTAAACGTCAGTTTCTTTCTGAATTAACTAGGTTTCATAAAATTCTAATGTCTCTATTAAAATATGAAAGATGGATGAGGAAGACAATGCTTCAGCCAAACTGCTACTCAACCCTAGCAAGCTAAAAACCCACCCAACTTTATGCTACTGAACAGCAAATGCTGAGCCTCCTTGTGATTACCTCCAGGAGAAGGTGGAAAGTACAAAATCAAAACAAATACCTCAAACAAACCAAACCCAACTCAACATTCCTATGGGGTAAAGACTTATCTTACAGAGCAACTGGGCAGCTCTGAGGAACATTTCTGGTAGCCAGTTGCAAACACTTGTTAGTAACCTTTTGAAAGGAGTACAGCTTTGACTATACAGAATTGAGTAACAGAAAAGCTGAGGTTAACCCTAAAACTATTCCAGTTCTTGAAATTGTTCAGAGTTCTGCAAACAGGAACTGCCAAGACAGAACACTTCTGACACGAGGCAGTTGTTTCACTCCATAATGCATCTTTCTGACAGTACTTCAGAACTCAATGTGCACGTTGCTTCACTTTCTCACAACAGAACCTTTAAATACTAGAACAAGTTACAAAAGAGCAAAGAAAAAGGTTTAAAGGTGCTGAAGAACATCTTAAAGCTATATCCAAAACAAGAAAAGCTTACCTTCAGCAGTTTTAACTAATGCCATTACACATCATAAGTGGGAGTATTCAAACACAATACTCTAACCTTTAAGATGCTCTACTATGTGTTACATCTGTGCCCTGTAAGCAAGAAAAGGGAACATGCTACATAATGTTTTCCACCTCTTTTTTGATGAGGAGATGAAGATTCCTATTAAAGATTCAATTCTGTCCACTGCCAGAGCGCTGAAGAACAGTACTTTGATGTAGAAGACAATTTGCTTGTCAAAGTTAATGAATTACTCCAGTTATTCTCTGATTAATCACACAGAAATTAAGAACACAGAGAAAAGGTTCTCTGAAAAACTACCTCTCTCTTTAGAAAGTTTGCAGGCAAGTTCAAGTGGTTTTCATCAGCACTGTGAATCCGTGCCTGGGCATTTCTTCCTCAGTAATGAAATCATTCTTGGAATTAAAGTGCCAAATTTCCTGATATCCCATTTCTGATAATCAAGCGATGGCAGTGGTAACTGATGGAGGAAATGGGGAGACAGCACTGCCAACGTGTGTTTAGCCCAAGATGTGCATGAGGACTCCCCCAGTTCACCAATTCCAGGTAAAAATTATCTCCTGAGAAAAATGCCGAAGAGATTTATCAGGTGTACTCATGCTCCACAGAAACCTTTGGACAAGTGTTTTTGGACAGCAAACCCATCACTAGAGTTTTGCCAGAGAGAAGTTAAATGATGACACTAGAGACAGAGGAGAAAAAAAGATCCACAGTGGACAGGTCAGGAATGCTGTGAAGAAAGGTGGATACCAGAGCTCTAGTGGGACGACTTCTTAGGTATCACACGGCTGCAGGCAACTCCTTCAGCACTTGGTACAAGAAACTTGAAGTATATATAAATGCTGTTTTGTGCAGTGTCCAACTGTTAGAACATTTAAGTCCACACGCAATTAGCGCAGCTCAGTTAGTTTCACCATTCATGGAAAGATTCATCTTCAGTTTCATGTAAGGCTACTTCATTAAAACAAAGACAGTAACTTCCAAGTAACATTCCATGACAAGCAAGCAGGAATAGCTATTTGCATACATCCTAATTCTTAAACCAGCTCAGGTTTTGTTTCAAGAAACAAACAAAAAGCCAAACATGATTCTCCTCTCTAGATCTTGCAGAGCAGGAGTACGACAAATAAGATCAAATCTGTTTCAGCAGCTCATTCACGTCTCCCTTTTCCTTCACTGGCTCTTGGGAAACTGCAGTTTTGAAAAGAACTATCCCATATATATGAATATTCCTTCTCAAATGAAAATATAACTTATGTACATATATATACACACACACGTGATAAAAGTGTGACCATTCTACACAGAGGAAAGCAAAGGGAATTTGAATCTCAGTTTCCTATAAGGATGGTTTCAGAATGTCCTTTCTGTACTCTATAGAGTACACAAGGAGGGCCAGGAAGCCACTGCAAATTTTCAACTCAAAAATAGTATCTGAACACAGGTATAGTTTGCATGATAGGAAAAGATATGTTTTTTATAGAGGCCTTGCTCTATTTATGTCTATTTATATTAAGGCCACAGACACTCAGTGGTTGGCAACACACACTTGGACAGAAGCATCTCAGGTTTTGTAAGACCCGAGAGACATTTAAAGAGAGATAAATGCACAAGGAGAAACTACAATACATTCATCAGTTATTGAATGTTCTGGAACGCAAACACCTAACACATCAGTAGCATATGGCATTTAATAAGAACAGCGCTTGCAGAAGATGCTTGAAAGCAAGAGTTGAGTCTGCTCATGCATTACAGGTGATTGCCAGCAACTACACACATGGCACTGATTCATTCGGACAAGGTAGTCACAGCCACAGTTACTGTCACATTTGCCAAGCATAAAACGATGTCACTTTGATTCCACCTGACATTAGCAAATACTGAGCCCACAGCATGTCCATTAACACTACTAATTTAGTGTTTCATTTACCAAGAGCACCTGCGCAGGAGAACTGCAGGCTGCTTCCAGAAGAAAAGTTACTCAGGTATCATTTACAGTTTATCTTATCAGAAGACTAAGGGTGTACGTGCATTTCTGTGTGAAGCACAACACAAAAGAGAACTTCAGCTGTATAAACATAATAATTGTGTGATTTAAATCATCCCCTTGTAAAGCAAAAATCACAGATCTAAGGACTCCCAATTGGAAAGATGACAACTCAAAATTAGAACATGCATTGGTGGAACAAACTGCTTTTTAACTGCCATGGCAAACACAGAATCACAGAATGGTTTGTTGTGGAAGGGACCCTAAAACCTCATTCAGTTCCAACCCCTGCCACAGGCAGGGACACCTCCCACTATAGCATCTTGCTCCAAGCCCCTGTGTCCAACCTGGCCTTGAGCACTGCCAGGGATGGGGCAGCCACAGCTTCTCTGGGCACCCTGCGCTAGCACCTCAGCACCCTCACAGGAAAGAACTTCTGCCTAAGAGCTCATCTAACTCTGGACACTTGCTTAGGTCAGTAGAGCTTCCTCAGAGCTATGAAGGAAATACCTGTTTGAGTCTGGAAACAGGACAGGAAAGCAACATCCAAGCACTCTTCAAAGTACAGCTTCAGATTTGAAATAATGCTCCAAAACAGATGGGAAAAGAAGGCTCCAGCATTCACATACTTGGAAAAAGATTCCTGCCGTGTCTACAGTAGAAAATACTGACATCTTGATAAGCCTAAAATATGGGGCTTGAACACATGTGGAGTGAGTTACGCCAACATCAGTGTAACTGCTCTGTGTACCAATGTAAAGCTGCCTGCAGGATGAGCTTTTTATTAAAAGACTGAATTGAAAACCAGAGACAAGGCTACATCTGAAAACTAGAGACAAAGCTACATCAGCAGCTCTTTTAAATTGAGGAAAAAAACCCAAACAAACAGAAAGGATTATTGGAAAGTATAGTACAGTAGCTGTAAGGTCTCACAATCCACTGGGCAAACAGGTTCTTCTGTTACTTGATGCAGAATGTAAGGTGGTCACCTGACCCAGAAGGGCTTTTACAGCTCATGTAAGATTATTCCTGGACAAACTCAACACTTCTCCCTAAGGTAGAGCAATTTGAACATCAGAAGTTCAAACTCGCAGGCCAGTATGTAAACAAGAGAGGCAAGAAAAAGCCTGTTTCTTTGCCAGGGGGGTGCTAGGTAAAGAGGAGGAGGAGGAAGGGAAAGCACTCCTATACAGATGAATTCCAACTACCTAAAACTGCTGGGCAAGCAGATAACAGGCTGAAATAACCAGAAGTCCATTTAGAGATAAGAAATCATTCTGCAGTTCCTCAGAGAAGGGATTAATACCACTCAGGATCTGCAAGCGTGACAAGATGGTCAGCTGCAGCACCGTAACACACAGATTTGTTGCGTTTGATAAATATTCAAGCTACAGGCCATCCTCAAAGCCACTGCAGTACACATACAGTGTAAAAGGGGGCTTTGAAGATTTTACAACCAATCCTTCATTATTTTAGTCCCAAATTAAATCAAACAAGTGGGTCCTTTCGTATTTTACATACTGGTCAGACTTCATCTCTAATGGTCAACATAATAATATTGACTACAACATTACCAGAAGAGGGCTGGAAAGGTTGCCCACCTCCCTTGGGTTTTCTTCCTTGTGTTTTTGACAGAGATTGAAGAGCAGCACTCTCCAGTAATGACAAACTTTCAGCAGTGACCACTGTTTCCATCATTCTTCAACAAGACTCTTGGGAAGGGAGCAGAGGAATGGCACATGCATTTACAAGAACATTACTGTCTCCATTCACCTCTTCTTTGCAGCAGTTTCATCCTTCCATCTCTACAGCAATAGAAGATACTTTCTCTCCTTGGGCAGCTACATTCTGCTTCTACTAAGGAAAAAAGAGTCAGAAACAGCAGCTATTCCAAGGGGTAGCAGTTCTTTATTCCAAGCGTTTAATGCACCTCTTTTGCTGCCAAGCATTCTCTTCAAAAAGGAGGGGGAAATAATTCAGAGTAACCATTGATATTGTATATAATTAAGGCAACTATTAAATCCCTCTTCTAATTGAGCGAGAGGAGATGGGAACAACGACAACCATACAGGGTAGCAAAACAGATAAAGTGGAGGGGAGTTATGCACATGGTCTGGTTGTACTGCTCTGACAAAACTCAGCAGACCTTGAGTCATCTGTAATTGAACATTAAAAGGAGTGAACCTGATCCTTAAAAAGGCAGAGAAGAAAGATTCTTTACTATAGTGGATACCACACACCTTGAAGAATCTCGTATCGGCATTCTCCACTTCTTCCCAAGGCTAAGCAAATTACCATTAACTAGATCTGTGTGGGGGTTTTATATACAATATACACACACACTAATTAAAGCAAAAAACCCATGGCACTGATAGTCTATGCAACAAAATGAAGCACTAAAACCTTAACATTCAAATTGGGACTTCAAAAAGTTTATATTTGGAAACATTTATATTGGCAAAAACCAATCCCTTACAGCAACTTGACAAGAAAGAGGTAAGTGTTCTTACAGGCTTCTAAATACCAAACCACATTTTATCTTCACACAGTTCTGGTCCCTCATGACATAAGATAAAGTTCAATAGGAATCTTCCATGAGATACTGGGATTGAAATGAGAAATAAATGTTAAAACTAACTTACAACAGCTATCTGCATTTTTAGTAAACTCTAGATGAAGTCACTCTATGATTAACACTAATACAATAGCACAGTGACTGTTCAGTGTACTAGTACTTAATAACAGATTGTGGACTGGAACAACCTACATGACATTCTTCTTTCATGGCTAACATAACAACATGGAGAAGGAGAAAACTTTACTAAAAGCAACTCCCAAACCAGCCTCTACAGACATACTGACTTCTTTTAATCTAGTTACCTACAGATACACATACATCTACATAGAAAACACCACTTTAATGCAAGACACTGCCTGACAGAAGAAACAGAATGGTGCAAAAAGGCTCAAGCACCAGCCCCGCACTTCAAACACAGCCCCTGCTAGCAAAACAAATCACATTAATGCTGTGTTTGCTAATCATACATGTGCTACCATTACAGTTTTATTGCCCTGTACTTTGTTCAAATATACCCCACTGGATCTGGGCACAAATCTATGCTTCGAAAACATCAACGGAGTCAGAAGAGAAGCTGTAAAAACTTAGTACGTTGAGTAGTATTTCTGTAGTTTCTCCTAAGAAACATTAACAGACACCAGATGCCAAGAGTAGTGCTTTTGAAGGGACTTAAGAGTAAACTTATTTGGTTTTCCAATTTAAGAAGTTATCATTCCCAGCTGGCTTCCCATCAGCCAATATAACATTACTTCAAAATTCTCTCCAAAACCAAGGACTGGTGGTAGAATCAAGAACTCTTCCATGCTACTGCAGCACCAAAGTGACAGGTTCTTGGTTTTCACTCTTCTGCTGAGGGGTTTTAAATTTGAATGGCAACACATGCATCATTTATGTGTCACGTTTAACACGCAACTACACAGACTTTGCACAGAGTTTAAGCATCGAAAACAGGCAAGAAAAGCAAGCAGGTCCATCCATAAAGAAAAGCTGTGCTCATGCAAACAGGGAGGTGAAGTCTACACAAGTAATTTCTACTGATGTTATCCTCTGGGGAAATGAAACTTGGCCCACAGTGTCTGTGCCAAGGCCTCCTGTTAGCAGACATGTATAAGAGAACACATTGCTCGGATGGACACAATCAGCAATACCACCAACCACCACCCTGACAGAATCAAACAATAGTGTTTGACCTTTGAGATAGAGGGATGGTTACACCTGAACAGCACTTGGCTCATTCTACGCTGCTCAAGTAGCTGGTCACTAGTTACGTCCCTGGTGTATCCTCACTGCTTACACCAGGGATCTCCTCAACACTCTGTATTATGCAGGGGTGTTGGAACTAGGTGATCTTAAGATCCTTTCAAACCCTATTTTATGACACTCTTCACCCATCATCTCCCCACCCAAAACAAGAAGCTTTACTTCCAACTCCCTCCCCTTGTATCAGATGCTGCCTGTGCTTGCTGCCTGTGCTTCCATCTCTCACCAGTTTCAGCTTACTTACTTTCCATACTGAAAGGGTTCTTTTGTTGTGCTAGAAGGCGATCATTTAATCGAGTGGATATAAGCAAAAGACTGAACTGCAGAGAAGCCTGAACAAGCCAAAGGATGGATGGCATGGGTTCTGCGTGCCCTGCTTTCCCTTCTGAATTTCAGTTCTCTCCCCAGGTCAGCATGGAGGGTCTGTTGGTATCCACAGCTTCCCCTTCGGTGGGAAGTCATCTGATGCAATCTCCCAAGTTACCACATTGCATTCCAACACAGAAACATCATCAGAAAGGTAGGACTCCACAAGCTCTGCCCCAAAGCTGCAAATGACTGAGGTCTGAAATCAGTCAGTCCAAGCAAACAGATAAGCTTAATGCTTCTTGTCTCCCAACTGAACAACTGAATCTGGGAGGGGGAACAGCTACTTTGGACTTGATCTGAAACTGCAGTCTCAGTGGGAAAGAGCGAACCAGGGATTTAACAGTATTTGCTTTCCTTGTTCTTCCCCATACTACAGGAACATTAACAGTTTTCAGAAACTCTGAATTATTTATTGCCACCCCCAACATACTCACAAATATTCTTTGGCAGATGAGGCGTGCTTTTTAGTCTGCTCTTCTGTTGATCCAGCTCAGCCCTGTTTCGAAAACCAAGACAGACTTCCCAACACTTTCTGCTGGTACACTAAACAGCTCATTAAAGCTCCAGACCCCTTAAGCAAAGTTAATGTTGTTGTTTTTAGCAACGCCGAGCATGCGCAAACTCCTGCCATGACAACAAAAGTGTCTGCTAGTAAAAATAACCCCAGTACAATCTGAATCTTTGCAAGAACAGAAAACTCATCTGGCGATTTGTTCTAAACAAATCCCTCACAGAAACAGCACCAGTAATAAATTCAACACTGCGAAGGCACATGATAAGGCCCAGTCAGCCTCAATCTATCATTCATTCAGATGTGTCAGTGGAGGCCAGAAAGAGGCCACAGAACTCAACCTTTCCCTCTTCAGCTCCAGAGCTGTGCAGGCTTTATCCCAGCAGCAGGATAAAGTTGCCTGGGCTCTTAAGGCCCCTGTACACAGGAAAACAAAAGGCTAATACATAGGCACAAGCATTGGGATGGGGGTAACAAGAGAAAACACGGGCATGAGGGAGAAAGTGAATTAAGTCTTTTACCTGAGCAAAAACCAGAACTGCCTTGGCACACATCACTTGAAAAACCAGTTAAGGGCTTGAAGCAAAACCAGGGGATTCTTAGGAAAAGTATTACAACTGCAAATCACCAGTAATCCCATATAGAGCAGAGCAGGAGTATTACATGAGATCCCATTCAGATTTCTAGTTCTGATCTCTTGCTTTGTTTCTATGGTTATACATACACAGAGTGTTTTGTGGACAAATACGTGGTCTTTAAGCTTTACAGCAGGATTAAAGAATTTGAGAGTACTGCCTCAGGCCTTCTTGAGAGTACCTCAAGTTACTCAAGAGCCATCCCTGCCATGCTTTACTCAGGTCTAAAAAGCCCTTCCTAGCTCTGATTTTCAAGACAGCATTGCCTATAATCTGGTAGTGCAAATAACTGAGGCACAAAGAATGACAAGTAGGGAATGCTGCGTGACATCAGCCGGGTGACACTTGAGCGAACTTTCCAACACTGCATTTCTGCCTGGATCTTGACCTATGGGAAAAGAGTCATAACAGTTAACTTCTATGGCAACTTCTCTTAAAATGTAAGCAAGGCTGAAGTTACTGGTGCCACAATGCCTAGCCACTGGACATGAGATTTACACTGGAAAAGTACTGGGAAATGCATGTTGGTAAGTTTATGTCAGACTGAACAAGCAGGAAATCTCATCTCCCCGGTAATCAAACACCACCATGCATAATATATAGGGATTTTATGACATAACTTGCATTTTCTTACAGCATAATTATGAGGGCAAATGTTGTTTCAGGGGAACTTGGATCCTGTATCCAAAAGCCACCAATTTTCCTCTTTGGAGCTCTACAATGTCTCAGAGACAGCACAGCTACTGATGTTAAGGGCTTGCAGAAGCCTTACAAGGGACAGATGTGACAAACAACAGTGACCTGTATTCTGTGATCTGGCTTACAGCATCATCTCCTAGTGAGCCCAAATAACAAAGAGTTTGAAGTTACTGCCATAATTCCATGTATATATCCTTGGGCATTTACAGCAGCATAGAATAAAAATATCTGAGTGAGATAAAACTATTACCACCTAACCTAGCTAAAGCAGCTGTAACTAAATCAAGCAGCATCTTACAAGCCAGTGCCCAGATGTGCTGCCCATTCTCAGACCAGAGTTTACATTTCTCCCTCTTTGAGAGGTGGTAAGGACGCAGTAGTTCCAGTTCTTCAAAATCAAGGCAATCTAGTCAGCAGCACATGTTCTTAAAGGAAATAAACTTCCACAACACCCAGCTATCACAGAGAACACAACCAGAACGGCAAGAGGACACCAATTCCTTTTTAAATTCCCCTCTCCCTATCTTCTTTCTTTTTAACCAGAATGCAAACCAGAACTTCCCTAAAAGCAAAAACCAGCAAAATTAGCCACCACCAGAAGTCCATCTACGTCTTTCCCAGTGCTCCACAGGAACGTGTTTCACCCTCTAACAGTTTTTCCTCCCTAAAGTCAGAACAGTCATAAAAAAGGGGGAGGGGAGGTTGATTGCACCAGTTCTACAGCATCTGGCTATGCAATAAGACACTTGAAATAATTCTCTCTGGTGTAGCATATAGCCAACAAATCTGGCGAGAAGCAACGTGAAGCATGTGTTGCTGTGACAGCAATGAATTATCACCCCAATCTGCAGCACGATTAACACTTCCAACCTTGGCATGATGAGCAGTGGGTCCAGATAGCGTGGCAGGAGGAGCACGCCATCATCGGACTGGAAAGGGTGGGCTCACGTTAAGGAGTTAAAAGCATGGAAATGCAGATGTTGCCTAAACTGTAAACAAACAGATCATTCCTAGGGGGAGAAAACTCAAAACAAAGCACCGGTGTACAGCTAAAGAGTTAGGAACACCAATGGAAACTCAAGGTATGGGAGAAAGAAAGAAAAGCAGACACTGAAAACAAGGAACTGCCCATGATGGAGAACCTGAACAAGACCAGAAGTCAGGAAACAGCCCACCGGATTTCTCCTACTTCAAAGTAAAAGTAAGTATCCAGTCAAGCCAACCTGACATGAAATAAGCTGCTCTGAAAGGTGCAAACTGTAGGTAAAACCCAATCAAACTCAGGGCAGTACTCACGCTGAGTTAGAGTCTGTCAAACCTTTTGTGCTCTGCAATAGCACGTGCCATTACCTGCGAGTTAAGCGCAGATTCAAAACCAGCTCTGGCCTCACTGCAAAGTCAGAGATGACATTACATCAAAACCAACTCTACTAAGGAGCTCTGTTCAGCAGAGCCATGTTCCTCCATTCCAGCTGACTGAGCACCACAAAGAGAAGAAAACTGAAACAAAAGTCCCTTACCACAAGTTTCTCTACATAACAACTGCACAGGGAAGTGAAGAAAGCCATGAAGCTGAAGAAAACATTGTGGACTCTCCTTCCTAACTGAACAATCACAAAACACAGACCCTCTTTGGCTTTGCAGAGTTGATAGACTGTAAAACATGACTTCTGCTCTTTGTTCTGCAAGTGTAGTTTGGAGATTCCACCAATTATCAGCTTCAGCTCCTGATACAACTTTACTCTGCTTCACAAACCAGACAAAATGTGTAATATCAATGCTGATACAACTGATTTCACACACTGTGTTCCAAGATCTGAAGCTGAAGGAAATACTTCAAGTTAAGCAGTGTGAGGTGAAGCATAGGAAAAGGTGAGGATAAGGGAGTCAGCGATGAGGAAAACTAAGGCAAAAGAAGCATTTTACAATTTCCTTGGAAAGCTTTATTTCAAACACATACCTTTAAGTAGATATAATGTACCTCCAAACTCTTAATAAGACAGCATGAGAGAGAATTCAAAGAACAGTATGCGTTGAGGATTTTGTAAGGAAGGATTACAATTCACCTACTATCTTGCTAGGAAATTGGCTCCAGTTCCCCAAGATTAGAAGCTTCTCTGCAACTAAAAAGGTAAGAAAACTGTTGTCTAGCAAAGAGGAGGAATAAATACTGAATTGAAGCAGATCCTGTAACCGAAGTCAGTTTGGAAGAATCTACTTTGTAAAGAAATTGGGCAAATGTATCTACAGCTTTTTAATACTGGCTTATAATGATGAAAATCATGCTGTTTGGCTGGGAAGATCAACCTCCATCCAAGGGACAGTTTAGTGCAGTATCTTTCATCAGAAGTTTTAATTCCTTCATTTGGGAAACTGACTTTATAGTCTTTAACATAAGAAATTAATTTCTTGGAATACCAGTGAAACCTGTTGTTGCTGTTAGTGCATTATATTCAGGTATATGGTGGTCCACCTCAACCCTGTGGCCTTTGTATTCAGGTGCAAGCTTACTCAGAGTAGTCTCCCAGCAGCAGCAGAATAGTTTCATCTGCAGAAGGTGCACCCCACAGATCCCACGTTTGAAAATCTCCAGTTTGTGGAGATGAGGACAGCAAATGGGTGAAGCTCCTTGAATTGTATTACCTGGTGGCTGCTCAAACAGTAGATGTTTTCTAGAGGAGCCGAGATACATCAACTTACCCAGTGTTTCATCACACTCCTGCCACAGAAGAGTTTGCTCTAATTGCCCCATTAATGCAGCTAACACTTCTAATCCCAGCCCAAAATAGCTGGCAAGCCTGGATTTGATTCTGCTGGTGTTTGCTGCACAGACAGTTGATATAACACAAGATGCTGGAAAAAAGAAATCCCTCCCACCAGAGGTGCATAAGCCTATTTTGGTCAGGTATTTCCAAGCATCTGAAATAACCACACTTGCTCAATATTAAGATAGATTTTCTTTGATTTGGTTATCTGTTCAAGCAATGGAAATTACTATTTCACAGATAAAGAAGAGAAGCATAAAACTAGAAAAAGGAGATGCTAACACTCAAAATGTTTCAAAAGCTGAATCCTGGATTATGCATGTCCTCAGCAAAATAAAGAGACCCACAGAGATCCTAGTCAAATCCTTTCTACGGCTGCACAACAGTAACCGAGTATGAGCACAACCAGTTGCCAGGGGATACCCTGATGGGGTTGCAGAGCCAGCACCTATCCTTCACCCCAGGCAGCATGTCAAGGTTTTACTGGAGTGCTGTCTTGGGGCTGCTCTAGACTATGCAAGGCAACAGGTCAGAGGAAAACCAGTACCATAAAGACCTAATTTACAATCCCATTACCCCATCATCCCCAACTAGATGCAGCATGAGCATGATCGAGGTACATAGCCAGATGCTTTGAACCAACAGAAGAAAGTTAAAATATCTTAAGAGTTTAATTATAAAACACAAACCTTAACTTAGAGACAGGCCTGTTTAAAGAGGCAAACAAGTGGCTTATAACTTAATTACTCAGAAAAACACTATTCATTTCATTAAATGTAATATGAAAAGTAGATTTGCTGTAATAGCTGATCGCAGATTACAGGCATTCTACACTTCCTGCATCATTTATTATTCACTAGGAAACTGAAGTAGAAGCAAATTATTGTCACGCAGGAGTAAGTTCTAGTAATTGCAGACTTACGTTCCACAGACTCAGCACACACCACTATACCAGTGAAATCCTTCAACACTTACAATAACAGGTATCATCATACAACCGTAGCAGTAACATTGATCACTTCTCAGAACCTTTCAAATGAAGTCAGTACCAACCACACTTTCTTCTGTGAAGAAGAAACCATTTGTACATGGAGAACATTCAAACAGAGACAGTCTGTCAGTGTCAAAGTCCAGTGAAAGGCAGTGGTTGTTACTCAAACTGCCATACGCAGCCTCTGAGCATCACCACTCAGGTCCTGTCCCATCACCCAGGCACGCCTCCCCTCAAGCTACCAACACTACAGCTGCTTCCTCAACCCTGCATTGACACATAACATAGTAGTATTTCACCTGAATAGGCACTAAGAAGAGGAAAATACTATTTCTCATCTTCATTTGTTCTGGTTCACAGCACAATTGCATCAACTCGATGCAGCGTGTGGTACAACAGTAGGAACACACAGCCAAGAGCTGGCAATTCCTTACACTGTTTGGGAAGGCACACATACAGGCACTCCTAAAGAGCTGGCTTCCATGCTCCCCACTCACCAGTCTTCAGTGATAATGCACTGAAAAGTCCAAATTTCACATCGCTTTCTCTGCTCTGGTAAATCAAATACTGCCCTGTCTTGTAGCTGAATGACAATTTTCTCTTCCAGACCATTTACCAATTCCATAACCTACTTGTAACTCACTAGTCCCCACATACAGAACTAGCTATGAAATTTTAATTCGTTTTAGTTTAAATTTGTCAGATTTTCTAACACAGTTTCTCCTTCATGTCATTTCTTAATTTTTCTTTCCACTGCTTAAAAAACAGTTTGTTTGCAAAAGAATTTCAACCTACAGATACAATGTCCTTACAGAATTACACTGCTCATTGCATAAAGAAATGCTGCAATAAAGCAGTTCTTCAGGTTACGGCTGAACTGGAGTCCTGGTTTTCTACAGTCAGACTTTTGCAGTATGCAGCCCAAGAAAAAATCCCCACCTCCTACTGCCTGAAATCTTTCAACAAGGGCCTAAAAATCTTCCATTCCAATTAGAAGATGTCCCTGCGACCTCAGACATAGCAGGATCTCTCCCCAAAGGTTTCCTTTCATCATATACTTAATCACGTGGATGAACAAGGCTCCCCGAGTACTTTTCTTGTTCATAGTTGACGCCGTCACAGATAGATAGTGATACACTCTGTATCATTATGAACTCTGGTACCACTCCATCACACGTTGTGGTTTAGGCCCCTTTCATTAGCAAACTCGTGGTTGAGAGCAACTCTTTTGCATGTGCAAGTTTGAATCAGTTCTGGTGGCTGAATCCATGTAAAAAAGCTACTAAGAAATGGAGAAAATTAATTTATTGAGACGAACCTGGAACTTGCACATCAGGAAAAGTTATAAGCAGCAGAATTACTATGTGACAAACACATTGCTAAGGGCAGCAAGATAAAATTACACTGGACAAAGCGAAAGATCGGTTTCCCTAGGGAACAGCCTCCTAATGACAGAAGAGCCTTGTTCCTCTTCACACACACATAACTGCAACAGCTCTTGAAGCTATTTTCCCTGCTTTCCTCATTCTGTTCTCAACAGTACTGTTAGGAGCATCCCACAACCAAAACCACAAAATGTAGTCATGAAGGACCAAAGAACTGAGTGTTATTTAGAAAATAATATCCCATCATAAGCTTTTGGGGGAGGGATGCTTGCTAAGAGAACATGACGGAAGTCAGCAATATACAGAAAACAAGATTATATGAGAATTTCACCTGGTCACTAGCTGCCAAGCAGGACAATGATCCACTTTCAGAACAAAAGTAAGCAGTAATATGAAGATAATGAAGCACAGCAAAGCAAAATATGAAACTTCCAGACAAATCTTGCATTTGTCACTGGAGGGCACAGGGTCACCAGATCTCACCTAACACAAATGAGGTACTGAAATCAGTCAGCTATCTCAGCTGTCTTCACTTAGGAAGTTGTCATACATCTGCTGTGCAATAAATCTTACCTTTAGTTACCAGTGATATTGTAAAGGCCCCTTACCATCAGATTTACATGCAACAAGTCTGAATGCACAGGACAGAAGCACATATTACAAGTAGACAGACTTTGTGAAATAACATTAGGTGGTTCAAAGACACAAGGAAAAGCAAATTTACCCTTTTTTAACACAAACTGGGGCACGAGGGAGGCAAAAATAAAGGTTATAAGCTGCTGGTTTCTCTCCGTGTGCTAATACACGCTGAAGCAATAGAATTCAAGTTTGTACTTTATTCAAGCCAAAAGCCCTTTAAAAACAGAAGCAAAACATACCTATAAAAGCCCTGGAATTCAGTAAGATGAATCCAAAGCCAAATCCTATTTTAAAAAGGCCACCTGGATGCATGAGGTGACAAGTAAGGCAAATGCCACAGATGGAACTCAGTGCCACGTTGGCATTTGATACTCACTCCCATCATTCCAGCGCTTAACTGTATTCAAATACTGCAGAGACTTTCATGTGTTTAGGCAGAAATTAAGTTACTACTAATTTGGTAACTTTTACTCTTTGAATCATACATGCTACTTTTTGAATTGTGGATCAACATTGGATGGATGGACGGACGGATGGAAACTTGGTTTAATATATTAGGGCACAAGTTGCAACACAGAACTCCAGATTAAGATGCTAACGAAAAAGACGAGATATTCTAATAATCTCTTAACTGAAAGGCAGATCAGTCATCTCTCAGTTTAATTCTACATAAATACAACTCGTTGGATTTATGAAGAGTTGTGTTTTTACATGTATTTGCAGAAGAGCTCAGTGTGTGGGCAAACCAATACTGCAAACACAGTACGGTGTAAGAACAAGACTGCGTAAGCACAGCTAAACCCAGGCTCTGCCTTCAGAGTTACTACTGTGGCAGTGTCACATTTTGTGAACTGCTTCTCACTACTACTTTTAATATGAGGATATTTAATGTATTTGATCCGTTTAATGTCAAAATTTGTTATAGGACATAAGAACTTGCACTAGCTCCCAATATAGATGCTAAAAAGACCACGTTTTTGTCGAGAACAATTTTTGTTACCATGCCTACTTTTTTTCTTTTTCTGAGTTTCACCTTACCAAATAGCCACATTTTTTTATTCAATGACATATTTAGTGCACTGTAAACCTTCCTAGGGATATGCTGACATCATCAGTGATACTATGCAAAAGGTAGACAAGAAGAGCCATGTTAATTTCAAGCTCCACTAAACACAGGAAAGGAAGAGGGAGAAGAGGGAGAAAAAGTGATTCTTACTAACTTGGAAAAGCAGAAGAGACAGACAGAAAATAATAAGAACTTTAAACTGTTGTTATATAACTGAGAGGTTTAAAAAAAAACCAAACTGAGTAACACTGTACCTCTCAGTAAGTAGAGAGCTGAAAAACAGTTGAGTATTTGCTGTATTTCACAAACAGAACATGACAAGACAGACAGCTTGCTGCTAATCAGTTACCAACTGATAAAGTGAATCTCAGGTTACTTCGGGGCAACTGGCATCAGGTAACAGTTCAATTTACTGATCACCAAATAGGTCTTGAAATGGATAAAATGGCTCTTAAAACGAGAGAGCTCTACATGGGGGATCTGTCCTAGCACCATAGTAAACCACAGATCCTTGCGGTGCTGCTACGCAGGTTGCATTAATGTAGTTCCCCTGCTTGGAACCAAACAGAATGCAGTAACTCTTTACAACATTGATTATATTACAATGCAGCTAAGTTCTTATCTTGAATTAAGCAGAGTGTACATAAAGGACTGCCAAATCAATATGTAAAAGAATACAACTACCAAGACAGAGCTTTCATCCAGTCAGAACAGATCTATCAGCTTCTAGAACCGCTTCTGCTAAGCAAATGTTCCCAGTTCAGGCCTCTTGGGTAGCATATGGCGCTCCTTGTGCTCCAGCACCGCTTGCTGACAACACAGCCAGGATAACGTAATCAACTGTAACGTCATTACTGCATTTCACTCACTTCACTCCATGGTCCAGGGGTTAACAAGAGACTGGAGATAGCTGCTCTTTCTAGCCAAGTCTAAAAGGGCTCTAAGAACAATGGCTCTTTGCATGGTTAAAAGAAAACGCTATATAGTTCTAGTAAATCCAGTGAAATGCATACAGGTCACCTTCAGACTGCCTTCCTTGTGATGCTGCTGTACCCGATATAGAAGCAAGAGTACCTATGAATTTCTTCACCTTAATGCTGTCACGTGCTATAGACACATTGTAAATACTTGGTGAACCATGAAAATACCAGTATTAGAAACACAAACCCAACATTTTCAAGTAGCCATCAGTCAGATGAAATGGAAATGTATGGTCGATAACAAAAGCCCTGCATCTACCAGAAAGACCTCAAGAAAGCATAGCTCCAAGTCCACTGCACATAAACAGGGAATACTATGAGCACCAGGTTTAAGGTGAGAAACACAAGCTTATAAACCAAGTTAATCTTTCTCTGGTTTCAAACAAACCACAAGCACCACTGGGAATCAAACTAAGAGTTGCAACAGCATTTGTTACAAAGAGGATCCCCAGAGTATGTCCCAAAGGAAAATGTACTTTTTTTTTTTGCTCTGGCTTGAGTAGCAGTAAGTCAGGAGAAGGGGAGTCAGCAATTCATGAGCAGGCAGCTTCCACTATCAGTCAGCAGCATTTACCCATTGATTTGTTACTCCGGTTACTAAGACAGAAAATCCTCAAATGAAAGGCGAGTAGAAGGTCTGAAACTGATTCGCAGCTCTGGTTTCATGTTAGCGCTACAGATTAAGGCCCAAAACAAAGATGAGGATATCAGCTAAGCTTTGTTTGGGGTTTCAAGCTTTGCTGGCTTAAAATAAAGCTCAACAAATAGGTCCAACAAATCAAAAGAAGCCGTTCCACCCTGCTCACCTTCACACTACGAAGTGTCATTCTAGTTTGAAAGCTTTCAACCATTTTCAACACTAAGCAAACAAGATTGTTGGCTGCAGAGAAAATTACAGAGATGCTACAACTGCTCCCAGCAGACAGCCTGGCTATGAGGAAACCTTCACTGCTGGTAAGACTACAGAAGAAAAGAAGCCTTCTTGTCCAGCATATCCCTATTTTTTTCCTTTACCAGCTTAAGCAGATCCAGCTTCTGCACCAAGGAACGAAGTATGGGGAAAACTGCATTTACTGTGCTTGTCTCTCCATCCATATTAAACAGAGAAGGAAACAGTTCCAATACAATTCATGAGTCAGCTTTGGTGACAGAGACCTATGTAACCTTTAAATCACAATGGAAGTGTTGACCTTAGAGACAGAGATGAGCAAGTGTTTGGGTATGTCCTGATGCTCAGATCCCATGACTGAAGAACTGCTATTCACCACCTCAGAGTTCATGGTGCAAGACTAATTCCTGACCTCTGGCCCAGAAATCAACCATTTATTTAAATGGGGGTACAAAATAGGGATTAACACCACTAGGAAGAGGAAGGTCTTGTATTCTTCTTCACTACCAGAGACACAAGCTCAGTGTCCATCCTCCCTCTGTGTACAGAGCTAAAATCTCATGTCTGGATCTCTCTCACACCAAAGATTGTATCTCCACATGAAAGACAACACAAGGAAAGACAATATTACCTTCACCAGGCCTAACGACCTTATTTCTCCTTAGAGATTAAGGACTAAGGAAGACTGCTCAGGTATGAAACCGAAGACCTCCTGACCAATGAAGCTTGCAGTCGAGTTTAACACTTCTTAGGGGCTTTCAGAGAGAAGGCAGTCCCCACAACACATGGCAAAGAAGAACATCCCTCCTGAGTGAATCAGACAGCTCACACAGACAACCAAAGCAGAGTATGCAGCTGAAAGAGACATGCTTCTTGAATTCTAGGCTCCTCTTTCAAATTCTCCACAGGATTCGTAATCCAGAAGTTTGGTGCATATGCTAAAAATGTTAAAGAAAAACAAGCTAAGATTTCCTTATTAATTTAAGCAATCGAAACACTGAGCCCTGAGAAGGCTGCACAGCCTGGTAAGGTTCCTTGCCCATTTGTTGCGGTACAAAGCAAACTGCCTAAGCACCACTTGCCTGTTCCTGGACAGGTATTTGGGGAAGACTGCAAGGGAGAATGCGAGCGGACGTGCCTCAACAAGCAGGAGATGAGAAGTTCCACCATTAGCTCACCCTGTGACTGCCAGGTCATTTTAGCAAGAACTTAACACATTGATTTTGCCTGTGAACCACAACACTTTGCAAACATGACATGGCATTTATTTGTTACGATATCATTAAGCTTTTCCTGCTTTGAAAGGACATGAACCAAAGTTGCTTCAGTGTCTATGAATCAATCCTCTGTCAAATACTACAAGGAACGAACGACGGAAGTTGCAGATACATGGGGATGATACCTAGAGAAAGGTCATGAAAATGCTTCTTCAGATCTGAAAGCATCAATCAGTCTGGAGGGCCCATGTAAAGAGAGAATAATAATAATGGAAAACCCAAGAGCAGCTCTCAAACAGGAAGAAATATGCTGAGAATGCTCCCGCCATCAGTGCGAGCATACAACCCTGACAGGCAATTATTCTTTGATCTACTAGCAGAGGCACAGAACAAACATACTGAAATTCCAGATAGGACCTTGTGCATATCGTGACCGTGGTCACGATGAGAGTTTACTTTTATCAGAGAGCCTTTTTCAGAGCAGTGATAATAAAACCCTTTCAGAACGAGGCAGACTCTTTTCCTCCAAGGTGTACAGCCCAGTAAACCAGAATTCAATTCGTCAATTCAGCTGCTCTTCAAGCACTGAAACCATTACTTACCTACGCCTAGACACAGAGGTGCATCTACGTGTCTGATTGGGGACCAAAAGCTACATGGCAAAAGAGACTTTTCTCATCTTTAATTCTAAAGGAATAAGCAAAGGGTTTGAAGTCTGACCCGACAGAAAAATGGAAAGACCTGACACAAAAGGTTGGCCGAAGTCCTGTCAGCATCCTCTCGTTCTTCCATTAACTACTAAATGGAGGTAGTGGTGTCAGATTTAAGGAGCTCTTCTACAGTGTTACTTAATTAAATGTGAGGTAATTTCCACATCAGAATATTCAAGGTACAGTGCACGACCCATAGGAGCATGAGCTTTGCCATCAGCTTATTAAACAGATTCTAACTATCCCAAATTAAAAATTAAGAGTTACAGGTCAAAGTCCTAAAGCCAGCAGAGACAACACGAATTTTGTTCCGTTTTACATACAACTTTAGCCCTGAAATCTAATTCCAATTTTGGATGACAATTATTACCATTTCAAGAGTCAATTCTTCAGATTTCTTCTTCTACCCTTTCCCTGTTCCACTCTTCAGCGTGACAGGTTTTGTCTTCACTTAGGCTTTACCATCAGCACCACATCTTCACCACAGCAAAGCCTCTGCCTAGAACAGTATGTACTACAACTGCTGCACTTTGCTACTTCGGCCAAGACGCAGTGAGGTAAGTAAAGCTACAGCCTTACTCCTTCGTGTGGATACAACGATGCACCATGACAGCAGCTCAGATCCCGGCATAGACAATGCTCCAGAAGCGAACACACTCCTAAAACCTTCACCAGAAATCCAGGATCTACAAAGATACACACAGAGAATTACCTCTTGCTTCTAACAGAGAATTCAAATCTACATTCTGGAGACAGCTTTCCAACTATAAACCGCGCTTTACAGCTCTCCTATTCAAAATGCTGGCTGTGAAGCATACTGAACCGAGAGCTGAAGCTCATAAAAGCTTATTTGCAGGAAAAGGTACATATTAAAAATGAATAGCAAACAGCAAAGTAGCATTAAAATGGTCTTCCAAAGTAGAACACAGCAGGCAGGGGAAGGAAAGCAGGAGGAATGGACACTTTCTGCCCCCTGCAGTTTCCATTGCTGTTTGGATTTTTAAGACAGCCTTAGGAGGAATATAGTATGTTACCATTATAGAAAGCTAACAATTGAGATCTGGCTGTCACCAGCCAGCCAAAACAATTTTACAGCTGGGTTCACCTGACCAACAGTTACACTGACCAGTGCTTCCCATTAACTACCAACTACTACCCATGTCAAATGTTTTCTGTGCTAAATGATGCGATTGTCCTTGATTCTGCAACAAAAAGAACATCATCCTTTACCAAACCTTTAATTTGACCTCATCGTTTTGATTAAGACCAAGAATGCTCACCACTAAATAGGTATTCTGAAGCAGAGCTATGCTCCTAAAATATATATATACACACACATACATAATATATGTAGATATAAAATATTAAAGGACAAAGGACTGTTTTCTAGTTATTAGACTAGAAACGTGCCTCCAAACAGAAAACACTCTTCATCAAATTTTACATGTGAAATTCTAAGACACACACACACAGAGAATTTCAGGAAAGAAAAATTCCATGGAAGAATGCCTCATATCCATACGCAGGAGAGGGAAGTACCGTAACTGTCCTTTATATACTTTCCTCAATGCTTACGAATATAGACTGGGAACTGAACCCCAAATTCAGCTGGCCAAAATGCTTCCCTGCATGTGTTCATATACTCCCACTATTTCAGGTTGGCTGAATGCAGGAATCCAACTATTTTCAGACTGGTAACCTCCTAAAAAAAAAAAAGGAGGGGGAAGCATTTTCATCACAGATTTGGAAAACTGCTGTTTTCCATGAGACGGCAGTCGATTTTGAAACAATCCTGTTCTGTTCTATCAGAAAGAGGAAGTAAGAACAGATTGATTACAATGGATTATTATGTATTTCCAGATGGTTTTTCAAGCAATGAGGAACACATCAGATGAAAACAAAACCCAAACTTGCAGCACACAGAGTATGCAGGTTATAAAAGATGCTCCACATGAAAATGAAGCACTAAGGTGGTAATTTTACTAATGAAATTTCATTTGCATTCTTCCACCTAACTCTTGCTTTACATTCATCCGAGACATCTTACCTCACTTGTCATTTTTGATTCCACAGCACAGGTATATTTTTCCTCCATTTAAGCTTAAGTACCACATACTGTCTCCCAATTTGTACTTTGGCACACTAAAGGCCAAATAAAACCAGATTCTGACTAATATACTTAATAATATTGACTTGTAGGGGGATTATAAGTACAGAAAAATCAGTCTGACCATATTTTGCAGGGCTATTAAGTGAAACATGTTTCTAAGATTCCTTTTTTTGTCCCTCTTTATGTAAAAAACCTGGAAAACTGCACTGTTGAGAACACAAATGAACACACAAAGTGGTTAGGCACCTCAGCCTTGAAGTGCATCCTTCGCACTTTAGGTCTAGTAGGAATAATAAGCTGAGCATCTTAACGCAAAGTTCTCAATGGGTTGCCTCAACACAAACACAACCTGTGCTGTCCCAAGCCCCAAGTTTTACTACATGCAGTTGTTGCACTCCCTTCCTCAGCCACGAATATGACGAGTAACAGAAATCTGCCAAGTCACTTTGAAGTAAATCCAGTTGATTCAGGGGAACAGTCTCATTAGCTGCATAGTGAAGAGAGAAGCCCTCCAGAAACACACATGTGGGTACAGACAGGATCTTAGAACATACACAGGGATAAATGCTCTTCCCCATTAACACAGATTAGCGTTTGCTGCGCCGTTCATGTCCCGAGCACCACCAAGAGATAACTCCCCTCTGCCCTTCCGTGTACTGAGCCAGCTCCTTTTCTCCCCCCACTACAGCAAGAACCCCCTTTCCCAAAGGGACTCCCAGAATGAGCACCTTATGGCTTTTATGCTTTAAGGCAAGAACTCAATAAACCTGCCCCCCACCCTCCCAACCCGGCACCGTCTCAACCCCCGGGCTCGGGCGCGCCACCACGGGGCACAAAGCTCCGCCGCAGGCCGGACGTGCCCGTTGCCCCGGGCCTCCCTTCCCTCCCCTCCCCCGCCGTATTCCGGGAAACCCTCGTTGCTTCCCGCACCTCCGGGAGGAGACAGAGAAGGAGGAGGAGGAGGCGGCGGCGCTGCGGAACAGCCCCGCTGCGGAAAGCCGGCCCCGCCGCCGGGGCAGGTGGCAGGGAGGGAAAGGAAGGAGGCACCGGGGCCGGCCGCCTCCTTCATCCCGGTGACCGGGCCCCGCCACCGGCGACACACCGGCCGCTTCCTCCTCCTTCTCTCCCTCCCCGCCACGACCGCGTGCCGGAGCCCCGGCTCTGTCGGCGGGGCGGGGACCATAGAGAGGCGGTGGGGGGAGACTCAGGCCCACCTGCCCCGTAAGGAGAGAAGGAAGGCGGGGGACCCGTCCCCTCCCCGCAGCCGCGGGCAGGCCGAGGCGGCGGGAGTGCGTAGGAGCGGCTCAGGGAAGGCGGGCGGGTGGGTCGGCAGGGGGAGGGAGGGGAAGGGACGGGAGCGCGTGTGGGGAAGGGCCGGGAGGGGAAGAGGGGTGGGGGGAAGGTGGATGCGGGCCGCCCCCGGTACCTTGCGCTTCCTGGTCTCGGCCGAGCCGCTCCACACGAAACACTGGTAAATCGCCCGCAGATTCTGCTTCCAGTTCTCCACCTTGAAGCCGGTCACATGGCAGCACCCGGCCGCCGGCGGACTCATGTCAGACCCCCCCACATCAATCCACCCGCAGACGGGCCGGGCCGGCGGGCAGCGAGCCGGCCCCTTCCCCCGCTCCGCACCAACCGCACGGGCGCGGGCACGGGCCGGGGCGGCCGCGCGCCCGGCCTCAGGGGCTCCGGCCCCTCAGGCCGCCGCCTGCCGCGCGGCCTCCGCCGCCCCCGCGGGCTGCTGTGGGGGCGCGGGCAGCGGCTGGCACATAGAGCCGGGGCTCCGCGCCGCCACGGCCCCCCGGCTCCGAACAAAGCGCGGCGGCAGCGGGCGGGCAGCGCGCACTCCCTCCCGCCCGCCCTCTCCCTCACACACAAAGATGGGGCTCTCTGAGGCGAGGAAGAGAAGGAGGAGGAGGAGGCTGCTGGAGCGGCCGCTGCCGCCCCCGGAGTGGCCGCCGCTCCCTTCTACCTCATAGAGGCCGCTGTGGAAGCGGTTGGCGGAGGGGAAGGGGAGCCGGGGGGGGTTGAGGGGGGGGGCGCGCTGGCGGCGGCGACTCAGGCCGCGGTGTGATCGAGCGTGTGTGGGGAAGGGGCGAGCCTCCGCCCGCCACCGCTCCCGCTCCCCCAGCCGGCCGCCCGCCCGCCCGGCTCCTGTCTCTTTAAACCGCCCCCCGGCCCCCCCGCTTCCTTCGTCGTCTCCTTCCTCCTCGCCCGCACCCCCCTCCGCCCGCCGTGAGCAATGGTCCGAGCCGCTAACTCAACCTAGCCCGCCAGGCCCGGAGTGGGACAGACCAACGGGGAAGGGGCGGTAGGTGCGCCCCCCCTCTGCCCCGCCACCCTTGAGGGAGGGAACCAGAGGGTGGAAAGAGCGCGCTGATTGGCCCGCCCGCCTGTCACTCCGCCGCTGAGGTGCCCGTCTCTAGCTTGTCATTGGCTGCTTTCCCTTTCTTCTCCCCCATCCACCCTTCCTACCTAGCATTTCCCCCTGCCGGAAAGGGGCGGGAAGAGCTCGGCCGATTGACAGGACGTCTGGCCAATGGAAAGAAGGGGCGTGGCCCGTGTGGAGAGTTTCGCAGCGCGATTGGCTAGTATGGTTGTCAGTCATGCTCCAAGGCGAGAGGTGATTGGCTGAGGGGGCGGTCACGGCTGAGGGGGTCGCGCTGCTGTCACATCCGCTGGTCCCGGCGCTTTCGCTGCTCCCTCAGCGGTTTCCTGAGGGGAGAGGGGCGGCGGCGGCGGCTGCCGGGTCCCCGCTCCCGAGGCCGCGCTTCCCCCCCTCCCGTGCCCCGGTCGCTCGGCAGAGGCCCTGCCTGGCACCCGTGGCCTCTGCGCCGCACCGCACCACAGCCGGCTCCGGTTAGGGCAGCCGGGACTGCGGGTCGAAACGAGGGGGGCCCTCCTTACCGATCGCAGGTTCAAGAAGCCCAGTGCCTCTGTGTGGGGGCCGGCCTGGGTGTGCCAGGCCTCGCAGAGCACTGGGGTCTTGGGAGATCAATGCATTGCTCCCGTTTGCCCTGAGGGCCATATATGGTCCCTCTGCACTGCCAGCCTCTGATCCTGGTGTTTCCACAGGGATGAAGTTGAAGTAGGGGATAACCAGGACTGGTATTAGTTCAGCTTTTTCCTATACATGGAAATGAGAAGACTGTAAAATGGTTGAATCTGCACATAGCCTCACGTGCTATAGGGATACACAATAGTGGAGTGAAGCAAGAGGAAAAAGATGGGAATTTCGGTGGGATTCCTGAAAAGAGGAAGGAAGCTTTCCAGAGACCAGGCTTACATACAAGCCCTGATAAACTGCAACAAGAAAGGTAGTAGTTAAGTACCACTGCATGATTTAATCTCCCCTCTGTCAGTTTAAAGCCACCCCTCTGAACTATCACTATGGGCCCTTGCCAAAAGTCCCTTTCCAGATTCCTTGTCGGCCCCTGACAACACCAAACCTGCAGCAGACTTACTTGAAAGAGTGTCTCACCTAAGAAATGTCATAAACTGGTTTTAATAACCTTGATCTTCGCATCTACCAGATCTTCAACAATGAAAAAAACAGCAGGAAAATACAGATCTTTGACATTTACTAATTAAATGACTCCTTTTTTATCTTCTTGGAAGAAATAGATGTAAGTCATGTTTGTGTTCTGACATCACCTGCTACAATTCATGAAAAGGGTTTCTTGGATCTTTCTCATCCAGATACAAAAGAGGCATCAAAGCAAGTTTTCATTCAGTCTTCAAGTCTGGGGTCTCTGACAAGCAGCCTTTTTGCTGTAGCCTTAAAATGAGATAGTCATCCATGCCTGGTTTCCCCACTAGAAACATAGCTGTGATCATTTGGAAACAAGTTCTATGTTGTAAAAACACACTGACTGGTAGAGCTTAACAATACGTGATATTATCTCTGCGTGTGTCTCTGCCATCCAGAATGTCATCCCAGCAAGTGCAGAGGAGATACCTTTCCTCCTAAATACACTGGAAGAGCTCTGGTTTGCATATGGCTCAAAAATGTAAACTTGTTTTATAAAGGAACACTGCAAAACATGCTGGGATGCTGAGGAGAGGCAAACTAAGTAATATACCAGATGGCTTCATTAGGGAAACTAAACCCTGGTGGTCAGAGAGATTCATCCATAGCAAAGAAGAGCAAGGACTGGTGGCTTTGTTCCTACTGTTATCTCTCTTTCTAAGCCCATGTCACCCCAAAAGCCATTCAGTCTCTTCCTAGATTCTCTAAGAAAAAGCCCTGTGAAAGCCACTTAAACACCCCTCAGAATAAAGCTAAAGATTACCAGATTTAGTACAAGGTGGACGAATAATGTCGTAACAGCATCTGGTATTTATTCACTGGGATCTGAGTATTTCCAGTTAAACACAATCCCCAATATTACTACAGTCTAAATCCAAGTAGAGAGTTATTCTTATTCTGCAACAACCTACTGTTACTAATCTCAGGCTTTTCTCCATGGCTACCACATCAAAACAAGAGATAAAGATAAAAGAGAGAATTTCTGCCAATTAAATTTAAGTCCATCTCTCTGAAAAAGAACCCAGGAGACCGAAAAGCCAATGCGCATGTTCAGTGCCCTGCACATCCCCAAATGTTCACACAGGTTTCTATGCTACTCTGTCTTGCAGAGTCCCCACGTTTACTCAGTGCAGGGTGTGGTGTCTTACGCAGAAAGAACAAGAACTATGAGTCTATAAACCCAAATGGTTGCAGAAATACCTGCTTTTGGTACAGTTTCCCTCCCAAAGAAATATTTCATTTGGAAAAATACTCATTTTTCTCTCTGGCCATTTCAAGAACAATGACAACATTTAACTGTTCTTGCTCCCTAGAGGTTTCGTGGTCCACTTCTTGAAGACCTGATGATGATGTGATAAGCATTCTTAGAGACCTCATCAACCCATGTGCAAGACACCCATCCTTGACCACACCTATCAATGGGAGCTGAGGCCCAAATTCACCTCCCAAAAGCAGAAAGGTAAGAGATTTAAAGATCAGTTCTAAAGAGGAGGTTTCCAACGTATGAATGTTACCTTTCAAACTTTAAGTTCCCTCAAAGTTTTCCTTATTTTCCATAATGAGGAGACTCTTTAAGCCAGGAATCCAAGCTGAAGTTCTTGTCAGTGAATCACTTTAAAACAGAGTAAAAATCCACTCTAAAATAATGTAGAAAAGTGGCTCTGGAGATATTTTGAGACCAGCTCCTGACTTGGGAGCTTGAGGCAAGCTCTAGAAGAGGGCAGTGCCATGAAACCCTTTGCTTTCTATCTTGTGAAGACACCAGAATCCTTCCTCTGAAGTATAAAACTTTGGCCTTTAAAACACTCCTGGATTGTTCCAGCCCACACAGTAAAGGTGACACAACAGCACAGAGCAGCAGTCAAAACAACACAGGGCTGGGAAATAGTGACATTTTGTCACCTAGTAATTGTTATATCAGGGCCTGCTTACTCCACACACAGGCACAAGAATTTGCAGGTTTTGCTCTAGTTTCATTTACTCTTGGGAATGTTTCTAGAATGAAACCTTTTGGTGCAGCAGCCAGCTTGGGAAAGGACTTGCCTCTGGGGGAAGGGAACAGTTTCAATCCCTCCTGTGTCTCCTGGAGGAATTTTTCACATTAAAGCATTGATGATTATGCTAATCAGTGCTTATGCTCAAATGCCAATGGAATATAAATGTTGATAGTAGCTAAAACATACTGCAAATGTGCAGCAAACTCTTCCTCCAGAGAGTCATCTACGTTACATGACAGCTCATCTGGGAAGAAGCAGCGTTCTTCATATGGAAAAGCAAAGTAACCGCATCTTCGATCCATGTCAGCCCAAAATGGCACTTCTAGACTCTGCTGCACAGCCATGAATCAATTCTTACTTCATCACTTGGGCATACTTTTCCATATAATATGTGTTAAAATGTCCAATTTCTTTCTCAGGTAAACGTGAACCTTTCCCTTTGATTAGAGGTGTGAGCAAGATCAAGGATACAGCTAGGATTCCTCACATAAACTTGGATTACAAGTGGAGCTGTCTTAAGTTTGAACGAACAAGAAGCTGAAGACCCTGGTTCCAAAAGTGGATTTGAAGGTGTCTCTTCAGGAGCTTGCACTGCTTGCTGGTTTGGAATGAAGGATTGAACAGCTTGAAAAGTTCTTAACTCTGCACATGCTTGGTAGATCTGAAATTCAGGCTGAGTTGGACATTGTTCAGCCTGGAGAAGAGAAGGCTCCAGGGAGATCTTGGAGCAGCTCCAGTGCCTAAAGGGGCTGACAAGAAACCTGGAGAGGGGCCTTGGACAAGGGCCTGTAGGGATAGGAAAAGGGGAATGGCTTTAACCTGCCAGAGGGGAGACTGAGATGAGCTCTTAGGCAGAAGCTCTTCCCTGTGAGGGTGCTGAGGCGCTGGCACCCAGAGAAGCTGTGGCTGCCCCATCCCTGGCAGTGTTCAAGGCCAGGCTGGACACAGGGGCTTGGAGCATCTAGTGGGAGGTGTCCCTGCCTGTGTCATGGCGTTGGAACTGGATGAGCTTTAAGGTCCCTTCCAACCCAAACCAGCCTGGGATTCTATGAATATGTTGCCATAAAGTAGTATTACTTCAGTGTCATCCTGCTTTTGGCAGACCAATCAAAGTAAGCCCCTAAGTAGGAGAGAAGCACAGCTTGGATATACTGTGGTAGATGCCGGACTTTAACACTCTCTCCTATTTGGCTTCCCCTGGACCCAGGCCTACAGGTATGAAGCTCATTTCATCTTTTAGTATTTTCAGGCACTCTAAAAAAGACAAATTCTCCCACAATGTAAATGGCAAGAAGTTACAGAACGACTCTGCTTACCAAAATCTACATGGAAGAATGTTTGAAATCCTAAATAGATCACTGTTACCATTTTTAAATTACTCTATTTTTAAATCCTTGGTGATCTTTTTTTCCTAGCTCAAGCCTTTTCTCATCTAAGCATTATGAAGTTCCATCCAAGTAGTAGTACCATTACTTAACCCAAAGCCTTTAAAGCACATCAGGTTGTATGACCTGTCTGACCGCAGGGCTTAAACCTCTGGAGATATCATGGGTAGAATCTCTTGCATGATTCTGCCTGAAGCTGATTGCCTTTAGTTCCCAATAAAGCTCATCTGAGACACTTCAGACACCTCACAGTCTGGGGAGAACACTGTGTACCTGCTCATTTATCCTGGGGACAAAGGAATGACCTTGCTACAAAACTGAATGGGTTGTATGGTCGCAGCTACTCCAGCGTCTCTAAAGCAAAGGTTTAGTTTCCAGCCCAGTCCATTGGTATCCAGTACCAGGTTAGACGTTTCCACATGGATTTCCCAGCATAGGGGACAGAGCAGCATCTTGAATCCACAATATTCAGTGACAGAGTTAGTTCAGCTGCACAGGTCCTGCCAGAAGGATGTTTTGTCAGTCCAAGGATTACAAAGATGGGTGGATTTTAATGGATTGAGCTGACTTACAACTTTATAATCAACTCCTGAAGTTTTCCCTTGGAATCACAGACCCCTGGATAGCTCATTTAAATCTACTGACAATAAGCTTCCTTGTCTTTGTGATCTTTTGCAGCCCTCTTCAAAGTAGCGTGCAGAATTCCATAGGTTGAAAAGAGTCCTAGAAAAACAGAATGCCTGCACTTAACTTTTGTGAAGATCATTTGTTAAGTCTCCCCATCAGCACTGTCATAGGATCAAATCTTGGCCCCAGTTGAACTCAACAGGAATTTTGCCACTGACTTAAATGGAGCTAAAATGTCACTCCTGCTATTTGTCAAGTCAATTACATCCAGACAATACTTTAACATCTGGCTTCAACCGAACACACAGAAATGTTTGCTCCCTCAAGTCTCTGAAGAGAACACAGGACATTGGCTATCTCAATAAAAATGAAAGCTTTGTTCTTGGCAAGCTGCTTGTAATTAAGAGTGGATCCGTCCAGTGACACTATCGGAACCAAATGCCTGTTCTTTAGCATATAGTTATTGGCAACCAGCATCATGAGGTTCTCTGTCATTTTCTGGGAAGAATGTCAAAAGCACCCATCTACTGTTGAAAGGCATTCTGTTGTAAAAACTTGGTTTACAACAACAGATCTGCCCTCATCTGTGGTTTCCTACAGACGAGGCGGGGTTTCACCCAGTTCATCTTCTGCTTCCCACTGGAAGGTCCCTTGCTAGGTTAGGTAGGGCTGTTCTATCTAAACCCCCCTCTGAATATGGTGATCAAAGGTAAGGCTGAAGAATAACTGATTGTAGAAGGATAATGGGTGAGAGCTCGTTTGCCTCTCCAAAACCCAGCTGAGACAAGGCATTATTGTGTTATTGCAAAATCTTCAGGCTGGGACAACTACACGAGGGGCACATCTTTTCATGCACTAAAAATAGGAAAGCTATAAAGTAATTTTATTAGTGGTGACTTAAAAAGATCTGTTTGGATGGCAAGAACCGCTGGGTGATGTCTGGATGAAAAGGGATGCACAAAGAGAGGGGCTTTTATGCCTAAAGTAGATGAGGATCTGCACACCGTCATTCCCTGCTGCAAGTACCATATCACACACCTGTGCAAAACCAGCTTCCCTCCATCTCCCTCCATCCCCTGGGAAGCAGAACCAAAATCAGGCTCCAGGATCTGATGAGCCTTAATTCCCAGCACTTAAATAATTAGCTTCTCAAATGTACGAAAACAAGTCTCATTTTCTGGATTAATGAAGGAAGTTGGGTTCCACTGAGCAAAGCTATTACAGAGCTGCTAATGCACGGCTTGATTTCATCGCCTGCCACTAAACACAGAGCTATGCGGACTCCTGGGAGAGCAAGAATACAAGGAGAGCAATGCTGGAGGGTTAAAGTGGAAGGCGGGGGGGGGGGGGGAATCCTAGCAAGACTTTGTGGTTTTATGCACAGGGAGGGCTGGTTTTATTTGTGTGTCTGCTGAGCTTCAGCTGGCTTTATGAAGATGCCATATAACCCCCCAAAAAAGGCTAAAACTCAGTTTGATCCAAAGGGCTGGAGGGTTTGCTTTAATCACAGAGCAGGGTAACAGAAATGTAATGGTTTTCCTAACTGGAAGGAGAAGGGACTGTGAAAATGTCAGACTGCTTTGCTCTGGCATTGGAAGATTTAAACCTTGGCCATATTACATGAACAACTCAACACTATCGGGACTGTTCCCTTCCCCTCTCTGCTTCACTATTTGCTGCCTTGCCCCAGACTCTACTGTTTCATACAGGCAGAAACAAGAGCCTGCACTGAACCTCTCCTTGTGGTACATCCAATAGGGAACAGAGTATTACTAGGAAATCAGGGCTTTTGAGATGTAACTACAGCTATTCAACAGAGGCAAAGTCATGCATCTTCTCAGACAAGGGGAAATGGAGAGGCCAAAGGAGTGTTGATTTCCTTAGATTTGTCAACCATCAAAAAGCCTGTGTGTCATTCTCCCCCAGTCATTAGTACATCCATATTAGTGGACCTGCAGTTCTGGATGTGGATTTGGTGTTAAATAGCTTCTTAACACTGAAGTTCTTCTAACTGCAGTAGTGTCAGTATGCCCTCAGGCACACTGCCACAAGTGTCACATCCTGCAAAACCAAACCATACTTTTTGAGGATGAAAAGCCTGTCATTGTAATGGAAGTCCTGGGTTAATACAGAAACCTTGGTGCAGGCACGCAGCAGAGTTGAGAGACTAAGGAGGAAATCAATGGAACCGTGAGGGCTTGTGCAGCCAAGTTTGTGCTTCACAACCCAACTTTCAGAGGTAGGGCTGGAGGACATGCAAAACCTCATCACCTTCCCAGATCAGGAGCAGTGTTCTAGAGGTGGACGTTCAGAGTTAAGCATCTTTGAAAATGCAGAGCTGCTGCTGCTTAAGTCAGGGCTTGTTGGACCACTGAGGAGTTACACCCTGGGTAATTTAGCTGAAGCAATCAGGAAATAATTATGTACAGTGGAGAGTTAAAAGATGGCAATTAAACTGTCCAAATAAACAACTGAAGTGACTAAAAAAAAGAAGTCCACCCAAAGCCTACTTTTGAGGCACTATTTAATGTAAATGAATCACTTAGTGGACAATGCAACAATCATCTGTTCAGCTTCTCTTCATTATCAAAAACAATACAAAAGGATTGGCAGGGAATAACCATGTGCCAGAGGGAGCCCTTTAGGAAATACCACAGAATGTGGCCTGGCTTTTGTCTGTTCTTCTATTGTGTTCTGACAATGCTTCACTAATGAATGTCCAATGTCATTTTGGTTGCCCTTGTTTTTAACTTTTGTTATGTTTTTTCCCCCCAGACAGATCAGTAGTAATCTTGGCCTGAATGAACTGAAATGCTTCTTCATGTTAGGAAGGCTTCCACACCTTATACATCAGTTTTGCCAAGGTCTAGGAGGATGTGTGGTCTCTGGCACCCTGGGAAATCCCATTGAAGGTGATGAGGCAAAATCCTTCCATTTGGGCAAAAATCCATTAAAGAAATCATCACCTGCTTGGAAACTTTGAACCCTTACTGAATTCAGTACTTCAGGGAGTTGGATACTCAGTAAATTCCTCTTTGAATAGCCAATTTGAAATCACACTAACCTCATTCAAAATAAAATAAGCTATTTTGTCCATAGGGAGTATTTGTACTGATCATGCCCAGCGTTATCTTGGGAGTTATCTGCAGGAAACTGCAAGCTAAAGGGAATCGCTATGTGGGATATGGGGAGGTAAACAGACCAGGCAGGCACCTATGCTAGAACAGAGGCTAAGAAGACAGTATCAAGCAATGGCCTGTCATTAAGCTTCAGAACTGATGATCCACTGGCATTCACATCCTTTTTTACTGCTTTGGAGAGGCTGGAAGTTCCAACTTGATGGCATAGCGGGTCCCCACAGGAGTGCCCTTTTCTTACCTTGTTCCTTGGCTCACTCCTCCACTGCTGTCACCACTTCCAGCTCCTGCAGTGCTGTGGTTCAGCTCTTTGCAGACCCACAGTGCAAACCAAATCCCAGAAACAGAGTTAAGAAAAAAGGGCAACAGTGAGACAACAGAGAAAAGAGAGGGGCAGATAAGTAGAGAAAAAGGAATGTGGATTGGCCCTTAGACTTGGGCTTCCCAAGGTTGTCCCTGAGGTTATTTGTATTAAACAAAATCTTAGGCTCTGCAGCAAATTCTAACAGACAGAGATTATTTTTGTTAATCCCAGTGACAATAAAGCATGTGGGTTTGTAGTTAACGCTATCTAAAACTTGAGATAGAAATGCTCACTTCATAAAACCTCACTACTAGCTCAGGCTTCCAAATAAAACAGAGAGAGATGGCATCAACCCCCCCGGGGCTTCTGCTTGCAAAATCCCCACCCAGTTATCTTGCAATGTGGGAGTTTTACTCACAGCATGTATTCAGAATGTCACTGAAGGTGGGACTCAAGAGGAGGGCTGCCAGCCCATACTGGGGCTATTTACATTACCACTGCCAGCTTCTTCCCATCCTTCAGCTGGAAATCAATACTGTTGAAACAGAGACTGCAAAATGGGTGGCACAACTCTGTGGCCACCACTTGGGATAGTGCAACCTGAAACAGAAGTTTACTACTATGGTACTTCCATAGAATCATAAAATGGGCTGGGTTGGAAAGGACTTCAAGATCATCCAGTTCCAACCCCCTGCCATGGGCAGGGACACCTTCCACTAGAGCAGGTGACTCCAAGCCCCATCCAACCAGGCCTTGAACACTGCCAGGGATGGAGCATTTACTACCTTTTTTGACAACCTGTTAAAACCTTAACTTTACTTCAAGATACATGATTCTTGGTACCTACTAAGCGGAGCTGCCAAGTAGGGTCATGGAAATTGATGGTTATGATACTTTAGAGCTGGAATCCTGAATGTTGCCTTTTCACTGCAAATTGTATTTGGGCAGGGAGGGACAACTACCCAGCTTCTAATAAACAATAGCTCGTTTTGCAAGTCCATTGCCACCATTTGCACCAACTGACACTTTTTAATAGCAATCTCTGTTAAGAGACAAAAGATTTCAAGTAGGAAGGAAAAAACCCAACCCCCTTATTCTATTAACACCCCGGATTCTAAAGGCATCATCCTAATATTGGGATACACAGAGAAGAAAACAGGTTAATAACCCCCTTTCTTTAATAAACTTCCCCTAAGACATCCCAAAAGTGTATTCAGTACCATTCTGCTCCTCCCTGCTCTGGTAAAGAATGTTTTAGTCCCTGGAGTGGTTGCTGAAGTCAGGTCTCACTGTAATTATATCTCACAGCAGTGCGGGGAGACTTAATTACCAGAGTCACTGGAGGTGTGCTGCCAGACAGATACAACCCAGCCCTGCCGGGGGAGACACAAGGATCCAGCTGCAGTGGGCACGTTAGGGAAGACAACTGGAGTTTGCAAAGAGGGTTTTGAGATGCAGCACCGACACACCCAGGAGCCTTTATTGCAACCCCTCAACTCCATCATGAGGGAGTCTGCGGTTGAAAAACCTCTCTGTACTCACCAGGAGATGCTCTGCCACACCGCAAGATTTCATATTCAACTTCTCCCCCCCCCCCCCCCCATAGAAAAGAGTGTGACTCACCAGTTTCAAACGGTGACATTTCATTCCCAAACTATTCTGGGAGCAGCTGGCTCCATAACACATGGGGATGTGGGGAAAAGGGAGGAGGGAAGAGCCAGATTGCAAAGTGAAAACTACTCATTCTCTCCCCCACACAGGTATGCTGCTTTTCAGTTGCAGAGCCACATCATTTGGGACACGCTGGCAAATTCCAATGAGGAAAAACAATAAAACAAGCACATTTCAGAGGGAAAAAATTTCTATCTACACACACCAGTGATGCAATTCCCTCTCAGCCTGGAGGGATTGGGAGACTGGTTTGCTCTCCATATCTAATAGATGTGAGGAAAAGCACTGTCCCCACTTCTTCCTAGTTTGAACCCTGCCGTTCTGGGCTGCTCCTTCAAACGGTTTCTCTGTGATGCAGACCCAAGTTTTAGTCATCAGCAATATCTTGCTAACGATGAACAAATGTATGTGCAGTGGGATGGTGACAACAGGGGAATGACAAAGAAATCACTGTCAGCTCCCAGTCCTGAGAGGAGTTTTGTGTCACGCTCCAGTTTAGCGCTGCTCATGTCCCTGCTGTGGGGATGTCACTGCCATAACGTGCAGCACGTGAAGGCACTGGCCTTGTGGGCTTGTCAGCACACACACGAAATCACTGTCGCTGGTGCAGTGCCACAGGCAGCAGCATCATCTCTTCTGGCCTCAGACTATAAATCTGTGCATGGCTGACTGGCCTCAGAGCAGCAATCCAGCCCCATTCATTAATGGTGGTGAAATTCCATGGGGAGGGAAGCTGTAAGGGATGTAACCTCGCAAGTCTTCCCAATGGGAGCCTGGATGCAGGTTTATAGCTTGCAAGGCACAAAGGCTGCAGGGATGTGAACACACAACTCATCCCTACAGATGAGTGGCAGAGGGGCAAGGAGAGCCTCAAGGCAGGCCCAGCTCAGGATGGGTATCTTCATAACCCATCGCTGTGCATGTCTGCACAGGAAATGTTTGATTATGATTTCATTCATTTCCTCTGCTGTCTTTATACAAGAAAAAGGCTGTTCTGTCTTTCCTTACCCCACACTGACTTGGGACCTTGCACTGGCAGATTCAAGCCTATCCCATTCTTTACTTAGGGAAACCTCAGTGAAACCGGTGCTCATTCAAGGAAGAGGAGGCTGGCTCGCTGCGGGATGCTGGCATGCAGCAGCAGTGACCTTGGCTAGGTAACTGTCTCCTGAATACAAAGATGGATCTAAAAGCAGCAATTCCCTTTAAAAAGAAACAACCAACCTTCAGCTAAGGTAGGGAAAAGCAGCGGTTTGTTAAAGAAATGCATCTGTCAGAGCTGGGTTTTCTTTTCCCAGCTTCCCTAAATGCCCTTCACCAGCAGGGAGGGGGAGGGGACCTGCTCTTTGAAGCCTTTTCCTTATGGGAATAGAAAACACGGAAAGAATTCAATTCCCTGCCACAGCCCAGCAGCACTGATCTATGCTTCAAAACCCAGAGCCCAGAAGACGAGCTTGGCTGGTGGGTATGGGTGGCTCGGAACCTGTGTTTACCACCACATTAGCCTTGCTCAATAGCCAGCATCGCGAAGTGTCCCCAGTAGTGTTAAAGCACAGAAGGAAGAAGGGGAAGGAATGGAGACTGGGGAAGGAAAATTAGGGAATTCTGTGTGGAAAAGAACTGCGGTTGTTCAAATCTTTGGTCAAAAGCACCACCTAGTGAAGAAAGGGCTCACTGCAGCTGGCATTGCTCTCTGGGGCTGCTGCAGCAGCGACAAATGGAATGTGACTTTCACCACAGGTTTGCCTACTAAAATAACCCCAAATATCCCCACGTGCACAGCCCGAGCTCTGAATGAACAAGGACATGCCCCAAAATTGCTACCCCCTGTGTAAATAGATCTGCAGTGGAAACGTGTTCTCCTCCTCCCATCATCTCCCACCAGAGAATCTCAGCCACCCTGTAAGCCGCAAGGAAGGAGGCACCACAGGAAGAGGAATGATTTCCATGTTATAATCTGGGAGCTAAGGAAAAGAAAAGGTAAGGGACCGGTCCAAGGTCATGCAGGAAGCCAGAGGCAGATCCGGGAATAGAGATCAGCCACCCTGAACCCAGGGATGCCTGAACAATAGCACAGCCTCTCCCTCTGTTGTCATTTAACTCTTTCCTAACCCACCAAATACCAGAAGAGGGGCAGGGTATACATTTCTCTGCATGACTTCTTGCTGCTTTACAGCTCTTAGGGGCCCAGCCCTCAGCCCTTACCTGCTAAACCATTGAGGGAAGGCAGCAGGGAAGGACAGGGCTGGATATCCTGAGATCAGTGAAGGTGCAGGTAGGAGATACTTCTATACACAGAGCTTAAGCTGTCCCCTCAGCAATTAAAACAACCACAATTAGTACCTTTATGGAAACGATACCTCAGCTTTGCCACGTCTCCATTTCTGTGTGTGACAAAGCATCACTATCTCCTGTCACAGCAGTTAAAATGGCTGTGGTGTATGTTTGAGCATCTATATAGAGGATATTGCTCCCTCTTCCCCTGCTTTTGGGTTAGCTGCAATGACTGGGGATTTGCGGCACGATCAGACATCACAAATGCAGTTTCACTAAGTCTGTCTACACTGGTGTCATACTGAGCCTGGAAATGCTGCAGTGCAGGGGCTGGAGAAGGCACTACTTACAACCAGCTGGAACCAAACCTTAGAGAAACTAACTCAAGAAACCCCAAAACCGATTCAGGTGATGGAAAACCCCCTGTGAATGCAGTGACCTGAATGTACAGCAGAGAGAGGAGCTCAAAGGAGTGACCAGGGGTCCAGCGAGAGGAGTTTGATGTCCCTGAGTCAGAGCCCAGTTCCAAACCAGAACTATAAGTGGAACAAAGATTATGATCATCTCCTTGAATCCACTGCTTGGAAGGGACACAAATGATTATCCACAAAGAGCTGCACAGGAGAAGAAGGCAAAAAGCCCCAAGAAACTCTTATTTATCTGTTTTCTGTCACAGGTCTCTTTTCATTCACTCCTATAAACCAAATCCATGCAAACAGGGAGGAGAGTTTGTACTTTTGAGACAAGAGAATCTTTAATCAAGCCACAGCCCTTTGAACATCTACATTCTCCAGCCAAAGGCACTGTGAAACTGGGAGCTTTCAGTTCAAACTAGTTCAAGGATGCTTTCCCTGGGGAAGGTTTTGGTTACCCAGTGGAGGTTTCTGCTCTTAGGGTAAGCAACCAAAGCTTTTCTTAAGGAAGAAGCTACATCTCCTCCTTGAAGAAAAGGTGATAAAAAAAGAGCCTGGAAGAACTAGAGCACAAAATTGTTGCCCTAGAGAATAGGGTTTAAAAGGCTGTAGATGAGCACTCTGTGATGCTTGCAGTAAAGCAGATGTCACCAAGCACAAGTGCAAATAGTTATGTGAGTTTGGAGGAGGTTTTCCCCCTCAAAAGAGCTCCTGCAAGTCAGGAGGGCAGCGGTAGAACAGGATGTTTGTCAAGGGAGTGTTAAACTGCTAAAAGGATTCCAGCCCTTTGCAGTTCTGGCCTGACACAGTGAGGAAGAAGAGGGGAGAGATTAAGTGCTAACAAAAGCAGCCATAACTGTAGAAGACTATACCAATATTTACCAGTTGGGTCTGCATGGTCTCCAGAACAGAAGTCCATTAGGGGCATAGATTCCCCCTAATGCTTCTGAGAACAAAGCCATGTCCATGTAAGTGAGTTCAATGTGCAATGTGTCACTCAGCAGGTTTAACTCTAAGCTGAATTTGTTGCTAATTACACCGGGTTAACCTAAGAAAATAGGATCCCAGTCAAAGCCCCAAAGTCAAGCACTAGTTCAATGAATTCCCTTCTCTAACTGCGATCCCAGTGTAACCCTTTGCTCTGCGACTCCCTCCTGGTACCATCACTGCAGGCACGTGGTTTCCATCAGCACCTGCCAGTGTGGTTCCCTGTTAGAATAAAACAGGCTGGCATGTACCAGGTAATGCCCACAGGAGCTCTCAGGCAACTGCTGGCCTATAAGAAGAATCCTATAGGATACAGCTCATCCTGCTGCTTTGGTGGGAAGGATGGTTTGAAATGGCTTTTTGTAGCTCTGATTTTCATAAGACTGAAAGGACCACAGCTTCCATGGCATAACCCCCCCTGCTTCTGGATGTTATTGGTCAATACATAATTTGTGCAAATAAGATTACCGAGTCTCTCATTTCACAATGGCCCTGAAGCCAGAGCAGTGCATTCCCATCATACCCTCTGGAATGTGAGTTTTCAGGAGGATCTTGGATCCTTTTCTCCTTTTGCCTGAAATATTGATCCCATACAAATGGCAAACTTACACTGAAGCTGTGAATTCATTACAAATGATGATTAAAATGCCTTTCAAGTAACTGTCATAAAAAGCTGTCCATTACCTCACTGCTTTCCGCAGGGAAAGACCTCTTGGATTAACTGCCTTTGCCACCAAAGTATTCCCAGCTCCCTCTTAATGGCTCTTGGGCTCATGCACACCATAATGAAGAGGAGGAAAAGCTCCCAGCACTGGAATGAAGCTGTGCATCCTCTCCTTCCTCAAGGCAAAAACTCCCAACACCACTGACTCCATTGAGGCTTTTGGAACCTCAGGTTTTCCAAAGGTCTGCTCAGGTTTGTGCTACAGCCTGGGGCACTCTATTGCCCCTTGTCAGCACCATTACCTCAATGAGACGTAAAGCTGCAGGACGTGCAGTGCATTGAAGCCCCATTTCATCACAGACAAACTGAAGTGGTCCCATAGCACTGCTGCAGCACTCACAGAACTCACCTGAAAACAGAGAAACTGGATTTCCCCCGATCATGGCTTTGAAAATGCCTTTTGCTCCTCCTGTTGTTGCTCACAGCCACGCACTGCCCACGGTCCTTTTGCAAGGAGTTTCTCCATCTTCAGCTTCCATGTGGAGAGACGTTGGGAGCTCCCGCATCAGAAGGATGTGGAGCTGTTGGAGTGAGTCCAGAGGAGTCCATGGAGATGCTGCGAGGGCTGGAGCAGCTCTGCTCTGGAGACAGGCTGAGAGAGCTGGGCTGGGTCAGCCTGGAGAAGAGAAGGCTCCTGAAGGGGAGACCTGAGAGCAGCTCCAGTGCCTGAAGGGGCTGACAAGAAACCTGGAGAGGGGCTTGGGACAAGGGCCTGTAGGGATAGGAAAAGGGGAATGGCTTTAACCTGCCAGAGGGGAGACTGAGATGAGCTCTTAGGCAGAAGCTCTTCCCTGTGAGGGTGCTGAGGCGCTGGCACAGGGTGCCCAGAGAAGCTGTGGCTGCCCCATCCCTGGCAGTGTTCAAGGCCAGGTTGGACACAGGGGCTTGGAGCACCCTGCTCCAGTGGAAGGGGTCCCCGCTTGGAGCTGGATGAGCTTTAAGGTCCCTTCCAACCCAAAGACGACCAAAGGAAGGGCCGGAGCCCCGCGCTGTCGGTGCAGACCCTCAGCCCTAGCGCTGCGGCGGGTGGGGGGAACCCGGTCCCGCTGTAGGAACCGGGGGCCGGGGCCGCCGCTCCCCGCCCGGGCGGCACAGGCGGACGGACCGCCGGCGGGTGGTACCGAGGCGGAGCCGCCTACCATTGGAGGAGCAGCCGGCGCATGCGCACTCCGCCGCCACTTCCGGTGGTGGCCATGGTGACGGCAGCGGCCAGGTAGGGCCCGGGACCCCCGCGGCCTCCCCTCAGCCCCCGGCCCGGGCTCCTCCGCGGGCCTCGGGTCCTTCCTCTGCCCGCGGCACCCCCACACGGCCCCGCTGCGGGCCTCGGTGTCGCCCGCCTGGCGGTGACCTCCCGGGGAGCTGCGAGGGGGCAGATCAGGGACTCACGGGGTGGGATGGGTTGGAAGGGGCCTTAAAGCTCATCCAGCTCCAAGCGGGGACCCCTTCCACTGAAGCAGGGTGCTCCGAGCCCCTGTGTCCAACCTGGCCTTGAACACTGCCAGGGATGGGGCAGCCACAGCTTCTCTGGGCACCCTGTGCCAGCGCCTCAGCACCCTCACAGGGAAGAGCTTTAAGACTTAACTTTGTTCGTCCCCCAGACAGCAATGGTGGATTTTCGGGTGCGGGGTTGGAAATGAAGCTTGTAAGTGAATAGAAGTGAAAGGGAGATTTAGGAGAAGATGACTTCTCAAGTCCAGGTGTGGGTTTGGGTGCTGGAAACGTACTTTCTCTCCCTTCCTGTACCATGACGTGAGGTTGTTTTGCATAATGCCAAAACACGTGTGTGTATATATATATATATATATGTAATATATATATACATATTATAAATAGTACGTTAAAATGCAAGCCGGCTGCCTTTGAATAACAATAGGGTTGTTATTCAGATGGGCTTTGTCGGTGATGCTTCAAGTGATGCTTCTGACATGGTCAAATTACCCTAGAAAAAGTGAATTCGAAGTATTCTAACCAATATTAACCCACCTCCAGCAAACCTCAAACACTGGGTCGTTGTTGCCAGCTGCTTACAACCAGACCTACCCCTGTGTAGCACTTGCATGGTGCTCTTAATGCCACTTCTCATTCTGGTCAGTTTATTGTATTCCTTCTCCCGAATTCCTTCTCTGTGTTTGACGTGGCTGCGTTGCAGTGAGCTCTGTCCAGTTCCTATGGGCCTTCTTTGGAATTTTACTGGTTTCTTGTGACCTCAGTGTGTTTTTTGCGCTGTTTTCTGCTTATGAAGTACGGAGTGAAAGCTGTGAACATGGAAGTGCACCGCGGTAAATCAGTCAGCTGAATTAATGTGATCTCACTGGGGTTTGAAGGAGGTTTTTGAGGTTGAACTTCCCATTTTGGGGGGGGGGGGTTACATCAGAAAACTTGTCAGTAAATTTGCATTGTCAGCTATGTGACTTTTCCTCTCTGATTTAGATATCTGCAAGTTTGATTTCAGCTTATTTCCAAAGCAGCTGGGTCAATACAACCGTTTAGCTGATACAAACCATAAGTAAGCCTCGTTTTCCTCCCTGTCAAACACTTCTAAGGGATTCAGTGCATTTGGTCTGCTGGAGGGAATGCCCATTTCCCTGACACGTATGAGAAACTCACTTGTCAGTTCAGTTGTGCACAAAGGCTTCAGAACCCTAAGGGAAGAAGTTAAAAGTCTGTTTTAAGCAGCACGATACCCATTGCAGAGTGTGCTCTATGACACCAAAACTAATCCCACCAATAGAGCACTGATACTGCTTCACAAGCTGCCTTTATTTTCTTCCATCTAAAAGAGAAGTATTGGTCTTTGGGGATGCTCTGGATTCAACACCACGAATTGTTTAGTACTAGAAGTAACCAGAGGATCATCGGGAGGTTTGTACCATTCTGAATTCACTTCTCTCTCTTCAGCCTGGGGGTTAAATTCCCCCCCTTGCATTTGAAAGGTCACAGCCTCTACTCCTCAGGTTTGTTTTTAGAGGCAGCTCTTGGCTGGGCTGGCATTGGGCAGAGCGCATTTGCTTGGAATGCTGCCACTTCCAAATTTAAGTGAGGGCTGTGCTGTTAAAAGCCCGGAGGGAGACGCCACCTCAGAGGCACTGGCAAGTGAGTGCTTTTCAAAGGTAGGATATTGTGCTTTCTTCAGCCTAAAGTCACTGGCTATTCCAGCTTAGAGCTGCTCTGCTTCAGGACAAGGGCTTCCTTAGGAAAAAATGATCCTTTTCCCTTCCTTTTAGCCCCCCCTTTGAAATGGCACCTTTTGATTGCTGAAAATAGCCTCCCAGTTGCTGCCATTTGTCACGTAAAGGACAATGTGATTTTAGGTGGCTGCAGCTAAAGGAGAATAGCTGTTGTGTATCCGGAGGGTAGTTTCTTCTAGGTCTTGGTCTCATCTCTTTGCTGCCTTTAGTGCACTCTCAACCTTTTTAACTAAGACCCTTCAGAAATCATTGTCCTGGGGTTTATGGGATAACATCCAGGTCTCGGTTTCAGATGAAAGCTGGGGTTTTTAACTGGATAGATATGATTTCTTTTAAGGTAAGCCTTTCAAAGAGTTTCCAATCACCTCGGTATGTACATTGTCAGTGTTCTTATTTCTGCTCTCTGATCACCTGTGTGTCCCAATCCTGCCTTTTGCGATGGGGAACTGAGAATTACAGGACTTTGTTTGAACCAGTTATAACCAGTAGCATCACGTGATAAACTGGTGCCATAAACATGATCTGTTAAGAGTTAATATCAGTGTTTTTCAGCAGGAATACCCAAATGTTTGACCAAAGGTGACGGTGGGGTCTCAAACTGAGAGACTGGGTGATTTGTCCACTTTGTATCTATAATACAGAGAAAAAGGGGAGGGGAAGGAGAGAAAGAAAACCAATAAAAGGCTTGGAAAGTGTTTTTCAAATGAGAAAGGATCAAAGAGACCTTCTTTGCATAGAAAGTGCATGAATAATAACTGATGTGATTCAGGAATAACTGGTTCATGCTGATGAGGCACCAAAACACAGCTTTTAGTTGCTAGGCTTGGGGCAGGGGGGGAGCTCTTTACCACCAGCCCCTGTGGCAGAGTTTAGTCCTTGCATAATCAACCTTTATTTTTGCCTAAGAACATGGAAAGAACCAGGCTGGCATCAAGCATGGGACTCTCTCCCATCTCCTAGTGTGCTTTAGCTAGAAAAGGTGTCAAAAAAGCCCCCTCTTTCTAGTTACCTTTTCATCTGCTTTCCACTACCTGCTGAAATCAGAAGCAAAGCTACTCAGGACCACATCTTTTAAATACCTCAGTGTGGACCAGGGCTCATAAAGGAAGCTCCACTGCATCTGTCAGCTCCCACTCTGGAAATACTGAAAGGTCCTAAGTGGGAGCTGAAGATTTTTGATCCCAAAATGTCCTGTGAGCCACAGCACCTGCTGTCCCTGCCCACACCTCACCTCCTGAATGTCAAGAGGCCTTTGAGAGCAGAAAGAAAGGGACAACATAGAAGGCAACTGCTGTAACTGAACATGGGACAGAAAGGAGAACTTTCTGCTCATCCAGCCTAAAGAGGCCAAAACAGCTCTTTCCCAGGAAGTATTTTAGGGGTGCTGCACACTCTTATGCTAAATCAACTCTGCTGTGTATCAATACAAAATAGTCTGTGTACAGCACAAAGAGGGATGAGATGCTGCTCTGCGTAGCTGGGTGCTGGGCTCATGCACTGCTTTGCAACAGAATGAGTTTAATCCTATTTGGGTTCCTGATTCCCCACTTTGAGCACCCTCCCTCTGCCCAGGAGAGCTCATGGCCTGGATGTCTTGCTGCATTATGCACAGTGTATTACACAGTGGGTTAGCTCAGGAATGGGGAGCTCCACAGTTCCTTGAGAAGAGCTGTGTACTAACTTAAGGGGTTTAGTTTTAGACCTTGTCAAGTTTATTTCAAGCCAGCTCAGCTATCTTTAGGTGCTGTTTTATTGTGTTCCAGCTATCCCTCCAGAAATACTTACTTTACACAGTTCACTACTGCTTCAGCAAGCTGGTCTCCTCACTGACCAGCTACATCAGGAATTCTGACCAAGCCCCTGATGGAAATCTGGAAGAGCCTGGTATTTTCCACATTAGCTCTGTTCCATGGCATGCAGCACCTCTGTCGTCATCTCAGATCCCTACAAGTTCAGTCCTGCTTAGTGACACTGAAATCTGGCTTGGCATTATCAGTTACCTCTTGTTTTCTCCTTCTTGTGCTGTTCTCTGCACAACCAGGACTAAGATGATACACTAATACTTGGTTTTTACCTTAAGTGTGACCCCAGAGTTGTAGAGATCCCAGGAAGGGATTTAACTGACTGCACTGTGCCACCAAGCATAAGAGCTTTGGGTTAGATACAGTGGGAAAGTGAGTGGCCTTTTTTACAGCTGAAAGTATCACTTACTCTTCTATCCATGGAGTAAGCAGTAACATAAACTACTCCCTTGAAGGCAGTGGCTTAGCAAGGAGATTAGGGTTATGCACTGGTATCAGAATCCAGTTCCAGGATGAGCTCAAGGTCTCATAGCTACCTTTAGCTTGGGTTTCATTCACAGGTTTAGTTTCAGTACATTAGAACACAATTAAAGTGCATGATTACTGTTGGCATAAGAGCACGATCTTAGGCTTTACCCTGCTAGAATGGACATGTGGTTCATTTAAATCAGACAACTTGTCTCTGCTAACAGGTGGTGAAAGACGCTGAAGATGGAAGCACAGATTCCAGTGTAGCAAGCAAATAACAGGCTACAGAGAAAACTTACTCTGAGCCACCAGAAGCCAGATTGGTTTATATTCATCTGGGATGATAAGCAGTAACTGCTCTCTGGGATATAGATACTGCGGTACTGGCTGTTCTAGAGAAATCCAAGAGGTTTTATTACAGGCAGGAGGATGCAGAGGCACATCCCAGCCCAGAGGAGCTTTCACTCTGAATACAAGAGAGTGAACCTAGAGCAGAATGGGGGAACAGCATCTCTGAAGCCAACTCTGTGAGAAGTCCAACTCCAAATGTCCTGCTGGGATGTGCAGATGAGCGTTTCAGTGCTTCAAATTGGGCACTGATGTGAACTTTGGAAAGTCGAAAGGAAGGGAGGAGGAAATGAGGAAGATACCTCTGTATGGGATCTGTTTATTGGTGATCAGTGCTAAGGAATTCCCTAGTTGTCAAGCCTCTGCTCCTTTTCTTGCTGATGAAACAGTCTGTTCCCTTCCATCTTGTGGCTCTAGGAAGACGGTTCAGAAAGGAAAACTCATGGATTTCACAAGCACAGTCCTCATCCCACTGCTTTTTGGCAGCGTGGGGATCTTTGCCCTTTTTCGCCTGCTGCAGTGGATGCGGATGCGAGCGTACCTCCAGGAGGCAGTGGTGGTGATCACAGGGGCTACTTCGGGCCTGGGTAAAGGTAAGTGCACACAGAAGGGCACCAAGGGCAGGACAAGTAGAGGTTTGTGAAGGGGCACTGGAGGAAGAACAGGAAAGGGCAAGAAATTCCTATTGCTTGGAATTTTGAGGCAACCCTTGCACAGTTAGAACTACAGCCAGCACAAGCTTTGGTGCAAGAGAGTCTCAAAACTGAAAGATGGTTTTCATCACGCTGTATAAACTGGAGGTCATCAAAGCCAGGAACAACTTAGGCTATTCCTGCACTGTCAGGGGGCTTTTCTCTAAATCCTGGAGTAGCCAGGAAGTCAAATTGTTTCTCTAAAGCTTCCCAGAACTGGTGGTCTGTATTCACCTCTGTTGTATTTCCAGATACTCTCCTATACTTCCCATTTCACCTCCTTGCCCCTCTCACCCTCATGTGAAGGTACCTGTTTCTTGCGGTACAAATCCATCCATTCTAAATTCAAACTCTTGGCAATATTAACACCAGTGAATAGAATCACAGAACCATAGAATGGTTTGGGTTGAAAAGGACCTTAAGATCATCCAGTTCCAACCTCACTGCCATGGGCAGGGCACCTAGACCACACCACCCAAGGCTCTGTACAGCCCAGCCTTGAACACTGCCAGGGATGGAGCATTTACCACTTCTTTGGGCACCCTGTTCCAGTGCCTCACCACCCTCACAGTAAAGAACTTCTTCCTTATATCTAACCTGAACTTCCCCTGTTTTAGTTTAAACCCATCTATTCTAAATTCAAACTCTTGGCAACATTAACAGCAGTGAGTAATAGAATGGATTCTTTGTCTGAGTGGATACGTTCTTTAATTCTGCTTTTTAGAATTGCTTTAAAAGCTTCTTGAAGAGAAAACAAGGTGCTCTCTGCTATCAAGGCCTTTCATTAGGATGAGTACATTCATAGAACAAATAGAGCTTAAATTGATGCTGTCTTTGCATGTGGGCTTATCTTGAAGGATAGGGGGGTTCAGTAACTGAACAACCAAAGGAGATGCAATGGGCCTTTGCCTGTCACAACCAAAGAGATGGGGAGTGCTAAAGCAATTTGTATTTCACATCAAGAAGAGACAGAACTAGTGTCTCAGCTGTGGTAGGCTGGGCAGATGCAGCAATGTGGTGTTGGCTGTATGGATTTCCACCATCATACACGGAAGTTTCCTCCCTTATTGACTCAGTGGCAAGATCTTCCACTATTCCCCTCACTCCCAGTTATTAATACACCAGAGCACCTCTAATTACTGTGTGTCCTTATACACCCTTTTTACATCCACTGTCATCCCTTGCACAAGTGATTTGTCTCACTGGGTCACAGAGGGGTAGGGTAGAACATGCAAATGCCTCAGCAGCTGGTAGCACTGAAAGGAGCACAAGCCATCCCTTCTTCAGCCTTGCCCTAATGATCACCCTGATGAAGTCATTAGCTTCAGGGCTTCCAGAACCTTTGGAGGTGTTCACTAAACCCTAAATCTCCTAAAACCAGGCCCTGCTGCATTAGATGACACACAAAGGAACTGTAGTCCCTATTATGAGGGGCATACAGTCAAAACTGAAGAGGCACAGGCAAACCTGACCAGCTGATGGGGGAGGATGTGTGAACAGCACAGTAACTGCATAACCAGCACCCTAACTGTGAGCACAGCAGCTGCTGCACTGCTGTCACATGTCTGTCAGCCACAGAAAATGGCATCTTGCACCTTCACTGTAAATCACACCACTGTAATTCCTCATTAGGAGGAACAAAGCCACCTTAGACCCTTGCCAGCTAAAAGAACTTTTAGCCTATCCCCCACTATGATGTGAACCTGCTGTTTGTCTGTCATTCACATATCTACTTTGCTCTCTTCCTTGCTTCCTCCAAAGAATGTGCCAAAGTTTTCCATGCAGCTGGCTGCAAGCTGGTGCTCTGTGGTAGAGACAGGGAGAAGCTCCAAGACATGGTGCAGCAGCTTTCCTCTGTGACCAACCACCGCAAGAAGGTGAGTGTGGGAGGAGAAGCTGCTGCTCGTGGTGGTACAGAATGGCTTGTGGGTTGTTCTGTTGAGCAATAGGAAAAATACAACTCTGTGGTTAGGGATAGATCCTGCTCTAGGAGTGCACAAGGCTGACAAGTCAGATCTTGTAGAAACCCTACAAAAATAAGCCATCTGAAGGACTCCTTGCCTTGGAATGGAAGTGCAAGTGCACAGTGCCCTCAGCCTTTGCATCTGTACATCCTAGACTGAATCTGGGAAGTGACTTTCCTTCTGTTGGCCTTTATTCCTGATGCTTAGTTCTGCTGACAGTGGCTAAGAAGGGTATTGCTGGCTATGTAGAAGACACAGGGGTTGGGGTTTTGACTTTTTCAGATGCATCTTCTGTAGTAAGATAATATGATGCTTTAGTACTTGAGGGAGATCTCACTTGCCCCTTTCCTAAGCTCTATAAGGAAGAGGAGCAAAGAAAGATGAGCGCACAACCTGCTCCTGTTGTGTGTCCCCTCCAAATGGAACTGCTGCACAAGGTCTGGGTGGCCCTACTTCTGTGCTTGCAGAGCTGGGAGATGCCATCATGAGTACACACATCACATTCAGCACAGCTTCAACTAGGCTTTTGCTAACTTCTCTTTGTCCACAGACACACAAACCTCACACTGTGGTATTCGACCTCTCGGACACCAAAACTGTGCTAAATGCTGCTGAAGAGATCCTGAAGTACCTGGGGCACGTGGACATCCTGATCAACAATGCAGGCATCAGTTTCCGAGGCACAATTGTGGACACAGGACTGGATGTGGATAAGAAAGTGATGGAAACAAATTATTTTGGTCCTGTAGCCCTCACCAAAGGTACCCGTGATCCACATTACTGGGGGACAATGGATTTAGCTGATACCTTCTGCAGGCCAACACAGCTAAGCACAGTTTAACCTCTGTTTGTATTTGGTACAGTACAAGAGGGGAGGAAAGTCTTGTTCTAAAAGAGATGCTTGGGCATGGCTGCATGGGAAGTACCTGATCAGAGATACTATCTTGTATAAAGCATCTCCTGACTCTGGTCTTATGAAGAGAGCCATGGTTACCCTGCCTATGCTGCTAAAACACTCAAGCAGGCAGACTGGCTCCTAGGTGAAGCTGTAGCTTCCATGGGAAGCTTCTTTGGGTACACAAAGCTCAGCCTGGAGGGTGTCAAGCAGCAGGAAATGCAGTGGTAAAAGAAAACAGCAGGTCCTGCTGATGGTGCTTGCGGGAGATCACAGGAACTGTGACAAGCCTCTGTGGCACAAGGAGTCTCCTCACAGGTGAACATCCCAGCCAGACTGCAGCTTCAGTCTGAGGCATCCTAAACACTATCCCTTGCCCAGCCCCTGCACTGAACAAGGATCCTGTAATTCACTTGGGCATCTTAGAGCGCTCTGAAAGCATTGATTCTTGACAGCAGTGATGGCAGCACTGGGATTCTCAATGGGTCTTTTCTGTCTTTTGCTAGCGCTTCTCCCCTCCATGATTAAGAGGAGACAAGGCCACATTGTGGCCATCAGCAGTGTTCAAGGCAAAATAAGCATTCCTTTCAGATCCGCATGTAAGTACCTCCACAGAAGATGGGAAGACATATTTGGGGCACTAGAATGAATGAATACTTGGCTGCTGCTTCCACTTTTAGCTCTGTGTAGAGCTGGCTGCATACAGGGAGAGCAGAGCTGCGCATCCTTCTCAGTGTTGCCACAAAGCACTGACAGCTGTGGAGGAGGGCACTCTCAAATACAGAATCTTAGCCCTGTCCCTGGTAAGGGATGGGGAAGGAGAATGTGTTTTCACTGTCCTGAAAACACCTTGATATACACAGACTGGTTTGGGTTGGAAGAGACCTTAAAGCTCATCCTATTCCAACCCCCTGCTATGGGCAGGGACACCTTCCACTAGAGCAGGTTGCTCCAAGCCCATGTCCAACCTGGCCTTGAACACTGCCAGGAATGGTGCAGCCTCAGCACCCTCACAGGGAAGAACTTCTGCCTTATATCTATCTGAATCTACCCACTGTCAGTTATTTTCCTATCTTAACACTTGAGAGTCCCTATAAACGGCCTGAATAACTGTATTTGACTGTATTTTATCCTTGCTGTTTGCCTGGTTCATGTCCTGTAAAAAAGCAGAACCTTTTTGTCCTGGTAAGTTCCAAAGTGCCATAGTACAAACAATGCCAAATCAAAAGCCTAAACGGTTCTCTTGATCCAGCAAACTTTGTGCTACATCAGTTATGACAAGAAATAATATTGCTGAGATTACTAGAAAAAGCCTTGTAAAAGATGGAGGAACTAAATGGAGAGTATTTGACATAAAAGCATCTGTAAACCACTGAAAATAGGCATAAAAAGGGCAAAGTCCAGTGATGATAAGAGTGGTAGAGCATGCTGAGTGCAGGAGAATGGGGACCATCTGGGTAATCTCCTCTTGCAGATAATGTGGGGATGATTGTGCCAAGAAGCATGTTCTGAGGAGCCTGCAGAGCCACATGGGGCTGTGAGTGTGGAGCTCAGCTCCTGCCTATGTCCTCAGACAGGGATCACAGCCTGTGCTGAGCTCCCTGCTGCTGGTGTCAGCCCTGCAGCCACATTCAGGTGATGGCAGGCACAGTGGCAGTGACCAAGTCCACATGGAAAGGGGGTGAAGAAGAGCTGCTCAGGCATTTAAAAGGGGGAAATCCTGCCCTAGGCCACGCTTCTGTCTGCTTGTGGGATCAGGTTTTGACTTGTGTGCAGCCGAGCTCTGAACCTGCTCTGCAAGTCTGTAGTACTCAGCACACGTAGGCTCAGCGAGTGCCAGCTCTGCTCTCCTGTACCAGCACTGCATTCCCCAGCCTATCCTGTCAGATGCTTCCCAAGCCAGATTTCCTGTCTCCTTTACCATGAGCAGGAGGCAGCTTGGGTTCACTCTCCAGTGCTTTGGCCTGGCTGTGGTGTTAAGCTCAGGACCCCAGCCAGTTTCCAGCTTCAGTATTTGCATTCTGCCTTCCTCATCCCCACTACCTATTGCTGCCATTCACTAAAAGAAAACCAAACTACACACAGACCAACCTAGAAGTTGGAGAACTGCTGGCTTCTTGCTGAGAAGTGGGGGCACTGCAATGACAAACGCATTCAGGGGAGTGAATCTTCCTTCAGCCCTGCTCCTTCCCACTGCATGGTGCTTTCCCTGTTTTTCAGATGCTGCCTCCAAGCATGCCACCCAGGCCTTCTTTGATTGCCTACGAGCAGAGGTGGAGCAGTATGACATCGATGTGACAGTTATAAGCCCTGGCTACATTCAGACAAACCTCTCTCTCAATGCTATAACAGCGGATGGATCTCGCTATGGAGGTGAGATATGATTCTGTGCCCTGTATCTAATGCATCTCCACCTCACTGAGTTACTCCAAAGGTGGTGGGGACACAGGGTAGCCCTGAAGCATCAAAAGATATCTCTGGATGCAGGGTAGGAACAGCAACCCCCAAAATTCAGCCTTCCTAGACAGCAACTACTGACTTCTAGCCCAGCCATGCCTTACACCTGCCTGTGCTCCCACACACAGCTGGTGTAAAACCAAAACCATCCAAGCAGCCGTGCACAGTTAGAGTATTCCCAGGAAAGGTGCTCAAGCATGGGCTTACCTGAGGCTTTCCTTTGGCAGTTATGGACAAGAACACCGCGGAAGGACAGACGGCTGCAGAGGTGGCTCAGGTGGTGCTCAATGCAGTGGGACAGAAGAAGAAGGAAGTACTTGTGGCTGGGCTGACGCCCTCCCTGGCTGTCTACCTGCGAAACCTCTGCCCCAGGCTCTTCTTCAGGTTAATGGCAGAGAGAGCAAAAAAGGAGAGAAAAGCAAAGGCCTCTTAGAGCTGAGCTCACTGGAGCAGGGACTGCAGGGAGAGGCTGAGCCCCTGCGCTTCAGCTGGGACATCGGGAGGTGCTCCTGCAGGAAAATCCTGTCTCAGAATGCTGCCGTTTACCACTGCATGGAGAGTGGGAAGCGGGTTCCCCCCACGGCAGGACAGGCCCGTTTGCTGGAAGACAGCACCTACAACTCACCTGGAGAAGGGTGCTTGGACAAAGGGGAGAGCTGAGGCTGCAGCGGAGGCAGCTCAAGGGAACACGTCGCAGCAGGGGATGCTGGAAGACAGCACCTTACCTCACACTCCAGGCTTGCTCAGCTTTACTGGCCTGCTACAAATAAAACCCACCCGTTCTGCCTTCACGCAAGCAGATCTTGTCTTTTCCTACCCCATGGCTCCTGTGAAATACACTCCTCAGCTCACTGTCTCCTTCCCACTCCTTCCACTCTAATCCAGAACCCACTGCTTGAAGTGGGGAACTTCACAGAGCATGCCACATCATCTGATCTGTTCAGCTGAAGTCAAGCCCAGTGCCACTTTTGAAGTAACTGATGTAAAATCTAAGCTTTATTTGGCAGTTACTTGTGTGTATCATGCCTTACTGACATGGTTCAGTCTAACTCTGCACTACCAGACAGCACAGTGTTCACCCCAGCATGAGCTAAAGCAGGGGGAGGACTGGACAGACAGAAACCAGCACAGCAGGACATGCTGCGAGCTGATGGTACTGGTCCCCCTGCAGGAGCAGGTGTGAGTCTGCAGGGACCAGCACACTGTCTCTTGCAAGCAGAGGGTGCATAGGGTGGACAGAATAGGAGACAGACCCTTAGTTCTCATCTGGTGTAAAGCAATCAGGTGCTCATAAGGATCACAGCTGGGGGGGGAATGATACCAGCCCATCACACAGCATAAGCCTCAGGGAGCCTGATGGCCTTAGGGAATGCCATATTCCATTCCTTCCCCTTCTCTTCATGTGAGGGATGCTAGGAAAAGGAGTGGCTGCACAGAGGTAGTTCAAAAAGGATCATTTCTGTCCTTGCTAACTGGTATTTTAGCTAAAGCCTATTAGTGGGAACGAAGGTCCAGACCCCTGTGGCCACCTCCATGCACTTCCCAGCATTTTATGTATCCTGCCTTGTATATCCTGCCTGTGAGTGCACATCGATGACAAATAAATTACATTGCTATGAAATCAATTCTTTGTTCTGCTTCAGCTTCTCACAGCAGGCAATGTTAGAGGAAGGGAAAGCAGGAGAGGTTTGGGTTTCTCCCATTCCTGCAAGGTGCAGGACAACATACTTCATCCCAGCCCTCTTTCCATCAGCTTACAATAGGCATAGTGCAAATCCACACAGAGGATCAGTCACACTGGAACTCAAATACAGGTGTGCAGGCTTAGCAGGAGCTTCTTCAAGAAGTCTTTTCTTTACTACAGGTTTATAACTGATCTCTGAGAATCCATCCCAGCTGATGCCCAGGATGTGCTTAATGACCACAACACTACTACTGCTCAGTTAGGACATCTTCTACTATTCAATATGTGGCTGAGGTTCTAGATTTGTTACCTAAAAGCCTAGGGTTGAAATTACAAGTTGAAGCTTTACCTTCTCTCCTCCTCCACAACAGGTTTCTAAGCATTAGTTGGGCTTTCCTTTCATGTTTTGCACATTCAGGTCCTCCTGCCAGTCCTGTCCAGCTGCTCACTTCTTCTAGGTCATGGCAACCCAAGAAGGACCAAGGGGTTCTCCGTGTCATCATCCAGGGTGCTGAAGGGTACAACACAGGGCCTTAGGAGAAAGATTACACACGGGGAGTTAATTGTACTTACTGTTTGAACCACAGCTCCATCTGAGAGGTTACCAAGAGTGTGCACATTCCCCTTTGGAAGTAAATCCCCTCTCTGTGATGAGAGGCACGTTAACATGCTCCACTTAAGAGCCCCTCCACAACGGCCAGGATGGGCAGCAAACCATGGGGGTGATTTTGCAAAGCTCATCCCCAGCTGTAATTCACAGCTACCAGCAATGGGGGTCAGCAAATACAGCCCCCACCTCATGCAGTGCCCCAAAACACAACCTCAGACCCCTCTTAATACTCCCCCAGCTCACCTTGTGTGGTTCCAGCATTGATTCGCTAACAGCCAGGATGTCACCAAGAACTCTAGCTCCATTAACAGGCCTCCTACCCCATCCACGTCCTCTGTACCTCAGCATGGAGCAAAGGGCGAGTTCTTAAACCAGACCTACCTGTTGTGACAGCTGAGCTGACTTCACCTTCCCTCCTGCAGTAAAACACCACAGGGAACTTGCCCATTCTTAACTCCAGAGTCTTTGCTGCAAGCCAGGCAGTTCAGGAGCCTGCTGAGGGTCAGTCCTTCTGCCATAGCCATCATTCCAGGCAAGGAAAAGCATAGCACAAGAAAGAGGCAGGACCACAGGGGTTTGGTGAAGAGAAGGAACTAACCCTGACAGTTATCCTGGATTAAAACAAAGAGCAGGAATGCCTTTGGTGTGGCCAGCACAAGGGGATTTCAGTAGTAAAGCACATATCAGCTACGGCAGCTCTGCCACTCGATTAGACTCCATCCAGTAGACAGCACTTCAAACGTCAGTCTGAAGGGGCAGCCTGCCCAGCAGACTTGGCCTAACCACAGGAAGATGAAGTAGCTGCATTTCTTCCCCTCCTCTCTGCCAAGGCAACTGTACATTGTCACTATAAATAGAGATGAGCTGGATCCCTACTTCTTTTAACCTTGGAGGGAGACAACTCAGCCACTGTACCAGCAAAGGGCTGTTGCCACCTAGGAACATCTGGATGCCACTGGTGTTTCCTCTCAGCCATGTGCCTGCTGAGGTTTGGCTGCCTCAGGGGTAGAAGCACATGGTCAGGACTCCCAGCAAACCCAGTCTGCCCAGCACACACACTGGGACGGGTGCCCTGCTGACACAAAAGCCACATCAGCAGCAAAGCACGAGCTGGAAGCATGGCCAGAAATGCTCACTGCAGCCTGGAGGCCAGGAGGATGCCTCAGTGCCTGCTGCTGCAGATAGGGAAGATAAAGACAGGGCTACTGAATGTGGGGTTTTGACCTCATGAGACTGCTTTCCAAGGTCAGTGCCTCACGGTGGAGGTCAGGCTCCAAGCAAGCAGGACGCCTGTGTGCAGGCAGGTTTTATTACAGGGCTTTGCTCTTGTATTCACATCGTAACACTTGAAGCTGTGCCAAGCTGGCCTTGGAAGCGCAAACCACGCCTGGTTTCCATGTGGGAGGAGGAGGTTATAGGCAGCAGGCCCCTAGCTTTTGAAAGGAACTGGCAAAACCAGTAAGTATTTCCAATTCTAAGAAGAAGATTTTGACGGTTCTGAGCTAAAAGATGAATTAATGCACAAGAGTGGAACCTAATATTCCAAGTAACAGAGTTACAAGACACAAGCACATGGATCATTGCAGCAGCAGCAGCAGCTCCGTAAGTGCACGTTCCAAGCGGAAGCAGTGGAATTGCAAAGTAAGGGCGCAGCCCCCAAGGGTCAGCACATAACAAAGCACAAGGGTGAGAGCCCAACTCCCACCTTAGCAGTGCTCAGCTGCACAGGAGAGACGGATCCACGTTAGGAAGAACATGAACAAGAGCTGAGCAGGATGAGTTTGTAGCTGGAAACTCAGTGTTCTCTCCACTGTGTGGAGCAGTAACAGCTGGAGGAGAGCAGCAGAGGATTTGGAGCCCTTTAGCCCCAGCCATCAGTATTTAAGCAATTGCCAAAAGGATGTAAGCACTGGGGTACCAAGTTAGCCTCTTCCAAGAAACACAACTAGTCAAGCAAGAGGGAAAGCAACACTACAACAGCTACTCCTTCAACAGATGGAGATTGTCCATGGACACCACTGCCATGGGGCCAAAGGGAGCATCAGGTCTGTGTGTGAGCACAGATAATCAATCATCACCACTGGCATCCTCACAGCAAAGTCTCCATCCCCTGCAAGGAAAAGGAACTACGATACCAGTAACAAGAGAGCAAAAAGCAGTTGAAATTCTCATCCTTTAATGGTCAATGATAACTTCTGTCTGGTTCTGTGTAATACAATTAAACAAGATACTTAAATGTTTCCCCCCCCCAAAAATAATAAAGAAGTAGAAGAAGCTCTCACACCCCCTCTTCCTATAGCTCACTTTCGACATGCTGCTGCTGGATTGGACTCCCATCGCCTAACATACAGCTCTCAAGTCACCACACATCCACACCTTAAGTGTAACTGAGAAGAACTGAAAAACCTCGGTGCACCAGTGATGTGTTATTTGAAAAATAACATCTCTTATGAAACCAAATCCTTTCCCAGTCTCCAACTGCTTCTCAAAAAAGAGGAAAAACAAAATGTTACTGCGGGAGTCTTAATACACTTTGTCTTTGTGGGTTTCTCTCTTCCCTGCTGGAGTCATACAGCATAGAGTTCGTAGATCTTCTTTACACAGTACACCAGGGCAGCGAGTGCTATCGTGTTGTGCAGTCTCTTTCTGTGCAGGTCGTCCTTCCTCACCAGCACCACCGGGGTGGAGGAGGTGAGCGTATGCAGGGGCAGGCGGGAAAGTTTATAGGCATCGTACTCTACTTGGTACTTGCAACAGGGATCAAATTGCCAAGAGATGCCATAAAGGGTGCAGCAAGCCACGCTCAGCACACCAGCAGGCAGGGAGATGTAGTGAGAATAATCTACTGGAAGGGCCAGAGGGGTGAAGAGGCAAGTGGTACCCGCCAGCACGGCCGTCTTGTGCAGGCAGTTCCCCACCGTGATCCAGCGCGCGGTCTCGTCCCCGATGCGGGTGGGCTCTATCACTATGTATTTGTACTGGGCTTCCAGGGCCTGCTCCAGCTCGTACTCAAACTGGTCCTGAGCGTTCTCTCCGTTGTAGATCTCATGCACGATGTAACAGTCCGTGGAGGACAAGGTGACCCTGTTAATAGGAAACACGGAATTAAAACTACAGGGCTTCTAGTCAGGAGAAACATCCCAAAGTGAGGATGGGCAGCCCCTCGAGGTCAGGCACTGCCTCTGTTCCACAACAAGCAGCTTTTAAACTCGCCTCATTTCACATCAGCTGATTATGCCTGCTGTACATGAAGTCACCCCAACATAAGGCAGAGTATTTTTTCCTTGCCTTTACCTAACTTGGAGGAGGGAGAACATTGAGAAAACAGGATGTTGTCAACAGTCCTGACATGGTTCCTTACACTGGTACCCCATCGGCTTCTCTGATGCAGAGATGCTGGAGTGTCACCTTAGTGACCACACACATCAACCACTCAACCACCCAGACCTGAGGAGTTTTCATAGGAAATAAGACTGGCAGCAGGAAATAAGACTGATGCACTTGATGGGTGCCTCAGGAGGTCAAATTAAAGAGAGAAAGCACCTTCCAATGAGCATTTGCTTCCCCATCACAATAACTACCTCCTTGCCACTGATGCAGCTTGCTATTTAGTCCTCCACAGTAAATCCAACCTAGTAAATCCATAGTAAACCTTCACAAGGGTGGCCAAGAAGCATTCCTGGAAGTGAAGGTGAAAAAGGTAGCAGAGCACCCTGTTACGGAATGGTTCATTCCCTCTCCTGAAACAGGACACAACAAAGCAAGACAGGAAGATGTTTTTAACCCAGGCAGGCTTTGCCAGTGCAGAAAGAGCTGCTCGCTTCACCTCAGAGCACACTCCTACTGACAGAGCATTCACAAGGCCCCATCTGAGCTGCAGCTTTTAGCTACCTGAAGGCACATCAGTTCCCACCTTCCCTCCACCCTCCTCACACATCGCCTTTGCTGCAGCTACATTCATGTGACAGACTGCTAAGGAACAGGCTGGTGACTGTTTACCTGCGCTGGGAAAGAACAAAACCCCATCCATGAGGAGGCAAAATCCTTCCTTTTAAGAGAGGAAATAATTATTCCTGACAGACTTGTGCTTAACCAGAGCATGCGGCCTCTCCAGGATAAAAATATCCAGCAGATTCCTTCAGCAGGAGGAGAACAAATCCTGCAGCAGACAAAACATCTCATCCCAACCACACTGAGACCCTCTCCATACCAAGAGGCAGGACTCTGCTGAGAGGGAGACTGAAACCACCACTTTTTACTCCATTAGTACAATGGCACTTGTGTGCACACGCTGGAAAATAAGGGAGGAAAACCCACATTCACAAGCTGCTGTGTTAGACGTTACCCTTAATATGCAGCTCCATTCACGCTGCACAGGGTGTTGTGCAGTGGGCAACTGTAATCAAGGCTATTAGTAAATTACAAGCTGTTGCCAAAAGAAGCTGCTTGTGTGAGGAGCAGCAAACACATCAAGCAGCAGGACCTGAGCTGCACCAGCCTCTCAAAGCAAAGGAATAAGCAGTTTCGTTAGCAGTCTGCCTGGAATTCATATAAACCACAAGGAAAACTCAACTGACAAGCCAGCTATTGAGGTCTCTGCAGTGCATTTCCCCCTTGGCATGTTCATGGGTAGAAAGGAGAATAAAACTCCACTGGAATGCTGTGTATGTGTACGCCAGGGGCTTCTTTAAGGCAGATATTGGTTGGAAAATAAGGATTAACTCTTTCAGCACAGGATTTGGGGAGCTCTGAGGTTCTGCAGTGAATTGGAAAGTGTTTTAAGGACGAATAATGAAGCACCTATATAGAGTTCTACACGTCTAATAGAACTGAATGCATCAGCTAACACAAAGGTGGTTAACCAAGAACTACTTAACCAAGTTACACTGATACATTAAGAACAGAACTGCTAAATGGGTTTTGCCAAGGGTTTTCTTTCCTTGATGACAACTGTCCCAAATGCAGCTTCTTCCAAATCAAACTCCAGTTTCATTACAGCCAAGACTTCAGGTAACTGTAAATCAACACCAGTGACTGTGTGAAACCACTTGCTAAGGCCTAATGAATGACTTCAGGGCAAAGCTATTGCTGAAAAGCATTTTGAAGCTGGAAGCTGACCCAGTGCTAACACAACCCCCCAGATAAAATTCCCATTTCCTACCAAGGAGGATTTTCAGTGTTCTGTAACACACAGGAACATGCAGAGAAGCAGCATCCAAATTGAACTAAGAACTCTGCAGGGGCTTAGCACAACAGTCTAATCACCCTGGGGTCTTCTCCCTGTTATCAGTGGCAAAACAAGGGTGAAGCAAGCCCATTTCATCCCTGCCTGTATAGAGCCATGGAGAACTGGGTTTCTAACTCTACGAATCAAGTAACTGCATTGCATGAGGTTTCTCCAGGCTCACTGGAGGCACTAACCCATCAGCCTCGTTTCCCCTTGCTCACATCTTGCCTGGTTTCCCCTCTGAACACCCCTTTCTTTCCTTTCACTGGGATGTACAGGCAGAGCCAGACCACGAGCCACAACAACCTGTCAAAGAGAGCAGGAATCCAACAGGCTTTAGCCAGAGGCAGTACTGTCCATCTCTTCTGGAATCTTTTGGCTCTGGGGCTTTGTAACGATAAAGTCAAGAAAAGCACAATCCTCCTAAGCCAAAACAAGCAGAACTTAAAATAAGCTCTATTGAAAGCAAAAAATCACTGGGCACTGTACAAAGGCTTCAGCCATGATAGTGTGGCCCCCAAACTAGGCTGCTTCTCCAAATCACTCCTCTAATATCAAACCCAATCTCCATCACAGTGCTGAAGCTGCAAATGTGCAATCCAAAACCAACAGAGAGAGCATGAAAAACGAGCTGCCCAAACAATAGGACACATGAAGAGTCAGCAGCACAAGCAGAAAAGCTCCAGTTCCGTAACAGGGGGAAGTGGGGTTCAGCACGTACTATTGCCATGCAAGAACTGGCTGCCTGAGAGGATGGAAAGCTGGAGACTAATATAGAAAGAGACACAGATGAGATGTGTGGGCCTGGGAAGGTTCTGGACCTCGTTGGCATGCAGAGAAGGACCCAGGACTTCAATCCCAGCAGCAATCTCTCCTGACACAGCTTTTCAATTGAAGCCAGCAGCTGCACATGAACAAACCCAGTGAAAGCAATGGGATTTGCTGGAATGCTGGAGGCTTTTGCCTTTTGGAGCTTGTCCCCCACCCCCAGAGATGGGAAACAAAAGCGCAGAGCTATGCAGGAACTCCAGGCTGGCATCCCCCCCGTTGTGAAGTGTGGTGATTTTATAGCAGCTCCATTTTACATAGTAAATAACCAGTGACAGAGAGGGCCTAGCTCCAGGAGCCACAAAATGCTGTACCCAATGCAGAAACCCAATGTGCTATTTCCTACACCGACAAAACCTAAAAGCAGTTGTTAATTATTCAACCAGATTATTTTCCAGGACCTGTCTCCCCACCCCAAATAAAAAGGGCCAAGTTACGAAGTTGTACAGCTTCTCTGTAAGAACGGTTCCAGACCTTATATCCATATGGTTTATTCTGTTGCAGCTTCCTGCATTCTAGGCTTGCAAAGCAAGATGAAAACCATTCAAAATCCCTGCTGTCAGATTTGGTATTGCCAAAGTTATTTATAAGGGATGGGTTGTTAACGGAGCTACCACCAGCAGGAGGGGCAGAAGTGTCTGTTCAGCTATAGGGCAAGCTTCAAATTACGTGTGGATTAGCTTCCTAACATGGGAATATCCAGAGCACCAAGAGAGAGGTGCTGCAGCTGCCTGCAAACAGCCACTCCAGCAGTTTCCCAGTTGCAGGCCTCAAAGCAGCTCCATTTCTCTGCCTTCAGCTTGGGAGCAGTGTCCTGAGCTGCCTCCTGCAAACAGCAGCCTGCCTGTTAATTCTAAGTTTCAATTAGGTAGTTTTATGGGTGAAGAAATAAATACTCTTGTAAGGAGGAGCCACAGTGCTGCTCAATGTGTAAAAGCATTTGCCAGGTGCCAAGTGGCAAAAAGAGAAAGGAAGAGAGTGCTGAGAACAGGGTAGATGACAACATCCTTCATCCTTCTACTGTCCACTTGCAGGGGAGAAGGACTGAGCTGTTGCCCTCAGCCTAATGGTGTTCCTCAATCCACCAGAGAGCCTTTTGGTGAGGGTTTCCTGTTGTCCAGCTATCTCAGTTCTGCAAAGTGTTGAGAAGCATGATTAGAAGCAGTCTCTCCCTGCGCAAAGCACGGGTTCTAAGCATAAGCAGTTCTTTTTAAACCCCTCCCATAATATGCAGGACAAGTTTTGTTCCTGGACAGCAGTACTGCTGAGAGCACCAAACACACATTGAGATTAACAGCAAATGATTAGTAGTTAGAAAAATAAGGAAGGAGAGGCTTGCAGCAGTGTGATAACAACTGTCACAAGCAGCACAAGCAATCTCATCTAGCAATGCAGCAGTGGAACTTCATGTTGCTGTGCAAGTGAACTGCAGCAAAAGGACGTTACAGATGGCCAAAGCAGTGTCTGGGGTCATTCTTAGCATCTCTGCCAAGCTTGATTAAGTCAATAAAGTCAAGACATGACAAATACAAACACTAAAACTCCCCTCCTCCCACGTAAATCCTTCTTGAAACTTAATTTCATCCCAAGAATAAGGAATGAGCTGTGGTCTGGCTTTAATTCTCAGGGGAAATACTCCACCTTATATTCAACTGTATTTGGCTACTCAGGAGAGCTCCAGGATATGGTGCACAGAAAATACTGACCCATCCAAGCTTAAACACATGAAGAATTGTTTCTCTGCTCAGTGTCCACATAATCTACCAGTCTCAGGCCATTAGCCACGGCTGTCAGGCCTAGGAGGCTGTTCTCAACAGGCTGTCACTGCATGCATTAAAGCAGAGGAAGAACAGGAAAAGCACAGCAATAAAGCAAGACTTGTGCTCAAAAGATGAGCTTTAAACACAAACGGGGAAAGAAAGAACAGGGGAACATAGGTGAGATCTTCAAGCAGCCTCAGTAAGGGAAGACAACATGAAGGAAAACATCACCAGAGCACAGCAAACCACTCCAGCCATGAGACAAAAAGGAGGTGTCAATTTTAAGTCAATTAATGATTAGCCAGACTAATGGAAACAGGTCAATCATTGCTGTAAGCAAACAGAGTACCAGAAAACTGAGCAGTGCAGGTAGCAACAGCAGAGCCCTCTTTAAGGGCACAGAGAAGCCAATGCAAGCAGCAGGGAGGACATTAAAGCTGCTCTTTCTGGAGTTCGTTAGCACATCACCCAGGGGAACAAATGCCATTCTGTCTTTTGCCCTGGCGGGCATCGTGCTGAATGTCATACAAAAAACACTAAACACAATTCAGTGCCTGTTCTGTACAGAAAAGGTTGTTTTGGTCTAGAGATGAACAACTGCCTTTAGTCAGGCTCCATTAAAGAGTCTATCCAGAATGAAGAAAACCAAATATTTAGCTGGTTCTCTTCAATGTTTTGGGTTATTTTCACTGCACTATTTCAGCAGCAGCTGGGCTTCACAGCAACATCCTTTGAAATTCATGTCCTTACATTGACTCCTATTGAGGAAAGGACTTCTGGACCAACCACTGACTTCTTTCTCTCAATAAAGTCCTTTATGAAGGGATACCGTCTCCACAGATAGAGCTGCTGCGCTGTTTGGGCTGGGGTATTTTTAAACGAAGGCTGGGCCGCTCTAACAGCACACAGGATTTTATTCACTGCTGAGTCTCCTCAGAGCACCTCCCAACACACAGATGCCTTTCAGACTCGCTGGCTGACAACTCTAAAACCTCCTTGAAGCAGCTCATTTAGGAGGAAAGCTGGATTAGCATATTCAGTTCAAAGGAACGTGTGTCTTTGGACAAGAACCCTGCCCAGAGTGAGGGAACTGCATTCACCATATAAAAAACACATGTCATCAAAGGCTGACATCAGGCCTGCCAGCACTGATGCACAACTCGAGGTGCCAGCAGCCAGATGAGATCAGGAGGTGTGATTTAGGATGGTGGAGAGGGGAAGAGGCCCAGGCATGTGCATCTCCACCTCTGCAGCTGCAAGGAAGAAGTAGCACGAGGCTGATATCACCCAGCAACTATTGCAACTATGATCTTCCATCACATCCATGCAGGATGACACCGACAAGAACCATCATCTTTTGATGGGGATTGTGACACACGGGCCGATGGGGCATGTGTTGTTTCATGTCACTTCTGTGCTTTCTCATACTTTGCTATATACTGATTGGGAAAGGAAAACTAATACAAGTTTATGATTAAGTGGTTTTGATTATAAGATCAAGAGTAATCACAGCTTAAAAGAGTCACCTCCAACTGCACTTAGATTACTATATGATTCACAGATGAAGTTCCAAAGTAACAACTCACTCTTAAGTCAGCATCGATTCTCATTGAGGTTATTAAGTGCTCTTTTCCATCCTATTTTCCCCCTTCACTTCTATTGGGAGGTCAGGCCTACCACAAGGAAAACCCACATGGAAACTCCACACCTCATGGGCTTCAGCCAGCACTGGGTGCAGGCAGCTTCACCACGATGCCACTGAGCCCTGTGGCATCCCGAGTCGTTGTATATAAACTCCGCTGATGCAGTAATTCCGTTGGCTCTTCCAGTTCAATTACTTTTGAATTCCCTGAACGCACCCCGCATTCCCGCAACTCACATCAGCGCCAGGGTTTTAAGGGCTGCTTGTGGCTCTCCTTGGCTACACCATCAAATAGAACAGCGTTGAGTTACAGCAAGAGAACAAAAGGAAGCAAAAGCCAAGGCTGAAATGAAGGGATAGATCAGAGTGTCTCGGTAAGGCGGGAGGACAAAGGAAAACTCACACTAAAAAACGGCAGCCGCTTGTTACATCAGTCAGCCCTGGGGCAAAACAGGGAAAACGCCAACGTAAGGAAACGCAGGCTTTAACCAGACGGTTTAAGGAGGTAAAGAACCGTGCACACCGATTTTAAAGCAGCTCAACAAGATTTTCCTCTGCTTCTTCCCCCCCCCCCTTCCCCGTTTTAAAGCTAACGACTCCCAAACTTCCACAGCTGCTCTATGGGAAGCTCCCGCACGTCCCAAGCCGCTCCTCTCCATCCCGACAGGGGCAAAGCCACAGCGTTACCGAGCCCTGCGAACGCCCAGGCCGCAACCGCGCCTTTCCCCACGGCTCGGGGGTCTCGGCGGCTCCGCACTGAACCCCGCAAACGGCCGGGACCGCGGCGGCAGGAGGTCACCCTGGAGGACTCCTCGCTGCCCTTACGGCCTTTATAAATAGCCGCCGAAGGAGCCTCCCCGGGGCTGGCCCTCCTCCACCCGGCCCCGAGCGCCGCATCCCCGCCGGCGGGAAGGGCTGCCACCGCCACCCCGCGGGCCGCGCTGACCTTCCCTTCGCTTCCCTTCCCTTCGCTTCCCGGTTCTCCCCGCCCGCAGCGGGAGAGCGCTGGACCCAGCGAGCTCCACGCCTCAGCCCCACACGCAGCCGGGCCGCGTCCCCTCACACGCACCCTGCCCGGCCACGCTCCCCTCAGCGAGGCCCCCGCCCTTGCCCCGGGGTCGCGGGGAGCCCCGCGTGGCTGCAGCCCGCCTCGTCCCGCTCGCTGCCCGCCCGAGGAGCCCCGGCAGCGCCGCAGCCTCGGCCCCAGCGGCGGCTCACCTCTCCCGGCCGCCACCGCTGTTGGTGCTGCCGGGGCCAGCGCGCCTCCTTCCCCACGCCGCCATCTTGGACACACTCGACTCGCAAATGTCGCCGCCAAGAGACCCCGGGCCTACCGCAAGGCCCGACGGGAAATGTAGTGCGCGGAGCCCGCCGGAACCGCTCAGACGGCGGGGGACGAGCCTCGCTGAGGACTACAAGTCCCACAGTGCCCCGCGCCAGAACCCCCCGCGGGGGCTCCTGGGAGGTGTAGTCCCCTCGGCTGGGGGGGAGCGTGGTGGAGGGGGGGATCCCCTCAGCGCGGCCCGGCGGTGGCGGCGGCAGCGGGGCCTCATCGCCCTCCGCCCTGCCCCTTCCGCTGCCGCGTCCCAACCGGAGCTCCCCGGTGTGTCCCGGCCTGCCCCGCGGCCCCACCAGGAACGGGGGTGAAGCCTCCGCCGCGGGTGAGGCGCCCCGGGCCGGGTGGTGGCGGTGTGAGGGAGCGCGGCCTTGTTCTGCTGCTCGGAAGGAAGCGGTACCCGGTCTAGTGCTCGCAGGCGGAGCGGGAGTGGAGAAGCTCTTCCGAGCAGCGACGGGAAAGAGCCTGGGCTTTGCTGGGGTGAATTTATCCCCGTCCTGACAGAGGGGCAGGGAATGGGTTGGCTCCGCTGCGGCGCCTGTGAGGGGCAATAACAGTTTGTAGCCAAATGCCTCATTAGAAAGCGCGGTGCAGGTTTCCCGGCTCCCATCCATCCAGCAACAGTGGATGCTGAGGGGTTTGGGGGTGTTCCAGGTGCCCCCCCAACGGCCTCCAGCGCTGAGGCCATTCCCAGCACAGCCGGGTCACCCGAGTGGTGCTTGGATGCTTATCTCCAGTATCCTTGTGCTGCTCCAGGGCCCCCTATGGCTCCTCCCTGGAGAAAAGGAGCCTTTTTCTCTGGAATTCATTTTTCCATTGCAACGAACAGCTCCCTGATCCATAACCTCCCCTCTGTTGGAGATAAACCTTGCTACCAGCTGTCCCCAGCACCCATCAGAGCACAGCCCTCCCTTTATCCTAAGCACCCATCAGCAGGGAACGGCATCTCCCATCCCTAGAAAAAGCCTCTTTTTACCAACATCGTTCCCAAGCGATGTCACGTAACCAAAGAGAACAAAGGGAATGGCTGCTCACACCGTCCCCCGGCATCCCAAGGATTCCCTCCAGCACCCCTGGTTTGTCAGCCAGAACTCGGGGTCCGGCTCTTTTCGGTGGAGGTAGATGCTCCGTTTGCACTAAGAAGAGACATTTGGGAAGCGTGCCCAGCCTGGCATTGCTGGGACAGGCTGGAGCTTCGGATCGTCTGGAATGTGGAATGCAAACAGAGCGTGTTACCAGCAACAGCCCGGCTTGCTGCTAGAACCCAAACCTACCGCGCTGTCCCTTGGGAGCAGCAAACCCCACGCTCCTGCCTGCTCTCATTGCAGCCCAAGGGACGCTTGTCACTTGTCAGGTTGGATGAGAGTGTGACTGTAAATCAGCTGTGGCCTTTCTCCTCACTCCAGCCCTGTTTTTAGCCATTGGAACTCCAGGCTCAGCCTCTGTAGCTTTAGGAAGTGACAGAAACACGCTATGATGGGAGCTCACTGCATTCCCAAGGCCCAGCAGGGAAGCACCGTGTGTTCTCTTGCTCTGGCCAAGCACAGCAGGGAATGACTCCATCGGCTGCTTATTAAGGTGTTTTCATCCCTTAATGCTTTCAAACACCTTAAACCAGTGAACACAAGCATTGAGTGGCTGCTCAGCAGAGGATAACACCCAAGGACTGGCCTGAAATCTCAAGGCAGGACTGAGGAGTGTGAGCAGGGCTGGATCTGCTGGTAAAGGAGAGGAACCAGTTGTGGTCCCACTCACTCTTACGCTCTATGCACTCATTGCAGCCAGCCCTATGACCTGAAATAAAGTCCTATTGCTTCAGCGCATGGTTCCCTGTTTATCTGCAGTGGGAACATCACCTAGGATCTGGCTCCAAGGTGCTCCATGCTGGGAGATGGGTTGATGCAGGTAGCATCCAGGTTAGGTGATGAAGATACAAGTGGCCAGCTGCAGCCACAGGGAGCTGTGGCCAACGCCAGCCCTGGGACCACGACTCCTTCGTCCTGAACCTAGCAAGGGTCTTATGGACCCTCCATCATCCTCACCTCTTGGATGGGGTTCTCCTTGCACGAGATCCTCCTCCTCATGAGGGAGAGAAATAGCATTTGCTGGAGGAGAAGGGTAAGCAGGAGGAAAGGAGCTGGTAAGTGCATCAATGTGCAGATCTGCCAACTTGTGTCTTTTACTGTCACCTTCTCCTGACAGATGCATGGCAGCTACTCTCAAGAAATTTAGGGTTAGATCTGTTAGAATACATGGGTTTTTTTTGGAGGGATGAGGAAAATACTATTTACCTTTATGTAGAAAATGCATGTGCAGCAAAAACCATACCCTGGCCATGGACTGGAGAGCAGAGTTGTGTGCCAGGACCTGTCAAACAGGCTCTGTGTCCAAGTGACCCAGCCCATGGTGACAGAGCTGGGGACACCCACTGTGCCGGGTTCTGCAGCACTTCCTCCTGCTTCCCCCCCCCCTCCCTGGTGCAGCAGAGGGAAGCACTGCAGGGCAGTTAAGCCACACTTTTTATTGTATTGTATTCCATGCATTATGTTCATGTTTTATAGTATGACAGAGGGGAGGGAGGAAGATAAATGTTAGACAGAAAGAAAAGCAGAAAGGTCGTTTGTAACAGGTCCTGAGAAGGAAAGGCACATCGTAACCACCGAATTCAACAGAATGGAGACCTTGGACAAAGGAAGACAACGCTGGGAAGTGGGTGAGGGAAGGGGTGTTTCAAGTTGGGTGGTGTGGAAGCACGTTGGACAGCAATCTGCACCTCCCCACCCACCCAGGTCTATAGTTCAAATGGATCCGGGGAACCTCGCTATGCAACCAAACCACTTCCACACTCCTGTTGCCAGAGAGAGTCCAAGATCCCCAACTCCTCCAGACTTAGTGAGCACCAAGGGGCAGCACAGGACTCATAGCTCCTTCCTGCAGAGGCCAGCTGGAGGGGCAGGGCTGCCCAACACCAAGACCCCGAGCCATCTCCTTCCTGGCAAGGCCAGATCTCAGGAGCACCATGGACCGCAGCATCGCTGGTGACCTGTGGGTATTGCTATTTATCATCAGAGACCACAGGGAAGGGAAGACCAGGGCAGAGGATGGGTACAGCAGTGAAACTGTTGGCACGGACACTGGCACACGTCTCCGTCAGGTCACACACCGGAGGGATTGTAGCACCTTGAAGGGAAGCAGCAGCGAGACCGTGTGCTGAGCCTGATTTAAGGCAGCTGCTTGTGATCCAGCGCTGGGAAGCATGAGATTCCTGTCAGAGCAGCATGAAGGGCTCCAGAGCCAAGCTGGGATGCTGGGATACTGCAGCAACCACAGCACACCCTCTGCTCTCATGCAGCTGATGCAATGGTACTTCTGGAACTGTCACACAGTGGAAGCGAGCACAAAACCAGGGCAGAGGCTTGCGGCACTGGGCTCACGCTATTGCTCCCATGAGGCAGCCAGGCACACATCTCTTCCAAGCGCCCAGCCCCACTGTGATAACGATACAACAGTGTCTTATCTTGGCTTGCAAGAGAGGACATGGTTCAGCTTCACCTTGAGATCAAGAGCAGGGATGGCTCTGTCATTGCTTGCTGTGACAGAGCCAGCCTTGCTCCTGTAACTGCATGTTGAAGTGTTTTTTGCATATGAAAGAGTGAATATTTAGCAGCCCAGATTTCTTCTTGAGCCCTTTTAACTCATTACCTGCAACCCTTTCCCAGTCCCTCTAAGCCACCCTGAAAGTCACATCCTGGCTGAAATAAGCAGCAAGAGGGCAGAAACGTGAGGCAGTGGCAGGGCTGAGCCCAATGCCTTTCCTGAGCAGCTCAAGCTGGAGATGGGTCTGCTTGATGGACACAGGCTGTGTTATATTGGTGGTGGGCAGCCCAAAAGCAGAGGCAGGCAGCCTCAAGCCAGAAGGAACAGGGCTGGAACAGCTCAGGGCCGAGATCAGGCACAGGGTTTCCATCTCTGACCAATGCAACCAGGGTGTAGGAGCTTTTGCCTTTGCTGCCATGGGCTTGGTGCTGGGCACTGGGAGAGGGCTGAGCTGCCTCCTGGCCTGGGCTTCATTCAGTGCGTGGCACAGAGTGTAAACTTTAGTCCCTTCTGAGAGATAAGCTGGGGCTGGATTTGACCTCCAGGTGAAAGGCTCCTTATCTGCTTCTGTCTGAGGCTGCCGAGCGCAGGTGTCCCCATCACAGCCCAGCCCTGGGATCAAGGGGAGATGCTCTGGGGTGTAACTCAGGCCCCGGCAAGCCTGGGCAAGGCAGCAGAGGCAGGAAGCCAGAAGCAGGCAGTGCCATCACAGTGTTACCTCTACATCCAACTGCGGCAATGCTGAGCTGTGCTACAGGGTCATCATCTGTGGAGGTAACAGCACAAGGGTGTTCCTGCTGCTGGCTGAGCACCCTGGGCTTGGAGCTGTGTGGGGGGCAGTGAGCAGGCAGGTAATGCCCTGAGCCAGGGCTCCTTTCCAAAGGCTGTAAGGAGAAGTGATCAGCATCCAAGTGGAGGCAGGCGGCTCCAGCATCAGGTCCTGGAGATGGGATAGGAGCAAGTCCCAGAGGCCTTACCCCTGTTGCTGTCAGGACACAATGACAGGTCAGGCTTTTACGATGTGGGTGCAGAGCTGGAGTTGAGGGAGATGGAGGGGAGCCTTCCTCTTCAGCTGCAGGAAACCACTCTGGTGCCTGCAAAAGCAGGGGGTGTCCCCTTATTGCTTAGGCCAAGGCTGGTGCTCTTCTCCTGAGCAGGCTTTGTCCACACCAGCACGGTCAACACCGACAGCAGGGAGCAGAGACACGAACGATGGCCATGACCCTGTGGAGATTCCATGCTGGGGCTATGTATAGGAGGCTGGGCAGGAGCTGGCATCTCCAGGGAGGAGCATCTGCAACTCAGCTGCCTTTCTTCCTCTGCGCACTCACATTGCATATGCTCTGCCACAGCCCCTGTAGATTAAACCCACTCCTTACGTGGCTCCCGTCTCTAGACTTGAAGGTGTCACCATCCCAGTGTCTCCACAATGGTGCCATCACGGCCCACACGTTCTCATCTGTACTCCACATGGGCTTGGGCAATGCTCAGTGTTCAACAGATGCTGCAGGGGATGAACCTGCCACCTCCCTCTGTCCCACAAGGCCTCATCCATAGCATCTCCCCCACCTGCTGGGAAGAAAGGGGAGCTGGTACCCCACAACCACCCCAACCAGCATCCCTCAGCAAGTTCATAGCTGTCACCAGGCAAAGGGGACAGGATGAGGGGCAGATCGGCTCATCCCCTGCTCTTGTGATGGAGTTTGGTGGAAGAATCATCCTCTTCCATCACCTGGCTCGGCAAGAGCACCGAGAGGCACCGCGTGTGCCTGGAGCCAGCAGCCACGCTCGCACGTGGGCAGAGAGGAGGAGGTTGTGCCCACACTCATGCACCACATGGATGCACTTAAAAAAGAGAGGGAATTGTGAGTGTGGGAAGGGGTTTTCCTGAGACGGCAGAGAAGCGAAGGCCGCGTTGAACAGTCAGGGACAGCGCTGGTGTCGGAGCAGTCCTGCCTTAAGGCTGCAAGTGTTCCAGGTACTGCGGCAGGGGGTTCTCCTTGACGTACTTCTGAATGTACCAGCACGTCAGGTGAGCTTTCAGGTCCTCCTCCACCACGAAGTCCAGGGCTGCCTGCAAGCAGTCAGAGAGGACACAAGGTTTACAACCAGCACCCTCAGCTCTATGCTCTCCTCTGAAGGCTCACAGGGGTCCGGACTCCTGCACCCCACATGCGACTGAGGGAGCAGGAGGTTGCCCTCATGTATCCCCTGTATGAGGCAGATGGAGGGAGAGGATGGGAGCAGAGCACAGTTATCCTGCCACAGCCTCCGTGGTACCACTAGGTCCCCAGTTTAACAAGAGATGTGCAGGGACCCCCTGGGTAACCCTCAATGCATCCAGCCTGGTGGATGGCTGGCACTGCAGGTGACCCAGCCATATCTTATAAAGGCCACCTTTGTCACCCCTTTGCCTGGTTTATGGGGCCAGGGAGTAGCTGTAACCCCAAAGCATCACCCCATAGTCCCCACCACCACTGTGCTTGTGGCTCCTCAGCTCTCCCTGCAAGGCTCCAGGCTTCAAGGGCCGGAAAGGGGCTTACAGGGACCTTGAAGCTTTGAGATGAGGGGACCCAGCCCCCAGGAGAGGGGCTGCATCAAAGTGGGTGTGAGGGCTGTTTGCTGCAAGGAGGAAAAGCAGAGCCTGGCTGAGCAGCTGGACATGCTGACACCCACCCAGTCCCTCTCACCACCAGAAATAGGAATGCCTGACCACAGATTCCCATCTGCCCCGCCAGCCGCCCCATCTCCCATTGGATCAGAGTCAGTTCCCAGGGGGCATGCATTCAATTCCAATGGGATGGGATGGGGCTTCAGGCTTTCTAGCCATGGCTTCTGCCCTTTTGGGTGGCCGGGGCTGTACCTTGGCGAGGTGCTTGGCTATTCCTCTCCCTCGATAGGCATCTGGGACTTCCGTGTGCTGCAAGTCCACGATCCGCTTCCCCACGTATTCATAGAGCAGCACTGCCTTGTCGTGGCAACCTGGGGGTGTGAGAGAGAGGGATGAGGCTTGGGATGTCCCTGGGGAGCCCCGGGCTCCTGGTCCACCAGGATGGAGCCCACAGCAGGGGATGAGCAGCTTTGGGACTGATACAACAGCCCTTGTGCCCATGGGAATGGCTGTGGTGCTGTGGGGGACACTTTGCTTTTGGTGCCACTTGGACAGCCAATTCCCTTCTCTCCACAGCACAGTGTTTGTGTCATGGCATGAAACAGGACAAGACTTCCCAGCCCGGACCTGCAGCATCCAGACAGAGACATTTTGGGAGAGGTGAATCCCATAAACACACCAGAAAGCTCCCATAGGCACGCGAGGGGGTTTGTGCACGCACATTTACATGCACACACACACACACAGAGGCTTCCTGTTACAACACCCTGACCTTTCTCACAGCAGCTCAGTTACAGGAAAAAAGACATTTCAGCACATGTGTAAACCAGAGGAGAGCTAAAAAACACCCTCTGGCTTCATCTGCAGAGCCTGAGCTTGGCCTTCAATGCAAAAGCAAACACTTGAGGTCTAGAGGGCAGCTGCGTTTAAAAGCCAGTTTCAGATAGGCAAGTTTCCAATCTAAGACACAAGCTCAGTTCAAAGAATGGGAACCTTTCCTTTCCCTCCACTAAGGGCCACAAGTTTCCCCTGCATTTACTCACTATATGCTCTCACTGAGCTCAATGCTCTGTATTTCAATTGCATTTCAGCCGACAGCTCCACCCCATCCCTGTATTTGCGAGGCACCAGGAATGAGCCCATTTGAATTGTGTTTCGAGAGAAGCAGCTCAGGTTTTTTTGGTTCCTGCTCCTTTTAGGCAGCGATTCAATCCCCCTGCGTTGGATGGAAAACTTTGCATTTCCAGCCCGAGTTTATTCCTGCTGCTTTCTACCCGCTCTTCCTTGTGCCAACATTGTTCTGGGATGGACATAAATAATTCCCCTCCCTGCTGTTCCCCTGGGTATTTCCAGGCACCAGTCCTGCCCCTCTCAGCCTCTACATCACCATAAAGCCAAGCCCCTTTAGTCTCCCTATAGATGCCAGATGCCCCACTCTGTCTTAGGACAGAGGGTTTTGGGGTAAAGCACTGGGATGGGCAGAGATAACAGAGTGGGGAAGGGGCTGAAGGGGTGCTTGCCTCTTCCCTGTTACTAAGCCCAATGCAGATGAGATCCTATAGCCCCATTTTACAGCGGCAAATCTGCGTGGGGAATAAAGGGAGAACCAATGGATCCAGGGCACCCGAGAAGAGCCAAGGGAGCAACTGCAAGCCCAGCTCTTCCCCAGCAGCACAGACCGGTCTCACTGGAGGGACAGCCCCAGGTCGGGGCACAGGCAAAGCCTCCTGTCAGACGTGCCACGGTGAGTGGCAGCTCCCTTAGAGGCACCTCTCAGAGGTGGTTTTGGCAGAGCTGGCAGCACTGAAGGCTGTAAAATGCTCTGACAAGGGCGGCTTTCACATGCTCCAGCCCTTCCACTCTGCTCTGCGCTGCTCCTGGGGCAGAAGTTGCCATAGGCTCTGCCTGAAGCTCTGATAAGTTTGGAACTAAATTCTCCGGGTGATGAGAGAGCAAAAAGCATCTTCTTCTTCATATACTTCTTTATATATGATCTGTTTAGAATGATCACACACACAAAGGCATTCAAAACAGAAGATGATGCAGTGCTTGGAAGACCTTGGATTTGCCCTGGACAGACCTTCCCTCCTGTCTGCTGGACCACAGAAGCATCACAAGCCCCCAGCCAACAAGATGCCCCCAGTGTACAGGTGAACACACACACAGAGCCCAAAGGACTTTACAGCTGGCTTGACAGAGCAAACCAGCACTGCCAATGCTGTGGGAAACTGGTCCCAGTGCAGAACATCCCAGTTCAGTACTCAAACACATCTGGATGTGCTCACCTTGGTAATGGGACCCTGAGCCACACAGCACATGAAATCAGGGATGCTTAGGACACAGGGTTTGGTGAGGAGCCTGTAGGTGACACTGACAGCCTGGGAGGAGATTGCTGCTGGCTGTGCAGTCTCCCAGTCCCTCACCTCCAGCTCCCTGCTGTGGGTGATGCAGAACCACAACTGCAGGAGGAGCTGATGGGGAGGACAGCCAGGGGTGAGTGGTTATGCTCAAAGGTCACCGCAAACACCCCCTGCAAGCCCTCTCTGGGCAGGAACAAACCTGAACGCTGGGCACAGCTGGATACACACATCTGGAGGTGGGAGAAAGCCCTGATAACAAAGGAGACACAAGCCGGGATCCAAAAGGAGATGGAGATCCCGCTTCCTCTGCTGAGCAAGGCTGAAGGTTGCCAATGGCTCACAAAGGGAAGGGAAGGACCAGCCAACGGGAAGCCCATTTCCTTCAAGAGCAGCTGCTCTGAACACGTTCTCTGCACCGTTCCCACTGGGACCCAGAGCCCCTGGGAGAAGCAGGGTGAAGCAGGCTGTACCCCAAATCTGGGCTGTTCTAGCTCTCCAATGAGCCAGACATAACCCTTGTTTTCCCACTAACAGACTTCCCTGGGGCTGGAGGGAAGAGAGGAAGGAGCAGAAGCACCTTGCTGCAATACAACGCTGGAAGAACCCAGCCTTGCTGCTATGTGGCACCTTGGACATGGGGAATGTTCCCAGCAAAGCTGGGGGAGCTGGAAGCAGGAGCAGCCCAACCCCAGCTTATTGCAATCCCAAAGAGGGGGCACACAGAAACCACACCAAAACACGGCATAACTGGGATGCCACGAGCCAGCCTCCCACCTGCCTGTCTTATCCCATGGACCTCGGAGCAGGGATTTTATCAGCCTGGGGAGATAGAGCCTGGCAAAACAGACTCAGGTCTTAACCCTTGAGCCTCATCGCGCTGGGTGAGATGTTGGACTCGCAGACACTCCCCTGCACAGCGCCTCAGCTTCAAGGAAGTCTGAGTCAATGCAAATCAGCACAGCAAGAAAGAGGAGCAAGAGATGGAAGCGGCAGCAGGGCTGGTCCTCAGCCTGCCCTCCTTCAACCACGGGCTGCATGGGGAAAGGGAAGCTTTCTTTAAAGGGGGGCAAGGGACAACTTGCTCTCCATTGGGATCAATGGGACAGAACTTCCACCCAAGCAGGGCGGATGGCTTTGGGCAGCACTGACAGACACCAGTCACCAGGCTGGGTGGCTCATGAGCCTCAGGGGAACAAGCAGTGAGCCCAGCCCCAGCTGGGCACGGCATCATCCAGAAAGACACAGACATCCCACTCCAGCAAACCCTTCACTGATCCCTCTCCCACTGTCTTCTCCCTGTCCTTCTATGTTGGCCCCAGCCCAAATACACCATTGCGAGCCCAGGGAGCTCATGGTTGAGCAGTTGCCAGCCTTTGGAGGCAGCCCCTGAGCTCCAGCCTCCTTATAGCACTGCTGCGAAGCCATTCCTGGACAACAATGGGGAGAAGGGAACAGACACCAGCCCCGTTTCCCACTCTCAGACCTAAGAAAACCCATAGGCAGGCAGCAGCTCAGCTCCTCTGGCTGCGGAGCCCAAAGGAGGATGCTGAAAGCTGCACGTGAGGCGATCCAAGAGGACAAGATGTCCCAGGGAGCTCGCGCATCCCAGGCTGGAGCTCGCTGCACACTGTCAGCTGGCCTTGATCCCCAGGGAGCCAGGGGCACGTTACTAGGGAGAGAAAACACAACAGAGTACAACAGACAGAGCCGAGTGGAGATGGTGCAGCCCATGGAGGGGCCTCACTCACAGGAGCAGCACTGGGGGGGGGGAATCCTGGTTTGAAGCAGTTTCCTGGTTAGGAGCTTTCTTGAGGTGACTGCAGCACAGGAGGAATGGGGATGGCACAGAAACAGAGTGGTTTGGAAGGGACCTTAAAGCTCACTCAGTTCCAACCCCTGCCACAGGCAGGGACACCTTCCACTAGAGCAGCTTGCTCCAACCTGGCCTTGAACACTGCCAGGGATGGGGCAGCCACAGCTTCTCTGGGCACCCTGTGCCAGCGCCTCAGCACCCTCACAGGGAAGAGCTTCTGCCTAAGAGCTCATCTCAGTCTCCCCTCTGGCAGGTTAAAGCCATTCCCCTTGGCCTGTCCCTACAGGCCCTTGTCCAAAGCCCCTCTCCAGGTTTCCTGTAGGCCCCCTTTAGGGGGTGCCTGTCTTGATGCAGTGACCGGATCCCTTCATCCCCACTGCAAACTCAGCAGTTGCCCCTCCAGGAGGTGCAGTTGCCCCAGTGGTGAGTGAGGAAAGCACCAAGGCACAACCGGCTCCAGTTTTCCTTATAAATACAAGCCTGGACTCCCGACAATGAGCTCCGAAGACTCAGCTCTGCAGCGGGCAAAGCAGGAGCTTCCGGCCACTGGATCCTGCCCAAACCCGGCTGGGGAAGAGCAGGAGGTTTGGGAAGTGTGGCTTGCTGCACCCACGGGTTGGATGAGCAGGAGTGTGGGTATCCAAGGAGCCCACGCATCCCTTTGGATCTGGAGCCGCTTGGTGCATGCGGTGAGCCCATCTCCCCACCGGAGAGCCTGATGTGTTTGATGGGTAGCAAGGCAGGTCCCCTGCCCCAAGGCAGCTGTGCCAGCAGCTGGAATGACCGACTCCTTCAGGGCGAGGTCTCTTTGGGTTTCTTGTTTTGACCAGAAATGCTAGCTTGGATCTCAAAAATCCCCAACTATTCCTGACTAAACCAGCCTGTCCGATTCCCATGGAAGTTCTCAGCTTTGTCAAACTGATGTTTTCCAACACAGTTGCTAACACGGGGAGGTTTCTGGCTCGCTCGTGCTGTTAGTCACATCTCAAGCGATTACAAATCCAGTTGGGCTTCTTCCTACCCTCCCCTCAGAGGGATAACCAAGCTCGGTGAGGTCTGGTTGTAATCAGCTTTACTTCCAGCTTCCCAATGCATTTGGGATGCAAGGAGAAAGGGGATGTGTTAAAGCGAAGCAGCTGCTTCCATCAGAGCTTTAGGAGCCATGTGCAGCAGTGAGGTGAGAAGGGGAAGCAAGAGCAGAGAAGGGAAAGCCAGGGCAACCCAGAAAACACCAAATGCAATTCATCTTTCATGTGTCCAAGGAGGAAGTTGACACATGAGGTTACCCTCCCATGAGGTTACCCGGGGGTGCAGAGGCAAACACAGGATGATGCTGAAAACCAGCACTTTCACAACCACTTCACAGCTTTCACAGTGTCTCAGGCCTCTTGTACAGGGATTTCCATTAGAAGATCACCACGGAAAGTGGTGATATTTTAATATATACTATATTATATATACTAATACATAGTATATTATATATACTGCACTGTATATACTAATACTATATTATATATACTAATAGGTAATATATATATTATGTGTGATATATACTAACACTATATACTATGATATATACTATACATTAGGTACTATAATGCATACTATACACTACCCAACATCACAGTACCGTAAGCCACCCACCCCTCAGAACAGAGACCAGCGAAGCCTGGCTCCTTGCTCCACGAGCCTCATGCACCAGAGCATCACCCACACTCAGCGTCTACCTAAGATAAGGACCAAGACAGCAGATACAAGCTGATCCCGGAGCCCACAGCTAACTACGAGTTCACGCCAGAGGCTGCAGTTCATCCCTGCCACGCTCCCTTTCAGGGGGACACGCAGGGCCCCTCGGCACTAAAACCTGACCCGTTTCTTGTCATTCCCTTGAGTGCAGCGTGGAAAACCAGCTGGAACATTCGGCACCACTGATGCTCATCGTGCCAGCAGCGATGAAGAGAGCAGCACAGGAAATAAACACCCTGCCAGGCACTCCCCCAGAGATGGTTATCGCCTGAGCACCTTCCAGGGCTTGCCTGTCATCAGCACATGCCTAAGAAGGAGGAGGGACGGATCACCCGCTCCGCGTGGATGTCAGTCAGCCCGGTAGCAGGAATACCGTCACGCCAGGACGCGGCTCAGCTTCCTTGTGTGGCCGGCACTGAACTCCCAGAGAAACAACCCTGATCTGGCGGATCCACAGACAACACTGAGGCTTCCCAAGCCGCGGTCATCCCCTTCTGGAGCTGTTTGTGCCGATTCCCACATGACTCCCACTGCGGATCCTCTCAAAGTTCCCCTTCTCCAGACCCAACTCATCCCACAGTGTGGCCAGCTGAGGTTTTCTATGGCGAACCACGATAAGGAGATCACGCTTCCCTAAGGAAACGCTCTCTTTGTGCGCACACAAACTTCACCGAGGGCGACGACACTGCGTCACAGCTCTTGTAATGGCAACAGGGGACCTTGTTTGATCTCCTTCTGTTTGAAACAAGCAGTTGGAGCGGTTGTTTTCCCCGCACCCATCACACACGTCTCCTCCTTCCTCGCTCCTCCACTGCTGAGCCTCCAGCCTGCACTTTGTAATTAGTGGTTGAAATGAAAATGGGATGGGGGGGGGGAGGAAGAGCCTAAAATAAACCCCAGCCTATTCCTGTTGTTTCATTGGGAATGCTCCTACAGCCGGTGTCATTCTGAGCTACCCAGCTATTTTTTAGGAGACAACTACCCTGCAATTTCTGCAGGGCAGCGAGGCAGCCTGTTTTATCCAGAGTAGCTCTCAGCACGACAGATGGGCAGCGAAAAGAGGTTGGGATGGTGGAATATTTGGGATTAACCATTAAGAGGATGGCTACAAAAGAATCAGCGTGCCATAGAAAAACTGATGTGTTACCTACTGCTTTTGCTCAGTCCACCCTACACATGGCAGAGCTGTTGCGGGGGGTCACCCCATCATTAGGGGTCCCCAGCCCTGGTCCTACTTGTGGCTTGATGCTTGTGGCTATGGTGCTGTGGGTCCTGCTGAACCCACAGTGCTGGGCCCCCTAAGCCCCCAAGGGCTTCTCTACAGGGATCCCACCGAGCAGCTCACACACACAGAGGCACATCCCCAACACCGACCAAAGCCCCTTGCTCCTGGTGGGGGCAAGCTGGTGCCCCCCAAACCGACCTGTGCCAACGTGGGGCTCCTCACACCAACCAAGAGAGCCCCAGACCCCACGGGTTGGGAACGATGCAGGGGATATCAGGAACCGGGGGCACGGAAGAGCATCGCGAGGGGGACACAGAGGGACGGAGAGCGGGTGGCAGGGTGGAGTGTTCGGGGGATAGAGAAAAGGGGGAGCCAACAGGGGTAAGAAGGGCGGATTAGGACCCCCAGGGGGTACAACCCGGGTCGGAGCGGGGTCGGTAACCCCCCAGCGAGCCCCGCTCCTTACCGTTGAGCCGCACGGTGAACTGCCGCCGCTTGCGATCGTGCTCCACCTGGATGGGGCAGCCCTGCTCCAGGAGGCCGAGCGGCGCCGAGTGCGCCATGGCCGGGTTGGGTTGGGTTAGGCTGGGCCGGGGCTCCGTTAATGCCGAACGCGGCACAGGAGCACCGGGTCCCGGTACCGGTAACGCGAGCACCGGAGCGGGGTCGGGTCAAGCCGGGCCGGGCCGGGCCGCGCCGCCGCGGGGCTGGCACCGGCGCGCGGCCGCAGGAAACCAGCTGTGCGCCACGTGCCCGCGGCCCAGCCAATGGCCGCGCCGCCGTTTTGTTTTGGTACAGCCGTCCGGCTCTTAAAGGGACAGCGCACCCTTAAAGGGAGCACCCGCGGGGCACGGCGCCCCCCCGCGGGAGGGCACGGGAGTGGCCCCCCCAAATGTGGCCCCGCTGCACAGCACTGGGTGCTTTGAACTGGCTTGTTGGTGCTGTACTGTGGCCCAGCACCAGGTATTGCCCCACTGTGCCGTCTGCCAGGGGAACCCCGGCCTTGTACTGGGTTCTCTGAGCCGGTGGAGTGGTGTTGTGCTGCTGCTGGACTGGTGTACTGGTTCCGTGCCGGTGTACTGGTGCTGGACTGGTGCACCGGTCTTGTCCCAGTGTGTTGGTGCTGTGCTGTTCTGGATTGGTGCTCCAGTCCTGTCCCAGTGTATTGGTGCTGTGCTGTTCTGGATTGGTGCACTGGTCCTGTCCCAGTGCATTGGAGCTGTGCTGTTCTGGATTGGTGCTCCGGTCCTGTCCCAGTGTGTTGGTGCTGTGCTGTTCTGGATTGGTGCACTGGCCCTGCCCCAGTGTATTGGTGCTGTGCTGTTCTGGATTGGTGCTCCGGTCCTGTCCCAGTGTATTGGTGCTGTGCTGTTCTGGATTGGTGCACTGGCCCTGCCCCAGTGTATTGGTGCTGTGCTGTTCTGGATTGGTGCACTGGTCCTGTCCCAGTGCATTGGAGCTGTGCTGTTCTGGATTGGTGCTCCGGTCCTGTCCCAGTGTGTTGGTGCTGTGCTGTTCTGGATTGGTGCACTGGTCCTGTCCCAGTGTATTGGTGCTGTGCTGTTCTGGATTGGTGCACTGGCCCTGCCCCAGTGTATTGGTGCTGTGCTGTTCTGGATTGGTGCTCCGGTCCTGTCCCAGTGTGTTGGTGCTGTGCTGTTCTGGATTGGTGCACTGGCCCTGCCCCAGTGTATTGGTGCTGTGCTGTTCTGGATTGGTGCTCCGGTCCTGTCCCAGTGTATTGGTGCTGTGCTGTTCTGGATTGGTGCACTGGTCCTGTCCCAGTGTATTGGAGCTGTGCTGTTCTGGATTGGTGCTCCGGTCCTGTCCCAGTGTATTGGTGCTGTGCTGTTCTGGATTGGTGCACTGGTCCTGTCCCAGTGTATTGGAGCTGTGCTGTTCTGGATTGGTGCTCCGGTCCTGTCCCAGTGTATTGGTGCTGTGCTGTTCTGGATTGGTGCGCTGGTCCTGTCCCAGTGTATTGGTGCTGTGCTGTTCTGGATTGGTGCTCCGGTCCTGTCCCAGTGTATTGGTGCTGTGCTGTTCTGGATTGGTGCACTGGTCCTGTCCCAGTGCATTGGAGCTGTGCTGTTCTGGATTGGTGCTCCAGTCCTGTCCCAGTGTATTGGTGCTGTGCTGTTCTGGATTGGTGCACTGGTCCTGGCCCCAGTGTACTGGTGATGCGCTGTTGCTGCCCTGCTCTACTGGTATTGAACAGGACTGGTGCTGTGCCGGTGCCATAATGACTGCTTCTGGGGCAGTTGCACTGAGTGCACCCACAAAACCAGAAGCACTTGAGCACCTTCAGGGGGGATTTAGGCTGGATATAAGGAAGCTCTTCCCTGTGAGGGTGCTGAGGCGCTGGCACAGGGTGCCCAGAGAAGCTGTGGCTGCCCCATCCCTGGCAGTGCTCAAGGCCAGGTTGGACACAGGGCTTGGAGCAAGCTGCTCTAGTGGAAGGGGTGCCTGCTTGGAGCTGGATGAGCTTTAAGGTCCCTTCAACCGAAACCATTCTGTGCTTCCACACATGACACCATGCACCTCAGGGCCTTGATAACCCCGGTGTAGCCAAAATGTACAAACTGGGAGAGGAAATAGAGGTGTTTGTCTCCATACCCATGGACCTGCAGCACCAACACCTCCATGGACGTGAACTGAAAGCTCCAGAGGTGGGAGCTGAGCCTGGCCGAGGTGTCTGCCCACTGCCTGCCTGTACAAAAGGGAAAGCAGCAACACCTGGAATGAATCTGGAACCAGTAATAGTCCACCAGCAGCTACTCCACACCTAAATACCACCCCATGTAGCTTGGCCTTTGTTTCCTCATCCCTTTGGCTCCTGATGCCTGAGTTGGAGCCCATCATCAGGGCACTCCATTTGTGCTGCTCCATCAGTGGGTGCTGAGTGCAGGTGCTGTGCCCCTCTCCTTCTCCCATCGAGCCCCCACAGAAATGGGTGTCTGGAGAGAGGCTTCCTCCTCTTCCTCCTCTGTGAAAGGCTGGAAAACACCAGTGGTGAGATGCCATCCCTGGCTGCCTTCACTCCGCCTGTGTTCCCACACCATATGGCGGTGCAGGAAGATAAAAATGGGAAAACACCCGGAGCAGGGAATGCAGGGGGAGGCAAACAAGGCTGCAAACAGCCAGGCCAAGCACAGCTTTGATTTTGCAAGGGGGGAGCCTGGGGCAGGCAGAGGGGCCGAATCCTGCATCCTGATGCCCTCCAGTGCACAGGGATGCTCAGGACAAAGTCACTTCACGGGGAAGGCTGAGGAGAGGGGAAAGGAGAAGCAGGTTTTGCACAGACAAAGGCAAGGGGCTCCTGGTTGGTTCTCAGTGATGTACCCACTGTGCTGGGGACACCTTCTTTGGATGCATTTCCACATGCACCTTTCCCTGTGATTTCCACATTGCACTGCCTTTGCCTGTGGCGATTCCCTCTGCCTCAAGCCAGCAGTTACAGCATCTTTCAGATGCATCTCTCCCGCACAGTCTATGGGGTCCATGCTGGCAGGCACTGGAGGTTGCAGAAGAGAGGCGCTCCCCATGCCCGGCTATAGACGAGGAGGTGACCCTATGCTGCCTCTGGTCCCTTCCTTGCAGCCTGTGGGGGTCCATGTGCTCCATCCCCACCCTTCCCACCCTGCTGGACTTTGATGCTGAGCATACCCCATTCTCCATTCGGACTCCTGCAGCCCTGGAAGGCCTCAGAATAGATGACAAAGCCCCACTTGTGAAGTGCCTGGTGATTCAAGGTGGGTCAATAAACACCAGGTGGGTGTTTCATCCACCCTATAATTGCAGCTGGGGCCAGCAGCCATCTCCAGCTGTGCCTGGGGGTGCAGGTGAAGGGATGCTGTAGTATGCGATGGAGACAGCAGGGTCATGTCCTGCGCTCCCAGGTGCCACCAGCACCTGTGCCCAAGCCGGTCCCACCACTCCTTGCAGGTCTGCATCCAGCAAAGATGCCAGCTATGCTCTGCTCTCCCTAAACCTCCCACCCTAACACTGCCAAACCCCATTCGGATCAGCTCAGTTGGAGCTCAGCCCTCATTGTTGGCTCTGATTTATGCAGCTAAATACCAGCAGGGCCCAGCCTGCTCCCATCTCCTGCTGGCCCAGCCCAGGTAGCAACGTCTGCAGCTCTTGCATCAGGGGTAATTACCCTGCGGTTGCACTGGAGTGGGGTTTTTGAGAAAGACTCCTCACCTGTGTTGAAAGGGGGTGAATCTGCTCTGTCTCAGGCAGGTAATTGCTCTCCCTATTAAACCCTGTCATTTACTTCCCATTTGACCTTTTCTAGGTTCAGTTTGAAGCTGACAGATCTTCTGCCGGATTACAGGTCCATTTGAGGCACCGATCCCATTTCACCCAGCTCCTGCCACGATTCCCTTGTGTTCTCCGCTTTTCCAGTGCTGGAACTCATCCAGAACACTGCAAAACATGAAGCTGGGAATGGCTGTGACAGACCTGCTGTGATTTCCCCAGGGCTGTCTGCAGTTCCCACCCCTCCTTTGTGTCTGAACGGTTCACGCTTGGAATTTCAGCCAGAAAATGGCACTTGTAATCTCATTTTTCCTTGCTTAACTGCACCACTCATGTTCTGTCCACCAGCTCGGGTGTTTGGGGAGCATCCTGTGCCGTGGCACACTGCTGGGCTGACTCGTAGAGGAATAAAGGCCCATCAGGTTGTCACCCAGCCCCATGGAAGATGTGATGAGCTTGGCCAGTCTCAGCTGCACAGCATCACCCCCATCACGCTCTGTATCCCTGTGCCAACACAGGGGTCCCTTGGGCGTGCTGCCGGTAGGGCAGCCCCCCAAACTCCGCCTCTTCCCTGCGGGGTCTGGGGGAACAGAGCAGCACCACTCTCCCGCCCGCCCGCTCCACTTCACCCTCACAACCACGTCTGAGAACCGCAAAGCTCTTTCCGCGGAGGCCGGGTAACCACGCCTCCTTCCCCACCGCGGACCAATCGCGACGCTGAGGGGCGGAGCCTACAGGCCGCAGCGTGGCTCCGCCCCGGCGCTGTTTTCCGGCGGCCGCCGTGCTGGGCCGCACTCACCGGGTGCGCGCTGGGCCCGGGGCCTCGGCGCCGCCGCCATGTCGCTGCCCAGAGGTAGGAACCGGAACCGGGGCCGGGGGCGGCGGTGGTTGCTCCGCGGGGCTCGGGGACGAGTGTTGTGCGGGGGGGGGGGGGGAGCGGGATTACAGCCGTGTTGAACCGGGTCTGGCGTAACCTGCTGCTGTTGCCCAACCCGGCGGCCGCGGCTTCCTCTATGGGGACACTGCATCCCTCGGCCTGAGGGCCGCTGCGGCGGGGGCAGAGGCGCGGAGCCCGGGTGTGTGGTGTGTGCTGCGGGCGGGGGAGCCAACGAGGCGGGTTGAAGCTCCTATGGAGGACGTGAGTTGCATCCCCCGCTGCCGGAGCCTTTCCCGTTCCGGGAGCCCGCGAGTGTCGTCGGTGTCATGGGAGGATGAGCAGAGCCTTCGTCGTAGCGTGGTGAAGCGGGAAGGATGGGATGAGGATCCCGGTCCTTGTGCCCCGGTGGCAGGGCCCCGCTGCCGGCGTGCGCTGGGGATGCCGTGGTGGAGTTTCCCATCGCGGCCGGGAGAACGTGACCGTGTGTCACGGGTGTTATTTATAGAGCATCGCCGTGACTAAGGTAGCCCGGTGCCTGTCCCAAGGTGAGAACCGACCGGGATGACCCTGCCGGTGTACCGGGATTGAGGAAGATGGGGAAAGAAAGGGCTTCGGTGGTGCCTTGGTCCTCCGTGGAGCCGTTTGCATCAGTGTTGGGAGCGCGGACCGGACAGAGGAGGGAGCGCACGGAGTGCGGTTGCTGCTTTCTTATCATTGGAATAGAATTAGAGGGTTTTTCCTCGTTCTGGAGTGATACGCTGGAAACTTGAAGTCAGGCGCCATGTGAGCAGATGAACGCACCTCGGCGTGACTTTTCCTCCCCCCCCCCCCTTGCTGTTTTAAATGATCCGTGTGTTAACCGGAGGGAATGTGGACCCGAGTTTCCTGTTTGCTGTGTAAGCAGGGTGTGAATCAGCAGCGATTTACCGTGCTGCTGAGCGGAGCTGCTGACTCACGGGTCGGAGCACATGCCTCCAGCCCGCCTTGGACGGCAGCAACCGTGCTTCTTTAAAAGGCTCTCACCGGGATACCCCATCCCAGACCTCTCGCTCTGCTCGTAGGTACAGCGAGCTCCCAGTGCCCGCCCGGTGGATGTGTGGATGGAGGGAAGAGGTGAGCTTGGCTGAGGGATTCGTGCCCTATAGGAGATGAAGCTGGAGATGGATCCAGGGGGATTTTGGGGAAGTGGGCTGACTGACTGATGGCAAAAAGCGATGCTTGTGGAGCACCCGTGGTGCTTTCCTTGGAGGAAGTTTGGAACCTTTCTGTGTCTGCGGGTTTCTGGTTGCACGGGGCTGTTGGTTGTGGTGAACTGGTTCATTCATAAAATTACTCCTAATATCCTTTGCTTGGAGGTGTGCTGAGTGCGCCTGGTTTCCGCTGGAGCTGGTCCTCATCCGACCTGAGCTCCTTTGCCTTCACTGGAGCAGCCTTCACAATGGGGATTGATCCTGAGTGTAACGCATCTGCCTCTTCAAACCCTTGTTGCTTCGGCAGTGCCAGCGCTCCAGGTGGATTTGTTGCTGCTGCACAGGGATGCTTGCAGGTCTGAGTGCGTGTACCCACCTCTGGGACTGAAGACAGCGCTGGAAGCACTCAGAGCAGCTCCTTCTGCCTTTGGGCAACGTGAATTTAAGCTAAATTTCCCTAATTTTCCTTAGGGAAATCCAGCGAGCGGCCTCGCGTTTCCTTTGGCTGGTTGCTTTCCCTTCTCCTGCCTGAATGGATCAGGATTGTAAGCGGAGGCCCCTGCGTGGTAGCTCTTGGGTTGGCTGTTTCCATGCTAGGTGCATACCAAGACTCGCTTGTCGTCATTCTGGCTTAGTCACGGGGCTGTCTCCTGCCTCGGGAGTTCTTTGGGATGCGCGTGGCTGGCCGTGACACGCGCGATAGGAATGGTGCTGGGCGAGAGCTTTGCTCTGTGCTAAACATAGTTTGGGAGATAAACACCTTCTGGGGATTATAGGAAGCTTAGGAAAGATTTCAGCTTTCTTCCTCTTTCCATTGCTTGCATCTGCCTGATTCACATTGTCTCACAGGGCCAGGTAATGGGAAAGCGCTTGGTTTCTGTGTTATCTTGCACCGCTGGGTCTGATGCATACCAAGATATGCAAATGCTCCTCCTTGTCTCGGGTCACCGAAGCTCCCTTGAGCTGTGCTCCGTGGAATGGGTGGTGCTGAGGGAAGGAATTGTGTGCAGAGCTCTGGAGCTGCCTCTGCGTCCTCCGTGCAGAGCTTTGCAAGGGACACAGCCTCTGGTTGTAGATTGCAACAGTGGCTGGTCCTTGGCCATGATTTTCCAATGAAGTATGTACCATTTTCTGGTGAAATGGATGCTGGAAAGGGAGGCTTTGTTATGTCTGAGAGGTTAAAGCAGAAGGGGATGAAGCCTCGGGAAGTTCACAGCCTTTGGGTGCGTGGAGAATCGTGGTGGAGGATGTTGGACTCCAATCCAAGCTGCTGCCTTTCTCCAGGTGCTTGAGGCATGTTTTCTGCCTGTGTGCCCATCCCCGTGGCTGTTGGCTGTGGCCCCTGATGGCTGGGAAGCTGTTCTGGAGGGAGAGGCAGGAACACGCTCCCAAATCCATGGATTTTGCTGGGGAAAGTGGCTGCAGAAGGGAGGATGCATGGATGGGGTCTGGAGGGAGAAAGCTGCTTGGCCTCTCCTGAGCTCACCCAGTGCTGATGCCTGAGTGATTCAAAAGCAAGTCCTCTTTAGGGCAGGGATCCTGTGGGAAGATGAGTGCTGCTGGGGGCAGGATCCAGTTGGATTCTGTGTTTCCAGGGAGGCAGCTCTCCTTTGACACTGAGGCTTGGAAAGATCAATGGCGAGAACTGCCGGAGCCTGGGGATGGACTGGTGCTTGTTCTGGTGTCACATCTATTCTGGGTAGGTAAATAAGTGGTGGGGACACATCCTTCCCGTACCCTGGCCGTGCCCTCCATCAGAACACACCATTGCACCATTCAGTGTGTGAATCCTGCTGTCTCGTGTGCCATTCACGCCTTTCCTGCTGCCATCCCTCCGAAAAGAGTCCGTTCTGCTGAAAATCCACATGGAGACATGACCTGCAGAGGCAGGGCTTTGGCGTCAGGCTCCTGTCGCCAGTGTGATGTCCTTTGGGTGTTTGTGGGCAGGGGTAGGAGCCAGGTTTTCATTCTAGTTGAAGCATCACAGAGCTTGCATCCAACTTATAATAAGAGTCATAGGGAGAGCACAGTGCTTTGTACCTGTGGTCCTCATCCTGCCTTCTGCTAGTGTAACAGTGGGCACCTGGAAAGCATCACATTGGATGTGATAAATATTTAGCTGTGCTTCAGCCATCCATTTCCCTCCCTGGAGGGATGCTCTGCTGCCTTTTCCTCAGTGGATAATGCTCCTTCCTGAAGGCTGCTGCTATTATTCCCCAGCTCTGGACTGCAAGCTGAGTTTGTTTTGCCCCAGTTGTTTCTTTACAGGAGGAAACTCATCTTTGCTCTGTAGAGCTTCCCTCGGGGGGCCTGGGAATGGGTGCGGGTTTCTGGTCCGGGTGATGTGTGACCCAAGCAGCCACCGCTGAGGACGTGGGGCTCTGTGGGTTTATCGGATGGAAGATGGTTTTCCCTGGTGTCAGTAAGGCACTGCCTGGGCAGGCTCTTTGCTGGGGAAGCTGCTGAGAGAGGAACTTGTCTTGGCCGAGGAGGTGATTTTACTCTAGCAACAAAAAGTTTGGGGTTTTACTGGCGTGACTCAGGACTACTTGTGGGTACGTACAGGGCTAAATGTGCTCACTGCCTGACACAGTGCTGACAGAGCCCTGTAGTGCAGGTTGAGTGGCAGCCAGGGATTTTAGGTGGGGGAGGGAGCAAAGAGGAATGGTGGAAATGGGAAGTTTCTGTTCTTTTTTCAGCCTGGGAGATCTCCCATCTGCCTTGTCTGCATGGGGATGATGCTGCATTGATTCCATGGCAGCGTTGTGAGCCTAAATGTTCATCGCCCCAAGGAATACTATGATTATTGCTGCTATCTCTGATATCATAGTAGTGTTTTGTGGCCTCAACTGGCCTTTGTTTGCACCTTTCTCTTGCAGCCACTTCTCTTTCTATCAAAGGCTGGAGCAGAGCTGCTGCCCGTGTGGGATGCAGTGGGTTATGGTGTGGCTAAGCGGAAGGGCAGGATTTGGGGGTCTTGTGGTCCCAGTGGGTAGGGGACGGAGGGAATCACTGCCTCCTGCTGGGGGAGGTTCTGGCCCTGCATTGGAGTGAAGGTGAGGTGGATCTCCTTCAGCATCCTTTCCCCACTAATCCTATGCTGTGTAGTCCACATGGCTTAATCCACGTGGTTTAATACCACAGGGCTCCTTTGTGCACTGTCTGCTCTATTGACCTGTTGCAAGAGGAGACGGGCAGCACTTTGGAAGAGCACATCCCTTTCAAGACAGGAGCTTTTCTACGTGGCGTGATTGTTCTTGTGTGCTGCTGAATCTAATGTAGGAGGAAATGAGGAATCGCTTGAAGGCTGTAGGGTCAGGAGGGATGATGGTGAGCATCGTGCTCGGCTGGAGGTCAGGACGTTGCTTCCAGGAACTACTGCAGTTAGTCCAACAGCCCTTTTTTGGGGGGGGGGGGGGGGGGCAAATTAAGCCAAGTTGTGTAAACAGCCACTGGATCTTGTTGTGAAAGACACCCAGTGCTGGAGTTTGGTGCCTCTGAAATGTGTTGTGACCCTGGGGAGCTGTTTGGAGCTCCGGGGTGTGGTGCAGCGGGATGTCTGCCCAGCCCTTGGCTCCCTCCTGGCCCTGGGAGCAATGGCTCCACTGCTGGGAAGGGGTAGTGCGAAGATGACAGTGGCCTGGCTGTTGCCTCCTCCCCTGGGAGCTGGCAGCAGTGTGCAGGAGGGGCTGGGGTGGGTCTGGTACCCGTTGGGATGCTGAAGCCTCCATCCTTCTGCTTGCACTGTGCTCTAGGAGGGTCCTTGCTGGGTTAGGTCTCTCCCATGTTCTGAACCTTAATTTCATAATTTCAACTGAAATGCTTATTTTTTTATCTATTTAAAGCTAAGTTTCTGTTTAAAACGCGACGTGAGTAGAAAAGGCACGATGAGGAGGAGACAAAATCACCCAGAAGTTGTTTGTAGAGCATCCACCCTTCCTCCCTTCGCACCATCACCACCAAGGAAAAAACCCTCCTTTTGGAAAGGAGGAAACCACCAGAGTGCCCCAGACAAGTAATTTCCCATCAGAGGCTGCTAACCTGAGCTGTGGTTTGGCACTGCCATCAGCCTAACTGCTTGTATCTGATGAACCCGTCTGGTGCTTGGAGCTTCTCATCGGAAGCTGCCTGTTGGGCTTCAGGTGTCCTTTGTTGCAGGGTGTTTGTACCGTGCCTTGATAGTCACTGTTACATCTTTTAAGAAACTTAAAAGCAACTTTTAATGGTTGTATTTCATTCTCATGTTGGAGATTTCCAATCAGGAATGCATAAACCCCTGCATCTGAGATAGGATCGGGCCAAGCTGTATCCTCCTTCCCGTCAACGGTGATGGGCACCGGTGGGGCTGGTGATACAGAGCAGAGGGAGAGGAGGGAAGCAGCTCCCTGCAGGGCTTGGCAGGTGACAGTCATGTGTCTGACAGATCATAAAGACGCAGGGCTGGTTACGTGGATGGGCTGGGGGTGGCTTAGGAGGGGATGACGGGGTTATCTAGGGAGTGTCAGCTTGTCTGGGCTTGCAGGCCAGCCAGATACTGCTTTGTGGTGTGCGTGTATCGGTTCTCTCCTAACCCAAATCTCACAGGGATGGCTGACGAAGCAGCTTGTCTGCTGCTGGAGTTGCTGTGCTGGGTCAGGTGCCGTGGCCCTTGGCTGTCTTTAAGCAGTCTGTGTTAACAGCAGCCCTTGGAGATGGCAGCCTCCTGACCCAGCTTGCTGGAGGGCATTTTCCATAGCTGAAGCAGATGTCTTCTGCTGCGTGCATCAATCCCTGGAGGAGACTGTTTCCTATTAAAGGTAGCAAAGGGCAAATACACTTAGTGGTGAAGGTCTTTTTTTTTGCTGCAAGGTGGAGACCTTGGTTTACTTGGTGTTGGAATGGGAAAGCTGAGAGGGGGACAAGGGAGCAGCAGAGCCTGCAGCCTTGAGGATGCTCCCTCTGAATCAGTCCTGACCGTGTGCCCCGTGGCTCAGCGCGGCTGCAGGGGTGCATGGTGTCCTGAAGATGCAAAGACATCTTTGCAGCTCGTCACTAAAAGTGACGTGGCTTTGTTTCTGAGGGCCAGATGTGCTCACCACCCAGCCTTTGTAACACAGCTGCTCTGCATAGCTGAAATCCCCTGCCGCTTGGTTTCTCTCCTGACGCGCTGCCAAGTTGCACCTCAGCCAAAGATGAAATGATCTGGTGCTGATGCATTGCTTTGGCTGCTCTTTGTCATCTTCCAAGCACCTTCTAAAGGTGCTCGGGGGTGGGTGGCAGCCCCAGCCCCACGTGCCTGGTTGTAAAACCCTCTGCCTGCACCCAGAGCATCCCTGGCAGCGCAGGGCAGGGCAGCACGAGGCAGTTGGTGCGTGTGTGCTCTTGTGCTCAGCTGGCTTCCGAGGTTTCCCTCGTCTGCCCACAACTCAAACCATCCACCCTGTGCTGAATCCGACCTGGCTCACTGATGGAAGGGTGCAGAAAGGAGGATGAGGGGGTGATGCTGCTGGGGTGACCAGTGTGGACCCTACCAGTCTCCGTGCCATGTTTTGTCTCTGTTTGGCAGCACCCGTTTTCCTTAGGGCTGGAAGCAGCAGCACGCTGCCTTGAGGATGTGGTGGGTATTTTGGACCTGCTGCTTCTGCAGCCCCCAGCGTTCACTCTTTGTTTGCACCTGCAGCCCGTTTCCTCCAGGATTTTGGTTGATCCCTGTGATGCTTTGCTGTGAGCATCCTTGCCTCGAGCATCAGTGGTGCAGTGGTGAGCACTAGGAGCTGGAGGATGCTGGGGTCAGGGCTGGGGTTGTCCTCTGAGCCCAGGATACATCTTGTGATGTGGCTGAGCTGCCTTTTGTGCTCTGGAGATGCTCTTGCCCAAAAGAAGCTTTTTTGCAGGTATTAATAACACCTTCCCCTGCCTGGCTTCTTGAAGGATGCCTGAGTGATGAGGGTAAAGCAGAGGCTGGAGGAGGTGCCTCTAGAAATCACCCAGCAGAAATTGTGGGTGCATTCTAATTGAATCTCTTATCAGCCTCGTGTGTGCTTTAGCAAGGTGCTAGAAAACCACTCGGTGTTTCCTCCAGTAGCTCTCCTTTACGTGTGATTTCTTGATGTACATTCCAGGCTGCTGCAAGAGTTTACCCTTGAGTTTGGATCCACAAAGAGTTGCTTGTTCAGTAACTGTGGGTTTCCCCGTGGGGTTTTACAGTGGCAGCTCAGTGTGTAACCGTGGCAGGGAAAGGAGCCAGCGTGTGTTTCCCTTTATCTCGGCCAGGTTTGACGTTTCACACGTCTCCTTCCAGCTCCTCACTGTTCCACATGCCGCGGCTCCTTTCCCTAAAGCCATAGAAAACCACATTGGACATGATCTCGGCTTGTTCTTTGGTGGTAAAAGGGGGTTGAAACTGAAATGGTTATTTCTGATTTAAGTGGAAATGGTTCTTGGAAGCCCTGAATGTGCCCCATGGGGAGCTGCAGGCTGAGCTGAGTCACAGCCCCTGAGCTCTTGAGACGGGACATGAACCGGATGCGTTGGGACTGGCCCGTCTGCGGAGACCTCTGGCTTCCTGGGATGGAGTGACAGCTCTTGAATGTGGCTGGGGAAGCTGCAGTGCAAGAGGTGGCTTTGAGAGAGGAAGATGTGCAGGGGATAAAAGTATGGCCAAAATATAAAGCCCAACCAAAGGGAGCAGCGGAGCGAGGCTGTGCCCTTCCTGCTGGCAAACCGTGGTGGAGAAATACCACTGAGCTGTGGGCACGTTGCTTATGGAGCCCCTGCCTTTCCCAGGCTGGAATCAAAGCTGCCCTGTGGATGCTGGGCAGATGTGCCATAAAATAGGAGTTTTCCCCACATGGAGTGGTTTTAGCGTCGGAGGGGAGGCGGAAGGGGATGGTGCAAGGTGATGCTGGGTGGTGGAGCTCTCGGTGTGCTGGTGGCCCAGCCTTTGGTTGGGAACAGGGGGGAATTTTCCAGCTTTGCAGCAGGGAGTTTGGAGGAACAAAGGAGGAATGTTTGCAGGGGATTTTTGCAAAATGATGGGAGTATGTGGTGCTTCCCTTATCTAGCTGTCTATAATCTATTTAGCTTTATAAGACAGATAGCTATCTTTAACTTCCTCACCCAGTGAGCAGCAGGAGCTGATCTCATGGAGCAGCTGGACTTGTATGGATGTCCTCTGTCCCCTGGGGCAGAGGAGCAGTGGTAGGAGAGCAGGAAGTATGCAGTGCAGGTCAGAGGGATGGTTAGTGCCAGCAATAGAGGCTGCAGGTCTGGCTTACTAGGCCTGAGCTCTCCTGGGGGTTTCAGAAGCCAGCTTTCCCCTTGCTACATCAGCCCTTATTCCCAGCACTGCTGCAAGCAGGTTACAGGGACCATATGGGTCACCTGCCACCTCTCTTGCTTGACTTGGGTGCATCATTAGTGGTTAAGACTGATGCTTTCCAGCTGGGTGCTGAGGTTTGAGTGCAGTCACAGGCTTTACATGGAGATAAGGCTGAGGGGAATTGGGCAGTCTCCGTGTTCCCTGGCTGCGGTTTTCCTTTGCCTCATCCAAGCCTGGGGAGACATCCTGGCTCCTTCTCTGCCTTGTGATGGGGTGGGTTTTTGTCTCAGCAAAACTCAGTGGAGAAACTGAGGATGCAACTAGCTCTGTTCAGTTGGCATGATGAGCCCTTTGTGTTTGTGTCTTCCTGCCTGGAGCAGGGACAGAGTGAGAACTGCAGGGAAGAGACACTAAAGACACACTAAAAAGAGCAATGAATTGGTGTGGGACAGCAGGAGGTGTAGGAGAGTATTTACCTGCTGCTTTCTGTATGCTGCCAGATCGGCACCCTGCTCTGAAAGGAATAAGGTTTTCCCTGCTCCTCCAGCGTGATGCTGCACTGCTGGAGATCAGAGGTTTCCCTCTGAGGATGAGCAGGCTTTGTCTGTCCGAGCTGTGGCAGCATCCCCAGAGCATCCCAGAGCAGGGAATTGCTCCGGGTCCCAGAGGGTAGCATCACTGTGAACCATCTGAACTGCTGCCTGTCCCCTTGTGCAGTGCGGATGCTGCTCGTGCCTGGACTCTCTGGACCAGAGAAGCACTTGGGTCTGCCTCTTGTTTCTGCCTCTCTCCCAGAGCAGGCAGCTGCAGACGTTGAGGCCTTCCTTGATTTATTTTCCCCACTCCATAAATCCCATTTTCAGAGCAGGTGCCTGCTCTGTCTTACATCATTCGCAGCGATGAAATCACTCTGTCCCTGCCCAAAATAAATGAGAGGGTGGATGGTAGAAAGCTATTGGGAGCAGAGGGAATACTTTGCTCTCTCGTGAAGTTTACAGAGTTTTGGGGACACCTGGAAGTACTTGAATTGCACCAATTTGGCTAGAAAATAAGGGTCTGTTTACTCTGGAATTGAGGTAGAACCAACAATTAAAAGGCAAATGACTCTTTTCCTTTCCCGCTATAACCGTGTGCCTCTTGTCAAGCTGATCTGTTCCAAAACTGGTTCAAGTTTCGCCCCTATCAGGAAACTGCCACCAGCTGCTCATATAAATTCTAAACATATTCTGTTTTGATGTGGATTTGTCTATGGGCTGAGAAATGAAAGGGAAGAGCGTTGCTCTGAGGAGTGCTGGATACCCATCGGCAGGGAGATGGATGTAGGTGATGCTGGTTCTGCCTCTTGCTTTTGGTTCTTGTTTAGCACCCTCTTTGCTTCTCTCTAAGCACCCTCTTCTTTGCCTTCTCCTCACAGCTAAGGTGTTGGGGCTGGGATTGCTTCCAGACCTTTGTCTCGTGTCTGCACACCAGGGCCTGCAGCCCATCTGTGGGTCCCACAAGGTGGATTTCACGCTGGCAGCTCCATGGTTCCTGTTGAGCTGTGGGTTGGGTTAATGACCCATCCATCCCAAGCATTTAGGTACACGTTGGCATCGTGCTGCAGCTGAGCTTTGCGGAGGTGCGGCCTCTGCTGCTGCTTTGCCAGGGAGAAAACCCCGTTAGAGCAATGGATACAACGGAGGCAGCATCAAGCCCTGTGGCACCGTTCCCAGAGGATGCTGTGCCCACCCCCCAGCTCTGTGCTGGCTCCAAGGAGATGCCTTTGTGATCGTAATGCACTAGGGTTTTGCACAAGCAGCACAACCCTTGGCATGCACAGAGTGTGTTCTATAATGGCATAGCACAAATGCCAGCTCGCCGGTCCTTTTCAGCTTACTAAAGTGAGTCTATCGAGGGCAGCCCATGTGCTCTATCAGCACGGGGCTGCAGGACAGCAAGCTGCCACCTAGGAACAAAACACAACATCAGACATTGATTTTTCCAGCCCTTGGGGTTGTGCAGGTAACCTAAAAATACATCTGGAACGTCACTGGGTGGTGACATCCTCCGGGAGCTGCTGGCACAGCCCTGTCGGTGTTATCTGGCTGGTGCATGAAGCCCCGGTGTGGCCTCTGCTTCTCGGTAGCTCTGGCTGATGTGCCCTCCCCAGGCCCCTTGCTGGGTCCCACCCTTTATCCTTGCATCAGTCTCTTCCTCGCCCTGCCCTTGTGGCCCCATCAGTGCAGTGCTGCAGTGGAGATGAGCCCTATGCGGTGATTGATCAGCCCCAAGCACCATCCAAGGGATGGGAAGGGTGATCCCGTTCCTTTTCCGATTGGATTCAGTTCAAAGGGCATGTTTAAATACAGAGCTGCTGCGGAGTGTCCAGGCTGCTTGACTTAGGCACATGGAGCTTTCCCATGGGATGTGCACCTTGTGTGTGGAAGGGTAAGCACATCCCGGGCTTGGGGCAGTGGATGTGTTATGGCCTTGTCTAGGGGTCCGGCTGCAATTCCCAATGGGACAGTGAGGTGCAGTGAGCACCGGGCAGCATGGCACTGGGATGGGATGGCCGGCTAGTGCATGGACTTTGATCAGAGGAAAATCCTCTCCTTTCCCTTGGTTAGGCAGGGGCTCTTCTTTTGCAGCAGGTGAAGCCATTAACTTTTTGCTCAATTCCAAGCACACACCTATAAAAAGCTCCTTTCTCATCCTAAATGGAGAATCCCTCTTTTGCTGCTTGTGGCAAAGTGCTCTTTTTAAGGGTGATATCTTCCACTTATTCAAGCCAGCTTGCTGGGAGTGATGGGAGCCATCCTCATCCCTGCCTTTGCCCTGCTCTACCTGGACCTGCCTTGACTTCTCCCCATGGCAGGATTTGCTCCCCCAGCTTCCCTCGCCTGCCATGGGGTGATGTCCCCGCACTGAGGCGTGGGGAGGCTTCGTTAACAGCAGTGAAACACCCGACGCCTTTTGATCCTGTGGGATTACCTGGAATGCATAAAAGGCTGGATGATTAATGGCAAACGGCGTGCATCTTTCAAGGCATTGGCAATCCCTATCCCGTCTTGTAAGAGCTGCCAATAGCGAGACTTGAAAGGATGTTTTGGGTTTCTTTTCCCTTTTGTTTTGGGTTCTGTGTTTTGCTTTTTAAGATGCTTTTGAGATGTCAGGAAGCTCGGCTGGACACCACCCCTGCTCCTCGGGTGCTGAAACCCAACAGGACTAATTCAAAGGAAATACTGCTTCCCGTCCCACCTGCTGGGTTAGGGACTTTCTGCTTCCAAAGAGCGCTGAACTGGTGGGTGTCTGTAAAGATCCTTGGAGCACTGTATGCCTGGCTTAGGGAATGAAAAAGTGAATGCCAGGAGGGTAGCGCAGCATCGTGCCGGGGATGGGTGCTTGGTGCTGTCTGTGATAGCAGCTCCTGCGTCAGCATCCTTTCTGTGCTGATGATCTGTGCCTGAAACTATACCCTGGGAGTGGGAATGTGCCGGAGAAAATATCTTCCGCAGTCCTTCTGGGCCTTCTATAAACACTGTTTAAAATCAGAGGCCCTCATTATGTTGGTATGTGCGTTTACCTTGACCTCTGACTTTTCTGCCTGCAAATGCCTATTGGCCTGGTACAGCCTGCAAGTTAGGGACTGGCTCAGGAGCAACACAAAGGCATGTTTCCTGTAATGAGTTGAAGGTAAAGAAGCTGGTTCCGCATCTCCCTTCCAGGCTGAGAGGGAAATCAAACCCAAACCTGCAGCTTGGCAAAGCTGAGCCTGGCTTTGAGCAGGAATGTCGGCTCTGGGCTGGTTTTGAGGGAAAGGGGAAGAGCAATGATACTTTGCCACGGCTTTTCGTGCACATCTTTGCAGAGAAAGGAGTGGTTTTCCTTTTCCACGCCCTCCTCTCTCTCCTTTGCTATTCCCCAGCCAAATCCATGCAGCAGTTTATCCTTTGCCACCAGAGATGCCGTCTCTGGTGTCACCCGGGAATAGCTGCAAAGCTCCGTGCTCCTATTGTCATGGAACAATATTTCTACTATTTGTTGTGGTAATAGTTGTTAGTGGCAAGGCAATTACCCTGCCACCTGCAGCACAAAGAAACGCGACCTCTTTCTATCCTGCCACCTCCTCTGTGTCCAAACCCAGTGAGCGCGGGGATGGCTCCAGTGATCCCTCGTGTGCTGGTGGTGGTAGGGCTATCACGGAGCACTGGCCGCTCCAGTGGGATGCACGGGGAAGGGGATGGAGGAGGCAGGAGTGGGTTTGAACGATTGGATCATTGGATGAGGAGGCATCCATCCCACCGGGATGCGCTGTAGCAATCCAGCGCTTCGGTGGCTCCCGGAGCTGGAGCTGGCTCCCCCTCGGTTTCCTGTTGACGTCAGCTGCTATTTCACTGCTGCAGTTTTTACAACTGTTGAGCTTTCAAGGGTAACCGGAGCCCAGAGCCCGGCCAGGCTCAACAGCTGCCGATAGGGAGCTCGGCACTGCCTGCCCTGTGTCCCCCCCGCTCGCCTTCGCTGCAGCTCCCGGACCCCCAGGATCCAGGGATACCGGACAAGGAGCGCTCCGTGACGCCGCCGAGCGCTTCGGGCCATGCATTCCCACTGAAAATCACAATCGGTGCTTGCAAGAAGGGCCCTGTGCCGGATCCCGTGGGATTTCTTTATCCCCTCCCTCCTCCATTCCGCCCTCATCCCTCTCTTTTGCCAGGCGTGCCGGCGCTTCCTTCAGTTCTGGGAAACCATGGACAAGAAGCAAGGTAGATGTTGCAATTACCAAAACACGTGGTGAGGGAGAGTGAAGGGCTGCTAAAAGGGGCTCTGTGACTTTTTGGGCTCAATTAATGTGGTTTTAGCTGTTTTTTCCTCGCTCGGGCAGGGGGTCGGCGTTTGCAGCCAGGGATCTATTTTTAAAGCACTGGAAACTTGCATGTTTTGTGGGGAGTAAACCATCAGCATCTTAATTGTGAACACAATAAAATCCAGCATGGCTTCGGGGAAAATATGTGGAGGGCAAAGCTCGCTCCTGGCTCCCGTTTTGGTTGCATTCCTGGGACCCAAGGGCTTTCCAAGCAGCCCTTGCATGGTCGTCCCTTGCTCTTAAAGCCTGTTGCACGGGGAAGGCGAGTGCCCACGGTGGCTGGGGCAAGTCGGGAGCCGTGATTCAACGCGTGCTGATTCGGGTTGGGTCGGGGCTGCAAGGGGCTTTTTGTGGAGCGTGGTTTTTTCCTCCTCCTTGCTCACTCCTTTTGCAGAAGCGCCGTGCACGGGGCGGTGGTGACCTGCAGGATCCCCCCCCCCCCGCAGTGGGACCGATGAGTGATGGCTCTGGGCAGGTTGAGAGCCCGTTTTCCACTTGCCCAGATAAGCTTTTTCCACTCTCAGCAATGGAAAACAGCACAAAGTGTGCCTGTGAGGAGCTGGCTCTTAGGACCCGAGCAACCCAATTCCCCTTCCCTGCTTTGCAGCCTGCCTCCAATGCCTCTCTTTTTTTCCTTTATGCTTTTTTTGTTCCAGCTCTTTCTTTGCAGCAGGGCTGGGATCCACCCTCCTGCCCTATCCCTGGCATTGAACCCTTTTCCTTGCATCAAGGAGAACCGGGATGCATCCCAAACATCCTCCCCAGCACTAACAAAGCGGCGCAGCTCTGGAAGCAGCCTCCAGTGCTGCAGGACTTCAGTCTGGGGCTGGCACCAGCGCCTTGGGGAGGCAGTGGAGAGGTTTCATTTCAAAGGTCGGCTCAGGCAAATAGTTTTATTTGCAGTCCTTTAGATTGTCCTCTTCCTTTCTTCCCTCCCACCCACGCCAGCAGAGTGGGAAGGATAAACCCCATGGGGGAGAGGTGCAGCTTCATAGGACTTGAAGTTGGCAGTGGCCAAGATGAGGTTTCAGATTGAATTAAGCAGTTCCAGGAAATCTGTGTCAGTTTTGGGGCTGGTTTGAGGTAAGAAAAAGAATTGTGAGGCTTTTTCTCCTCTCTTTAGGAGGAAATGGTTCCTTTCTTAGCATAAAGGATGCCGTTACGTGCTTGCAGCATCACGTGGGTTACAATCTCGGCCGCACCAGGAACTTCTGTCAGCTAATCTTACCCTGCTCGGGTGCAAGGCGCTGTGCCTCGTGCCCCCACAGCCAGCAGCTCCTTCCGCTGCCCGGAATGCTGCACCAGCAGCTCCCAGCTATCCCATGAGCTCAGGGCTGGCAGCAGAGCCCTGGGGCTTGCAGGAGGTAACAGGGATATGTCCCCACATCGTTTTATCTGCTGCTGCTTTGTGTCTATAGGGTTTTCAGCTGACATAAACCATCCCTCTGCACTGACCCCACTGGGATCCCAAATGTGGGAGAGATGGTGCTAAGGTCTTGCTGCTGAGAAGGAGCTGACAGCAGCTGCTTGCGGGGGCTAAAAGCAAATGCTGCCCTGGGATGTGCTTGGGACTGAAGGGCTTGGGTTGCAAGGGCTCGTCATGCTCAGCCCACTGCTTCCTGCAGGCAGCAGAAGCTCGCAGCAGGAAGCAGGAATTTGGAGCAGCCTGGAGTGTGCAGGAAAACTTGGGGCAAATCTGGGGAGAGCTGTAGCAGTCTCTGCATCAGTTCCCCCCCCCGTTGCAGGGCAGCATCGTGGGTGATTTTATTCCTGCAGGCATGGGCTGAGCTGGATTTTCCACTGGTGTGGGTGGCCCAGCCGGAGCCTGGGAGTGGTGACAGGATGCCTCCTGTTTAATCTGTGCTTTTCCAGGTTGGAGCTAGGAAATGCTTCTGGGGGCTCAGCAGGATGGAGTGGGAAGGGGGGATCATTGCTAACCCCGGCTGGGAAGTCAGGGGCAGCAGTTTGGGGATGCAGGGAAGTGGAATGATGTGCAGGGTCCCTATGACAGCAGAGATGAGCAGTGCACAGAGGCATTAAGTGACTGCAGAGGGTGTGCAACAGGGAATCCCCATGTCTCCGCTGCCCTTCTAAGCCCATGCTTGCAAATCCTCCTTGGATTTGGAGCTTGGCCCCCACTGAACAACTTATCCCACTGATTCCCGACCCCAGGCTGGGTGCTCCCAGCTCCCTCAGGCCCTGCTCTTGCAGCCAGGGCTGACGCTGCAGGATGCCTGGCATGAGGAGCAAGTGGACCCTGGTCCTGCTGTGTGAGTCACGGCGCTGCCAGCCGAGCCGGTGGCACAGAAGGAGCGTTGTGCCGGCTGTGTGGGCTTACTATAGCCATTAGGGAGAGCAAGCAGATGAAGCGTTTTGGGGGCATTTCGGGGCTTCTTGTAGAGCTGGGGCTGGTCACTCCCTGGGGATGCTGCGTGCAAGCTATTTCAGAGCGGGTCGTGGGGGAGAAGCACTCGGTGCAAAGCTCCTGGTCACCACTGAGCTCAATCTGTCCTTGTGGATAGGATGGGATGGGTGCCCACAATGAGCTCCCTGCCTTGCCTGGGTGCAGGAGACCTCTGAGAACCCCGGGTTTCAGGTTCTGTGGCCAGCCTCCCTCACTGAGTAGCAAGCAGCTGGGTGTGGGAAGGGGAGGCATTTCGGAGCCTATGGATGGCATCTTTTCTTTGGCTCTGGTTTGCGTTTGCTGCCGTTGTTGCTCAACCAGGTATTTTGCAAAGCGTCATCTGTGGCCATTGATAGTCCCCCTTCCAGCCCTGCTGGGTTGGGGAGATGGGGAAGGGAAACTTTCCAGGCTTATGAATTGGAAGCTGGTCAGGTATCCAGAGGTGGTTTCCAGCCAAGCAGGGAAGGTTTGAGGTGGAGCGGCTCGCTGCCTTGTTTCACTGAGCTGGAAGTTCACATTGCTCCCATAGCTCATGGGAGCTGCACTGGTCCCAGACCTAATGGGCTGGCTCTGATACCAGAAAGGTGGCAGATAAGATGGGGATATGGCTGATCCATGCTGATTCCTTCAGCAGGGAGGGATGCTGCCGGTCCACAGCTGGGACCTTCGCAGTGTCTTGCCGATCAGCTTTCACATGCAACCTCAACAAGGTTTGAATATGGGGAAGGACAGGACTGGAAAAGTGGGGTTTAGGCACCCATCTTAGCTGAGGCATCTGGAACTAGGGGGGAGGGGGGGGGGAACAGGGATGGGGATGGAGGCTATCTGTACCGGGAACCTGTTGGACACGTATCATCCTCCTGCCTAACTGCTGCTGCATCCCAGCTGAAATCCCAGCTCCCTCCCTCTCCCTTCCCTTTCCCAGCAGCCTTCCAGTGCTGGACTTTGTCCTCATGACTCTTCCCAGGAGCCAGGCAGGTAGGAGCCTTTCCAGAGGGCTGTCCAAGGCCATGCTGAGGTGCCTGCTCCCAGCCTGGTGCCTGGAGCACACCTTCTTCTTCGTGCTTTTTAATGCACCCTCCAGGTCTGTGCAGCCAGAAGCGTCCTTAGCTGCAAAGTGCAGTCACCCCCTTGTCTGTCTTGGGGGGATCAGGACTTTGATGCTCTCAGCTCTATCACTTCATCCCTCATCCCAGTCCCTCGTGGTCCCGGTGAGCTGGGGTCAGTGGGTAAGCTGTTTGCTGAGGGAGGAATGGCTGGGACTTCAATGAGCAGCCTGGGGTCGGTGCCACTGCAAGGAGCTGATTCTCAGCCCTGCACAGGTCTCCTCTGCTCACTGGCCTCCCATGTTGCTTACCTCTTGTCTCTGTAGTTTTGTCTGCAAGTGTTTGGCCTGCCCTGGACCTGCTTGAACCCCATTTCCCCCTGTGACAATGGGTTATGTTATCTCAGTGCTGTTTGGGCTTGGGAAGGAGCAGGAAGAGAGCATCCTCTCGCTTTGGATGGGGTCGTGCCTTGTCTGGTGGGATCTCAGCCACTGCAAGCTTGATTTGTGGCTGATTCACTGCTGGTTCTTGCAGTCAGCTCCTGACTGGTTTCGTCCTGGTTTCCCTTCATTGCATGGGGGGGGGTATTTGCTCTCCGGTTGGGACTAACTCCTTGGTTTAGCTTGAGGTCTGATGGACATCGCCCTGTGTGCCGGTTCCAGCCCATACTGCAGAATGGGTCTGGGTGGGGGGTGAGGGTCTGAAGTGCAAGGAGGAGGTAGACAGGGAGTGTTTTCGGGAGCCCTGTGCATCACTAATGGCATGGGGACCTCTTGTGGCTGGAGAAACGGGGATCGGGCCAGGCTTGGCTGGGCTCCAGCACCGCCTGCATCCCTCTGCCTGCAGCGTGGCTGGGAGGGCTCCCCTGGGCCATGCATGTGGCCCTAAAGGATACCAAGGTAGTACCGGGCTTATCCGGAGCATGGAAGCTGAGCTGGTGTCTCCCTTCTCTCTCTTTCAGATTCCAAAGGACTGGAGCCACACAAACCGGGTAAGTGCCAGCGGAAATCGGTTTTAACCCATCTTCTGAACACCAGCAGTTAAAATCCCCCAAGAGAGGGGACTGTAACGGCCATGAAGGGGAAGGAGCAAAAAACTTGAAGGAAGGAAATGAAAAAAGCCCATTGCTCACGTGTGTGCTTTCTCTTCCAGTGAAAAGCAGGAAGAAAGGGGAACTGAGGATAACATGTGTCCCCATCAAACAGCCTGTTGCCAACACAACGTAAGTGTGTCTGCTGCTCAGAGTGGGTCTCCAGAGCTGAGTTCAGCGCTGTCTTAAGGGCAGTGGCCTGGGAAGTCTTCACAAGATCAGCAGTTAACTCTCTTAAGCTTAAGTGGGTGATGAGAAGGAGTTACACACATACACACGTGTGTGCATATCCATGTACAACATGTGTCTCTTGGTGCCTGATACGAAATGGCTGAGACTCTCTTCAGTCTTTCTGCTAGGGTTGATTCCTGATGGTGTTGATGCCAAAGGGCAAAGGTATGCTGGAAAGGGCAGATCTCCCTGAGGGAAGGAGAAGGGAAGGTTTTTAGTGCCATGAGGTGATGGCAGCTGGACCACGGCAGCAGCAGGGGTACATGGCACAGCATCCTTCCCCTGTCCTGTGCATCGGGGTTAGTTTGAGTTGTTTGGGGAGAGCCTAGGGTAGCTGTGCTTGGTTTGACAAAGAGCAGGTGGCTGCAATTCCTCTTCCATTGCGCTCTTTGAAAGCACCTTGGGCTGCATCTTCACTGCTGAGCCTTGTTTGCTCCCGTAGCAGAGGCTCACCCAGCACCAGGAGAGCAGTGAAATCCCCAAAGGGGAAATATTACTGAAAACCCCAGGTAGATAAGGCAGATCTGTTGGAGGGGTGAGCCAAGGGAACTCCCCTGTTAACGCTGTGCAGCACAGCATGCAGCAGCCCCCTCCTTCCACCATGGGTGCAGTGTGTGTCTGCTCCTATTCATGTTTGAATTCCCCCTGTAGAAGGCCTCCTGCTGGAGTTTGTGGTGCTCTTGCATGCCCAGAGGCTGGTGTAAGTTATCCCCAGCTCCTTTTCTCTGCGCTTTTCAAGCTGCAGTGCAAATATTTGCACAGTGCAGGGCTTTTGCTGTGAGCCCGAAGTACTTCCTCGAAGCTGGAGGTGGCTCTGATGGGAATTGAGAGGCAAAATCAGTTGGGCAATCTCCACTTTTAGAAGGTCCCAGGGGACGGGGAGAGCAGAGAAGCGAAGCACAAGGGACAAAACGCTTGTGTTGGCTCTAAAAGAACCATGCTGCCCATAATGGGAAGTGGGCAGAGATGAGGAAAACAGCCATAAAGGAAGACTTTCGCCTGGGTGGTGTTCACTGTGACCCTGAGGTGCTGCCTGCCCTGCTTGTGACGCTGTCTGAAGCAGAACTGCGAGTGTACACAAATGACTCAGGGGTGAGGCATTACCTGTTGTTCCCTCGGCGTGGGTTTGAGGCTACGTGGCTGTCCTGTTACAACACCTGCCTGTCAAAACATGACAGTCCAGCTGCCCTGCCACAGGAACCTCTCATCCCGTGGGTCTTGGTTCGCCTCCTGAGCAGGGGTAGTTTTGTAGCCTGGTGGTTTGATGCACGTCTCACCCAGCTGAGGCTTTGGGGTTCGTACCGCTTGTGAGCGGTTGTGGGTGTGGGTTGAGGTGTTGCTGGTATGATTAAAGCGTTTGTGAGTGTTTGGAGGGTACTGGGTTGAAGCCAGGACAGCAAAGCACGGTGGGAAGCAGTGGCTGAAAGTGCTCAAAGGAACGTGAAACCTGGCTCTAGCCAAGAGGGTTGGTGAAGTTGGGCTTTCTCCTGACTCTGTCTCTTTCCTTACAGGCCCCCAAGGAACTTGGACTCCAGAGCATTCATTACCATTGGAGATAAAGTACGTGTCAACCTGGCTTCTCTTTTTGCTTGATTCCAATGTTGGTTGCAGAGTTTTATGGATCCTGCCTGGCAACCTGTCAGATCAGATCCTGGGATTTCAGAGCACCCCAGTGTCCTCCTGGTGCAGTCCTGTGGGATGCATCTTTGCAGGCATAAGACATCCCACAGCAGGACCTTCTCCCTGTGGAGTAATGGGGTGTCTGTGTGCATTGAGAGCAGTGATGGTTGGAGGACTGAACATGTCTGCAAGCTGGCTTGTCTCTGAGCAGATGTGTGCAAGGCAGATGGGTGACACTGAGTGCTAGGTGTGCAGTTCTGCCCATAGTGGGAGATCACAGTGGTTGGATGGATTAGGGCCCAACTGCCCTAAATCAGTATGGCCTCACTGCACGCTCCGGCTTAAAGTCCCCTGTGTCCTGCATACCCCCAGGGCTGTTACTGCCTATAAGCTGGGCATAAAGCTTCTCTCCAGAGCCTTTCCTAGTGACCTGGTGAAAAACACTGCTAGAAATAGCCACTGCCTCGCTTTTATTTCATGCTCTTGTTATGGGCTCTCCTAGGACTGCAGAAGCCTGTTTGTAATTGAGCTAAAAATACCATGCACTGGATCAACCTTCCAGCGAGCTGCTTCCAGGCTGATGGGATCTGGGCCCCTCGGCTTCAGTGCAAGGTTTTAGGGTTAAGGGGGAGGAGAGGAAGCTATGGTTGTGTCCGGGGAGCAGTCCTGCTGCCTGTGCCATTTTCTTGCCATTGTGTTGTGTGTATTAATAGCTCGGGGAGATAAGCTGTCTGTAGCAGGCTGGGCATGGCGTGTGCAAGGGGAGAGGAATGTAGCTTGGGGTGAGCTCCCTATGGTCACTTTCTTCCCTGCTCCAGTGTGTGCAGGGCTCTGGCATGGGTGTTTTGAAGGGACATAATGGAGGAAGAGGGCTTGGGCAGAAGCCAGCTGTAGGCTGTGGTTGGGTGGGTTCATCAGATCCATGCAGGTGATGCCCTGCATCCATTCCCGGTGGAGGGGAGCGCTGGCTCTGGCTGTGCATCACCTCTTGTTGCTGGGCAGGGCAGTGCTAGTTCTTGGAGTGTGCTGGGAACTGCCAGTTTCTGGGGAAGCCGTAGGGAAAATGCCAGGGAAAGAGAAAGCCCAAAACAATAACGTGGAACAACTGCAGAGCATGTGTCCTGAAAAGCACCACCAGATCCTTCCTGGAGGCCCCTGCAGGAGCTGGGAGCTGGCACTGCTCCTCTGCCAGCTGCCTGCGGGGTCAGACATGTTCCCCTTACCCTAATCTCCTCAACTCAGGATCCACTGTCCTGCCCAGGAAAGGGCTGGCACCTTCCTGTGCTGGGCAGCACATAGCTCAGTGCTGAGCTCATGCCCAGCCCTCCCTTGCTCCCTGCCTCAGCTGCCTGCCAGCCACATCTGGCTGGAATGACTGGAGCCAGGACCTGCAGGAAGGTGCAGTGGAGCCGGTCACTGTGGCCAGCACCGAGGGGACTCGGTGACCAGGAGCCCAACAGCCCCATCTCCAGCTTGGCTCCTTCACACCAAAGGCTGTTTCCTCCCTGCTCTGGGCGTAGTTCACAGGCTCAGTATCCGGCGCTGTGCTGCGCGTGTTTCCCACCCTCGCTGCCTTTGTGGCTACTGGGGCAATTTGGCATCCTGGGATTATTTGTGTTTCCCTGAGCCCGGAGGAAAACGGGAGGCTGGATAAAACCAGCCTAAAAGGAGCTCTGTGACTTATTAGGAGGCGATGAACACAGCGCCCAAAAATAGCCCGTGTCTCACTCGCACAGCCTGTGCCCTGCCCAGCAGGACAGGCAATGGCAGGGTAACACACGTCTTTAGGGAAGCTTGTTCAGGAGCTCGCTGGCTCCTGCTGCGTGGGGCACTTGCTTGTGTCAGCGCTGGCAATGGGGTCCTTCCAGCTGGAAGATGGTTGAACTTGCCTGAGCTCCTTTGTGGGTGTTAACTCATGGTTTACCTTCCTGATGGTGGTAAAACCCATTTGGACACGGCAGTGATTAGGAATTGAGTCGCTGGGTTGCTGCATACACCATTCTGAGTGGTATTAGATACACGGGTGTGTGTGTGACCTGTGATCTCTTGGGATGTGGGGTGAAGCTGGGGGATCCTAGTCTGTACACAGGGATTTTGAGCTGTGGCAGAGGATCCTGACTGCTGCTCAGGTTGATACAGGAGCTGTTAAAACCCTGCAAGTAGTTCAGCAACCACAGACATGCCCTTGTGTGGGTAATCCCAAGCAGGCAGAGAGGCACCAACCTTTAGTGCCCTTTCCAGTGGCAGCGTGCCCTGGCTTAAGGGATGGAAGGTCCTGATCTCTAGCTACAAAGGGGGGATTAAGTGAGGATGAGATGGGAGGGTTTGGACCCATCTTCTCTAAGCGTGATGCCTCTGGTGCATATAGGAGCTGGTGGTATAGTCCTGTAGGACCTGTCTCTTGGAAATGCTCTGCAAGTGGTGGACCTTGGCTGATGCCCTTGTTGATAAATGTGCTCCTATCTGATACTCTGTCTCTGTCCCTAAAGAACTTCGAGGTGGAAGCCGATGACCTGGTGGCAATTTCCGAGCTGGGCCGCGGCGCCTATGGCGTGGTGGAGAAGGTCCGGCACACGCAGAGCGGCACCATCATGGCTGTGAAGGTGAGGATTGCTGCTTGGAGATCAGGATGTGCAGCTCCAAGGGAGTGGAGAGGCTCTGCTGAGCTCCGTTGGTCACAACAAAGTGGGAATGGGCTTGTTTGTCAGCTTCCAGCATTCCTGGTGTGGCTTGGCTGTTGAAGGGTCTGGGCTTTGAAATCCAGGCTTGGTGCCTGCAGTTAGGTAGTGCAAAGTGTGGATGGCAGAGTGCCTGTCCAGGCCACTTGCTGGGTCCTGCATCCACTGCAGAGCTTGCCAAGGATTTGCCATTCATTGAGGTGCTGTCTGGAAGAATCTGGGCATCTCCTGGGTGCTGCTGGCTGCTAAATAAGCATAAGAATGCTTGCCTTGGCATCAAAACCTCAGGTCCTCTGGGTCAGACTGAGGGATAACGGTGTTATCCCATAACGTAAATCCCCTCTTCTTTCCTGTTTGTCTCAGAGGATCCGAGCAACTGTAAACACTCAGGAGCAGAAGAGGCTATTGATGGACTTGGACATCTCTATGAGGACAGTTGACTGCTTCTACACCGTCACCTTCTATGGAGCCCTCTTCCGCGAGGTACCGAGCTGGTGGATGGCTGATGGGCCTGTGCAGCACTCGGGGCCCGTGTGATTGTGCTGAAGGCACTAAACTGTCCCAAACCACCCTCAGCCTTCCCTTTTCAGCCCAGCTGGGCTGTCTGAGATGCTGCCATGACTTAAAGGTCAAAGGCTTGCCTCCTTCAGGCAGCATTGACCAGGTCCCATTCCTCACTTCTGTGGCAGATGCTTGAGGATATTGTCCATGGCCTTGAGGGAGATGCCTCAAGAATGTCCTCCATGGGGTAGACCCTCAAAGGGAGGCCATTACAGGTAGTTGTGGTGGTACCAGGGCATCTGTGCCCATTGCTGTCTAGTACAGAGCCTGTGTGCTGGTAGTGGCAACAGCAGCTACACGGCAGCGACCGTGGCTTGCCCTGTGTGGAAGGGGCAGTGTCCATTTACCCATCCTTCCCCACTGCTCCCTTTGGCTCCTGGGGATTTCCAGGGAATTCTCAACTGCTTTCTGCCCATCCTTAGGGTGATGTGTGGATCTGCATGGAGCTCATGGACACCTCCCTGGATAAGTTCTACAAGAAAGTCTTGGAGAAGAAAAAAACAATCCCTGAAGACATTCTGGGGAAAATGGCTGTGTCTGTGAGTGCCTCTTGGGTTCTTACCTGGGTTTGAGCCTGTCTGAGGCCTCTGTTGAGGCCCATGGCATGTGGAAATGGGTAGCTGTGTGCAGTGGAGGGCTGGTGCTGTATGTGACTAATGGCTGCTGTTTGTCCCCAGATTGTACGAGCTCTGGAGCATCTGCACAGTAAACTGTCTGTGATCCATAGAGGTAGGTGCTGGATGGGGTGAACATGATGTTGCAGCAGATCCAGCCTTGAAATAAGCTATGTTGAGGGCTCCTTTCCAGGAAATGTGTGGTGTGTCCCTATGGGATGCTTACAGTGGGGTCTAGTGGTACTCAGGATGATGGTGGACTAATTGAGATGCCCAGGGTTTGTTCCTGAGGTGTATCCCCCATGCATCTGCTTGCATGATGTAGTTCTCTTCCTCCTTTCCAGATGAAGTGTTGACTACAATAACAGAATTCCTTACTACCTGTGTTTTATGGGCATCTCTGTGTATCTTAGAGTACAGAGGTGCCTCGAAGGTAGCTCTTGGGGGCAACATCCCCACGCCTTCCTGGCTGGGTGGTCTAGCAAGGGCTGAAGGAGACCTTATAAAACCACAGGTGGGAGTTGTAACACCCAGGTCCTGCTCTTCATCTTGATAGAGTTCCTTGTGCAGCTGTGGACAGGTCACAAGGGACACGAGACAAGCTGTCCTGAGAACCGAGTTGGGCTTTTAAGGCTGTGTTGGGCACATAAGTCTCTCCTAAGGAGCTGGGCATTAACTCCTCATTTTATTCCAACCTTTCGACTTGCCTGGTTAGAGAGGAGGCCCGTTCTGCCTGGGGAGCATGGGTATGGTTTTAGCTGTGAACAGCTTCTATTGAAATAGGAGACTGGTGGGGTTTTCTTTCCCTTCCCTTGTGTCAGGGCCTGCCTGGTCCCCTCCCAGGTAGGGAGGGAATTGTCCATGGTGTATCAGGCTCAGTGATAGCTCTGCAAAGGCTCCATCTGCCCTCTTGTGTTCTCTCTTAGACGTGAAACCTTCCAACGTGCTGATCAACAAGGAAGGACACGTGAAAATGTGTGACTTTGGGATCAGCGGCTACTTGGTGGACTCTGTTGCGAAGACCATGGATGCTGGCTGCAAACCTTACATGGCTGTAAGTGGGCTCACGTGGGACCAGAGCCGGCAGCCTCCAGCTGCCTTCAGCCTTGACTCAAAGAGGCTGCTGCTTAGAAATAGCCTTGGTTCACCTCTGTTCTGAAGAAACCACTTGATGGGGCTCAGGGCTTCCTGACTCAGCAAAGTACTCCAAGAACAGATTTACCCTCCTTGTAAACCCTGCTGTTTGTGTTAATCCCACAGCAGCCTCCTTCCATTTGCAGAAGGGTGAAAGAGTGGCTGGTGATGGTTGTGGTGGCTGGAAGGGCTCCTCCCTCTTGGCTAGAAGATGCTGAGGCTTCTCTTGGCAGGATCATTTCATCCTCAAGTGTCTATGAATTTCCCTTTGCCATTTGTGTGGGTAGCTTGTGCTCCCGGGGCAGGGATCAGGCTCTAGGGATAGTGCAAGTCTCACTCAGGAGTGTTTGTGAGCTCTGTGGAGGAAAACTTGGCTTTCATCAGTGCTAGATTGAACCTCAGACCCTGCCCTCCATGGGTACAAGAGCCATGGGCATCAACCCAACCTGGGTTTTAGAGCCAGGGATTTGGTCTGTGGGGTTTGCACTGGTTTAATGAGATAGAGTTGTAATACCTTCCATTTTGCTGTTACAGCCAGAAAGAATAAACCCTGAGCTGAACCAGAAGGGCTACAACGTGAAGTCGGATGTCTGGAGTCTGGGCATCACAATGGTAACTGGGCTATGCTGGGACCAGCACCCTGCAGGCATGGTTTTGGGCTGGGGTCTGTGCTGGCTGGGCTCTGCCTGTACTCTGAGCAATGGCAGCTGGGTGGATGCCCATCAAATCCTGAGTGCAATTGCTCAGTTATGAGATGCATTACCCAGGGTACATGGTGGAGGTGCTGCCTTGTGCACACAGGGCAGGTAGCTGGGAGCCGGGGTGTGCAGCCAGTGTTGCCACCACTGCTGTGGCTGGCAAGCTTGCAGGGAGATAATCCATCTTCTGCCCCTTCTCTTTCCTCCTCTCTTCTTGTATGTTCCTGCTGGATCCGGGGGGATATATAAAGGCCTGTTATTCCCTTGTGGTTCCTTTGTACCCCTCGGTGTCACAGAGCTACTGATAGCTCCATTTAGCTCTGAACTATGTTGTGGATGGCAGACTCCCAGGGAGCAATATCTGGATGACAACGGGCTTAGCTGGGCATCCAAGAGTGTGGCTTTTAATTGCCCTGCACTTCCCCATGCGCTGGCTGGAGGGAGTATTGAGTGGAGCAGGGTTTGCTGCAGCTGGGTCACAGCCTTCCTGCATGCATACCCCTCTGTTAGCAAAGCCTTGGGGCGAGGTAGCCTGTCCTGCAGCAGCGAGGGGTGCTGTGCATGGTTCGCTGCCAGTCCTGCCTGCAGGGGTAGCTCAGAGCAGCCAACAGGAAGGGGAAATGCTTTCGGTTCCAAGATCGCAGCTGCTCGGGATGGTTTTATCTACCTCCTGCAAGAAACGGATCTCACAGAAAGCAGCTGAAATCCTCTGGCGCCAGAGGACAAAGGAAATCCCAGCTGCTGGCTGGAGGGAATGCCGCCGGGAACACGCCTCTCTTTCCAGGAGACTGCCTCTCTTCCTGCTCCCTGTTTGCTGCAGCCTTTGTTTTGGGTGCTGCATGCCTGTGTTTGCCTGGGCTTAAATTCCCTTCTCCCCAGCCGGTGGTGTCCGTGGTGCCAAACCCCGGCTCCTCTCCTTGGTGTCCCTGTGCCAGAGCAGAGCTGGGCTGCCTGACTGGAAATGTCATCAGCTCCAGCTTTCCTCCTGAGATGCAGGAAGCTGTGGGATGGGACGCTGCATGGATGATGAAATCTCTGAACCTTTCCAGAGCTGGATGGGAGAGGGGACCTTGCTGAAAGGCAGCCAGCCTGCGGCTGAATGGAGCCCCAACCTGTCTGACTCCCTCTAATGCTTTCCTCCTGGGCTGCCTTCCTGTTTCCTTCTTGTTTCTGAAGGGGTTTGATTGATTTCAGCCCAGCTGGTTTTAAGGCCATTGAGCTGCAGGGCTAATCCAGGCCTTTCTGGGCTGGTGGCTTCATTCACTTTTCCAAACAGCAGGAGCTGAGCTCCCCTGACCTAAGCCAGAGTCAGGCGGGGACATCTGGCTCTGCCCCATGTCCTTTTAGGTTCCTTCTTCCTCCCATCCTGTCCCACCCTGCCAGGCAGGGCTGGAGGTTCTGTTGCCCATTTCAAGATGGGAGCTGACCTTTGCCATGAGGACACTGCCCAGGAGCCATGACAGGCTTTTTCCTGCTTGAATGAGTGATGGAGCAGAGGTGACTTGTAGGAGGGACCCAGTAATGGAGGTCATTTTGGCAAAGATCTTCATAAGTGATATTCTAGCGCTTGGTTTTTCTTGGGGTTTTTTGTGTCTAGCTCATTCAATGCTAGCTTGAAGCCCAGAGGCTGCCTTACGGTGAGCAAAAGCCCTTTGGAAGCCGGTGCAGAAATGGTGTGCTGTAACTGTTACCTTTTGAAATAATCCCATTTTACATCTCTTTGGTGGCTTCCTGTAAATGCATCAATATTCTGAGCCGGCCCCAAAAGGAAGTATTTTTGGCCTGTAGGTCTTTTTGTTTAAATAAAGGCAAGAATGGCATGACCCACATTGAAAAGGGCTTGTAAGGAAAGGAGGTTTTCGTTTCAGACTTAAGCTGGCGGAGGTAGGGGTGTGTGTTGGCAGGGTGGTCCCAGTGTCTCACATGAGCCTGTCTCCACCCTCAGATCGAGCTGGCCATTCTTCGCTTCCCATACGAGTCCTGGGGGACCCCCTTCCAACAGCTCAAGCAAGTAGTGGAGGAGCCCTCGCCCCAGCTCCCTGCTGATCGCTTCTCCAAGGAGTTTGTGGACTTCACAGCGCAGTGGTGAGTCTCTGGCAGGGACTGGTGGCTTCTCCCAGCCTGGCTGAAGAGGAGCCCTGAGCCGTGAGGGGTTGGACCTGGGCGCTGGGGCTGGGTTTGTCCTTTCAGAGCATCACCTTATCCTATTGGGGCTGGTGCTTGGCCATGGCAGGAAGCGCTGCTCAAACTGGTTTTGCTCTCGGCCTGACTCACCAGGGCTGGTTGGAAGGTGCAGAGGTTTCTCTTCCCCTTTTGCTGCTGCTGAAGCATTGGTGGTTTCTGGCAAAGCAGCGATGAAATGAGAACGAAGCCCTGGCAGGGTCTGGGTGCCTCTGGGGGAAGCTGATTTGTGGTTTTGTGGGTAGCTGCTCCCCTCGGGGTGTTCCGCTGCTGCCAGGCAGAGGCGAGCCCACCAAGGCAAGGCTCACCCTATGGGTGGTGGGAACCCATCTCCTCTCCGCCCCATTTGTGGCAGAGCGCTGTGAGTTGTCCTTTCCCAGTTACCTGCTTGGCTGCTTTGCTGGTGCTACAAACCTGCTTGGCCAAGGAGGGAGAGGAACGGGTGCTGCCCGTGAGAGGAATGTCGTGCTGGTTGGGAAGGGGAGATGCCCTGTGACAGAGCACATCCAGCCAAAAGAGGGCTCCTACAGCCTTTCTCTCCCATTCTTTTCCTTTCAGCTTAAGGAAGAACCCTGCTGAGCGAATGAACTATTTAGAACTCATGGTAAGTGCGGAGCCATTTCTCTTGGTCTTTATCCCTACACGTTTCCAAAATGAAATGAATGGTCCAGCAGGTCCTGGGGAAATGGGACCATGGGAGGTGTGGGTCATTTTTCAGGCCTGGAGCGGGATGGGTGTGTTGAATGCATGGGTAAGGTTAGGGTTTCTAGGTGTTTTCTTCCTCTGACCTATTTGCTCTTGGTGAGTTAAGACCTCAAGTGATGGTTGTACAGCTGCAAAGGTGGGGGGGGGTGCTGCTGGGGTTGAACCTAGAAATGCTTGAGTTCATCTTTAAGCTAAAGGATGGTGTCTATGGGAGCTTGGGGAGGAAGTTGGTGCCTGCTTCTCCCAGCACCTCCCATCTGTGTGACATCCTCCAGGCACTCTCCTTGGGCATCAGCTGATGTTGTCTTTGGTCTCGTTGGCAGGAACACCCTTTCTTTACCTTGCACGACACCAAAGAGACTGACATGGCCTCCTTCGTGACAGAGATTCTCGGGGAGGACTCCTAACTCCAACCTCACGGCTTCGTGCAGTCCCCTCCATCCTGGCTTCCCTGTAGAAGAGCAAATGAGGACTCCAGTTAATGGTGGTTTGCACACATCGCACTTCCCCAGCCCGTGGGCATCTCTGGCCCCATCTGGCCTTGCAGTCTCTTTTCTCTTTGCCCTGTAAACGAAATCCCCTGGGATGAGCCTTTTGAAGCCAACTAAGCCACGGAGACCGAAGGCTCGGGAGTTCCCCGCTGACACCAGCGTATCCCTCCTGGGCATGTCCCCTCCCAGCACAGGGGGTTTATGTTTCTTTATGTTTCTTTGCCTGGGGAAGGCAGAGAGAGAAAACGCTGCTGTGCTTGCCCCACTCTTCTCCCCAGAGCCCCTTCCCTGCAGTCTGGTCTTGCTCGCCTTCCCTTTATGCCCGGCTCTCTGCCCCCAGGAGCCTACACAGCTCAAAGGGGGCTCCTCGGCCATGCCTTTCACACCAGAGGCTGTTGTAATGCCTGGCTTGACGCCCTCACAACCCTTCAAGGTATCACCAGACTGGGCATCCCCCTCCATCAATCAATACCCTGCTCCCTTGGGGTGACAAAACCATAATGCATCCTTCCTTGAGCCCGCCTCGCTGCAAGCTCTCCCCACAGGACTTCACCCAGCGCTCCCTTCCCTGCGCAGGCACGAGGAGATGGAGACAAGCAGGTCCCTGGGTGCTGCCTCTCTCCCCTCCAGCCCTGGGCTGAGAGGATGCATCCCCACTGCGGGCGTCCAACACCTTCTGCCCTCCCTGGCTCCTGGAGAAGACCTCGCTCCATCTCCTGTCCAACCTGGAGCTCACGTAAGACCTCGCACTGTGACACCAGCTTGGTTTGGAGGCTCTCCTTCCACCCCTCATGTCCCAAACTGCCTTTGAACCCTCCAGCTGCCCGCCAAGGTGTCAGCCAAGCCTGAAAGCCCAGTGACTCACATGGGGGCTGCCGCCGGTTGTACATTTGATGTCTATATATAATGGACTTTGTAACGTGCTTCCTAGTTTTAATCTAACTTGCTATAAATTAAAGCCCTTCTGCGTGGGAGAAGGGAGGAGCAGTTCCTTCTCCACTAACAAATCCACTGTGAAAACCTGATGTGTTTCCCCACGTTCCCAGCCTGAGCACGCTCTGCGAGGAGCTACGGGAGCCAAAGGGATGTCTGGCTTCTACTGTACACGGATCATGGGACAAACGCACCGGCTGTGGAGTTTGTTGGGGTCTTCTTTTTTTTTAAGGGATTTGAGTTTTCAGAGGGATTTTTCTCCTCTTTTTCTAATATATATTTGTGTGTGTGCAATATATATAATATTATATATTTTTAAATCGATGATGAATGTGTGACTGTCTCTGTGGCCAGCAGATTTGGTGAAAGGGCTAGCGTTTTTCTGCCTACGTTTGGGGTGGTGGGGAAGGGGGCATTAAAGAACACCCTGGCCTAAGATTTCTTTTTTTCTCTCCTTTTTATAGCAAAGAAATGCATTTATTTTTTAACTGAATTTAACTTCTTTTGTCCTGAAATTCCTACCCTGGAGGTGTGGATTTCAGGGTGCATTTCCAGCATTCAGGGTCCCCCCCTGCCAAGGGATGAATGATATCCCTTTAGCTTCATTGCTCCCCACTCCAAACAGGGCTTGAAGCAGCGCTGGGGATGCTCTGCCTGGGATCGGGGCTGCTTGGAACCATCTCATCCTGGGGATGATGCTTCAGGGCCCATGGTTTTCAGATCTTCATGTCCCAGTGCTCGTGCTTGTCCTCTCCATCACTATGATCCCCTTTCCTGTGTCAATATAAACCCTGAGAGACCCAGCCTGGGCTCAGGGGGACAAACCCAGTCCAGCTTTGGTGCGACCCTGACCTCCAGCACCACCAATCTATGTAAAATAAGGTGATTGATGTTCTCTGTGTCCCCCTCCTCAGTCTTGCTCTGCAAACCACCCCTTGCTCTCTGCGACCACCCTTAACCTGCTCGGTTTGACAGCTTTGATGGACAATTGTATTTTTATTCCATAGTTGGTTACTTTGGATTGTTTCTTGTTTTGATGTTTAGCATTCCCCCTTCTTTCTCTCCTTGTTTCATCCCCTTTCCTTTATCTGCCTCTTTTTGGTGCTGTGGGGAAGGGTGATTTGGTTTTGCATGGTGTTTTTCCCACTGGAGAAAAATCCCCATCCCTGTATTATGGGAAAAGGGAGCATCTGCCCTTTCCATGCCTCTGGGGTGGGCTTTGGGCCCCTGTGGCTGAAGCAAGGCTTTGCTGAAGAGGCAATCCCTGTGTTGCTTCACTCTACATGGGGCTTTTCTGTCTATTTTCATGTCCCAGGCTCAACAGCCCTGGTCGCCCCCAGCTTATCTTTAAGGAGGACAATGATTTCAGCTCCCCTCAGCAGCCCCTCTACCCTTGTATTTCTAAGAGCAATCTGTACCCCTGGAACCACCACCCCCCCACCCACTGTTTCCAATAAAATTCACCCTCAAACCCACTTCTTGGCTCCTCTTGTTGCTGTTTGAGCATCAGGGTGCTGCTTTGAGCACCCCACTTTGGGGGGGATGCCCTGCTTGCTCCTTGTACCATGGGCTAACACTGGTCCTCAACTGGGGGAACCCAGAGCAGCGCTGCCGGGGCCGGTGGTAGCGGGACCACCCCACCTTCGGGGGCCGCAGGGGCCGTGCGCGGCCGCGAGGGGGAAGCAGCGCCCCAAGCGCTCCCCATCAGCCGGGACCAGGCCGGGGATCGCGGTCCCTCAAGCAGCGGGGCTCGGTGTTTGTGCCCGCGGATGGGACCGAGGAGACCCCCCCACCTCCCGTGCCCCCCTCCCCGTGTGTGGTGCGGGGATGCGCTGGGAGCTGGGCCGGGGCAGGGGCCGGGGTTGGTCTGTGTTTCAATTAGCGGCTTAACAGCTCCATGGAGCCCCATTAAAGATGCATCAGTGCCCCCGGGGGAAGAACTCCGGGAGAAGCACAAAATCCATCACTTTGAGCTCCCTTATTAGGAGAAACGGTGGGTTTTTTTTTTTTTTTCCTTTCCATTTGTCTCAAAAACGGGCAAAAAGAGGGGGTTTGCTCCCAGTTACTTCCCATCTCGAGGTGTCCATAGGTTTGGATGAAGAGGACGCGGCTCTCGCTGCAGAGAAGGGGAAACTCGGAGCATCCAGTGTGTGTGAAAGGACAGCGGGGTTGCATGTAAAACATCTTTCCCTACGCAATGGGACCAGCCCCATGCGCTCCCCCAGTACACTGTGGGTGCGCGTCCTGGTCCTACCTGCCCTTTGCTGTGTCTCTGCGGGAGCTGCCGAGCCGGAGCTCCCGCCGTTCCTGAAGAGCTCTTTGTGGAGGAGGGCTGGTTAATAGCGTTAGCAGGGGGTGTGATGATGCAAGCGGCTTTCTGGGGCTGCGGGTTGTTTGGTTCCCCTTTCATTTCTCTCCTTCCTCCGAAGGGGGCCGCCTCTGGGGCGGGTTTGGGGTTGGTTTGTCTGGTTCAGGTGGCCCGTGGGCACTTGTGAGATCGATAGCGTAAATCAGCGAGTTCAGGCAGGGCATTGGCTCGTAGGAGATGTGATGTGCTCAATCCTTCCCCTAGTAGCTGTCTGGACCAGAAACTTCCACCGGGCTCGCTCTTGTAGCACCTAAGTGCTAACGAGCTGAAGCTGCAGAATACCAATGAGACCTCAGGAACACGGAGTCAGCCTCTCCAGGCCCAGGCAGAGGCGTTACAAATCATTTCAGATGGTACCTAGTGCAGCCCCATCCGAAGGGGATGGGGTTAAGTGAGATGCGCTTGGGTGGAGGAGTGCTGCCTACGGTGAGCTGCATCTCCACAGGTGGGATGTCTTCACACAGAAAGGTAAGTAGCTTGGTCTGGGGTGAGGAGAGCTCAAGCTCTGGTTTATCCATGGGTATCCAGGTGCTTTGGTGCCCTCCCCTTTTCATTGCTCATCCCTGGATGTGAGTTTTCCACCACTGACATGGATAAAGCATCTTTCCTGTCTCTCCCAGCAGCCTGGTTTGCGAAGCCATCCCCAGTGTGTGCGTATTTATGGAGCAAGGATGGGACCGGTCCACGTGCAGCTGCTTTGCTGCTGCATTCCCTTAGGATTTGCACCCACAACTCCCCACGGATGGGGTGCTGGCAAACTGGGGTGATTTCCTGCTGCCTTCAACAGGAGCCCCAAAGCAGGGGGGAGCCTCCTGGCTTTACCCAGTGCAAGCAGCCCTCCTGGCTTCCCTCTCAGCTTGAAATTCCTGTTAGTGGGAATGCTGCTGGGGAACCCTGGGGGTGGCAGAAGGAAGCTTTAGCAATGCAAAGCCTGAAAATACCAAAGCTTGAAGCAAAGGTTCTTTTGGGGGGGGGGGGGTTGGGGCTGAGGAGGTCACCTCTTATAGAGAGAGCCCTGGTCCCGGAGGCTCCCCATCCGCATGAGCGGTGCTTCGGCCCCTCACACGCTGCGTTAACCTTTCCTGAAATACCAAGTGGTGCTGGAACAAGCTGTTTATTTCCCAGCTCCGGAGAGAGCTGCAGGCACGTAGGCACAGGGATGCGGAGCAGCCTGGTGAGCCAGGGTGGCTTTTGCACTTGATTTACATCTCGGAGCAGCTTGGAGTGGAGGAGAAGGGAACCTTGATGAGCCTAAGCAGTTACCTTGATATCAGTTGTGTTTTCCTTGGCGTCATTCCCCGCTTAGGGCTGCTGATGTCTGCTCTGGAGCCATAGGCTCCTTTGCTTCTTATGGAAGCTGAAATCTGATGAACAAACCCCAAGGTTCCAGACAAAAACCTCCAGTTTGGGTCTGAAGCTGCCCCAGATTCCATGGAATGTGCGTTGTGCGAGTGGCTTCTCCAGACATCCCTGCTCCAGCTTAGCAAGGCAATCCATTACTTCCCAGGTCATCTCGACCCACTGCAGGGGCCCTGCAGAATATCACTGCCTGCAACAGGTCCTGCTCAGTGTTGGCAATGAAGGAGCTGTTGAATGAGCTTGAGGGTTCCCCATTATACGACCGTGCAATGGAAACCAGGCCTGGTGAGCCCATACTGGTGGCAGCAGGGGTTTAGCTCATGTGTAGCTGCTCCCAGCCCTAGGAATGGGATCCGCAGGGATGCTTTTTGCCTCCTCCCCCTTGCAGGGCTCATAATTGCTGTGTAAATACACAGCAGCTGCCATGAGAACCCAGCGCTGCCTCACCTGGATCGATACTGGCTGGTGCTGCACAGGGACATGGACTCAGCTGGAACGACGGGCAGCGTTGTTGGATGCAATACAGGGAGCCAGGGATAAGCCAGGAGGTGCTGGTGGCTCCCAGGGCTCTGCCACCGCCATGGGGACATGGTGATGCTCTCTGTTCCCTTTGCACTGCCTTCCTGAGCTGAGCCCCATCGGTTGCAAGGATGTGTCCTTCCTCGTCATCCCGCCTCACCCTTCTTTTCCTTAATTACAGCTTTTGGAAGGAGCTTGCCCTTTATTCCCCTAAATCTTCTCCTTAATTAAAATCCTCGATCTGGGCCAGTGGGAAGCAGCTGTTGCCTCTTTGCTGCGTGCTTGGGTGTGTTGCAAGCCGTGCATCTGACTGCTGGCCATGAAGGGACATTGGGGACAGCATGGGGATGGATGGGACTCATGCAGAGGTAGAGGGCACTGGCATTGTCACTACCCCACCTGGCTTCCTCCAGGCATGCCAAGGTGATGCTGAGTAGATCTGGCAGCTGGAACCACCCTTGCCTTGCCCATGGGGGGGCTGAAATCATCTGAGGTGTGAGTGGGAATTGAGCATCAGGTCCCTCTGCATCCTTTGGACCATGGAGTCCCTTCCTGTGGGGATGCAAATGGGCTGAGTACCAGCACCCCAGGGAGAGGGCTCTGGACCCCAAACCCTGTCATTACGGGTTTCCCTAGCTCCTGGTCTGGAGAAGGGCTGAAAGATGCAGTTGGATGATGGAGAAAGCTGGGACTGGGATTGCCTGACCAGGGTCACCTATTCCTCATCCCTCCTTTCATCCCTGCGCTGGCTCGTTCAGAGGAAGCACACTGGGAGCTGGCTGCAGCACTGCAGCATCTGCATCCAGCTCTGATACCTCACAGGGCTCATGGGACACCCCTGTCCCCAGCTTCCCCATAGCTTGGGGCCATTCCCGGGCATGGGCTTTGTAGCTTTGTTATGTCTTATTCCAGAAATAGCCTGAAGAGGTGACTTTATCCCTCCCTGCCCGCCTGGGCCTGATGTTTCTGCAGCTATCCATCATCAAAGCAACAGGGAAGTGTCAGGAGCAATTAGAGAACTGGTGGTGTTAACTTTATCAGAGGCGATATGGCTGTTAATGAAACTCATAGAAGAGGGGAAGAAAAAGGAGTGCTGACACCAGATGGATTCTTTCACCTCCAGTTTACTAGCACATGCATTCTTCATTCACGGAAGCAGCCCATCGGCAGATTTATTTGGAGTGGAGCAAGTACAGTCCTCAATGGATCAATCCCTGCTGAACGCTTAGGAGAAAGGGACCTGGCTGAGCATTGGTAGCGCATGGATCCAGCCCCAGATTTGGGCCCACAATGGGCTGAAAGGCCCATCATCTCTTTTGTTCCCTTGTACCCATGCTCTTCAGCCCTGATCCTGTTCCAGGTTTGGGCCAGGAGAGGTTTCCACTGACCTTTGTGGCTCACGTCTCCAATGTACTTCATATGGGGTGGCCTGGGTTGACTTTCGGTGGTCTTCCAGCCCTGCTTTGCTGGGTTAGGCAATGCTCGGTGCAGTTTGGGATGGCTTCACCATCACCCTGTCTTGGAGCAGCACCTCCAGCCACAGACAGCGGAGGCTGGGTTCATATTATGGCCATATTGAGGTGGCTTCTTCCCTTTGTCAGATGGGGTCTGGCTGCTTGGTCACCACCATCACCCCTTGAACCTCAATGCCAAAGCCATGTGCCTCTGATGGTGATCCGAGATTGGCCTCCGGAGGTGTCTGAAGATCCTCTCCTCCATATGCAGCGTGTTGTGGTTTCTGTCTGTGCCTTGGGGGTGTCTGCTCTCCCATGGTGGTGGAGGAGGACACGCTCTAGAAGCCAAACAGCTCCATCTCCTTGTGCCGATGAAGCTGAATCCAATATATTTGAGGTCCTTTTCCTTCTCATTAGGAATGGAAGTCGGGAGTCTTCTCTCTTCTGGGTACTATACAACCAGCATGAATTATTTAGGGCAAAGCATCTCTCCGATAAATAATCTTTAATGTGGGGAGATTAAATCTGATTTCTTTTAATACAATAACAAAAGCAATTTCTCTCTCGTATTTCACCCAGGACAGAGATCCCAGCCATCCACATTCTGTATCGATCAGCAAAGAGGCCCTTGTATAGATTTAGTTCAGCCAACCTTGTTTAATTTTGGATTCATTGATTCAATGCAAAGATCGAGATGAAAAGCAAGTGGGCTGTTTCCAGTGCTGGTGATGCTATTTTTGCATCAATCTAGTGCATGCTAAAATAAATATGCAAAGCATTTTGTAAGTCTGTAGAGGGGTGGGGACCAGATGTACTTAAATATTTAACAAACTTTTCCTTGCTCCCTGGAAATGCATCTTTTATGGAGTAAACACGAGGGGAATCTCATCCCCGGCGACGTTTGCTCTATGGGGGCCATCCCACACCCGTCGCGGTTGGAGGGACCTCGAAGGAGCAGCCTGTGCGGTGACATTGGTGCCACATTTAAATGCAAAGCTCATTAGCCACGTCTGGGATTCTTTGTTTGTTTCTGTCTTTTGGTTGCTTTCACGTTCGTTCCAAGAGCGAGAGATGAAATACCCATCTCCAATTCCCTTTCATCTCCGAGCATGTTTTCCCTCTTCCCTCCTCCCCATTCCCGCAGATGACAAAGTTTCTCCTTTGGAATGTTATTTGGTTTCAAAAGAGGAGAAAGAATTAAAAGCATCTCCGGGAGGCTCGGCTCACCTTACTCTATCTGGGATGCTCCAGAAGGCTGATGTGTGAACTGGTCTCAAGGGATGGAGTTCATCCCGGGGCCAGAGCTGTGCCCTGGGTTTTCCTTCACCTGGAGGTGACTGTCCTGCGGATCTCAGCCCGATTCCTTCGGGAATGGCATCCTGCCCTGGATGTATGTGCCTGTATCCTCGAAACCCCCATCTTTTAATCCAATCAGATTTAATTGAAGTGTGGTTTTGATCACATCTGACACTGGCAGAGATCTTGATGATAATGAGATTCCAATGGGTGACATGGAGATGGGGCTGGTGGAGGAGGAGGGAGGTGAGAGGGGGGCTTTTGTGCTTGTGCTGATGCCACTTGGTCCTTATGAGACCACCGAGAAGCTACGTGGCAGCCAGGCTTCATCCACCTTGGGGTCAGATCACGTTTTGGGGTGAGGTGAACTTACTCTATGTCCCAGTGGGGACTTCACCAGACAGGTTGTGGTGTTTCTGGTTAAATACAAAGCCAATTTGCTTGGCAAAGCCCTCAGGTGGCTCCATCTCACTGCAGCACATCCAGCATCCCCAGTGCTGCTGCTCCAGCAGACGTGGTACCCAGCCTGGCCTCACCCTGACCTGTCTTGCATCTCTGCATGGATGTGGGCTCAGCTCTCCATTCCCCATCTGCTATTGCTCGCACTTGTGCAGCCAGAGATGGCAGTGATTAATGATGGGAATTCATGTGTGACTTACATGAACTCAACTGGAAGCACAGCCCCTGGGATTGGGGGAATATTCCTCCTAGAGCCGCGCTGCCCTCTGCTTCAGATGCCTTTTTGTCAGCAAGTGTTTAATTGGGCATTTATGATGTGTGTAATTGTGGAGGTAATGAAGCAGGTGGGGAGGAGCGGGTCGGCAGCCTGGCCTCCATCCCTGGTCCTCAGCGCTGGCTTGGCCACAGCAGTGAAGGCATCGGAGATCCTGAGTGGGGCTGCATCCCTTGCCTGAGACATGGAGCATTTTGCCCCCGGGGTTGGGCTTGGAACAAGAATCCTCCCCCTGCCCTCAGCATCTTCAATGAGCCATGGGAGGGATACATCAGTCCCCAGCCCAGGGTGCCAGTGCTGCTTACCCTAGGGCATATGGAGGTGAGAAGATGGGGCTGCACAATGCAGCCCCTGATGTGATGCTGCCATTCCCATAAGCCTTGTGCTGAGTGTGCAAGGCCTCAGGACTGAGCTTGGTGGACTTGCTCTGTCTGAACTCTCCTTGCCCTTCCACAGCTTTGTTTTACTTGGTTTAGATGTAACAGCTGACTTTCTAGTCGAGCAAGGAGCTATGATTAATTTATGTTACTTCTGTTTGTATGCTGCAGCCTTAGCTGTCTATGGGAAGCACCAGCAAGCAGTTACTCTTTGTGGAATGAGGGTTTTTTTCACTCTAATATCATGATGTGAGATGATAGAGAAATACAGGCCTGGTGTGAAAGCAGAGATGTGAGAAGTGGAGATGTGGGATGTGGTGTAGAGGAGCACAGACATGGGATGATGAGACCTAGGGATGGAGACCCCATGGCTATAAACAACTTAGCAGTACTCAGTGAAGGACATGCAGAACTGATTTTAGGGGTAATAAGGAGAATAAAGACATAATACCTAACATACAAAAGTGGCACAGCATGTGGTAAATTCAGCTTTGATGTGGAGCTGCAGAGCAGTGCACAAAACACAAGGTGTAAAAATGAGTACCTAAAAATGACCCCAAGCAGATCCTAAAGTGAGGATCCTAAACCATCAAGACGTGCATCCTATATCCTCCCACTGAGGGCTCCAGGTGCTGACCACACATGTAATAGGGGATGTAAGTGCTGGGAGATAGGGATATGACCCCTCCAGGCTCCTGCTGCAACCCCTGCCCTGGCCAGTGGTTGGAGGTGGGAGGGAAGGGCTGCTCATCCCAGTGCTGTGATGGGAGATGCCCTCCTGCAGCCTGGTAATGAGGATGCTCTGGAAAAGGGTTTCCTGTATTTAGGAGCCCGTGGAGCAGAAGTGGTAGCAGCAAGTGTTGAAAGCTGAAGATGCAGAGGGTGGGCAGGATTCCAGGGAGTATCAGTGGTCTCTGCAGCAGATTCTCTCCCATCTGGTGATATCCAATCCACAGGAATCAGGGTGATCTTTCTTGCCTTTGATGAAACCAACAATGAGAACTCTGACTCATCCTTATCAACAATTCCTATGAGGGGCTCAGGAGAAACGCTCAGTGCATAAGTCCCAGTAAAGGATCTTAACTGAAGCCCCCAGGTTCTGAGCATTCAGGTTGTCCCAGAGGACACCTACATAGGTTATTCTTGGGAGCAGCTTGCTAATCATCGTGCTGGAAGGAAAGGTGAAGGCACAGCAGCGTTGCATGATTCCCAGGGAAGGCTGGAGACACGGCTCTCAGGAGCCAGGAATGCTCTTCTGTTCCAGCATCCCAGGAGCGCCGGAATGGTGAAACCAAAGGGAATGGGAGAAGGAAACTGCATTTCTGCAGTTGAGTCCCTGAGGCACTTCCTCCCTTCCTCTATCTCACCACGGACCTGTGGTGGTCAGGATTAGGTCTGTCCATCCAAAAGGCTGGGTAAAAAAAGGGAAGCTGGGCAAATCCAGGCAGGAAAAGCTGTTGTCCCTTGAGTTCAGCTGCTTTCTGTGGGGGTTTTTGTTCTCACTTTGTATTTAAGGCCCTGAACCAGAGACTCAAGATTGCAGGTTTCAAAGACTCACAGCTGTTTGTCTTGACGTTGCTGATTGGTTTTCCCCACCTTTCTACCTTGTTTTCATAACATAACCCTGGAGAAGTGCCAAAATAATCAAATCCTAGGAAAGAAACCCAGGACAACCTGGGCTCTGTTTCCCTGCGGCTGCGAGGTAAGGGATTTCCAGGGATTTTCAGTGGATTTCTCCTACAGTGAAGGAAATCAGACCTGAGCTCTGTTTTCCAAACCCTGTTTTCTGGCTCTAATTGAAGGTAGCATCTCCTCTCCGTGGGCATGCAACTGTGGTTTAATGCATCTAATCTTGGAGGCACTTGTTGGTGTTAATTACACCACCACTTGTCAACAGCAATTCCTTCTTGGGTTTTAGCATCTTTTCTTGTTTCCCAGTTGAGTTTTTACACCCAATTGCTCTGTGGCCACTCACCTCCTGGAATGTGACTGCTGAGCTCCGGTGGGATGCACAGGACCCTACACTGATGCCGTGCAGCCTGGCTGCTCAGCCAGAACTCAGCCCAACAGGCAGCACATGGGGTGCGAATGTGTCCATCAGCCTCAGGGAAGGATTGTGATGTATCCAGGATGCCTTGAAATCAAGAGAAGATGGTCCAATGCACCCTTTTAGCCCTACATCTGCAGAGCTATGTCTTCCCTTGGCCATGAAGGTGACAATGGCATCCTTTGCGAAACAAGGCAGTGATGGGTCTCTTCGGACCAGCAGAGTTGAGCAGTGGCTTCCCCAGAGCTCAGACTGTTGGGACATAGGTGGTAAAGGCTGAACAATGCTCCAGCATGGCTTAGAGATGGAAGAGACCCATGATAGTAAATTGCCATAGGAGGATGGAGGGATGTATTTGTGGAGTGTAAATGAGAAGAGACTCCTGCAAAGGACCTTGCAGATGAAGTGTGTTAGCTTGGTGCAGAAGGTAGCAACAAGCCAAGAGACCTGAATATCGTGGCCAGAAGGATGAGAAAACATTGCCAAGCCATGAAGCTGTCAACCAGACCTATGCTGATCCCGGAGGAGACATGAGAAGTCTGGAAAGAAAACATCAAGGTCAAGAAACTGAAGCGTAAGGTGGCAGCTAGAAATAGAAGGGACCAAGAGGTATTTGTAGCAGAGCTATCATGAGGAAGGCACGAAGGAATTCAGCCCTGAGATACCCAACTCCTCGTGCTCAAGCCTTTGCACTTAACCTGGCATAAACTGTCGCAATGGCTCTTCTCAGCTAACTGCAAGAGAGGACAGAGCAGGACAAGGCAGCCGGGCACTTGCACCCGTCCCCTGGTTTGGTTCAGATCACTAATGGGCTAATTGGTTGCTATGGAAATGTGATGTGGGGGAACTTTGGGGAGGAAAAATTATAGGTAATTTTTATTTGTTTGGGCCCTGTTCCTATAGCAACAGGAGAACTTGTCACTGACTACCAGTTGGTTTCCATGGAGTTGGCTGCTAGTTCTGGGTTATTAATGCCTCCAAGCATGAAACAGAGCAACTTATCTAGTAGGACTTGTGGGTCGTCCTCCGTCACGTGCATGGGAACTTTGCATTTAGCCTAACTCCCAGCCTTGCTTTTGCAGTGGAGAGAGCATGCTCCTAGAAGTCGGGTAGGAGTGCTCGTCATCCACAGATACAGTGCTAGAAGGATCCATTAGATTCCCCCTCCCTTGCGTTCAAGGCATGCCGGGATGAATAATCCATCACTTCATCGCTTGCTCCACTCGCAGCATTGCCTGATTTCTAATTGGATTTCCTCTGGGTTCAGCTTCCAGATGCTTGGCGTTGATCTGCCTTTCCCTGCTAAATTAAACAGTCTTCTAGCACCTGGCAGATGTGCCGTAAAGGGACTTACTGTAATTAAGTCACTTCTCATCTCACCACAACGGGTTCTCCTGAACGAAGCCCTTTGTTCTCCCTCAGCCTCTTGCCCCGAGGCATCACCCCGCTCCTAGGCACCTCTGAACAAGAGGGATGCAGCCTCTGCTTTGCAGTGATGCTGGAGGTCTGTTGAGGGACCTTTCCAAACTCCACAAACTGAGCCTTGGAACGACACCAAACACTCCTGAGCACTGAAGAGACTGGATTTGGGGGAGAGATTGGTTTTATGCTAGGTTATAATTCCCCTCCCGTCAGCAAGCTCCTCACCTTTCCACGGGTGATAATTACCCATTAGGGGCTAAATGTCTCTTTCCACTCCCCACTTACCAACCCATATTCACTTTGAAGGCGTTAACCACTTCCCTGGGAAGCATCCCGACCAATTCCCGCAGCCGGGCGAGCTCGGGGCCGGTCTGCACAGCCTTTGTTGGCTATGACCGTGGTGCAATCGCTACCACCTCTCCCTGAAGAGCGAGATCTCGCTCCAGTTTTGAAGGCAAATAAGGTGATGAGCGTGTGGAGAAACCTTTAATGATATTTGGCTGAGTGCAGCACGCAGTCGGAAGGGAGGCATGAAGCAAACCAGCTAGCAAAGGGCAGCTTCTCATAACCAGCCCTTCTTCAAGTCTCTTGGCAAGCATTTATCCTGGCCTCGCTGCTCCGCATGCTGTGCTCACAGCTGCTCCTTCACCATGGGTGAGGAACAACCCAAATGCCTCGAAATGAGGGTACAGAGAGGGCTGAGGATGAGTGGGAGATGAGGAGGAAAGTCCTGAGCCACCTGAGATCAGCAACGATGGAGAAGTAAAACCTTCGAGGTGGAAGAAAGGCTTCATGGAAGAGTTCCTGTATCTCCTTAGCACCTTTTGAGTTATAGATTAATAATGTATGAAATAGATTATTGTAATGTATGAAATAGAGATTAATAATGTATGAAATCCCTCTGCAAAATCTGTGTTTGTTCTTTCATGTTTCTTTCCGACAGTGGTATCCATGTGGGAAAAGCCTTGGGAAATGCTGTTTAACAATCACTGACATTGGTTTTAGCATAGAGACTGGCTGTTGGATGGAGGGTGAAGGGGGCACATCCAGCATAGCAGGAACCCAATTCCAGGTTGGGAACCCAGGATGGAGACTCGGAGATGGGAGCAGCAGGTCTCCAGGACATGATGTGCTGATAACGGAGCAGCTCTCGGGGTCTTTTTGCCCATATCAGGATCTTGGCCATGAACAACAGCGATGCTCTTAGTGGTCATCTCCATCCCAGCTGCAGCCCATGACTCGCGTGGCTTCCTGTCTACAGCAGCGCTACAGGCTGACTCATGGCTATGGAGGAGGGTTTCTTCCTGACCCCTCAAGCCCTGTGATTGCACCAGACACCATCGTGTATTTGTGAACAAGAGATCTCCATTCCAGGACTGTAAAACCTGGCTGGCATCCTGCAAAGACATATGGCAGATGGTGTTTTGTCCCTAGCTTCACCTGGTTCTCCTCCTCTCGCTCCTTTGCTCGTGACTGGCAAGAAACGCTTCCTGGCTTGGTTTGATGTGCAGCAATCCCAAGTAGGGCTTTGCTTCCCCTGTGCTGATAGAACCCCTTGTAAAATCAGTGTTTTCCCACTTAATGTCCCACCCTTCCTGAGCCTGGAGCAGCTCTGCACTAGAACAGGCATGTGGCCTCTTTATCAGCTGATATGGGCCTTATTCAGCCCTCCAGAAGCTGTTTGAAGCAGCATCTGAAGAAGGGTCTGAGCACAACAAGTACCTGATACCTAGGAGGAGTGAGAGCAGCCTTTGGGAGATGGCTGTGAGTTGTGGAGCAATGCTGCTTTGCCATGAGCATCTGGCACCATCACGGCATAGGAGTGGAAAGGACGACATGTGCCACGTCACAAGGTAAGGCTGGGTACCAGCTCAGTGACCCCTTGGGATGTGGTTGCTGCTGTCATGTCCGTGCAGGTCTCCTCCAGCCCGTGCCCGTGCTGTGAGTGGATGGGGTGGTGTCACACCTCGGAGGGGTGTGACAGGAAAGGTGAGGAGGCTGGAGCGCTGCGGTGAGCACTGGAGATACCGCCCAGCTCCGCGATGAGGGCGATGGGAGGAGGAAGCACTGTTTGGTTTCATGACACACGAGCACATGCTTTTAACCTGAGTAACCTTCTCCAGACAGAGAACAGAGCCTTCTGCTGCATCCTGTGCTCCCAGGGAAGTCAATGGGGCCATGGGTGGTGTACCCAGTCACGTCTGGTACCCGTCCATAAGAGCTGACAGTGGGAGGGTGGCCATGGAGCTGCTCCATGGTGGGACAGACCTATTCCTTGTCACCATCAGCTCTGCCATGACTGCAACAGGCAGGTTCGGGTTGTTCTTTGCAATGTTATAATGGCACATACCAGAGCTATGTGCCATACCGGAGCTACCAAGGAGCAAGCCCAGGTTGGATTAGGCCTGGATAAGAAACCTCTTTTACCTCTAGAAACAGCCATATCAGACCCCAGTGCTGCAAAGCAGGGAGCAAAAGCACCCTGAGTGCTGAAGCCTCTTCTTTGCCAGCTGTGGTGAAGAGGAAGTTGCATCTGCCAAGGGGTGTACCTCCTAAAGCACCCTGTCCACTCCCTGCTCCCTTACTACATGTCATTCCAGGTGAGCATGGGAAGGTGTTTCCTGTGGAGCCACTAACCAGCGGTTGAGCAACCATTGCTGGCTTGAACGCAACTTCCCCAGCCCTTTCCCTCCTCTGGATCCATCCATAGGCAAACTTCTCCGAGCTCCTGATGCTCCTCAGCCTTACCCACAGGAGACGTGGACACATGGTGGTCGGCTCTGGGCTCCAGCAGCAGCAGAAGGTGGAGAAGCTTGGCTCTGAAGAGGTGAGATCTTTCTCCACCAGTGTTTTGGAGGTCAGAGCAAGAGGAGAGCTCCAGGAGCCATCTTCAGGGTGTTGAAAAAGAGGGAGCTGAGTGAGTGTGAGTCCATGTTGAGTGACTTGGGATGGGATGGGATGGGATGGGATGGGATGGGATGGGATGGGTGAGCGCGTGTGGCTGCTTTGGTTGTGCTTCACCTCCTGCCATGGCTCCTTCATTGCCAGGAAAGGGCATTTGGAGGATCACCCCTTTGAACCTGCTGGATGTGTCCTAGATGCAAACCAACCATATCCCATGGGACCTGGAATGGCCGGGAGGAAATCTAGGGGCTTTTCTTCAGGCTCCCCATCTGCCCCCAATGGCGAAAGGAAGAACGCATGTGGTGGCCTGGGGATTATCTCGATGCTCGTAGGGACCCAAGGTGGTTTCCTGGTCTACCTTGGGGTGCAGCAATGTGCTCCAGCCCCTGAGCAGGGCTATTCCTTCCCAGCTGGGCAAGGAGGTGAGAGCAGATGTTTGCTTTTGGGGCTTTCCCTTGTTTCTGTGAAGGGTTCCCCTTGCTCTGCCCTTCCCCAGCTCACCAGGGGCTTCTCCATGCCTATTCCTGGGTGCTGTTCACACCCCTGATGGACTTCTGGTCACCAAGAGGGTTTTTACTCCGTGTATGGACAAGTCATTCCATGTCTCCTATAACCTGCAGGGCAGGTTGTCCAAGGGCTGGTGGTTCTCTGCGGATCCCAGCCTCTGTGTCACTGCCAATGTGCTCGTGGTGTTCAGGGTCAAGGGGACGTCACCCCACGAAGGACTCATGGGGCTGAATCCATTTCTAGGTCACCCTGCTTGGTTTGTCCTTTAAACTTTCACCATCAAATTACCTTCTGCGATAGAGCAGACGTTCTCCTCTAAATAATCCATACAGATAGGCTTTTCCCATGGCCAGGTGATGCTTGGGATCCCCACATCCAGTGCTTGGATGGTCAAGAGAGCTTGGTTCTGCCATATAGGAGAGCTAGAGAAGGTCTTGCAGTGGTGGAAACCCTGATGGAACCAGGGAAAGAGGGAAGAAGGAGGCTCCCGCTCCGCTCTGGGATGCTTCTTGCCTCCTCTTGAGCTGCCCTGTCCTCTGTGATCAGAGCAAACGGGTTTGAAAATGGGCGATGTTAAAGTGCTGCCAAAGGTCTCACCTGGAAAACCTCAAAGCAAACGGGAATCTGCATTTCCCAAGACAAATCCACCCGCTCCTTTGGAAGCCCTGAAGTGCTTTGGCACCCTGGAATTTCTTTGCCCTCCTTCAAGTATTGCCCCACTTGGTACTGAATTGGCAAAGAGCCCCAGTTTCCCCAGAACCTCCCTTTCCAGGTAAATCACTGTCAGCTGATGGCTTTTGGGGCTCTGCTTTCAGTGGTGGGACATGGGAGCTCAGAGCTCTCACCGCTGAGGGAGCAGGAGGCAACTTCCCAACCTCATTGGCACCAGGTCCAATTCATTAAGAGCAAGCACCCAGAGGAAGACATGCGCTATCCTTGCGTAATGGATGCTTTGCACCATCCAGACCACTGAGCTGGGCTGCCCGGTGGTGCTGAGCCCTCTATGGCTGGAGCCCTCTGCTCAATGAGCCCTGCACGTTTCCTGCCCCTTCCTCATCCAGGGAAGGCATTTCTGGGGACAAACTGGGAACACGTGGCTCTGTCCTTATAGAGCAGAGAGCTGAGCCTGGCCAGCTGGGATGGAGGGAGACATTCCCCCCCCTCGGCTACATCTGCTGGCTGCGGGTGATGGATGTCACTGAGCAGGGCAGCTCTATGTATTCATAAATCACAGCAGAGCAGTGCAGCGCTTACCAGCCTCAGAGACTCCCATCTACCTGGCAGCCAGACCCGAACCTGAGCTGCCCTCATCCCTGGCCTCGATTCTGCTTCTCTGCCGGCAGCTGGGGCTGCTCTTGTTTCTAATAGAGCGTTTCTAGATTACAGCAAGTGACAGGAGAGTGATTTGTGCTGTGTCAGGTTCCCTGCCCTTTCCCTTAGAGCTCCAGCTTATAAAGATACACTCCTGCTGGGATTGCCTTGCTTCCATCTTCTGTTGGCTAAACCCCCCCCTGTGTTATCTGTATTAAGGAGGGAAAGCTTGCTGCCCTGTGGTACCCATGCTAGCCCAGAGCTGGGGCTGATCTGCAGCACCAGGACCCTGGTGACATCAAATGAGCAATTAGCTGAGGCTGATGAAGGCATCGGAGGGAAGAGTTCACTTGCAGAAAGGAGGACAGATTCCTCTCTCTGTTCCACACCACCCCGACGTGCCGTGCTCTGCGTCCCTATGGCTTCTGTCCCCCCTGGGAGATCTCGAAGGGCTTCAAAGCCATCACTCAATGAAGCTTTTACTGGGGAATGAAGTCTATCTCTGCTTCCCAGGTGGAGGAACAGGAGGACAGGGTGAGATGAAGAGCTTCACCCAAGCCCATGCAAAACCTCCGTGGCAGATCTGAGCCCCCTCCTGCTAATCTGTGCTTTATTGAAGAGCACCAGGAGATTTTTAGTGGTCCTGGTTAGATTACTCACTCCTGTTCCTCTCCACCTTGGCAGAGTCAATTTCCTCTATTAGCTCCAGACTCTCACTGTGGTGACAAAGCCGCTAGAAGATCTCTTTCCTCTGCAGGCCTCCCTCTTAAAACACAACTGAAGCATCCTCAGCTTGCGTGAGTGGATGTCACTGTATTTCCTAGTGTTAAAGGTGCCAGTTCTTCCCTTTGAGAGCACTTCAAACACTTACACTCCAGTTTTTGAGAGCTATGGCACGGATCTTGCTGAGAGATGAACCTTTCCAAGCCCTTCAGCAAGACAGAAGTAAAGGAGGACGCACAGAGGATGCCATCAACCCCCCCGGGGCAGGAAAGAAGAGGAGAAAGCACCTTGTAGGATGGGTTGAGCCGGTGCTAGCCCCCATCCCGAGCAGCTTGGATGTGTTGATCCCTGTGCTGTGCTGGGGGCTGCACCATTGAGCTGGAAGCAGCCCAAGGATTGAGAATTGGCTGGCAAAGGATGCGGTGAGAAGTAAAGTGCTTGTTGCTTAGTGCCTCTGCTAAAGGTCTCCCTTTAGCCAAGGATGGGCAGTGCTGCATTACCCAGCTCCAGTGCTGCCCAGCAGAGCCACAGCTCGAACCCAGTGTGGAAATGCAAGTCCTGGCTGTTGTCATGGGACCACGCTGGAGCATCCCAGCATGGCACAGCTCTGAGCTCAATGCCTGCTGGGCTCTAGGCAGCATCTTCCCTTGCTGGCGCTTGGGGTGGCTGAGATGCTTCTGCAATGGTAGGACCTGGCTATGGGTCTGATCCTGACCTGGCAAAGCTCTGTTAATGCAGCGCTTGGGTTGGAGCCAGGGAAGCTGGGGGTGGAATTTCACCTTTCTCCACAGGGGGAGATGCTCAGAGACTTGGATGTGTGCAGGAAGCATCTCTCTTCTGCTCGGACATGGCTCTGATTCCCTAAGCCAAGTGGCAATGGGAGCTACTCAGAAGCTGCTGGGTGGGACTGGCTTGTGGAACAAACACAGGGCTCAGCCTCCCAGAAAGCACTTGGGAATGCAAACCCTCGTGTCCGCGCCGTGGATGAATACGATGGATTCTTGGTCAGGATTGAGGAAATACAGGGATAAGCCATGGCAGGGTGAGTGGGCAGATGTAAAGGGTCTTGTGTGAGACCTGAAGCTGTGAGCAGCCTGCATCCATCCGCTCTTCCCCTCTCTGAGCATCTACTGCATCAGCCAAAGGTAGGGAACCAGGCAGGCAGGGAAAAACCTCCACTGGATTTAATGGATTCTATAGAGAAATGGGGAAACTGAGGCATGGGGAGCGTGTGCTGAAACTCATGCCAGGAGTTCATCTGAAGTGCTTGGAGCCCTTTGGCTTCCATCACCCTCTCTCTTCTCCCTCCTTCTCCAGGGGTCAGGGACAATGCGCAGCCCCATCTCCAGAATGGAACCGAACAGCTTCATGCTCGTAACCTGGTTATGCAGCAAAGGCATTTGCAAGGTGGCAAAGGGTCTGGGGAGGCTGGTTTCCAGGAGAGGCTCTTGGATGCTGAAGGACCCAGAAATGCCAAAACCTCCAATGGCTGTAACTGATCCTGAGATCCAGCAGGTTCGGAGCTTCAGGGGTGGCTGCTTTTCCAAAGGGGAATGTGGGGTCCGAAATCTCCATGGCAGTTACACCATCCCTCTAGGAAATGGGGTACCAGCCTGACAGAAGGGGCCCCAAACCGCCTTTCTCCCCATCCTGATTGAGCAGGAGGAGGGAAGAAGAGCAGCACAGTGTCCCACCAAATATAATTAACAGGAAAAGAAGAGATTTTTCAACGTTTTGGGTCCTCAGAAAGGATGTTTTATTCATGGCCCGGCAGGGAAGTGCTGGAGGTGCCATTAATTGTGGGAGCTGCTGGGTGCTGTGCCTGGCTCCAGCGGGATCAGGTCAGCTTTATCATCCTGACACCCGGTGCGGGGAACGGGAGCAGTGTGGGGAGCCCATGGGGCTGAGCTAATGCTGATGTGAGCTCTTCTTCTCCACCCTCCAAGCATCCATGATGATGGATGTCCTCTGGCGGGTCCTGCTGCCCCACAGCATGCTCAGGGATGAGCATCGCCTTGCCAAAGAGACGGAGGCGATGGGGAGGGTGATCACCGAGATCTTGGCAGCCACCAGGAAAGTTCATGGCTTGGTCAGAGGCCCAGATCAAAAGGGATGATGATAAAAGAAGCACACTCGAAGCACACCTAATGCCTCGGTGGTGCCAGGGCAAGGCTGGGGCTGGGCTCTGCCCAGATCGTCTGTGCAGGGTGAGCGTGGCTGCATCCATCCCTGGGCTTGATGCATCCCCTGGAGCAGCTCAGAGCTCTGAATGTTTCCTATTCTAGGGCATCTTTCCAGAGAGGTAATGAGATATTTGGTATTAAGCACAGTAAAGTAGGTGCAAGAACAGCACAAGGGGGAAAAGGGAGCTGGGTCCCTGTGGAAGGTGGTTGCAGCTTCCAGAGATGGAAGGAGAGGGATGAGCCCAAATGGGGCTAGCCTAAGGGCTGCTCCTGCAGCAGGACAGTGCTGTACCTGCCCAGCTCTGAGAAAGGGGCCTTCAAAGCCCACAAGACGTCACACTTATAATACTGCTAGGAAAGAAACTTCTCTTTGAAAGACCAAAGGGGTGAAACAAGGCTGGAAACTGGGACAACGACCCGGGGGTTCAAGAAGAGGGTGACCGGCGGCATCATTAGCTTAGCTCCAGGGTTGCACCCAGGGGTGCTGCACACCCGGCTGGTGGCATTGCACAGAGAGCAGGGTGTTTTTGTATCTGCAGTGCCTGAAAAGGCAGGTGACAAAGCAGGAGATGCCTTGAAAGGGCAGGAGCATCCTCAGAGGAGCAAATGCTGGATTAATGAGGGAAACAACCTCTGGCTGCCTGGCAAGGAGGGACGGTCCCTGGGAGCGTCAGGCAGCGGGTGGCTGAGCGGTGTCCTGGGGACCTGCAATGTGGGGAGCTGCACTCGATGACGAGGGACAGTGCTGGGAGGCTGCTGGGACCAAGCGCTGCATCAACCCATCCCTTTTAATCAAGGTAATGCTCACTTGCGCCCGGGCCCAGGCGGTGTCGTGGGGAAGGATTAATCACTGGTCCTGGCACACCAAATCCTGACTCCGGCTCTGATGGCTCCACTCCTCTGTGCTTCCTAACGCAATGAGCACATCAGTTTGGAGGAGGTGCAGCAAGCAAAGGGAAGGGGCTGCCTGAGCACTCGTGGTCTCCATTCCCAGCCCCAAACCTCTCCTGGCCCCACTACCCCAAGGGCAGAGCTTCCCCAGACCCAAATCTCTGCTGCTCCATGGAGGGATGGGCTCTGCTCCTGCACCTATTCAGGCTGCTGTGGGCTGTGGTTGCATTAATGAAGCTCTAAGAGCAAATAGCGTGTGTAAAGCTTTTTATCTGGGAGATTGCATCCTATACACAAGGGGCTTGTATCCCCCAAAGTGCACAAGGACCCAAACCCTGTGCCCTGGGCTGCGTGATCAGGGCACCAGCAGCAGCTACCCAGGGGGGGATGCAATTAGCTTAATTGCTGCGAGCACCTGAGGGAAGATGGTGTACTCTGCCCAGCTGGGGCTAACGAGAGGGGAAGAGGCATCCTCCTCCCCAGCCTGCTGGGTTATACCTAGGAGGAGGCGCGCAGGGTGAGCTGGCTGCTTCCCGGTGGGATGAGTTGTGTCCGTGCTCAGCCCCTCGGGTGCCTCCCGCACGGGGGTCTCGGCGCAGCGCTGTCGGGGGAGGCAGCGTGGGACAGTCTGTCACCGCAACAGGGCTGGGCTGGCTCCCAGGCACGGCGGCTCCATCTGCTCCTGCAGGAGAGCCCTCCTGTTCATCCTCCGCAGCCAGCCAAAGGTAACTCGTAACCCTTGCCCGGAGCTGGCTCCAAGCGAAGCCGTGCGGTCTATAAACAGCCACGCTCCCTAGGAAGAATCCCCCCCAACTCCATTGGGGTTGCTTAGAGACACCTTGTCTGGGGTGGATGATCTTGGAAAGCAGGGCTGCAAAGGCAGGATCTGTGGGGAGGAAACGGCTTCTCCATAGGGGCAGCCAGGCAGGGTCCTGCCCCTCGCTGCCTGCACTGTGCAGGGTTAAGTAGCAGCAGCCCTTGCCCGCTCCCTGCTCTCTTTTGCTCTGAACGTGTCACTCCCTGAAATTTTAATGCCTTTACACTGATGCTTTAATTATTAAGCATGGAGGTAATGGAGAAGCGGAGCAAGGAGGGGTGGCTGCCATGCACTGGTGCACTCCTGTATCCCCAGCATGCAGGAGGCTGCAGCGCGGCTCTGCGCATCCCAGGGCTGCTGGTCCCCAGCCTGCTTTGGTTCCATCCTCACTGCTTTTAGGCATCCCCCTCAGCCCATTCTTGCTCTGTAGGGACCACAGAGGGTCCTGCTATCTCTTACTGTCTGTCTCTGGTGTGTTATTTTTAAGTTAGCCAGAGGGAATTGATGTTCTGAAGGGGCTGATGTCTGTGAACCCTCGGAATTAATGCCTGTGACTTGGTTGTCTTTCATCTGGGGAGCCCCGTGGGCTGCGTGGCTGTTTCCAGGGTCCTTTCCCTGTGCTACAAACAGGAATGAGTTCCCTGGGTGAAAAGCAAGCATGCTCTGTGCTGAGATGGGGCTTGCCTGCAGCCGCGATCAGACTGGTGGTGCTGGGGAAGAGCATCCCTCCAGCTACAGAACGGCTCCGTGTTTGCCAAAAACTGTAGAACTCTTGTGCTAACAGGGCAATTAATTAATTAGAGCTCATTAGTGGAATTACAAGCCCCTAAGTACCTTCGGATCATGGCTGGGGGGGAGCTGATCCTTGGAGGATGCGAGTGAGGGCACCACAGGCTGCTGCGCATCGCTGTTTGCATTGGAGAAACTGGGGATGCTTTGGGGCTGATCTGAGGGGAGGGAGTTGTGCTCAGTCAGCCCCTCTCGAGAACCCCAAATGATGATACACACTTCCAGGGAAGCGTGTATGGGAATTGCTCTTATCTTCCTAAAGCAGAAGTGTTAACACCAGAGTTTCCTAGCCCTCTTTGGGAGTTTGTGCTGGGTGTCAAGCTTTGCTCTGTCCTGTGCAATCCCTTTTTGGGTACAGCTTGTGAAACTCTGCCTTAGGTGGGGATAGATCACTGTGACAGGCTGAGCCCATGTGGAACAGGTCGTGGTGTCCTGGCATCCCAGTTCGGGGAGCGAAGCCTCCCTGCTGCCCCACTTCTCCCCTTGAAATCCCATTAGCGCTTCCTTTATTCTTTGCTCTGTGTCGCTCACTGGTCTCTTGTTTCTTTGATCCTATTAATTTATTATTTTTATTTCAAAGAAACTTTTTCCCCCTATATTATTTAAAAGAAGGCTCCATCAGCAAGGCAAGGTGAGCATGGACCTCGCTGATTAAATATAGCAATAGGACGTGCTGATCAAAGCATCGCAGCCTCGGGCTGTAGCGCTTGTCCTCTGCGTGCCTGGGCCATTTCCCACCTCCTCCTCCTCCTCCTCCTTCTCCTCCCTGCCGGGACATGGAGGAGTGCTGGGGCCTGCCATGAGTCCAGATGGATTGCTCCAGACCTTAAGCCCTGGCTGGAACAAACACCAAGCTTCCCCAATTTCCGTTCCCCGAGCCTGAAGCTCGGGATCTGGGCGGTTCTGTCATGCAACAACACACCTCATGAATAAAGATTAAGTTGATTAAAAAACAAAAACCCAAAGCAAGGCAGAATAAAAGCGATTTGGAGAGATTAGATGCTCTGGCACATCAGGAGTTCCCTAAAGGGCTGAGCTAACATGTTCGAGCATAAGAGCTTTAAGCCCTCTTCCCTGTTTTGTAACTAATGGCTTTGGGTCAGGATGAGTAACTCTCCCATTTGATAATTGTCCCTGTGGGACACCAGGGAGATTTTGTGCACCGAAGGACCAGCCTGGTTCAGAGGGCAACCTCCTCTGTTGTAACCTGTTCTGTGCTCACCATGGGGTGGGCTTTGGGCACTCACACAGTGGCCAGATGTGAGGGACATGGAGCTAAGCACAGGTACAAGCCTTGGACTGCAGCAGGCACAGCCTCTTCCATCCTCCTGCATCCCAAAGCTGGGGCATCCCTTGCTGTCAGGTGCCCAAGCAACATCTTTGTGTGAATGGGCCAAACAGGAAGAAACAGTTTTCTTCTTATTTGCAAAAGCAAGACTAAAAATGAAGCATCTCCCCGCGATGCCTCAGCACACAGCATCACGTCCCAGGTCTCTGCAACAGCCAAGGCAAATTGCCCACCTCCTCTTACCATGCGCTAAGCTGGTGCCACAACCTGAGCTTTCCATCCACCACACCAAAGCAAAGGTGCATCCTGCCTGCCAATTGGGAAAGAGGAGGAAAAAAACCCACACTCTTCTTCCTTCCCCAGTGTATCTTCACCCCTGGGTAGCCCTGAGGTCCAAAGCACTGCCTGCCTGCTTGTTGCAGGCGTGGGGCGAGTGCTCCAGCACGTGCTATGAAACGGGCACCGTGCATTATTTAATGAAGCAGCAAGGGATGGAATGTGCATACGTCATCTAGCAAATCCCGTATCCAGGATTTACAGGGGTAGATACAAGGGCAGAATCCAGCCTGCTCCATTTTAATGACACAACCTCTGTCTCATCAGTATTTATTATTCACTCCCAGGTCTGCAGCAATGTCCCTATTGTGGGCCGGGACCGTGTCTTGTTAAGTCTCGTTTGAATGAGCAAGACCATTCCTGTACCTGTGAGATTATAAAGTAATTGACCTTTTAATTCTGGACTGGAAACGTGTTCTGTCTTACACTTCCCACCTTCCCCTCTTGTAATTCCTCTCTAGGACCGCTGCCACTGAGCTAATGCTGACCTCCGTGTGCCCAACCATGTGGGGAAGCCCACGCCGAGGTGAGCATACCCGTAATAGAGCATCCTCGGTGCTGTTGGAAGGAGGCAGTCACTGAGCAGGATGCCAGCAGCAGTGGGGGGTAGAAAATGGAGCTAATTCTAAGATTTCCATGACAGATTTCCAAATTGGATTATGCAACGGGGTTGCTGGTGGTGGCAGGGGCTGGAGTTGATGATTCAGGGTCCTCCTGCTTGTCCCTGCGTGACCTGGGAGCTGTGACTCCTGCTGTCATATGTTTCCATGCGAGTCAGATTCCATCACGGGTAATTACACTTCATCTCTTCAAATTCCTCAGGGAGCATCCATGCAATTTGCTAATCCTCTCCCTGCCGAAGGAGTCTTGGTTCGCAAGGAGTGCTGCAGCCTGGAGGTGGCTGCATTGCAGGCGTGAGAAGCCCCGGTGAGATGATTGCAGGAGCTCACGCTGGTGGGGCTGGTTTGCTGTCTGATGGCTTATAAGTGTAAAACTGCTGTTTTGCTCTGAGTTTCTGGATGGCGAAGGGAAAGGGGAGGTTTTGAGGGTGTACTTGGGCTGCTGGTGCTGTCTGTGGAGGTTGGGATCGTGGCGTCGGGTGCAGGAGGATGGAGCGGTTGCTTCGGGAAGGTGGCAAAAAGCTCTGAATCCAACCAGAAATGGATCTCCCCCTTGCTCCACTCACTTCTCCCTGCAGTCACAACCATTCATCCTGAGCAGTTGTATCCAGCGCTATACTTCAGCAGGGATTACTACCCCATCGATCCAGGCAGCCCTTTCTTTCCCCCCCCTGCAGCTTCAGAAGGCACTAAGTCCACAGCAATACAAGCGCATGGGGGGATTAGTGACTTGGCAATTAAAGTATTTAACCTACATCTCGTTGAGTACCGGCAAGGTCAGGTGGAGCTGTGCTTCTTCCCAAAACTTCAGCCCAAAGGGGTTTTATTAGTGTGGAATTTGAGTAGCCTTTATTTTATTTGAACAGCCTGGTGTTGTACTGAATATGCAGGGAAGGGATCGGTATCCTCACCCGATGGGCTTCGATGGACCCGTGGGGCTGTGTGATGGCTGGACCCCTGAGCAGTGATTTTTGGGGTGCCAGGAGTGATTTCTGCAGGCAGTTGGGTGATCTTTGCTTATTTACAGGACTCTTGCCACAAACACAGCAGAGAACAAGCGGCTCCTTTTGTTCTGTGTTTGTACGTGCCGAGAATCCTCGTCCAAACAAACGAGAGGGTTTTTCTTCCAGCAAACATCACAGATCTCTTTCCTGTTGTTTCCCCTTCTCCTTTTCACGTGTCGCTCGCTCTGTTGGGCAAACAATGCTCATTTTAAGCCCAGGCAGAAAACTCTTGTCTTCAGAGCATGATGTGACGGTAGAAAGCAGCGATGTTTGCTTGGCAATGAGATCAGGAGGAAGTCATTTATAAAGGTCCTCTCATCCCAAAGCAAGGGGAGGGAGGGGGAACAGAAACAAAACCCTTCAACACCGCTTGATCTGGATGCTCAGGCATGCAGCTGGGGCTACAGGGATGGTAGTCAGAGGGTTCATGGAGATGTGCCACAAACCCTGCTTGGTTTTGAATGGCAATGAATGGCTCGCAGTGCTGGAGGATAACTGGATTTGCTCCCTTGGACCACAGGCTGTTTGTTGGTGGCTCCCCAAAAGTGCTTGTGTAGATTGCAGGCCCTCGTGGGGAAGGGGTTTTGGTGTAATATGGGCTATTGTTTGACCTGTTGGTGGGATGTGTAGCTGTGGCTGGGTCCAGCAGCTCTGCCTGTGGCTCCTGTTGTTAGACAGTGTCTTCCTCTGAGCTAAGCTGCCCTGGGCAGGGATGCTGAAGTACCTGCATGATCGCAGGGGGTTTGGAGTCTCTGTCTCCTGGAGCTGAGCAAGGGAGGCTGTTGGCATCTGCTAACTAAGCGTGGAGGTGATTGAAGCTCTTTATGGGCTGTGATCCTGAGGAAGGGCTGCGTACAATGCATGTGATTATTCTAGTTCTTGCTGTTGGCTCCAGCATCCCCAAATCCCAGTGTTCGAGGATGCTGCCATAGAGGAGAAGCCCAGGCCATCGTTGTTCCACAGTGATGCTCACACTGGAGGCCAAGAATGCAGTGAAAGCCTGACCCAAGTGGAGATCCTCACTTCCTGATAAAGACTGCCCCTTTTCTACCTGTTCAACCCATCAGCATTTGCTGAGGCTCAAATAGCAGGTTTACCCAACAGCGACAGTGCTGGATTTTGGTAGAGGAACCATTTGGAAATAGAAAACTAAAGGCTTGCAGAACCCCCCAGGCTCTGTTATCTTGGATGGAAGTCAAGTCACTCACCCATCTTCATGCTGAGCAGCTCCCCCATCCCTTCTGCTGCTTCCCAGGGGGATGAAGCTCCCCAGAAGATGTGTGATTGGGGTGAGACATTCCCACTCGCTGCTGTGGCCTCACTTTAGTGCAGGTCATCAGTGCTCTGTTTGCAATCACACTGCCTGCTCAGGTCCTGCTGGGCTTTCCTTGCCTCCCCAGGCTCACTGTAGGTGGGTTTTGATAGCTTGTTCTTACTGAGTCCAATGGCAAACATCTCTTGCAGAGCCATAAATGCCTTCGGGGCTACCAGCCTGGGAGCCAGCAGGGAGTGGGGAATTGCTGAATTGGGGTAAACCTGTTATTAGAGAGCAAACAGTTCTTCAGGTGAGTAATGCATGACTTAAAAGCAAACCCTTCCCAACGCCACACGCACCAGCGTGGCTCTAAAGGAAAAGCTCATTTTCCCATTCAATGTCTCTCTCTCTCTGCACCCTCTCCCTGGTTTTTCCTTTCGAAAATGAACTTCTGCCTGAACCTATTCAGTCTCACAAAGCATTTCAGTTTTGACAGCAGTGCATACTCCGGAGGAGCGTGGCTCCATCAGGTTCTGCAGCCAACTCTAATCCCAAACGCCTTGCTGTGACTAAACCTCATTTCTATGTTAAGTACTTTAGCTTGCCTCTAAGGGCCACGTAAAAACTCAATCAGTCAAGTAGCCTCCCTGCGGCTGCCTTGTTAAACACTGGGGGCTTTAAGGTTTTCTTCTTTCTCTTTAATGGACCAGAGGTGGAAGATCCCCTGGGGAGAGGCACGGTTTGATCCCTGATAAACCAACCCAAAGAGTTACACTTAAAACAAGGGGGTTGAGAGGACTTGGGGGGGGGGGGGTGATGGAGCTCTGGGAAGCCTTTTGCTGGTTTGTCTTTTGTTATCCAGCATCCAGACTGGAGGGAAAGAGGGAGGGGGCAAAAGAAATCAGGAAGTGCTAAAGAAGCATCTTTGAGACGTGCAGAGTGCCTGGCATGGGGAAGAGCATATATACTTGTGCATATATACAGCCAAATTACCAGCCCAGTGGGGCTGAATCTAAAGCACAGGCTGCTGTAGCAGAGGGAGGACCTACCCTTTCTGGATCACACCTTCTCTGGGTACTACACCTCATCTATGTGATGCTTCTGGCTTCGTATGCTTGTTGTCCCCATGTGAGGTGTGTGTGGCAGGAGGGTGAGGTCCTCTCTGAAAAGGAAGCTCCACGACATTTCCATGTGCAAATCATCCCTCGTGGAGATGCAAGTCATTTCATTGAAGCATCCAGGAGCAGCAGGTACCATAGAACCCCAGAGTGGTTTGGGTTGGAAGGGACCTTAAACCTCATCCATCTCCAACCCTTTCCACTGGAGCAGGTTGCTCCAAGCCCCTGTATCCAACCTGGCCTTGAACACTGCCAGGGATGGGGCAGCCACAGCTTCTCTGGGCACCCTGTGCCAGCACCTCAGCACCCTCATAGTAAAGAATTCATTCACTATTAACCAGTGCGATCTGCCAGACAAACCCCACATCCTGAATGGGATTCCTTGATTCATCCCAGAGGGATGAATACCCCAGGAAAAGGGGGGGGAAAGGCTTTTCCCACCCCTTCAGGAGCTCGGCTCTGCTGGGTGCCGTGTCCCTGCGGCTGGGATCCGCGTGTGCCGGCAGCTGTGTGTGCTCAGCACCGGCGCTGCAGAGCCTGGCGCTGATCCCAAACTCAACGCAGCCTTTGGGAAATACGTGTGATTGCACAAAATGGGGGAGGGCAACGTCTGGGAGAGCACGGAGCTTCACCCCTGCCTTGGAATTGTGCAGGGATCGCTTCGGCAGAGTGGGAATTAACGGGGGTTTGCCTTTTCTGGCTTGGAAAACGCCTTTCATCGAGAGGAAAACTGTGATTTTCTGCAAACGGGTGCAATAGCCTGCTGAGGAGCTGCTTCGTTTTGCTCAATGCAAACTGTTTTGAGCCTTCTGTGGGGAGGAAAAAAAACCTGTGTAATTTTGTCTTTCACTTAAAAATAATTGGTTTCCATCTGAATGTACGGTTTTCTTTTGCTCAACAAGCCCAAGAATAGCTCAACCCTTCATCCGCCTGGCTCTGAGCACTACCGAGCTCCTGTTTTCCGAGCCCCCACCCAGCACTGATCCCTGTTATCTTCTTAAATATACAGCTCTCTCTTTCAGACTGCCCTCCTTGCTGGCCTGGCTCCCCTGACACAGCCCAGGTTTCTGGTGTGGGTTTTGTCCGTGGTTTCAAGCAGAGGATGAAAACTGAGGGGTTTGGGCTGGTTTTGACTCTTTCTTCAACTCTACCAAGCTTGAGCACTCACCTCTGTAGCCTGGAGCTACCCAGTGTCACCTAATGTTGTGCTCTTGGGGACAGGGCTTGAGCAATTCGTTAGGGCTTTACATTTACTGCTGTGCCCTGGATCCAGGCAGACCCCTTTGTCCTTTCCCAAACCCTGTGAGCGGGCATCAATGGGACAAAGATGCCTTGCAATAGCAGGAGAGCACAAATACGTGCCAGCTTCAGCAGCAGAGGCCCAAATTCTCCATTCATTTCTATTTTACACTCAATCCCAGGGCTTGTCCTGATGGAGAAGCTGCTGGTTGTGCACGGATGAGTTTAACCTTGCTCCTTGTCCGGTGGAGGCCGGTCGGTGCAAGTAATGCTTGGGCTGCTTTATTTAGCAGCGAGGGCTGGTGCGAAATGCCTCTTGTGAAAGATGAGGATGGGTTGTTGTTGGTGCAGTGTTTAAGTGACCCGTTAAAGAGGAGCAGGGAGGCTGGGGCAGGCAGAGAGGCAGGTTGTGTCCTCTCTGCTGCCTTTAGCTGCTTGCTGCCTGCACCTCTGAGCATCCTCCTGCTGACGTCTGAACCCACCGTGCTTGTGTGTGAGCTGGTTTGGCACAAAGGTGATGTCCTGTGGATGGGCAAGTCCTCCAAGGCTGGTGCTGTCAGGTAAAGGCAATAGTGAGGGTTGAGCCCACCTATTTGGTGGGGTTTCTTTTGACCTGAACCCTGTGCAGCCATGTGGGTCTATCACCTGGAGGTGTGAGTCTGAAGGGAGGAGAGGGAGGAGGGAATCAGCATCAGTCTGCTGGTTCAGCCCCCACCTCATTGAGCAGCCTGGAGGGAAAGCCAGGACTGACAGTTTAAGTGCTGTGGATGCTCATAGGTTACCCCTTGCAGCCTGCTAATGCTCTAGCCCAGCTGCTTTTACGTCTGGCTGTGCCTGTCCATAGGCTCCCTCCAGCATCCCAACTCCAGTGGTCTGTAGGACACTGCTTGGGAGAAAGGGGAAAGATGTCTGTTGTGCCCCTGGCCACGCTGAGGGATTTGGGGGCTCACCTACAACAGAGGAGACTGGGATCTGAAACTTCCCAAGCTGTGGGGGCCCAGTGCTGGCTTGGTGTGGTGCCTCCACCAGAGAAGGTACTCAGCATCCAGCCAGAGCGCTGTATCTGGGTTGGAAGAACTCAGAACTCACCATGCTGTGGCAGACTTAGGGCTATCCAAGGTCTCTCTAGCTGCACACCCAAGTCCTGGAGGACAAACAGTTTAGGGGCAGGCATTTTCACCCCTTCTTCTGTCCCTTTTTGCCCTTGGGGATGAGATGCTCTTCTCCATGCTCCAAGGTATTCTCATGGCAAAACCGTGGCGATGGGTCATCAAGGGGTTCTACAACCACATAACAGGGAAATGCCCCTTCTGCACCTCTTGTCCCTCTATCCAGGAGGACGTTGCTGTATGACAGGGCTGAGCTGGATCCGACCCGATGCTTATGTAAGATATTTACTGTGTGCCCCAAGACCGCCTTGGGAAGGAGCCAACGTGCTGATTAGGTGACGTCTGCTCAGGACGGGGTGGATTTTGCCTCTGAGCATCTGCTGCTTGCTCTGGTGGTCCCGGAGGCACTGCCCTGAGGTCGTTTATATAAGAAGCCAGTTGGGCTCTTTAGCTGCAGAGAGCCCTTTGGGAAAGCCTTTGGGTTATATGAGGTGCCTGGGTGACCCCAGAGAGGTCCAGCTCTGCTATCAGCAGCCATCCATTGGCTGGTTCCTGCTGCTCTTTCCTCCTTCATGGCCTAAAATAACCAACCCTGTGGGTAAGGGACAGGGGGATTGAGCACTGGTGGTGACATGAGGAGAGCAGAAAGGGGGCTGATGGTTCCTCTTGGGTGTTACGAGCACTGTGGGCATCCCAGAGGAGCTGCTCTTCCCCATTCCTTTTGGAGCATCCCATGGTAAGAAGCCAAAGCCGTGTTCATCCCAGCTGGCCCGAGACATAGATCTAGCACCGGGCTTATGCACAAGGTCTAGGAAATCCCATCTGCTGCCCTGAAGCACTGCAGGTCACTACAGTGGCAGATAAACTTCTTGCTTCCTGCTCATCCTGTATTTTCCAGACAGGATCCCAGCATGGCAGCTTGCTGAGGACACACGGTTTTCCCAAACTGCCTCTTTTTTCTGCCCTTCAGCTGTAGATAAGGAGCAAGGTCCCATCACCAGCCAAGAACTCCTCAAGTGTTTGTCCCATAGACATGGCCTGGGCCTCTCTGCATGCATCGAAGCAGAGTCAGCACCTCTGAGGTCCATTGTGACCCTATGGAAACATTTATGCTATCAATCGGTGTGATGTAGGTCCATGTTCTATGGAGGACAAGGCTGCTTGGACCAGTGTTGCTCATGATGGAGCAAGGATCAGCCTCCCTGAGGTGAGCAGTGTGCGCATGAAGGAGCAGAGAAGCAGAGGAAGAATAGGAGGAGGATGCTGGGGAGCAATATCCCCTGGGAGCCCTGCTAAAACAAGTTCTAATGGGTGCAATTAAGCTGAATAGTAAAGGGAAGATTTCCCAAGACGTGTTCGAGTTTCCCAAGGGGCGCAGTGTGATCCCAGCAGCAAGGTCCCCACCGCTAACACAGGGATGGAAAGGGTGGGAGCTGCATCCCTGCTCTGGGGCAGCGCTCGAGGCTGCAGCGAGCCTGAACCCGCGGCGTGGCACGGGGCCGGTCCACTTGGGAATGCCAGCGCTGGGATGCGACGGCTGATGCTGCCAGGGTCCGCGTTGTGGCTGGGGCTGGAATCCAGCTGGAAGCTGGACGGAGCAATCCTTTATTAGCAAAATCTGCAGAGTTTCACTGGCTACGAGCAGTGTCTCATTTTGTCGCCTGGCAGAAATACAAATGGCGTTCCTTATCCCCATGCTAGCCATTCGGGGGCGGGGGGGGGGAGAAATGGCTCACCTGCTCCATGGCATTCCATGGGACAGATTGTTGCTTCTGGCTGGTGGCTCCTCAGGCCCAATCCTGCCTTTGCTTTTGCTTCCTGGGCAAGTGGATGCAAAGGTGCTGAGCCTGGAGAGCCAGAACTGCTGGGTATGGTGCCACTTGCACCCAGCCTGCAGAGAGCTGCTCTATATCCCCGCATGGAAGGGGGTGATTCTTGCCTCCATTAGCGCCTTGTGGTCCCCAGGACCTCACGTGTGGCTTCATAAGAGCACTGACAGTGCTCCTCCTGCCACAGTCCACCTCCTTTCCTCTCTCCTGTCTGCACTGAAACACAGCCAGCAACCAAAGGTGCACAGGGATGTGCACGCTCCCGTTTCCAGATTAATCCATGGCAGCACCACAGTTCATAGCTCCTTGTGTTCTGACTTCAGGTTCTCTGAGCTATTTCTGTCCTACTCCCTGCTAACTGGCTGCTGGCATAGCCCTCGAGATGCTCCGGACATGGAGACCTGGTCTGACCATCCCTTTCTCCATCATCCAACTGCTCCTTGATGTTCTCAGTCACTCTCCCCCCTGTAACCTGTTATCCCTATTGTACAAGTATCTTACCTTCTGCACCCCTGTTTTCTCTCTTGCTGGGCTCCATGAGCTCTCCGGGAGTGAGAGCGATGCCCACAAACCCACGCCATCCATTCGCCACATCCCCTGGTCCATTGTCTTCCCAAAACCCACCAGGACTTGGCCCTATGCACTGCTGCACCAGCCAACATCCTGGCCTGGCAAAGCCAGCATCCCATGCTGGTGCCATCGCCTGGAGCAGATGGCAGCAGCCGAATGGTCCCTTCCCCATGGCTGGCTTTTGGGCTGGGATCACAGTGGCCTCAGTGTGCAGGCAGACAGCGGCATAGGGGCGAGGTGTGGTCATGGCAAAGATAAGGGCTATTTTTAACTTTGATAGATGATGAGAGCTTATTTCCTGACTCAGCTTATGCAGCACAGCACAGCACAGGTCTCCTTCTGCACATGGAGATGGGGACAGGGGGGACATGGGTGTTTTGGATCATCAAATGGCAACCCTGAGCCTGAAAATGGATGTTGTAGGAGCAGAGATGGGAAAGGAGCAGGGTGCCAGGAGAGTGGAGCTGGTACCCTGTTGGCTCAGGTTGGCGTGGCTTGAGTTTGGGATGTCCTGGCTGTGCTCTGGGATGGATGCTGCATCCATCAGCCTTGGGTCTTTCTCAGCTTGTACTTTCGAGTCCCAGGCATCATACTGTGAGCTACTGTGGGGCTTCCAGCCTGTTTCCACCAGCATCCTGATCTCTCCTGCCGAAAATCCTTGGAGCGAGCAGAGGAGATTCCCATGGGAGCCAAACCCTGCCTTGGCATGGTGGATTTATGAACAACCGTGCACCTTTTTGGGGTTCAACAAAACCGAGTTGCTCCAAATCCCACCCTCTCCAGCTACTGGGCTTTGGAGGGGCTGGAGGATGGTGAATCATACCCCTGGGGCTAGGCTGCTCACCATAGGATGGGGAGCTCACCTGGATGGTGGTACCCGGTCCAAGCATCCCTGTGCCGTTGGGAGGATGGGTGACTTAGCACGTTTCCCCAGCCCTGCTCCCCCCATGCTTCCCTCTTGGCCTCTTCCTCCAGGAGCCCTGACACTAATGCAGCGGGAGTGCGGGATTGATGGGCGGCAGCCCTCCAACGGGGCCATCCGTCTTGATTAAATTAGCCCTAATGGCTCTGTGCTGACTCGCTCGAGCAGCCGCGCTGCCGGCATCGGGAAGGGACCTGCTGGAGACCCCACTGGGTCCATCCCCTCCTTTCACCCTCTTGCCCTCCTTCCCTTGCTTTGCTGGATCCTAAGCAAGTGGCTGAGTCTGGCCTGGCTGCAGGGTGAGGGTGGATCCCCACCTGTTTCCCCAGCCAAAAGCCTGCCAGGAACTTGGGGTTCCCAGTGCTGCAGTCCTGCACCCACCCAGAAGCAGGATGATGGGGTGATGCGCTTCCCCATGGCTCTCCCCATCCCCAGCGCCGTGGTGCTCAGAGCTGATGGGGGACCTTCCTGCTTCCCCCAAAGCAAAAGGAACCTTGGGGCTTGCTGGGATGGAAATCCCAGGCTATTTATTAGCATCTCCTGCTGTAAACCAGGGAGTGAGGGGTAAGCCTGGCAGGGTGATGGTGACACCAGCCTCACCAGTTCTAGCTGCCCAGCTCCATCCTGCCCTCCCAGCCAGCCCAAGGGCTGCAGCCCCACAGCATGCCCACATCTCCCCCTGCGTTTAAACCCCACGTATTTCCCACTTGCTGCTTTGCTGCAGCAACACCGAGCTCGAGCAGCTTGAAACTGCTGCCCTGGCAGAGCACTGCGCTGGGGAGGGGGCCAAGACTGGGGATCCTATAGCTGCTCCCACTGCTCTCACCGGTGCCTCTATGCCTTGTCCTGGCCTGTGTCCAGCTCCCTGCCCCAGCCCTGCAGCCAATTTCCAGCCTGCCCAGCATGTTAATTATCATTATTGCCGGAGGGAATGGATGGAGCTGGGGGGCCGGAGCAGGGAGCCTGGGGCTGGCACCGCTGCCAGGGACTAAGGGGATTGGGAAAGCTTCCCATGAGTGATGGGCATGGTGGGGTGGAAGGAGAGGAGCCCTCAAAGAGGAGCAAGCCAGGGTGTGAGGGGCTGCCTGATAGGCTGAAGGGAGCAGTGTTTTGGGGTTAGGATGCTGCTGACTGCCCCTTGTTCTTTGGGTGGTTGTGATCACCATACCCACCATGCAGGATCTTGTTCCCTGTGATCTGCAAAACCCTAATCCCCACTGGATTCATCCATCAGGACTCAGAACAAGGCCCTGCAGTGCTTTTCACCTGGGGATTGTTGGTTAAAAACAAAAGTGGTTTTATTTGTGTTTTGATTTCACCAAAGTGTTAGTTAAAATTTACTGTGGGGTTGGTGCAATGGGATGAGATGGGGAAACTGGTTTGGAGAGGGAAGGCAGCACTGCCAGCATCACCCTGGGATGCTCTGGAGTTCAGGGGTGTTTGGGAGCAGCGAGGGGAAGCACGACGCTCCTTTGCTGTGCTGAGGAGAGGATGGGAGCTGGGGATGAGGAGCATCGCTGCTCCAGGATGCTGCCAGTGGGAAGAGGAGAGGGAGTGATTGCTGATCCCAAACCCATGTTGGGAAGCCAAGAGTGAAGAGAAGGCTGGGAAGGAGTGGTAGGCGATGCAAAAGGGAGATGGGGCACATGGGGAAGCTTCATGGGTTTGATGTGACCCGCTGGCTGCATGGCAGCCAAGCTGAGCCGTGTTGAGCATCACTGTTGGGGCTGGAGGGCTCCTGGCTGTGACTCCTTGAGCGAAGCCCACGAATCCCCAAAAAAGGAGCAGGCAGCAGCTCTGGGATCTCGCAGGGTGAGGAGGAAGTCTATCAGAAACTACAGACGGTGGCTGGTTTGCATCTCCCTCTGGCTGGAAGCCAGCCGGGGTTGTGAGCCCACTGCAGCATCCCTCTGTGTCCCTGCCTCCATGGGGGGGGCAGAAAAAGGCTGCTGGAGCAAGGTTCCACTTTGACCCTGTCCGAAAAGGCCTCGCTGTTATAAGGACAGAGTGACCTGGAGGCACCCAAAGCCTCCCGAATGGCTTAAAATAACGCTCACCACCACGAACCAAACTTGGACTCCAATCAATCCTTAACAAAAAATAGAAATCTCAGCCTGCGATAAAGGCAGAAGCGGTTCAAATCCCAGCCCTCCTCTCACCTCACGCAGACCCTGCCCCTCATAAAGCAGCCGAAAGCGGAGCGAAGCCTCCGGGGACGGCGGTACCCGCCATCGATTTTTCATGGAAGGCGCCCAGAAAGGACGGTGATGGACTGCGGGGCCGCAAGCCCCCGACCGCAGCAGCCGGCGCGGGGGAGCTGAGATGGATCCATGGGGAAAGGGTTGTTGCTTCGTCCTGGTTGTGGCTCTCGGAGCTGGGGCCAGGCTGGGAAAAGCAAGCGGAAGCCATCAAGGTAAAGGAGAGGAAGCGAGGAAGAAGAAGGGCCGAAGGAGTCGGGTGAAGCAGCCATTAGGAAAGTGCTGATGCAGAGGTTCACTTGTGTCTACGGGCAGAGTTGGAGTAGTTGCTGTTCACGGACAAAGGCAGTAGGAGGGAGTGGAGCTTTGTAGAAGCTGGAGCCTGTCTCACTGGGTGTCTGTGTTTCATTCCCTGTCAAAAGGCTGGGAGCTGGAGAGAGGAGAAGGGAGGGGTGGTGGTGGTGGTGGAGGGGGGGGGAAAGCAGGGAAGCGGCGAGCTGCAGCGCTCGCTCAGGATCAGATAGCAGGGAAACCAATAGCAGCGAGAAAGGAGGCAGGAAAAAAAACCGGCAGAAGAAAACCAACCCACATCAACCAACCAACCCACCCACCCTGCACGCTGGGGCTGAACCAGGCAGGTCCCTGCCAACTCCACAGCACGCAGCAAGCAGGGAAGAAGTCCACCCTCCCCGGGCAGGAGCGGAGTTGAGCCCGAGAGGATATTTGATGACACTTTGGCGACGATGGGTCCCCCAGCATCTTCCAGAGCCCGTTTGTGGCTGAAGGCTCTGAAAGCGCAGAGGGAGTTTGAAGCGAAATTCACCTGAGTCTGGATCTTTTGCTCGCTGGGATTTATCTGTTTTTATTCTTTATTTCCTCCGGGGGGTGGCAGGGGGAAACCAAACCAAGAAAAACAAACGCGTGGGGTTTATTTTTTTATTCAGAATCTCCCCCTTTTACATATTTTTTTTTTAATTTAATTTTTGTTTTTCCCTTTTGGAAGAAGATACGTTTATTATTTCCACCCCCCCCCCACCGCTCCCCCCCCCAACAGTGGTTGGAATGGAGGGGTTGGGTCTGTGCCTAAGAAGCAGCAGCCGAACGTCGGTCCTGGAAGAAACCCGAGTGGATCTGGGGTCCCCCGCCAGCTAACTCTCCAGGACCTGCAGCCCCACGGCCGGGGCGGGGGGGCACGGCTGGATGCAGTGAGAGGTAAGTGACAAGCTCCAAGCGCCTGCCTGCCACAGAGCCACTGCTCCTCCAGCTCCGTCTCCATCCCAAGTCAGAGGCAAAAACAGCAGTCTCATAGTGAGTCAATCACTTCCACCTATTGCAGCCCTAATGGGGAAATCAGACGGGGGAAGTTTCGCACTCCGTCACCCCTGTACCCAAAATGCCAGTTTGGGGATGGGGAAAGAGGGGGTGGATTTTACCAAGCTGACCACTATCACTATACCGATACCACGGGCCCCCTCCCTCCCTGCCTACCCAAAGGGTTTGCTGTTGGCTTTTTGGGAGCGCCGGTGCCGCGCTTGCCTCCGCTCGCTTCCCACATCCAGCTGGCTTTCCCAAGCCAAAACTTTTGCACACTGCCTGGTTTCGGGAATGCCCACGGCAGGGCAATGCCCCCGTGTACGTGCCCGCATCCGTGTGCCCGCGCGTGTGCGATGCGCGCTCGCGTGACCCTCTTCTTCCTGGCTAACCTGGACCATCGCTGGGGTGAGCTGATGTGAGAGCAGAGGGGTTTGTGTCTGTGTGCTTCGAAGGCAAACTGCAAACCGCAAGGAAGGAAGCTGAGGGGAGGGGGGGGAAGGCAAAGGGAGCCGACAACGACAGCAGCAGCAGCAGCATAAATTGCATCACTGTAATAGTATCGGCGCGGAGCACGAGCCAGGCTAGTAAAATGGTCCACAAAATGAGCTGTACTCAAGTGCCTCCAGTTAGCAGCACCTGCACACGCCTTCTCTGGGTGCTGGAGGCTATCTGTATTTTTAGCAGCCTCTCTTAATTATAGAGCAAAGAGTGTTCGAGGAGGGGGGAATGGTGTGTATTTAGCAGCATCCCTTCCCAGGCGCGTCTGCACTGAATATGAGCACAAAATCACCAAAACAAGGGTTTTGTTTTTTCCTTCTCTCCCCCTTCCTGCACTTGTGGTATAGAACCACCTGTTTAGCAGCGGTGTCGGCAAATGAGGGCTGGGTTTTCTCCTTTCCCATTCTTAGAAAGCGTGGCGAAGACTTTGCTTGCGTGTGGGAAGGATGGGAAGCGGTCCTGTTGCACCCCGAATCAACCCTGGCCTCCTAGGGGCTGTGAGACATCCCTGCTCCCAGCCCGGGGGTGACACTGGTGGGGATGGGGACTCTCGTGCCAGGTCTTCCCAGGGCTGTTTTACAGCTCATTGCAAAGAAAACCAAGCCCAAAGCCTGCAACAACTCATTTTGCTTCTATAAAGCTCCTTCTCCTCATCCCCTTCTCCGCCAAACTTTCCAGGGCCTTTTGTTCCGAACAGGAGGTGAAATTCCCTTTGTGTGAGCACAAAGCAATGGAGCTATCAGAAAATAATGAAAACAAGGCTAAAAAACCCCATAATATAATAGTGATACATTCCTTGCCTGCTCCTTTCAGGCCTGGAATAACAGTGAGTGTTCCATCTGTGCTGGATAAGCACTGGCTTTGCTGGGGGAGGCACCTTAAAGGCTGCTTTATTTCTTCCTTCTGATTTATAGGCTCTAAAATCCACTATTACCTCTGCTGCTCTTTACCTGAAAGAGTTGCTTTATCTATGGCGTCAAAGTGGGTTTTTTTCCGAGCCCTGAGATGACCCCAGGGAATATGGCAAATCCCATGGGATCCGTCGGGGTGGGATGGCAGCGTTCCCCCTGGTGTGGTGTTTTGTGGGCATATCTATGGCTTGTGGGTTCCCGCATCTCCCCACCATCCATCCGAGGCTGTGGAAGCATCATCCCTGGCAGTGTGGTGGGAATGGTTCTCCAATACGGATAAACTTCGGAGGAGCTGTCGAGGGAACTGCACCATGAGCTAAAACCTGGCATTTCCTTCCCTGTTGGGGTCTGGGTTTGGAGTGTGAATGTCACTGGGAGCTTCACCCAACCTCTGTGCAGGTAGAGGAGAGGGCAGCGTGGCACTTGGGAGGATGCTGTCTCTAGAAGGAGCGGGAGCGCCGCCGCTACGAGGGATGGATCCATCCCCTTCTCCTGTCACCACTCGGGATGTGGCACACGGAGCAGGCACCTTATATAAGCAGTGATGGCAGCGCTGTGCCCTGGCCGTGCTCTGCCATAATGCTCCACCACTGCCAGCCCCTATGGCCTTGGCTGCCTCCCTTAACCCCTGTTTTGGGGGTCCCCTCTGGGTGCAGGAGCTGTTGCATCACTGGGTGGCCCATAATCCTTGCTATTGACCGGGGGTACCAGGGCAGTGAATGGCTCCAAGCCATTGTCTGTGCTTTCTGCTTAGTTCATGGTTGCATCTTTACGGCACTGGCTCCATGGTCTCCGGGCCTGGGGAGGTGCTCTTGGGGCTTAAGCCCCTTTATTAGGCTCTTCTGCACCCTTTGGTTAAGGTCCAGCCCTGTTTGGGTTTGACAGTGCAGGGCAAGGCTGCTTGTGGGTGAGAAGGGAGAAACCACCCTGGTTTGCTCCCATTCCTGGTGCTGCCTCGCTGCAGGAGCTGGGAGCTGTCCTCTGAGCGTGGGGAGATGGGCTGGGGAAGGACCTGTGTCCCTGTCCCTCTGTCCCCACTGCATGGCCTCAGTGCCCATCCATCCAGCTGTCCTGCTCCCAGTGTGTCTGGAATGGAAGGAAGGAAGGGAGGGAAAAATGAGCATCAAGGGAGCCCCTGCATCCCAGGGCCCACTCCAGCTCTAAGTTGGGGTGGGAGGGTGGTGGGTGCCTGGTGTTGCTCCCCACAGCTCCGTTTGACTGTGGGTCTGTCACCTCACTGGGACATGCCCCTCTTTTCCCATTCCTGGCTTATTCCCTTGTCCTAGCTCGGTCCTTCAGTGCCAGCTTTGATGCTTTGGTCCCAGCTCCTGATCCCCAGCTCGCTCCCTCGTTCCCAGCTTGCAGCGAGGCAGGAGTGCCGGTGGGCGATGGTTTTCTTGCAAAGCTCTTTCAGATTCCCCCGTTGGACTTTTGAAGCATCTGGTATCACTATCGCAGCGTCATTATGAATTAATTAACATTAATTTCCTGTTCTGGTATCTCCTATTGCTGGGAGCCTTTGCCTGGGCTTTCTTCCCTTCTCCCCACCTCCAAAAAGGAATGGCCAGATCCAGACCATGCCTGGCAGAAGGCCAGGGAGAAGCCACATGGTTGGGGGGCCATGGGCTCCCTATCCCTGTCCTGTGCCATAGCAGGGAATGCTGCCGGCTCTCTGCCAGTCCATGAGCCAGGGTAGGGCTTGGTCCTGGGGGAGCCCTGGTGCTGCCAGCACTGCCTGCCCGCTCCCTGTGCTTCCAGGATGGATGATGCCCACTGTGCCATCCCTCACCTCTGCTTCCCTGCAAGGCAGGTGATGCTGGGGCTATCCCACAGGGGCAGAATCTCCCCTTTAACTCTGGGAAGCCCTGATCCTGATTCCCCAGACTGCACTGGAAGCAATAGGGATGCTCTCCTCAGGGATGCTGCCCAAGGGTTGTTAACACCAAGGATGCTGTTCCCCAGGCAGCACTGGAAGCAATAGGGATGCTCTCCTCAGGGATGCTGTCCCAGGGTTGTTAACACCATGGGTGCTGTTCCCAAGGCATTCTGATCCTAAGGAAGCTGACCACAGGGGTGCTGTCCCAGGGATGCTAATGCCAAGGATGCTGACCCCAGGAAGGCTGTCTCTAGGTTTGCTGACCCTCTCGAGACGCAGGGATGGGGAATACACACAGCAGGCTGGGAGAGAGGCCGGGATCCTTTTCCCTGGCTGCATTCATCCTGCTCCATGAGTCACTCTGAGGGAGGCGCAACCCAGGAATCACAGCCTGGCCACCCAGCTCCATCCCTCAGCTCCCACCTACATGGGTGAGCCCCGGTAAAGTTGGGGCTGAGGGTTCCAGAGGACTCAGTGGGATGGGAGCGCATCACCCGTTGCCCCCCAGCTGCATCCCACCCCATCTCCAGCCCCACAGCTACACAGCCCCCAGCACACACAGCACACACCCCACACCCCCCACTGCTGCCCCCCTGCCACCACCGTGTGCCCCTCATCAGGGCCACCCTGATCCCCTTTGCACCCCTTGCAGTGTGAGCTGAGTTAACGGGGGGTCCCCCCCTTTGCTCCATGACCCCGGGGCCGGGCTGGGGTAAGGGGGGGCAGCCCCCCAGATGGGGTGGGGGGTAACCCCGGTGTCCTACATCCCCGGAGCCCGGCTGGGGCTTACATAACGGCGGTGCTGCAGTGTGCTCTGCTCAGCGCCAGTGCCACCGGCAGAGCTGCAGCGCGGAGCATCTCCCTGGATAGCTGCTTTTTGGGGAGAGGAGGGAGGGACGGAGGCACTTGAGGAGCAGGAGAGCCCCAGGGGATGGCTGGGCACTAGGGATGTGGCCTCTGCACCCAAGCCTGTCTGCTCAGTGACCTTGGGAGCCAGAGTTCCCCCCCCCCCCGGATGGTAGTACCTGGTGGAAGGAGGAGATGGGGAGGAGGAGAGCAGAACGAGCCCTGCTCTGGTGTTAAGGGAGGGATCAGGGTATAGACCCTGTTGGCATCCCCTGCCAGCCGTGCTCCCATCTCTGCCCTGCTCAAAGAGCATAGCCCTGCTGTGCAGGTGGGGAAACTGAGGCAGGAGGCTGTGGTCTCCTGGGGGAACAGGTACCAGGGTTGTTCTGGATGGGGAGGAGGAGATGGGACATTACCAGCCTCTTGGATACCCTTGAGCTGGAGGAGCCCTGGTCCAGCTTTAGCTCTGCCCTCAATGTCCCTGCTTGGGGCTGGCATGTAGGGGCAAGGACCGGCTGATGCTCAGTGCAGCATCTTTGCAGGGAGATGCTGTATGTGCTGTGGACCGGTGATATGGGGTAGGGGGGACAGCAGGCAGGCCACAGCATCCTTTGAGCCTCTGGCTTGGGTACCCAGAGAGGAACAAGGTGCCGGAGCAGGGAGCATGAAAGAGAGACCTTATTGCCAGGTTGTGCAGAGGCCGTGGTCTGGTGGGGGTCTGTGTGATCGATGCCAAATGCTGGGGTGCATCCGGAGCTGCCTCAGTGCCGGCAGCCACTGGGAGAACTGGGGTTAATGGGTGGGCTCAGGTTGGTACTCACTGAGGGTCCCGCTCCATCCAAAATGTCATCACAGCTGCACTCTGACGTGGCTCGATGGATGCAGGAGGAAGATTTGGGCCCCAGCTCCGTCCCAGTTGTCACCTAATGCTATGGGGACCTGGCAGGTCTCTGTCCCATCCTGAGGATGCTGGGTCACCTGGTGCTGCACCTCCATGGTGCCTCACGGCCAGTGCGAGGTGGCCTCAAGTAGGGGCAGATGCCACCACCCCTGGGTGCTGCCTGCTTGACAGGGCAGTGTGGACATAGAATCATGGAATCAGCCAGGTTGGAAAAGGCCTTTAAGATCACTGAGTCTAAGCATTACCCCAGCACTGCCTAACCCATCACTGCAGGAATACCCGGTATGATCCCGGTGTGAATATGGTGTTACCCAGCAGTGAGAGCCAGGACTCCCAAGATCCCCATCCTCCCTGTCCCATTCTGCCCATCGCTCCCTGGTGTTTTTCCCCGGCCCCAGTGCCGTGGATCCCAGCTTCCCACTGGTTCCCCATCCAGCCCTGTCATCTACGGTGCATGGCACAGGGACCCTGCACCCCGAAGCCGGGGGGGGAACCAAGGACGCCGGTGAGCTCATCCCTGCTGCCCGGGCTGGGAAAATCATTGCATTGTGCTCACTGCAAGAGGCTCAAAGGCCTTTGGTTCCCTTTTAGGACATGGTTGGAAAGGAGCCACTGGAACAACCGCCAGGAAAAATAAGCCTTCAGTAGCAGCCGCTTTCTCTGTGAGTTTGGAGGGATCCAAGTGTGGATCCTTCGCCTTGGGGAGCCCTTTGGGGAGCCCCCAGTGCTTGGCTGCAGGGATAAAGCTCCCCCAGTTCAGGCCCTTCTTTTGTGAATGCCAAATCCGGCCCTGCCAGGTGATTCCCATGTTTGGGAAAGGGGGATTGGGTGCTGCTTGGATCCTGCTGCCTGTTGTCTCTGGAATCCTGGCACTGGGAATCCCCCCGGGCTCTGGGATACCGGGAACAGTGGGGTCCTGCTCCCCGGTGCTATTGTAGTGTGGTTCTGAGCCGGGCTGAGAACTCACTGCAACTCACTGCACACGAGGGCCAGCTAATCTCCATCTGACAGCAAGTCATCCTTCCTGCCGCGCTGAAGGCTGTAATGACAACATGCTCAAAGGGGCTGATGAATTAAGTGCATCTTATAAATACACCAGATATTAAAATTCCCGTGTAATTACAGAGCAATGGATTATGTGTGCTGCTGAAGGGGAAGCAGCTCCGCAAAGGAATTACAGTTCCAGAGGAGGGCCAGGGGAGTGGAATCACGCAGGGCTCTGCTCTGAGGGTGGTGGAAAGCCAGGGGCCCGGTTGGAGCTGCAGTGGGAGCGGTGCCGAGTGGCACCGGGGCTCTGCCGGCACCGAGGGCTTGTCCAGGATGCTGCAGGGGTTAAGGAAAGCGATTGGGACTTGCAGGGCACAAAGGGAAAGGGCTTCGGGCTGCTTCATCCCTGCTTCTGCCGGCGGGGAAAGCGCCCTGCTCCCCACAGCTGGGGCTGGGGTCCGTGCATCGCTTGCCCCTGCACCCGCGGCTCAGCACTTCCATGGGCACACACGAACACTGTGTGTGATACAGAGAGCGCTTGAGCAGAGCAAAGGGGAGAGAATCTGACCAATCCTTTTCCTTTTCCTTTTCCTTCTCCTTTTCCTTTTCCTTCTCCTTTTCCTTTTCCTTCTCCTTTTCCTTTTCCTTCTCCTTTTCTATTTGCTTTCTCTTTTCCTTCTCCTTTTTATTCTCCCTTTCCTTTTCCTTTTCCTTCTTTTCCATTTGCTTTCTCTTTTCCTTCTCCTTTTTCTTTTCCTTTTCCTTCTTTTCCTGCTCCTTTTCCTTTTCCTTCTTTTCCTTCTCCTTCTCCTTCTCCTTCTCCTTCTCCTTCTCCTTCTCCTTTTCCTTCTCTTTCTCCTTCTCCTCCTTTTCCTTTCTCTCTTCCTTCTTTTCCTTCTCCTTCTCCTTTTCCTTCTCCTTTCTCTTTTCCTTCTCATTTTCTCCTTTTCTTTCCATTTCCTTTTTCCCTTTCCCTCTCCTCTCCTCTCCTCTCCTCTCCTCTCCTCTCCTCTCCTCTCCTCTCCTCTCCTCTCCTCTCCTCTCCTCTCCTCTCTTCTCCCTATTTTTCCTTTCTCTTCTTCTTCTTTATCTTGTCCTTTTCACTTTTTATTATTATTATTTTCCTTTCCCCTTTCCTTTCAGCATTTCCCATTTCCTTTTTTCCTTTTATCCCTTTCTCTTCCCTCTCAGGGCCATGCCCTGCAGGGCTGCGAGCTCCAGGCAGAGGCTGCCATGTACACCCGAGTGTCCCCTTACAGGCGAGGCAGTCACTCACATCCTCACTCCTTACTTTCCAGTGTCAGTGACACGGGGCGGGGGGGGGTCTCCCTGATGCTTTCAGACCCCTCCCATGGTGAGGGGCTGCCACCAGCAATGGGGCCCAGGTGAGGAGCATCCCCAGCACCATTTGGCTGTGGGGCTGCTGGAGCAAAGGCTCCTGTCTAATGAGCCGGCGCCCGTTTTCCCATTAATTACATGGTAATTAATGGAGTGGTGCCATCGTCAGACAATTAAGTAGTGTTGGCCCGGCTCTAATAAGGGCAGGGAGAAAGCAGAGCATGGGATGCTGTGTGATGGAGCGAGGCTGCATTGAGGCACTGGCATGTGGGTACCAGCCAAAACCCTGCGAGCACCATTGACCCGTCCCAGGTAGTGCCGCCTCCTCCTCCTCTTCCTCCTCCTTAAAGGGACAAGAGTCCCACAGGATCATGGTCCCCATCACATCCCTGACCACAGCCCGGTGCTTGGTGGGGAGATGGGGCTGTGGGATGCCTGCAATGGCGCTGGTGCTCTAATTAGCAGGATCTGGCAATCGGCACCGTTCTCCCAGTCATTAATTATTATTAATTATTTGTTATGCAAATAAAGTTGAAGAGCACAGTGCTGGAGGCAACACAGACAAAAACAGTCCCAGCTCCAAGCAGTTTATGTAACTGGTGGGTGAGTGGGTATCACAGCAGGACACAGAGCATCCAAGGGCTGTCCCCTGAACAGGGGCTGCTGCACATCAGCATCCCCGGGATCTGGGGATGCTTAAATGGCATCAGTGCTGCTGGAGGGGATTGCAGGGTTGAAGGGTGTGGGCTGTAATAGGGGAAATGGTGCTTTTAAGGTGAATGAGGGCATGAGGGGGGAAAAAGGGGAATGAGGGCAATGGGGGGACCCAAAAGCGGAGGGTGAATGTGTTGGGGATAAGTGTCCAAGGCAGCTGCTGCAGGCAGAGATGGGAAAAGCGATTACTGGGTGGGTTTTGTGGGTGCTGAGGGGATCCCATCCCACCCCTTTCCCTGTGCTCTGTCCCAGAGGGCGGTGTCTAGGGAAAAGGTGGGATGTTCACAAACGATGCTGTTCCAATAAGTGGCAGTTTCCTGCCAGGACCTGGCTGTGCGTCCCCCCTGCTTGGCTGCCGATGGCTCCGGGGTGTTATTTCAGTGCTCCCCACCCTCCTTTTTCCTCCACCCCATGGCTCTCTGCCCCATCCAGGGCTCCCTTCCCCTCATGTGCCTCCAAGCTTGTTACGGACCCTGTATGCAACCACTCATCACATCCCTGTGTAATGGAGCGATAACGCTGGCAGCGCTGTGCCGCAGGGACATGGACTGGTGCCGGTGGAGCCCAACCCCTACCTGAGCAGTTGGAAAGGGAACTGAGGAAAACTGGAAGTTAAAGAGAGGAAGGAATTAATAAGGATCCTGCCTCGACCACAATGGCTTTGTTTCAGGAGAGCTGATACCACACGCTCGCTAATGCCGCTCCTCAAAGGCCTTTGGGAAGCAGTGGGGTTTTGGCGATGCTCAGGTACATTTTTGGTTGCAAGTGCCCGTTAAAGCTGTGCTTGGTCCATGCCCATGATGTCCCTTGTCATCCGGCTGCTGTCCCCAGCCAGGCTCTGCAGCTCTCATCATAAAGCATCATCCCAGCAGGCGCAGATTTGGGGTGAGAAACCCTGTATTCCTCCATCCCAGGGAACGCACCCTTTAGAGGAACATTTCTTTAGGGAGCATTCAAACAGGGCTGGGAAAACAGCAGGGCTCAGAGCTGCGGCCGACGTCCCAGCAAAGCTCTCCCATTATTCCCGTGCCCGATATCCACTGGGAGCTCAGCCTGTTTTCTTGCCTCTCCCCTGCAGGAATCAGCTCTGGTTGCTGCCAGGGTTATCTCCATCCTCCAGCTTGCTGCATGCTCTGCTAGTTCACCATCCCTGTGCGGGCTGGGGCTCGACCCCGACCGTGCAGCACTGCTGCTGCAGAGGAGGACGATGTCTTTGTTATCCCACCACCAACAACGGGTTTGCAGATATAATCTGGAGCAATATTGGGGATTCATGGAGGTACCCCCCTGCTGCCACAGTTGCCTGGGCACTCGTATGTGCTCACTGCCCCATCCTGAGTGCAAGCTGGTGGCCATAGGGAGGGCTAAAGACAGATGCCTGCTTCTAATAGAGCTCGGCTCCCGTCGTGAGCTGTGCTTATCCTCACCCACTCCAGATGATAACGGTGGGGATGCTGCCACTGGACAGACCTCGTGGTAAACATGAAGGTGAAAGAACAGGGCTCCAGCTCCATATCCATGCACCAGCCTCACTTTGCCATAATAAGGATGCTCTAAGGAGCCCCAAACACCTCTTGCCTGAGACCTGTCCCCATAGGGGGGATATGAGGGGCTGTGGGGAGGCAGCAATGTGGAGGGCTGGGGCACAGCAGGAAGGAAGCGCTCAGCGAGGACACAGCCAGCACTGCGTGCACGTCCTTACATGTGTGCTATTTTCAGCTTGACGGGGAGCAGGCCAAGTTCTCCAACAGATTGAGTTTGGAGCTCAAATCCTCCTCTCCTCCTTCCCGCTGCCCAGCACCCACTGCCTGCAGGCATGGGGAGTCCAAGTGTGCCCAGGGCACCGCGCTCTGCCCCGCTCAGTCTGCATTCCCACCGGGAGATGCACGCGCGCTGCATACACCTTCCCAATGCTGCTGCTGCTGCTGCCTGGATCCTCATAGCAGTGCCACAGGATCTCACCCTGCTCACCGGGAAGCAGCTCCAGCTTCTCCCCTTCCTGCTTCAGGCTGGTTCAGAGACCAGCACCAAATCCATCCCCACTCCATCATGGACCTGCCTTTGGCTTCGCACTCTCGTGCACGCTCCCACCCGCTCTCTCCTTGCTTGTTTTCCCTAAGCAGGAATTATCCCTCCTTCCTCCTCTCCCCAAATCATCCCTCCTTTTGCCACCTCCCCTCTCCCCCATCACTGTGACCCTTCCAGAAGTGCAGCTGCTTTTGCGGCCGTGTCCTCACCCTGCTTGAAATGCAGGGAAGAAATCCATGTGCAACTTGTGTCTCAGCACCCTGTAATCATTGTGTCAGCCGAAAGGCACTTTTGTCAAACTCCCACAGGCAAACCAGGAGGGGATGGATTGGGGGGAGGCATCTGACACCACTCTCTGCTTGTTTTCCCCCTTCTTGCATCCTGGGTTTTGCTTTACGGGTGGGATGAGCGTTGGGTTTTCCTCTCCTTTCCCTCTCTTGGTGCTTCAGTGACTGTTCGGAATGAGGGAAAGGAATAAGGAGAGTGAGGCTGGAGAAAGAGCATGGCCAAAGGCTGGGTTTGCTCACAGAATGCACTTATGCAATGGGAGGAGAGAGCCGTGTGGTCCGGCTGGAGAAGGGTTTCCAGCAAGGACTAATGGAGCCCCAGGCTCCATTACCTGGGATGGCCCCAAGAGCAGCCCTGGCCCCTTTGGGTGCTGGGAGGCTTTAAATGGCTCCTTCTGTGTCACACATGCGCTGCTCGGGGTGGGGGGGTCTTTACAGCAGGGGGTTAATGTCACGGTTTTGATCCATCCTGAGCAAACAAACTGGGCTGCAGCGGCTGCTGTGCCCAAACCTGGAGCGGTTCCTTTCTCCAGAGCTGAATCCCCAAATAGGATGTGGTTGCTTCAATATCGTGTCCCCCACATCCATAGGAGTGCTTGTGTCCCTTTCTCAGCCCCTTCAGCATCCCAATGAGTCAGGGGTCGCAAGCCTCCGGCAAAGGGTTTGAGGGTATCTCTTATAGGAGGTGGTTTGTGTGGTCTTGAGGATAGACTCTGCTTTACCCCAGCATGGGATAGGCGGGTGGGATGCGGGGACAACAACAAGTATGGGGACCGCTGATGTGGCTCTCCTCTCCCTGCTTTGTTTCTGGCCTGTGCTTGCCTGAGCCTCGGGGCGAGCTGCCTTTGCCAGCCTGCGTCATGCGAGCACCACGGGGAGTTTGCCCAGAGCCGATCCGTTCTCCCCAACCTTTCCACTAATGAGGAAGCAAATGCCTGGGATGGCTGCGGCGCTGGAAGGTCAGAGCCATTGCATCCCAACGGCCCCACGGTCCTATCCTTCCTTGTGTTTTTTCCTATGTCTTTAGTGATGTTTTGGGGTGCAAAGAGAGCGATCGAGGTGCTCCATGGAAATGGTGTGTTGAGGCGGGTACCAGCAGCTGGAAAAATGCTGATCCATAAAGGAAAGCGCTCACGGAGCCCTGCCTAACGAACAGGTTGTTAACTCGGCGTGAAGGGTTTGCAGGTCTCAAACACATTCAAACCCCCCCAAAACTCGCTTGCAAACGCTGCTCACCTAATTAGGGTACCGGCAAAGACTCATCCATCCTTATGTGTCCAGCGTGTCCTCATCAGTGCATGTGAAATTCAGGCCATCAAACACTCGCAGTTGACGCCGCAGCAAAGTGCTCCCGTCCGGAGACAGGTCTTTAAATCATCCCTGAGCACTGGGGAAATTGCAGACAGCTCAAGAGTGGAAAATGAAAAGGCAAAACCTTCTTCCCGGAGCTTTCGGCCTGAATTATTTGCTCAGCTTTAATAATAACTTACACACAAGCCAAACTGAAGCGGCTCAGATGAGTTTCCTAGGGGAAACCAGAGGATGCTGCGGTGTGGTACCTGGTCCGTGGCTCCTCCGGCAGCCTTTGGGGATGGGAAATGGTGTGCTCTGGGAAGATGGGCTGGGAAAAGAGGGGAAAATAAACCCGCTTTATAATGTGTCTTGGTGCAGTATCCGGATGCTTTTCATGTGTTTGACTGAGGGAAAAGCAGTGGTGGGGATGATCCCGTCGCTTCCATAGGCTGATACTTGGCAGGCACCAGCAGGGCAAACTCTGGACTGTTTTCCTTGTGTTACTCCAGGCTGGTTTAACTACATCGGGCTTGTTTAGGATGAATCACTCCAGCACTGCTGGCTGTGACCTGCTGGCCACTGCGCTTGCTGAGCTTCTGCATTTCCCCTTTTACTGGTAGAAATGAGAGGTTGCTTTATTCTGCCTTTTTCTCTCCGAGATCACAGATTGCAAACAACGATTGCCTTAAACACAGGCTATTTCACAGCCCGCTGGTGCTTTTGGGGATGGGATGGCTGGGTGTCCAGCACTGATGACACCAGGAGCCAGGCCAGTGCTGTGTTGACATGGTCCAATGGGTGCCTTAATTTAACTCCCCATGATTTAACTCTCCATAATTCAACTCTCCCGATTCTCATCTTTATCTTTTACAATGAAGAAAAGTGGGGCGATACCAAGTGTTTTGTTCCTGCCAACGGCTCTCCTCCTAGAGAGGCAATGCCCAGGCTGGATCCTGCTCTGTTACGATGGATCCCATTTTCTCTTGTGCCCAATTTTGCAGGGTCACAAGGCCCACAAGGAGCTGTTTGCCCGTAGCTGAACCCATCTCCCTTGATTTATTGGTTTCTGTTTGCTGCTTTTTCACCTCTTTCATTTCCATTGGTGTTATTTATAGCAGGGCCAACCCTGCTCCCCTGCCTCCTCTCCCTCCTACCTCCCTGGGTTCTGCCTTGAGGAGGCAGGTGGCTTGTTCCCAGCAAAGGATAATGTCAAGGCTCTGCTCAAGGGCACAGGTATAAAACTTCCTGCAGGAAGAATTGGATGCAGAATAGCCAAACAGGGCAGATTCAGGGGAGCAACCAGGGATGCACTGAAACGATCTCCCCTGCTTGCTTCCAGCTCCATCCCATTGCTTGTGCGACCCATAAATTCTTTGCAAGGAAAATCTAAACTGCCGATCCTTCACCCTCTGGGTTGGTCTGGGACCTGATTTGGGCACTTCTTGCAATAGCAAAGTATCAGCTTTTCCCTCAGCTTCTTCCCTATGTGACTCCCATAAGAGCCCTGAGGAGTCTGGTGATACCAAGCCGCATCCCCTGGGACAGCGCAGGGTCTGGGTGCATGGTGTGGATAGGCAGGAAGGTCTCTGGGAGCCTGGAGAACAAATCCACATCTGCCTGGCTGCTGGCAGGATGCAGCAACCTTTCCCCCACATGGAAAACGTGCTTTTAGAGTAAAAAAAACCCAAAACAACACCAGGAAAAAAAGGAGAAGTCAGGAGCTGCGATGCCATCTGTGTTTGCAGCATCGCGCAGCGGGGACAAGCCGCCCGAGCAGGCTGCCGTGCACAGAGCCCCCTGAGTATCTATACAAGAGGTGGTAGGAGCCTTCCTCCTCTCGTCCTCCCCCTCGAAAGGAATGTCCTGTTTCTCTCGGGAACAACTTATCTCCTTGGCATCTCTCTCTTTGGAAGCTTTGATTTGTTTTCCAACTGTGGCTCTCCAGCCTCAGCAGCATGTCATGGATATTTCCCCCCCTCCATGGTTCCCCTCCCGTTGATCCCAAGGGAAAGGCTGGTTGGAAACCTCCCCGGCAGCCCTGGCTGGAAAGGTTTGGGGCAGCGGGTTGCCAGTGCATTTGTTTTCCTCTATGGGGCTTCAAAAAGTGATGGGTTTTGAGTCTCAGGGGGGCAATTTCCCCAGCAGCATCCAAGTTGTGTCACCTCTCTGCTTGGCTCTGTGACGACAGTGTTGATTTGAATTCTTCCAACTCAAGACTGATTTAAATGATGGTGAAGTTGGGGGGTGGCGTGTGGGAGGAGAGCACTGAGCACTATTCTTTTTCGGTTGTCATATGCCTCCATAAAGACTTCTGCCTTGGGGATTTGCATAGATCCGTGGTCCAGATTGTGCTACCAAACTCACCGGGGGTCTGCAAAGCTATGGCAACAGCTTCTGTGCTGGCTCCTCAGTCTGAGGGAGCTGGAAGGTTTGGGTGTGTTTGCAAGTGTTATGCATTGGGCATTCCTCTTTCAGTTGCAGGCTGGAGGGCAGAGGGGAGCCCCTCCTCAGCTCCTGACCCACAGCGTTTCTCTTCCTTTGCAGCCTCATAACCTGGGAGATGTTGGCTTCATCCTATCCTACCCTATCCTATCCTATCCTATCCTGTCCTGTCCTGTCCTGTCCTGTCCTGTCCTGTCCTGTCCTATCCTATCCTACCCTATCCTATTCTATCCTATCCTAATCCCATCCCATCCCATCCCATCCTATCCTATCTTACCACACCCTATCCCATCCTTATCCCATCCTATCCTATTCTATCCTATCGCATCCTATCCTACCTTATCCTTATCCCATCCTATCCTATTCTATCTTATCCCATCCTATCCTACCTTATCCTTATCCCATCCTATCCTATTCTATCTTATCCCATCCTATCCTATTCTATCTTATCCCATCCTATCCTATCTTATCCTTATCCCATCCTACCCTATCTTATTGTATCCTACCCCATCCTTATCCTATCCTATCCTATCCTATCCTATCCTATCCTATCCTATCCTATCCTTATCCCATCCTATCCTATCCTAGCACCTGCCACTTTGCCAAGCGCTCCCTGCCTTGCACTTGAGACAACTCCAATCTGAGGTCAGGAAAAGCCCCATTGTCCATGTTTTTGTGAAGAACAGGGATTTGGGGAACAACCTCCCAGCAGGGAGGCTGCAGAATGAGCCAGTCTCCTACCAGTGAAACCACAGGAGGCAAAGGAGGGGGATTGGGCTAGTATTCCAGGCACAGGGAAAGCTTCATTCGGGAGTTGCAATCCATGAGGACACGCACATCTGTAGGGAAGCAGGCTCCCTTCCTCCGCTGCTCCCACAAGGGCTCCTTTGTTTAATTTGATCTTGCAGAGAAAATTAGGAAAGGAAAAACCCACTCCAACCCAAAGCACCGCGCTCCGGCTTTGCTCAGCTGCAGCACAAACCCACCCTGGCAGAGCCTGGGAAGCAGCAGGGATTGAAGCCCAAGCCTGAGCCCGGGTATTTCCATAGGGAAGAGGAGCAGTGAGGGGCTGTGAGGCAGCCCCTGTGCCCTGCCAGCACCCTGCTGCCTGCCTGCTATGGGCTGGGAATGATGGAGCTGGCTATAGGAATAATCGGAGCTGGAGAAATCACGACATCTCACTCTGTGCTGGTCAAATCCCATTGCACAGAACAAGCATATCCATAAAAAAAGGGGGATATTTGACTTTTGACAGGCTTGGAGAAGGATGGGGACGCCGGCATGGCAGCCTGGCTTGCCTGTCTGACCAAGCAGAGGGGGCAAAGTTGCATTTTGGGGTAAAAAGGGGAGATCTTTGTGATGGTTGGTGCTCTGCAAGCTGCCATTTAAACCCTGCCCTGGTGCAGCTGGATAACACGGGAGCGTTTTTGCTCTGGTTTCAGCTCACTTTCTTCACTGCCATTAGTTTGTATTTCCGAGGGAGCCTGGGCTTGGCATCAGACACCGACATCCTTTAATTTAGCAAATGTAAAGACGGGCCCTTTTCCAACTGGAGCGATTCGAACCGTCCCGCGCCGTGTTGGGTGCTGGCTGGGTCTCGCTTCCCCCACCCTGGTACTGAGGCCACCCACACTCATCACATGGATGTGACAGCCCCGTCATCATCATCCCTGTCCTCTGGATCACCGGGAGATGCCAATGGTCCCACTGGAAAAGAGCATCGGAGTGGGCTGGATGCAGGAGGGGAGGGATGGAGCTGTGACCACCCCCTGTGACACCCACTGAAATCCCATCCCCTTTGCCCTGACCAGCCCCTTCTCCACCTCCAGGTTTGCGTATAACAGTACGTGTCCCCCCTAAGCTGCTTAATGAGGGTTAAGAGGCTAATGGGCTTATTACCAGCAATTATAACCACAGCCCTGCAGGTGTCCCTGGGAACGGCCGGGGCCCTGTTTTCCATACAGGAGCATCCTGCTGGAATCACTGCTTCCAGCCTGGGGTGCAGTGAGCTTGTCGGTGCTCAGCTGGTTCCCAGAGCCAAATTGGTGGCTGTTTTCAGGGTGGTTTTACACCCTGTTACAACGATCCGGGCCGTGGTTTGGGTAAAGGAGTGGAAAAGGGGGGTGGTTTCCCTATGGATACCTTCCCTCTCCCGCCCTGGTCCCTCTCACTGTGGCTCTGCAGCATCCCTGGGCGGTCTCCTGGAGACGGCCGCGGCAGGTTGCCACAGCGACAGAGCCTTCGCTCAGCATCCCTCCGACTCCACAGCCCTGGCCGAAGTTGGGAGACAGAAACGTATCCCAGGGAGGGGACATCACCCCCCCGCCAAGCAGCACGAGCAGGGATGGGGAAACTGAGGCACAGCTGGTAGAGATGGAGCTGTGAGGTGATGGAGAAGGTTTTGGAAGCTGCCTGTGGGTGCAATGGGGCAGAAAGGGGTGGAAATGAGGCTGGTGGAGAGCAGAGGGTACCTGCAGTCACTAAAGTGTGTGTGTGTGGGGGGGGATAGGTGCTGATGCAGCATCTCCACACGCATCCTCCCAGCAGCAGCGGTCGATAGTCACCATGGCAATGTCAGCCGTGCTCAGGCTGTCATCGGCTGTGACACCCAGCGCGTGTCGGGATGGGCTGGAGGAGTGTGTGCCAAAACCATGGGGTCCCCTACACAGGGTGAGGGGATTCAGCATCAAACCGTCAGGGCCCCTTGGGGATGGGGTCCTATGGGGCCATGTGGTGGCACAGGCTGGTCCCTGGTGCTGCCATAGTGAGGGAGAGGAGGGTGAAGCCCTTTGGGGTGACACTGGCAGTGGTGCCCCTCACCCCAAACCTATAATTACAGACGGTTTCCATGGAGGACAAGGAGAGGGGATGTAGATTTGGCATTGGGAAAGTTCTTTCTGCTCCCTTATTGGTTTATAAATACCTCAAATTCCGGCCAGGCCAAGAGGAAGGCAGTGATGTGGGCATCCAACTGCTGTGCCTCAGTTTCCCCCTCTCTACGGACTAAAGCATCCCTGCTGCTGTGCTAAGGAGAGGGCTCCTGGCTGCTGGTGGGACCAGCGAATGCGTTTCACCTCCAGCAGAACAGGAGGGTGATTTTTCTTCCTACCCTGCAAAAAAAGCTTGAAGGTGATTTTTGGGTCACGGGCATCATAAATGGCGAGTTCAAAAAGCCAAGGTGCTGCCTGAGGGCACTTGGAGCTTCGCTGCTTTGTCTGGTGTCACAACCCTCAGGTTTGAGCTTGTTGCGTCCTTCTGCCTGGTCCTTCACGTCCTAAAAACCAGTGGGTCAGGCTTGGGGTGCTTTTAGCTGCAGGGTACTGGTGGTGGGTACTCTCCCCATTGCCCCTACTCTGCTCATCACTGTCACATCCCTCCCAACCCCACCACCGCTCAGGGCACAGTGGGATGCTGGTGAATCCAGAGCATCACTGAGGACCACTGCAGGAGCTATGGGGTCAGAGGGGGCTGGATCAGTTCCCCCCCTGCTCACGTGCACTCACATTTACACCGCTTGCAAACTTTCCTCCCTGCAGGGATGTCGGAGGGCGGCCGGGGCCGTGTCGATAGCAGCGTGCACAGCGCACACAGCCAAGGGCAGCCGGGGCAGGGTTGTGTAACTGCGTGTGGCTCTTCACCGGGGGCATGTCACTGTGTCCCACTGTCCCCAGTGCTGCCGGTCCTGGGTGCTGCACCAGCCACAGGGCACCTTTGCTCCGTGCCTGCCCATCGCAGGGATGCTGAGTGATGTCTGGGTTTATACCTCCAAGGGTCGCTGATGGGCGGAAGCAAGAGGCTGCTTTTGCACCCCAGAATCTTCTCTTGAGAGCATTTTGGGTTTGCTTGCTGGAGGAATGGTGCCCTGCTCCTTGTCAACCTGTGTGTGTTCATATAGAGGTTCCCGGGCTCACCAAAGCTTTGCATTCACCTTATTTATTGTAGGGTTGTCCTGGAACACACATAGGGGTTGGTTTTATAGGGCTAGCATAAAGTAAAAGGGATTCCTGGCTTCTATTTCATTGTGATCTACCCCTGTGATCCTGCAGCGTGTGCCTGAGTGAGCCACCCATCAGTGACCGGGCTGTGCAAGGGAGCAAAGGAGGGGACACAACTGGATGTGTGCTGGACATTGCTGGGTTAAAAACGACCTTTTCGGTGCCCAAGTCTCTGCCCATAGGGTCTGCATCTACCAGGTCCCTTAACAAAGTGATGCACAACAGAGGTAATGAGAAGGGAGTTATTAATGAGCATCCACATCTGCCCAGTGGGTACCTTTGTGCATCCCCATTTGAGCAGCACTTCCCAAGTGATGTAGGTGCCCTGGGTGATGGTGTTGGGGTGGCCCCCAGGACCTCATCCCCAGCTTATGGGGTACCAGCCCTTGTGGATGCTGATGTTGGGCAGAGATTTGGCTCCTTCCTGCTGGGCCAGGCTGGGTGTCCATGGGCAGGGTATGAGGGAGAGGGAGGATTAACTGAGTGGCTGATCCCTGATGGTGATAGGGGCCGGGAGCAGTGTCCCACCCCAGCGTTACGCAATGCTTGTGCTAAATCTTCATTGCAGCAGATAGAGATGGTCCCCAAAATACCCTGCAGATGCTTGATTTGGGGTCATGTCTGCAGCCTGGGGGTGTCCAGCTCCCCAGTAGCATTGGGGTAGAGCAGAAAGGCAGAAACCTGGGGCCAGAAAGTTGGTACACCCCTCCCATGAAGGAGATGTCCCCTCAAGAGGCTCAGATTGAGGAATGGGAGTGTTAACGGGAGTCCATGCAGGATGTAAAAGATACTGGGACTCTTGAGCTGGCTGTGGGCAGAGCCATGAGCTGGAGCCATGAGCAGAGCAGTGTAAAGGCCTCCTTTGTCCTGAAGATGCTGAGTGGTATCATGTGCATGTCAGGAGGGTTTGTGCCTCCCAGCTGAAAAGGATGGGGATTTTAGTTCATCCCTTGGGAAACACATGAAGATGGGGTTTGGGTCATGGCCATCATGAAGTTGCAAGACCAAAGAATCGAGGTCTTGCCCTGCACCCGTGGCAGCCTGGCCCTGCTGTCCGACCCGATAGGTTTGAATGTGTTGCATCCCTCTGGCTGCTCCTTTGCATCCCAAAAATCTCTGTAACCCTCCTTGAGCTGCTTCTGTTCCAGTCCCCTGAGACCACTGAGGCATCCTGGGCTTCCTACTCGTTCTTCCTTGCCATGACTGCAATTTCACTCCTTACCCCTTAGAAATAGCATCAAAGGTGGGTGTCCCTCTGGCTGGTGATGGGTCCCCATGGCTGCAGCCAGCTCCTGTACATGTAGGGAAGAAGAGAGGCTGTAACGTGAGCTGGGGAGCCATCAGGCAGGACAGCAGCGTGCTGCTGGGCAAAGTCCCTGATGCTCCTTTATGGGAAGGGAGGAAGTGGTATCAGGCTCGGCATCTCCGGCTCTTCCTGCCATCATTGGGTAAGTAGAGACAGGAGGGTGGCTCTGCCCAAGCATGGCTTGGCCTTTTCTCCCCATCTCCTTCTTCCTTTGCTTACAAGCCAAGTTTAGGGCTCTGCTGACACCTTAACGACGCTGAAGGTTGCTGAAGGGTGGAAATGGCAACTTTACCCCAGGAGAAATTGCCTGGGATAGCAGGATGCGGGTTGTATTCCTCATCAATCAATAGAGCTTAGGTTAGGTATAAGGCAGAAGTCCTTTACTAAGGAAGTTGTGAGCGCTCCATCCCTGGCAGTGTTCAAGGCCAGGCTGGACAAAGCCTTGTGCAACATGGTTTAGTGTGAGGTGTCCCTGCCTATGGCAGGGAGTTGGAACTGGATGAGCTTTAAGGTCCCTTCCAACCCAAACCATTCCGTGATTCTAATGCTTGGATGGAGCAGGAATAGCAGTGGGTTTAAAGCCCAACAAAGAGCGGAGGATGCTGATGAGTGGTCGATAGCTCAGCCTTGCTTACATCCCATCTCTTGCGGGACCATGGGATCCGTGCATCCATCCCGAGCTGGTTCTTGTGCTCACCCTGCTCCTTTCCATGCTGACTCCCAGCAGGTGCCGTAGCACTCACGGTTCCATGGGCTCCGGCTGTCATCCCAATCGCTCCCAACCTGCCGCGTGTCGCGCCTTCAGGATAAACATTTCCTGGGCGCAGGCGCTGCCCACACACGCGATGTTCCAGACGCGGCTCCTGGAGTAAAGGGGGGGGGGTGTGATGGGCGAGCGCCGAGGAACACGGGAAAACCGCCGGTGGGATTTGGGACAAGGACCTCAATGGGAGCTGGGAAGGATTAGTCCTGCGGCAGGACTGAATGGAGCCCAGATCCGTCGCCATCTGCCTCTAACCCTAAGGTTTAAGCAGGAATTGCTCCATGAATTCATGCTGTGGAGCTCTGCCCTGGTGCTGCCTGCAGCATGGGAGCCCCTCGGTGCTTCATCCCTCAGCTCATCTCCATCTGCTTGGTGATCAAATCCCCTTGGAGACATTTGCCTTTCCTATCCCGCTTTTCCCTTTCTTCCCATGGTGTTTTTAGCAGCGGGGTGATCCCCTCTTGAGTCTTTTGGCGTGTGCTGGATGGGAACCTTCCATTCCCAATGGAAACCTGCATCCCTGCTGAGGCTCCATCAATGGCGCAAGCAGGGCGCAGGGCAGGCAGGAGCGTGACTGGCTGATTTCAGCTCTACCATCATCTGCTGCAGCCCCATCGCTGGCATTTGTCCTTGGGAGACACCGGGGTTGGAGCCCAGCACGTATCCAGATATGGGAATATGCAGGAGGGAGCAGGGCCATGTGATGGAGGAGTGTGCACGGAGACACCCCAAGGTCACCCATCCACAAACACCCTCTGGCCCATGCAGTCCAGGGATGCGGCTTTTTGGGAGGGAAGCTCCCAGGGAAGGGGACTTGCTTCAATTCAAAGCCCCAGACACCTCCCATCCAGGGGTGCTCATCTTCATCCCCCAAGCACCCCACTGACCCATTGCCAGCTCCCTTCAGCACCATCCAGCACCACTGGTAGCCCTACTGCAGAGCCTTAATTCCATGGCTGTTGGGAGCAGATCCCTAACATCCCATGGGACAAATCCTGTGGGGAGCTGGGTCCGGAGCATCAGCAGGCTGGGAAGCATCCCCTCCCCCTCTGTAAATCCCTTCCCCAGCGCAGGACAGGAGGTTACGGGACGCGAGCAGAGGTTGGATTTAAGGAGATTACAATTTCTCCCCCGGGATAATCTAGAAACTCAATTAAAACTCTCTGGCTTTGCCCTGGGCTACAGCAGGGCCAGGGGCACCCTGTGCCCTGCAGCCATGGCCGGGGAGCCATGGGGAGACCCCCCCGGGCATACACCAGGTAAGGGCTGACCTCTTCCTCCCAGTATCCCCCTGCCCAAAGGGGTGCCTGAGGCTCTGCTCCCCTTCCCAGGGTGATCTGTGGGGCATTAACATCCATTCTCTGAACTGGGGCAGCCAGGACTGGTTGTGGGGATGGGGCTGTGGGGATGCAGTTGTGGGGATGCAGTTGTGGGGATGTGGTTGCGGGGATGGGGTTGTGGGTACCACAAAGGTTTGGGCAGGGGTCTTGCAGGGATAGGGCAGTCTGGATGCATCCCTTGGGGTTTAGGGGCATCCTTTGGCAGCACCCAATGTGGACTGACCCTGCCAAGGCCTTGCTCCCCCTCCATACCCCTTTGCCCTCCTCCTTATTCCCAGCCGTGTCCAGCTGTATGGATGTGAGCACACCCTGTTTCTGAGGGAAGCAAGATGGGATTTCAGGGCTGGATGTGGGTCCTGTGGTGTTTCCTGACACCTTTGACACTGTGCTGAGGGGAAGACATCACAGGAGTGGTGTTGGGGTCCTAACTGTGAAGCCTTGGCGCTGGAGCCCGGCTGGGTGCTGGGGCTGGAACAGACACAGAGGCATCTGGACCGGGATGCTCCATCCCTTGTTGTGCCATGGTATTTGGGGACCAACCGTGTGCTCAGTGCAGCCCCTGTAGGGATCTTTCCCAGGATCCCCACTGATCCAGGGCACATATAGCAGTTTTATGGCGCTTAAGCACAAGCCCATCACCCTGCAGAGGCCACCTGGCCCCGGTGGTGCTGAGCACCGCACGTGGACCCTTTTCTCCTCCCATGCGGCAGCATCCGCACGTGGCTCAGGGGGATGGGGATGAGCCAGCACCTCTCCAGGTACCCCATTCCCTCCATATTCCTCACCAAGGGCCTTCCTTGTCCCCTGTGCCTCAGTTTCCCTCCTGCGTCCACCACCAAGGCTTGCAGACAGCGATGTCTCGGCTGCTCGCTGGCGCTAAGGGGGTGCATGGGGTTCCATGGGGGGGGATGCATGCCTGCGGCTGTTTTCTGTCCATGTCCTTGCCAAAACAGAGCAGTTTTCTCCCATTCTTAGGAACAATAACCCCGGCAGCAGGAGGAAACTGGAGGGTCATTTATAAGGGCCTGGCCCCCCCTCCATTTATTGGAAGTACCCAAAAGCAGGGCTTTGGAGGACCAAGTTATTAAGGCAGCAGCCTCCCCTCTGCAGCTCCATTGACCCCCATTGTGTGGGTGCTCAGTGCTGGGTCACTTCATCAGGACGGGGTGAGCAGGAGGGGTTTGAGCACCCTGGTGTGGCCACGGCAGAACTCCCTCCTCGGTGCTGACATTGCTGTCCCGCTGCTGGGGCATGAAGGGCATTGCTGCAGGAGATAGCAGCATTATCTCCCAGCGCAGGGCAGGCAGCAGCACCGAGAGTGACCTCCTTGCACCATCCCCTCTTCAATGGTCACCTCCATCCGCAGCCTCAGCTCCTCCGAGTCTCCATATGGGCTCATCCCACCTGAACGCAGCTCATTCCCCTTCCATTCACAGGGAGAAAATCCACACCGAGGGGTTGCAGGAGGGGGAGCAGCATCCCTGATGGCCCTAAAACACATCCCCTTCCAGTGGTTACGGTGGAAAGGTGTGATGATAAATCTCACCGACACATTCAATGGGCTCTAACTAGTGACTTCCCCGGCACTGCGCACGTGTCCTTGGCTCACAGGCTGCTCAGAAGCTTGGTGTTAACATTTAACTCCCTTTTAAAATAGAATGAAAATAAGATTAGGCATCCAGCTTGCTGGAAACACTTGGGTTCTCTGCGGGAATTCGCTTCGTGGTGGGATTTTGGTGGCTGCAGTTTAGTGGCAGGAGTCATTGCCTCTAATGTCAGCTCATTAGCTGGGGTAGTCCATGGCGCTATGGGCTGTTCCTTCCCGCTACTGATATTATGGGCTTGTTTTGTTTCCTACGTGTTAACACTATTAGTGCTGCACAAGAGCAGCAGGGGATGGTCCTGGACCTGCTCAATGCCCAGCATGGGTTTGTCAGCACTGACAATAGGATTAAGGGGGAAGAGGTTATTAGGGAAAGCTTTGAGTTTGCTCCCAGGGGGTGGAATTGTGATGCTCAGGGGTGTGAAACGCACAGAGAGGAGGCAGGGACAGGGGGATGTCACCTCTTATAACACCTCCATCAGTTGGGAGATGCCAGGGTGATGCTGGAGGGTGACCCAAGGACGCACAGGGTCCCTATAGGGCCGTGGTTCCCCACTGGTACCCACGGCACAGCCCATCCAGCCGCGGGTTTCCATGAGCTGTATCCCAGCCCGAGCCTCCCGCGGCGGCAGCGTGGGGCTCGAGCCTTCCCATTGGAACCACAGCAGAAACTCAGCTTTCAGCAAACTCGGAGAGAGTTTTTCCAAACAAAACGGGGCTAAATAAAGCAGGAGCCGCAGGCGGCTGCTCCGGCAGAGCCACTCTGAGCGCCTTTATTTAGCTGCTGTCTCCCCATGCTGCTGCTGCTGCCGGCTTCCAGGGGAGACTCAGCCCCAGTGGATGCGGGGTCCCGTGTGGGACCTGGAGCTGCTCCATCCCTGAAGCAGTGTCAGCCCCTTGGGTCTGTCCTGGCATCCCCCTGCAGCAAAGGGTTCCCTGATTCTGGGGTGCTCGGATGGGGTGGAAGGAAGGAAGGAAGGAAGGAAGGAAGGAAGGAAGGAAGGAAGGAAGGAAGGAAGGAAGGAAGGAAGGGAGGAAAGAGAGGAAGGAAGGAAGGAAGGAAGGAAGGAAGGAAGGAAGGAAGGAAGGAAGGAAGGAAGGAAGGAAGGAAGGAAGGAAGGAAGGAAGGAAGGGAGGGAGGGAGGGAGGGAGGGAGGGAGGGAGGGAGGAAGGAAGGAAGGAAGGAAGGAAGGAAGGAAGGAAGGAAGGAAGGAAGGAAGGAAGGAAGGAAGGAAGGAAGGGAGGAAGGAAGGAAGGAAGGAAGGAAGGAAGAAAGGAAGGAAGGAAGGAAGGAAGGAAGGAAGGAAGGAAGGAAGGAAGGAAGGAAGGAAGGAAGGAAGAAAGGAAGGAAGGAAGGAAGGAAGGAAGGAAGGAAGAAAGGAAGGAAGGAAGGAAGGAAGGAAGGAAGGAAGGAAGGAAGGAAGGAAGGAAGAAAGGAAGGAAGGAAGGAAGGGAGGAAGGGAGGAAGGAAGGAAGGAAGGAAGGAAGGAAGGGAGGAAGGGAGGAAGGGAGGAAGGAAGGAAGGAAGGAAGGAAGGAAGGGAGGAAGGAAGGAAGGAAGGAAGGAAGGAAGGAAGGGAGGAAGGAAGGAAGGAAGGAAGGAAGGAAGGGAGGGAGGGAGGGAAGGAAGGAAGGAAGGAAGGAAGGAAGGAAGGAAGGAAGGAAGGAAGGAAGGAAGGAAGGAAGGAAGGAAGGAAGGAAGGAAGGAAGGAAGGAAGGAAGGAAGGAAGAAAGAGAGGAAGAGAGAAAGAGAAAAAAAGAGAAAGGGAAAAGGAAAAAAGAAAGTAAAAAGGAAAACTGAAGGAGAAAGGGAAAATAATGGAAATGGAAAGGGAAAGGGGAAGGTTAAGGTTAAGGGAAAGGGAAGGGAAAGGGAGAGAAAAAGAAAAAGGGAAAGGGAAAGGGGAAGGGAAAGGGAGAGAAAAAAGGGAAGGGAAAGGGAAAGAGGAAGTGGAACAGAAATGGAAAGGGAGAGAAAAAGGGAAGCAGAAAGGGAAAAGCAGAGAAAAAGAGAAAGGGAAAGGGAAAGGGGAAGGGAAAGGGAAAAGGAAAGAGAAAGGGAAAGAGAAAGTACTAGGGAAGAGGAGAAAGAAAGAAGAAGGGAAGAAAAAAGAAAACAAAAAGAAACAAGAGAAAAAGAAGAAAAAAACAGAAAAAATAAATAAAAATAAAAATAAAAGAGCAGGAAGAAGGAAGAATGAAGGGAAGACAGGAGGGATGGAAGGAGGGAAGGGGGAAAGGGGGAAGACAGAGGGGAGTGGTGACAGTGACTGGGGAGCCCGGGGGTCCCTGGGGCTGTCCCCCAGGTGAAGGCAGCGCTGCTGCCTCTGCAGTGCCCTGCACGTCTGCCTGCCAGCACAGTTAATCCAGCCCCAGCTAATCCTGCGCAGGTCACCGGGCGCTCTCTGCAGTTCGCTCCCTTCTCCGATGTACCAGGACTTCACTAAAAGGACATCCAGAGGGGTGATGGAGAAACAGCCTCTTCTGGCTCCCCACGCTCCGCTCTCATTGACAAAGGAGAAGGGAGATAAATGAACGGAGCTGGTGCGGTCAGGAGGGATACTGGGGATGGGTGAGCAGCACGGATTTGGCAGTGTGAGCCTGCAGCCGTCCTGACACATCAGCTCTGCACAGCCACTTCGGTCCCATTTGACTTCCAAGTTGGAAATATTCAAAGTTAATATTAATGTTCGTGCCTATTTTGCTGTTCCGAACGTCTGGAAGGAGGGAGAGGCTCTCACATCGGTGTGAGCAATCCCTTGGTCTGCTGACACACCATAAATGACAGCGGCGCTTGGGGATAAAACAAGGTTGTGCTGGAGGAAAGATGCTGTTTGGTGTATCAGGACCTGGGAGGTTTGGGCAGGCTGTCAGTGCTCTGCTTGTGGTGCTGGGATTCCCAAATCCCAGGCTGGATTTGGGGAGATCTTCAGTAAGAAGGCAACCCAGGGTATCATTGCTAGTCAGGCTGATGCAGCCCCAGGCAGGCTGTGCCTGGCAATGCTCCCTGGTGCCAGCCACCACGTAATGGTGTAATGGAAAGGGTGTTCTTGTCCCAGCATAGCTCCAAGCACTTGAGCTGATTGCAGGAATCGACTGCATCGATCTGATGCCAGTGGATCCGACATAGCGTGTACAGCCCGGCGGGATCAACTGTGCCCCCAGGCGTGAGCCAGGCTGGGGAATGGGGTGTTACATGGGGCTCTGCCTCCATTCCCCACCACACTGCTCCTCCATGCAGGTCTCATTGCCAGCAAGGTGGTTCCATTGTTAGTGACACATCCCATGTCCCTAAATAACAGGATGAGCTGCAGCAGGGGTGGGTTTGGGGAGCGTTCCTGCAGTGCCACCTCTATAGGGTGCTTTATGTGCCATGTGGCTTCTACAATGCTGTTCACTGCCTGATGCAGCTACACACGCCATTGCAGAGGGGATGGGGTCCCCTCTGCCAGGGTGCCACTGGGTTCCCCCACCGTCCCAGCTTGGGCCTCCTCTCCTATATCCATGCCACGTCTTTCCCAGGCAAAGCCATGCGTAGGTCCTTGACCCTGCAGCTGAGCCCTCTAAAAAGGATCAAAACAGCTCCCCATTCCCCAGTGGCAGTTGTCCCTTCATCGGTTTTGGCCAACGAAACCCATCTGTGACCGTAGATGGCTCCGTGTCCCAATGGATGCGTTGGGAAAGTTGCTCCTCTGCCCCAAGTGAGTGCCTTCCCGGGGCCTTCTCCAACCGGCTGCACGTTGACCGTGTCCTCTCCCATCCCGGGGCTGGGAGATGGAGGTTAAATCCACATCTCCCTGAGCTTTCCCTTGACCCCAGAAGAGCTGGTGCTCAGGAGGTCGGGCGGCCGCTGCTGCAATGTGCTGGGCAGCGGTCCATCTGGCACGGGCAATGTGAACTGATGGAGCCGCTTTCAGGAGTACCTTTATTGATATCTCTAAGGAGATATCTGCTGAGGAGAACATCTTGGCCTCTCCGCTTTCCTCTCCAGCAGCCTGACCCTGCTCTGACAGCGGAGTTCATGAGAAAAGCAAAGGGGAAGAGATTCCAGTGCTACCCAAGGCTTTTCATCCACTGCTGTCGTTGAGGCTCCCACAAATGGTCCATCTCCCCAGCAAGGTTTGCTCACTCGCTCTGTAGTATGAAAGGATGAACTCTAAGACCTTCTTCTTCCTCTTATGCCTAGGCATAAGAAGGAGAGTTAGCTCATTGCGGGGGGGGGGTGTCTTCATTCAACATGCAGCCACCCACCCCGTCAGACCCATGGCCAAACAGCCCTTTGGGTACCTTTGGCATGAGAAGTAAGAGACGTGTCCTTGTTTTCTCCTTGCAGAGCCTCTCACGGGATCAGCGTGCTGACGTGGCAGCCAAGACGTGGAAGCTTGGGACTCCTCTTCCACCGCAACAGAACTTGGGGGGTGGGCAGGGGTGGGCCAGGGGGACGCTGGGTGTCGCAGGACCCTTCACCTTCACTGTGGGCTTGGCTCAGGGATGACTGCCGGCAGAGTCAACCCTTACAGCATCGTGTCCTCCGAGGAAGACGGGCTGAGGTTGACCACCATGCCAGGCATCAACGGCTTTGGCAATGGGAAAATCCACACCAGGAGGAAATGCAGGAACAGGTTTGTAAAGAAGAACGGCCAGTGCAACGTGGAGTTCACCAACATGGACGACAAGCCTCAGAGGTACATTGCGGACATGTTTACCACGTGCGTTGACATCCGCTGGAGGTATATGCTCTTGCTCTTTTCCTTGGCGTTTCTAGTGTCCTGGTTGTTGTTTGGGCTGATTTTCTGGCTCATTGCACTCATTCACGGAGACCTGGAAAACCCAGTTGGAGATGATACCTTCAAGCCTTGCGTTCTGCAGGTCAATGGCTTTGTGGCTGCTTTTCTATTCTCCATCGAGACCCAAACGACTATTGGTTATGGCTTCCGCTGCGTGACGGAGGAGTGCCCGCTCGCCGTCTTCATGGTGGTGGTTCAGTCCATCGTGGGGTGTATAATTGACTCTTTCATGATTGGTGCAATAATGGCAAAGATGGCCAGGCCCAAAAAACGGGCCCAGACTTTGCTTTTCAGCCATAACGCGGTAGTGGCAATGAGAGATGGAAAACTCTGCCTCATGTGGAGAGTTGGGAACCTCCGGAAAAGCCACATAGTAGAAGCCCACGTACGAGCTCAGCTAATTAAGCCCAGGATCACAGAAGAAGGGGAGTACATACCCCTTGACCAAATAGACATCGACGTGGGGTTTGATAAAGGCTTGGACCGTATCTTCTTGGTGTCTCCCATCACCATTCTCCACGAGATCAACGAAGACAGCCCCTTGTTCGGGATCAGCCGCCAGGACTTGGAGACGGACGACTTTGAGATCGTGGTCATTCTGGAAGGCATGGTGGAAGCCACCGCTATGACAACGCAAGCTCGGAGCTCCTACCTGGCCAGTGAGATCCTCTGGGGCCACCGCTTCGAGCCAGTCTTGTTCGAGGAGAAAAACCAGTACAAAGTAGACTATTCCCACTTCCACAAAACCTATGAGGTCCCGTCCACCCCCCGCTGCAGCGCCAAGGACTTGGTGGAGAACAAATTCCTGCTGTCCAGCACCAACTCCTTCTGCTACGAGAACGAGCTGGCCTTCATGAGCCGCGACGAGGAAGAGGAAGACGATGACAGCCGGGGTTTGGAGGAACTGAGCCCAGACAACAGGCACGAGTTCGACAGGCTGCAAGCCACAATAGCGTTGGATCAGCGGTCATACAGGAGGGAGTCGGAAATATGACTCTTGGTCCTTCCATTGACTTTTCCGAGGGTATTTTTTTTCCTCCTCTAATCTCTTCCCCTAAAACCCGCTCCAATTATGCAGAACAATGCAAGTGCCATAGGAATGCTTGAGAAATTAGTATCGTTCATAGTGTTCAGTTTCATCGCAATAACCACTGAGCGGTCTGCAGGAGGGGACGGCGGCAGGGCCACGGCGCGGCTCCCGCGCCCGGTGCCCGCGGTGGGGCCGGTGGCTCTGGGGGGATAGAGGGGTAGATGATGGATGGGTGGATAGATGATGGATGGAGAGTTGGATGGACGGAGAGATTGATGGATGATGCATGGATGGATGGATGGATGGATGGATGGCGAAGGTCAGTGGGGTGCGGGAAGGCGCTCGCCCCGTGTGCCCCCATGGGGCTTTGCTCTCCTTGCAGGGAAAGCGTTTTCTTGGACCCGAGATCCAAAAAGAGGAATTATCAGGAAACAAATCTTTCTCTTTTACTTTTTTTTTTCCTTTCGTTTTTAACTGAGCAGCAACAACAGCAACAAAATTGCTCCTTCCAACAGGCGGTCGGGTTCAGCTGCACAAGAACAACACTTGAAATACCATGCAACATTAACGTACTGCTTTTTAATTTGGGGAATAAAAGGGAGGGGAGTGAGAGGTGAGAGGGTTTTTAATTTTTTCACTGAAACTCTTTGGGAGACTGTTTACCAAAATAATAATAATAATAATAACAATAATAATAATAATAATATTAAATCTGAACAAAGTCATCCGGTATTTTATACAAATGAACTAGGGAATGAATAAGCCGCCAGGGTCCTTTGAGGGGGTGACTTGCTGGGCAAGATTTAAGAGCTAGAAGTCAAGACTGCATCTAATTTTGGGGTGGTTTGTTTGCCACTGGCAATGGCTTCATAGGTAGAAAACAGACGTAAGTGATTGGAGGTCCGTGGAAGCAAAAGCAAGTGGCATAATGACTGGCAAAGGGAAGTTCAAACCAGAGAGAGAGAAGCATTGCAAACACAGCGATGAGCCAGTTTCAGGAAATGCTGATCTTCAGGGTGGAAACGGGGCGTGCGGCATCAGCTGCTGAAGCGTTGGGTCTCCCCCAGCATCTCCGATGGGGAATTCATGAGTTTCGCCGTAACTGGGACAAAACAGTGAAAAGCACAAAAAGGAGAGTGGAAAGCTCTCAAGATTGGGTATCCCCCCCCCCCTTTTCCAACCAATTTGGTATTTTCGCCTTTGAAAAACTCATTTCAAATGTGGAAACCAATGTGACAGTCATCTTGGTGGGTTGCACTTCTTCTAGCACAGGAGCTGTCCCTGTGCCAGGCTGGGATTTAAGAATTCCCCATTCACCGGAGAGTCCTGCTTCAGAGGCAGATGCTTTCCCTAAACCAACTGAGGCCAGACAAAAGCAACCACCCTGTCTAGCACTTCAACCCGTCCCTGCGTCCCAGCCTTGAGGTGGATTGTGCCTTAGAGATGCAAACTCATCCCACACCAAGCCCTCCTCTGTGGTATCCTGCTTCCCTGCTTGCATCCCTCCCCAGGGTGATGCCCCCTTTGCTCTGCCTCTGTGGCAGTGTCCTCATCCCACTGTCTGCTGTGGTTTAGGCTGGCCTTGGTGGCACGCTGGTTTAGCTTTTGCTAAGGCAAAGCAACCCCATGCATGGGAAGCCTTGGCTCCTGCTCTGTTCCCTGCCTTTGCAAGAGGGAAGGAGCTGGGAACAGGCAGGTTGAGTTCCCCCCATCCAGGCTGTGCTGCTCATTGGTGCTCTGGGAGCCAAAATTTGGCTCCCTGCTCCCTGTGGCTGTGGGAAAGGCTTTGGTATCCACAGGCATCCCACACCCAACCCTGGGTGTGGAGCCCGATAGCACCCATCCTTAGGGATAAGGCGTTGAGAGCTGGGTCCCTGTCAGTGTGACAGGTTTCCGGTGCTTCTCTCCCCAAGGCCCACATCAGGAAAGCCGTGTCCTGGCATTACATCTTGCTGTGGCATGTCCAAACCTCGGTGGCAAAGGCAAGATTTGTCCTGTGTCCTCATCCCCATCTTGTAAAGGGCTCTGGGGAGCAGCTTCCCCAGTGCCCCCCACTTCCCTGTGTCCCCAAGCATCGCATCTCACCATTCGGCTGCGGGAAAGGGACCGGGATATCATCCCTGCAGTTCCTAACAGCATCCATCACCACCACCACCCCACACTGCCCACCATGGGGCTGCCCTAAAAGCCAGCCACTGGGAGAAAACATCCCCGGGGTTAGCACTGGGAGCCCCAAAAGCAGGGACACACAGGGATACGCCATTGAGCTCTGGCCACAACATACATGTTTCTAAGGCAGGGAACACGGATGCCATCCCATCACCGATCCTTTTGCTCCTGGGGGGCATGGTTTTCCCACCTGCTTTTTGCACCATAGCATCCGGGGGGTGGGAACGATGGAAAAGGGGGGGCAGAGAGATTGTGTGTGCTCACTACCTATTTATTTTTTTAAGAAGATGCTTTTAAGTGGTTTAGGTTCTTTTGAATAAATACTTATTATTATACAAACAAAAGGTGCACATCTTGCTGCTGTAGGGTTCTCAGAGGGTTCCTTTCTTTATAAATATATATATATCTCACAGTAAATATTTGTATAAAACAACAGAAGGAAAAAATAGAGATGTCTTTAAGTAAATTATTGCTTTTAAAGAAACTTCTATGACTGTACAGTGTTACCTGGGAGAATAGAATAATATATACAGATGTATTTTTAAACTGCTGCGTAGGAAGATGTGAACCAGGCCGGGAAGTGCCCATGGATGGGGGGTTCGGACCCTTCCCGGCCCCTGTTCACATACCCCCTTTCCCATTCCCCACTAGTGAGGATCTAGCTCTGGCGAGTTGTCATATATATACTGTATAGTCCTCGTCCTGGCCATGGACCACGCTGGTACATAGTGTATAAACATTATTTTTGCCTACCTGTGAGTGCTCTGAGCTATTGGTCTTCTTTCTCACCATCAGGGAGCATTGGGGCAGCTGCCCAGGGAGGGTTGGAATCACATGGGTTGTTAAAGAATGAAGGAGGGGAGTGAAAAAAGGCCCCCAAGTGGTGTTTGTTTGGCACTTGGGTTCCAATGAGGGGTTGGAAAGGCACAGGGATGCTCGCGGGGTGTGGGGTTTAGTGTTGGTCACCCAAGGGATGGAGCGGGATCCCGGTGGGAAGGGGATTAGAGGAAAGTACGGGGACATGTTCCCCTTGAACCAGCCATCAGCCATGTCCTCCAAGCCGAGGCCGCTGCATCCATGGAGTTAACTCCAGCGTTACACTTGATCCTTGGAGGATGGCAGGAGGCCGAGAAAGGCGAGAGCCGCTAATCCTCTTGGCCAGCATCCCATAGGGATTGCCCTCGGCTGGGGCTTGGAGCAGCCTCCAGCACCAGCCATGGGGACCAGGAGCTGGACCCGCTGCTGCTCCCGCTTGGCTTCACCCCCCCGAAATACACCAGTGAGAGCAGAAAGCGGCCGCATCCCTGTGCCCCAAACCCCCTGGATCGGAAGAGCATCCTCTGCCCATGGGAGACCCGGGCAGAAGATCCCCAGGGCTGGAAGCCGTTGGGATGAGCCTTAGCTTCTCATAACCGAATTTAGTGCACTTAGTCTTCTTTTAGGGCTGGGACAATCACTTAGTGCTTAACCTTTTGCGATTCGGTGCCTGCTTGACCTTCAAACCTTTTGTAGGAGATGAATCCAGAGCCACCTTTTCTATCTTTAATAAGGCAGAACAAATACGGTTATTTTTAAACCCTCCTGCTCTTTCCTTTCCTCTCGTGCTGACAACCAAAAGAATCCCCAGTGTGTTTCCCCTCCATCTTCCGTTTCTTTCACACTGAAATGAGTGTATGGCAGCCGGGTTTGGCATTCCAGCTGGATCCTGCTCTCTTACCCCCCCCCCCCCCCCCAAATTCAGGAATGCTGCCACGGTGGGGTTGGCACAGGGCAGGATCTGGCTGTGTTATGAGCAGGGAGGGGACATGAGGACAGTGCCCAACCTGATGCCACCCATCGCTGAGCACATCTGTGCTGCTGCCCGCTCCTGGGGCTCCATCATCCCCCCCAAAACACCCTGGTGCTCCCACAGGCTTGATCCCACAGGGTTTGGGGACCGAGACCCAGTTCACATGGGCAGGTTGGCAACTGGGAGCACTGGTTTCCCAGGGGTAAAAGGGCGAGTCGCTGGGGCGACGGTGACGCGCAGCGATAGATGAGCTGATGGATGCAATGAAGTATCTGTACCTTTTCCACCTCTGGTGTTTCTCTGTCTCATTGCACATATATTTGAGATATATGTGTCAATGTATATATATATTTGTAAAATGTATTTCAGATGACAAAACTGGCCAATTTTATGTTATTTTAAATATATTATATATATTATATATAAGAGTCTCCAAAAGATATAAATAGACTAGAGAAAATAATATAAATATGTAATAAATGTATTTTGATCTATTTAAAATCCCTCGCGTCATGCTGTATATTTTAAAGATCACAGGGAAGTGTCTGCCTGGAGCAAACTTCAGACGTGGTTTCAAGCCTCTCAGTTGTCCCACATATAATATATATGTGCAGAAAACTTGGTGCAAGACTTGGGGGCCAGTGGGACAACCAGAGATGCTTTAGGAGCCTTTTAGGTCCATCCTGCTGCCTCTAGGTAGGAGCAGGAGCCCCACATCCATGTGTTCCTTGTTATCCTGCAGGTGAGGATAGCTTTATCTTTCTGCTGAAGGAGCTGCAGGGATGCTCAGCGGGATGGGGGTTCTGCAGGGTCCCTGCACAGCCCCATAATGTGGGTACCATTTGCCCTGCTGCCCTGATGGGCTTTTGCCAGGGGACCGGATCGCAGCAGCTCAGCCATGCAGGGAGCCCGGAGATGGGAAAATGCCTCTGGAGCCCAGGCAGAAAGAGCCCAGTCATCCGAGACTGCCCCAACAAATCTTCCCAGAGCGACCTTGGTTCCCCTTGGGCTCCATTAGGATCTATTTCCTATGGTTGTCACCTCCTTCGGGGACCTCAGGGGACATCACACCCTGTCCAAGTGACAGCTTAAATGTCTTTAATGGTATGTCACGGCCGAAGGAAAGCAGGACGAGCGTGTGGGATGCTATTTATGGAGAGGTTAATGACCTGGTGGACACAGAGCCCATGGATTTGCCATCCTGGATTCTCCTCCTGGCTTTTGCACCTGGAAATGGGGATCGTGGACCAAGATAACCTGGAGAAACTATTCAGCATCTTTTCTCAGGGTCTGAATCTGTGACCAGTCACCGATAGCTTCCACCCATCAGTGGTGTTCAGCTGGATCCCATCAGCTCCATCCCTTACCCCATAAAGGAGATTTTTACTCATTAAAAGAAAATCACTGCCATCCACTCGCTCTAATCACCAAAGACAGGGCCGGGGTTAAGCATGATTGAAGAGCACAGCACGTTTAATTTATCAAAGGGGGAGACTGAGAGGTGACTTGATTACAGCATTTGTCAAGGGGAGGATACACTGGTACAAGGAGGTAACTTAATCTACCAGGGAAAGGCATAATAACCACCTCTTCCTGGAAGCTGAAGCCAGACGAATCTATCTTGGAAATAAGGAGTGATCTTTTAATAATGATTAGCTATTAGAACAAGCTACCAATCTCTGTCTCTTAATGCCTTTAAATCTGGACCAGATGCTTTTCTGGAAGCTTTTCTCCTGCTGAGGACAGGAGAGGGGGTTATTGGGGAATGTAACGGCCTGTTACAGGAGGTGAGATGGGGAAAAGCTCCCTGTTTTCCTCCAAAACTGGATGTCAGAAAGGAAAATGCCAGGGATAATGCAGGGGATGCTCTTGCAGGGCCCTGGCAGCATCTCTCCTGGGGACAAGCGTCAGCCCGTGTAGCGCTGCTGGAGCATTTGCTTTGCCATTGGCAGTGACTCTTCACACAGCAGTTTGCACTACAAACCCCATCGCTTCGTAGTGGAAGCATTTAATGATAAGTCAGCAGCTCCCCAGGGACTGCTCCCACTGCCTCCAGAATTCCTCCCTCAGTGGCTCTTGTAGCAGAAATCCCCAGGGAGCCAAGCTGGCGCTACCAGGTCGTTCAGTCCTTGCTTTATTTCCATTCTGATCATCGTTGTCTTCAGGGTTTAGAGCTAAATTAACAGGCTGTGGTGGTGGCCAGGATCAGCAGGGATGGGAAGGCAGGGAAGGACCTTCCTTACCCCCTATAAGCACGGCCAGGGTGCTTCCAGCAGGGATGCTAAGCCAATGGGCTGAGGTTGGGGCTGTTTCTTGGCTGGCAAACCCCACTTTTAGTACTCAAGATATCTTTAAATGCTAAAACCCTCTCTAAACTCAGCATTCCACCAGCTCTCACCTCTTTCCCTTTGGCTTCAGGGGACCAGGGCATCTCTGTGTGCCCTTGCAGAGGTTTCTGGCCTCCCCAAAAGCAGGGTATCGTTTCATCCATTTGGATGTGTTTGGCTCAAACACATCACCACCAAAATCTGGATGGGCCAACCCCTCTTTATCAGGCAGACAATAAGCAGAGGGGCTGTGAGCTCTGGATTCCCATCAGGGTGGAGCTGGAATGCAGTTGTGTGTTGCGTTGTGTGCCCTTGCTGTGTCTTGGTGCCACGGTGCCACGCAGGGAGGGCACCACACTGGTCTGACTCCTGAACTGGTGTGGATTGGTGCCACTCTCCTAACCAAATCCCCAGTGCTTCCTAACAAATCAGCCATGCTAAGGCCTCGCACCACATCTCAGAGGGGTGGAGGCAGGAACCTTGCCCCGGCCCCACTGGAGATGCTGCTCATCCACTCATCCTGGATGCATCCTCTCCTGCCTGCTTCGAGAAGCTCAGACCCCACAGATCCCTCCAAACTTGTTCCCTTGCCCACCTGATTTGCCCCAGCACCATTCCGGGTGGCCGGGAGCAGCTCGGGTACCGCATGGCGATACCCAGGGATGCTCGGTTGTCTCTGGGGTAACCATAGTAACGGAGCAGCATCTCTGCTCTCCTGCTGGCAATTTGCTTTTTCATCTTGCATTAAGGTGGACCCTTTCCAACTCTTTTCTCCCGCTACACCTGCCCTGGAGAGCAACACCAAGGGCTCCCCCACCGAGGGGCTGGCTCCCCAGCTCCTCGTGCCACATCCCCCCCCATCCCATGGTGGGTTTCATCTCACTGCACAACAGGATGTGGATGAGGAGCCAGCCACCGGCATACCTGCACGGAGACCAGGAAGGCAGCAGCTGGAGTTTCTCCTTAACACAGATTTAGAACCATGAGTGGGACAAAATTAGGGGTTTCCTTACACTTGTTGTTAAAAGGTCACTGTCAAGGCTAAAAACCTTGAATATTTCTCTTTTCTTCCCCCCCCCCTCTTAATTGTAAAAGGCCTCTTTAGTAATAACATTCCAGCTCATGAATATGGATCGGATACAGCGCTGAATGCAATTATCACCTGTTAAGCGCTTTGCTCACCTTTCACATCTCTCCCCGCTGGCAGAAGGCAAACACATGAGTCAGCGTCCCTTTCCCTGTCGGTTTTAGGCAGTTTTGGTGACAAGCCGGCGTGAATCAGCACAACGCTGCCGAGTCCGGGTCACAGGCGCTCGCCACGCTGCTGCTCTCGGAGGAAAACAGGCATTTAAAGGAGGTGAAGGAAACCCCCTGTTCCTGACACTGGGTTTTGAGGGGGAAAACAACCCCAAATGGACACACTTGGAGTCAAACTGGGCACTGTGGTGCTGCTGGAAGGAAAGATGGGATATTAAGGTTGTGGATGGGGAGGGAAGAGGAGATTTGTCTGAGAGCATCACCCCTTCCCCAGCCAGTCGGTGCTTCCCCTCCTCTTCCCCTGCAGCTAGCACATTTATTTTGGCAACACCTCATTAGTGTGTAATTAATTAACATTTATCCCCCTCTTCCCCAGCGCTTTGTGATGACCCCAAGCATCACTCCTGGGACATTTCTCCCTGTCCCCTTCCAGCATCCCTGCTCAGCATCCACACCGGCTCTGCGTGCAGGGTGCCGGACGCTCAGGGATGTGCATTAGAGGAGTGGGATGACCCTAAAAGCCTGTTACCGGGGGGGGGCGTGGGGTGGCATCCCCACCTCGTGGGCTCGTGTCCGTTTGGGTTCGTGGGTCTGACTCAGCCCCAGATGGTTGCTGCGAGCACTTATATAACGGCGTGTTTTGGTGGGGGCCGGGTGCGCGGCGAGGAGGTGGGCGCGGAGGCGACGGAGGGAACAGAGCTAAAGATAAGCCTTGGCAGCTCTGACAGCGCTGTGCCAGGCCCTGCGGGAGCTGCAGGGGGGAAAAGGCTGCTGGGGACCGGGCACTGAGATCCCCATCCCACCTGCAATGTGCCTGTGGCCAGGGGGAAACAGCTTCGCATCCCGCTGCCGGCCGCTGCATCCTCCTCCCTGGTACCCACCTCACTGGGTGCTCAGCCACTGCTCTTCCTTTCCAGCAGCTTCTGCACACAAACAGATCCCAAACTATCCCTGTTCCTTAAAATAGGTTTTATCCCCCCCACAGTGTTTCGTGGCCTGGGTGCAGCAGGGAAGGAATTTTGCCTGGTTGTAGGACTGAACCTCCCCACATCCTTCACCTCCATCACTCCCTCCTTCCCTCTTGTACCCTCTGCTTCACTGCTGATTGCTGACCAGCGCGATCAGAACAGAAAACTGATGTTATTTCTCTTAAAGGGATGTTTTGGGATGTTCTGACCTCTGCAGAAGTGTCCTTCTTTTGTTCAGCTTATGAATTCCATGTAAACAGAAAGATGATCCTTGTTTTATGGGAGTTTTAGTTTAACGCTCTGGAGACTTGCTAAATAAAACGATTCCAATACGAAGGATGTGCTGGGTGTGATGGCTTTTCTCAGGTGGGGGCTTGGGCCAAAGGATTTATAACTTGAGACCCTGCACATCCCTCAGCACCAGGGTTAACTGCAAACCCCCAGGGATGGCTTTTGTTTGGCTGGAGCTACCCTCCAGAGCATCCTCCCACAATCCCAGTGGGGCTGAACAGGGATTTCATTCCCAAACTCCTTTTTTGCCTCATATAAGGCCTAGCACGTGGGTACAGGGACAAACTCAAGAATCACAGATTCACGGAATCAGAGAATAAGAGAATCAACCAGGTTGGAAAAGACCTTTAGGATCATCAAGTCCAACCATAACCCCTCAACTGCCAATCCACACTAAACCATGACACAAGAAGCCTTGGAGGCTGTTTGCAAGCCCTGGAGCAACACAGATCCCTGTGATCCCGGGGGGGATAATGATGGCCAAGGGTCCCCACTGCAGGAGGGATGGAGAAGATCCCTGGCCATGCCCCGGTGATGGGGACCGTATGGACCTCTATATGGCAGAATCATAGTGATGCTGGGTGTGGAGGTGATGGCAAGAACAGGAGCTTGGGGTCAGCAGGAGGAGCTATGGCTGGGAGCAGCACTCAGGTGGAAGGGTAAGGCCACAGCTCCTGATATTTAGGAGGAAGATGGAATAAATCCCTTCGAAACAATGTTAGGGGGGAGAAGCTTGGATCTGGGCTCCTGTCAGTGATGGGTTTGCAGAGAGCTACCACCTATGCTGGATGGGAGCAGAGAGGGGTATTGTCCCTGCGAGGCTGGGGTGGCAGAGGTGACACCCAGCACATTGAGGGCTAGTGGTGGCCTTGGTGATGGTGGCGTCGGGTGGTTGCCAGCACAGGCACTGGGTGCCTGGGTGCCCCATCCCATGCTGGTCTCTGCATGTTCCCCCATGCAGGGCAGGTCTCCATCCCTGGAGGGGAGAGGACTGGCTTTATAGGGAGCAGGAATGTGGGGATTACTCTGCCGGAGTCTGACCAGCCAAAAATTGTTAAAAAATCAGAATATCCGTAGCTCAAATCCAGCTTAAAAGTCAAACCAATCATCCAAACCATCTGCCTCGCCATTGGAGATAATACTACTTTTATTGTTTCCATAAGCTGCTAAGCAGCTTTTCAGCAAGAAAAGCCCTCTCTGCTGGGACACTCGCTGTGGTGGGACAGCACAGGGGCAGCCAGGCCCTGCTGGGATGGGGAACCAGGGTACGAGGATGGAGGATGCTGCACAGGGATGGGGTTTATTGCATTGCTCCTCAGTGGGGATAACTGCTCCCAGCCAGCTGCAATCACCTGCCCTGGAAACCCACTGATGGAAGGAGGAGCTGCAGCACCAGCTGTCCTCTAAGACATCCCAGAGCTTTCCTGGAGGATATGGGGTGTGTGACAGCCTGTAACGGAGCTGCCCTTGCTGCCCTTCTCCCAGAGGTATTATCGGCCTGGCCAAGCAGCCAGCCCAAACCATGAGCTTTCCATCTGCAAGCCCTCCGTGGCAGCAGGACAGAGAGACCAGCCTGCTCTGCCTCATCTAGACCCTGTATTGTCCATGCAAAGCAGCAGCCATGCTATTCACTCTCTCCCAAACCACCATCCGTCTCCCAGGACCTCACTCCACTATCACCTCCATCACTATCACCTCTAAGGTGGTATAAACTGATGTCTCTATTCCCACCTCCAGCTTCTCCAGGGGACAAAAGCATCATCTATCATGGCCTTAGCTGACACCCTTCCTGACATATAAACACCCCCTTAGCCCAGGGATTTCAAACCAGGATATGCATGGGTATGGAAAAGTCTAAGTCACGTTATTTGCCCCAGCCTGAGAGAGCAAGACACGTACTCAGGTTGAAGATGTGTCTGAGGTGGAAAAAATCACCACTGTCTGAGTTTGTATTGGTGAACTAAGAGCACAAACATGAAATCACCCCAGAGTCACTCACATTATACGTTCACGCTGACATCTGGATGCTCCTCCTGGATGAGTATGTTTAGAAAGGTTATTATCCCATGGGAAGACATACCTAAACCAAAACTGAGTTATCCTCACATGGAAATAAGGAAGGAGAAAGCTGTTCAATCAGCAACCAACGGGAAACCTGCTTTCTAAAGATCACCCAGCTCTTGCTTTGTCTTATCTGAAGTGCCTGGCAGCGAGCTGGCCCTTCTTTTCCCCTGGAAGAGCCAGAGCATTGCCAGCCCACATGAGTCTGTTGTGGGATTCACTACCTCCGCTGCAGAGCCGCAGCTCCCAGAGCCATGTGTTGAGAGGAGTCACCATTCCCACCTGGAAAACGACTTTGCAGCTCACATGGAACATTTCCCTCAGCAAAGCACAACAACTTGGGGGGGGGGGGGGGCAGCATGTCTCTGGCAAGATTGGCTCTGGTTTTGTTCCTCTTCTTGATGCTTGGCCCTTCTGTGGTACCCAGAGCATGCTGGGCGCCAGGGATGTCTGCATCCTTCCCCATCACCTAACCTCTGCCTGGGGCTCGCCTTGGGGACCTGGCTTGCAGCTGCCAAAGCCACATCACTCCCTTATAATTAGGGAGAGCTGCAATTAGAGGAACACCAGCAGAGTGAGAGGGGAAGCCCTGACCTGTCAGTCTTGGCTGTGTTACAGTGTTAGCCTCCAAGGTCCCTGACACCTTCCCTAACAAGCCCAGAAAGACTTTGCCTTGAGCGTGCCAGTCCAGTGACTGGGGTACGTGTCAGTGCCCTGGTACAAATCCTGCCTGGATGCACTTTGCATTCAACACAGCAGCTCCTGTGGGCTCAATGTCCACAGAATTCTATCCAGCAGAGCAGCCTGGTAATTTTCCCTATGGAAAGACTGAGGGATGATAGCACAGTTTTACTTCTGTGCATGTCTGTGTGCTTTCTCTACATGTGCTCTCTCCACACTCCGTTCTGCGAATGCAGGAGAGGACGGTACTTTGTGCCTGCATCCCTTCTGCTGAGTGTTTCAGTCCCGTGGATGAGCACAGGCTCTTTGATCTCAACATCAGAGATATCCACACACGGTGATCCAGAGAAACGCAGCTGGGAAGCACCAGCAGGGTCAGTCCCTTGGAGCTGTGTGAGACTCAACGCAACTGTTGCCGGCGGGGTCTGTAGATTTCCATATGCCACAAGCCATAAAGCATCCCCTGGAGGCCCTGCATCAACATAAATCGTCTGTTGCACTCATGACAAGAAGCCACAGAAACCACAGGGAGCAGCAGGCGATGCCGGGATTGTCACCGGGTCCCTGCTGCAAGAGAACTCAGCCGTGAGCTCCCAAACACGGGCAGTGCAGGGCTGGCACAGGGAGCTGCTCCCGCTCTGCCCATCCTCATCCTCCTGCTGCAAGAGGGATTCGCTGCTCAGGGCTGCAGAGAGCAGGTCCCTGACTGACAGCGCTGTGCCTGGGCTGCCATCCCACCGGTGCCATTTCCGAGATGCTGGCAAGCATCCCCTCGAGAGGAAAGAAGCTCAGCCAAGGCTGGAATGACCTGCTGGGGCAAGGTAGGCTCCTTCCACTCTTGCATCATGTGCTTTGGCTTTACATAAAAGGAGACTCTTTGCAGGGTGGCCTGACCCACAGAGGGTGACGTTGGCAATGTGCTGCTCACAGAGCACAGCTTGAGTGTTCCTGGGGGCAGGGTGAGCCCCATCCTTTGCCACAGAGCACTTGGATCCCTTTGAAGTCAGGCTGGACCCATGTGTCGAGTCACAGGACAGGGTTCCGGGCCATTGATGCACATCAAGTGATGCTCCCAGTGCCTTCAGCACTGCCTGGACCCCCAGCACAGCACCCTGCTCCTCTCCTCATCTCCTGCCTGAGAAGTTAAGGTCTTGTTCCTTAAGTTCCTTTGGTGCCACTTGCTGAACTAACCCCCGGATCCCCACATGCCCCAGGGCAGCTCTGCTCCCTCTCCAGCACAGAAGCCTGTACACTCCTCAGACTCAATGGAGATTCACTCTCTCTTCACACCCTGCTGGGGAATAGAAGCTTCCAGAGATGCAGGTTGTCCCTAGCTGATGGAGAAAGCAGGGGGTCACACTCACCTCCAAGAAGGGGCTCTGTTGAGGTTGTGGATGGAGCTGGAATGGCCAAGGATGCCGGCAGCCAGCGGGACATCCCTGAACCCCAGCTCTGAGTGGTTTGATTGCACAGCTGACCATTGGGAATGCACCAGATGCCCATGGCATTGAGAGGAAATACTCCCTCCCACCTTCCCTCAGACCAGGCAGGACTGTGAACCCAAATCCTGCCCACAGCCCCTGGGTCATGGTGCTTTCTGAAGCTCAGATTTCCTTGGTGTGCCCCAGGGACCCTCAGTATTGATCGTTATGTCAAAGACTGTCTGGATTTGGCTACCTTGCCAAAGCAGGTAACTCAAAGGTTATCCCAGTCACCTCTGCCAGGCTGAGTGCTCCTTTGGGACAGCATGGAGTTCTCAGGCCCTGCTCAAACACAACCCAGTATGGAAAGCCTACGGAAAGGAGGCAAGCTCAGAGATGGAGACATCACACTGGTCCTTGGGAAAGCTGGGCTTCCCCATCTCTGCCACAGTCATAGAATCATAGAACAGTTAGGGTTGGAAAGGGCCTTAAGATCATCCGGTTCCAACCCCCTGCCATGGGCAGGGATGCCTCACCCTAGACCGTGTCACCTCCCTTAATGCCCATGATCCCATCAGAAACTGGTTTCCAGGTCCCGATCCCAGCGCCAAGCCGCAGTCACTGGTTTTGGTTCCAGCTATCAGCCAGGTCAAGCAGGATCCTGAGCCATCCCTTCTCCCACGAGACGGTACCCAGAGCGTGCTCAGCCAAGAGAAAAGGATCCAGGAATGCGGGTGCATCACCCTGCCCACCGAGCCCTGCTCCCTGCTCCATGGACACGTGCACACGCGGCAGCAGGACGGGCGATGCCAAGCGCTCCTCAGGCACCGTCACCTGATCTCCACAACCCCATTCCAAGCCATTCCCGGACAAAAATAAACCCGGGAGCGCTGCAGCGGAGCCGCTCTGGCAATGAGGGCCCAGGCTGAAGCCATTGTTCCAACGAGAATGCTGGTTCCAGTGACTGATCCGGGAGCAATGCAGATATTCCCCAGCTTCCCGTTGCAGAGAAACAGGAGCGGGTGAGCAGAAAAGGATGTGCTTTTTCCTCCACCGTATGATTCTCCTTGTTGATGGAAGGTTCCTTCCTTGCAGGCGAGGCCAAAGCTTCCACAGGGATTAGCTTTTCCCTTGGAAGTTCCTATTTGTTTAAATTAGAAGGCAAAAAAAACCCTCCCTTGTATCCTGAAAATTGGAAGCCTGAAGCTCCAGCTCCCCCCCGTTCTGGCAGAGCACCTCACCCCTGCGGCGCAGCATCATCTTCTTGCTACGTAAAACTGGCATCTCCTCGCAGCTACCACAGTGCTTCCAGCCATGGAAAGCAATAGCCATGGTGGGGCAGGCTGAGACCTGCCAAGCTCGTTTCACTCCTGACCTAAGTCGGTGCTAAGGGTACAGACTCAGTGCAGTAGCTGTGGCTTTGGCAGGATGGAGTCAGAGCTGGGTGGTGACTGAGGGGAGTCCCATAGTGATGCAGGCTGAGGAGGAGCAGCACTTTGGGGTCAGCACTCGACCAATGCAAGCCGGACTCACCCTTCCCCTGGTACACGCTGGGCTTTCACATTCCTTTGGGAGGCTCTGAAGTTGCCCTCACATCCCTCATTCCTCCTGCGCTGCAGGAACGGTGCAGAGACTCTGCCCCAGAGCATCTTTACCTGCAGCTATCCCAGCACAGAGGCTGGCTGAGCTCTGGACATAGAATCACACACGCCCCAGCCCTGCATGGAAAACCCTGTGAAGGCTTTGCCACAGGAGCCTCCCACCAGCAGAACTAAGAGTGGGCATCAGCTGCACCTCTTCACGCTCCAGGTGGCCAAGTGGCTTCCAGGGCCCCTGCCTGGAGCAGAAGACATCAAAGTCCCTCACACGCAGCCTCCTTCCAAAGAGCCCAGTGTGCTCACAGCCTTGGCACAGTGATAAAACAGGAGGAAAATCCAGATGGGAGCAGAAAGCTGGGAGAGGAGGCTGCAGCAATATGGTCCTGGAGAAAGCAAGAGCACGACCCCTCAGCTTCCCATCCCTGCTGCTACCCTCGCTTTCCAGGGTGCCTCAAGTGTCTCAGCCTCACAAAGAGCTGATCTCCTGGTGTTTGCTGGACCACAGCCCCAGCCGCAGCCCGTGAACAACAGCTTAAACTGTGGTGCATCCACCAAAGAGCCTCCTTGCTCTCCCAGCAGCATTCCAGGGAAACCACAAGGCACTGGGGTGAGCAGCTCTCCTTGTCCCAGCACGGTGCGGGGATAAAACCCTGCCTGCCCTCATCCTGCTGGCTTCTTACCCCTCTTCCCCCAAGCCTGACTTCTCTCACCCAGGCCATACCTGGTTCTTCTTCTGAAGGCATCATGACTTCACTGTCTATTTTTACCCAGCCCACTGCTAAGTAAAAGCAGAGTTGACACTGGCTTTTGTAGGGGAAAAAAAAAAAAGGCATTTTTCTTATTGTGTGGGAAAAGATCCATGGGTTGGGTTTTCTTTTTCTTCCCCCTTAACTTGGAGATCTCCCAAAGCAAACAAGTGCTGTTAACTGGAAAATAGGATGATTCACCAGTCCCCTGGGCAGATGGTACCCGGGTCCTCTATTCTCCAGCTCCTGGCAAGGGAAAATACCCCCTATAAAACTTAAATAGACGATCCTGTATCCATCACAAGACCCGTTTGGCAAAGGCAGCACATCTTCAGTGACCTCCTGCATGTGCCCAGACCGCTTGGTTATATCTCGGTGTCCTGCATCAGAGGGGTAGTTTGGGGTGAAAAGGGACAGATTAGGAGCACAGGAGGTTTCTATAGGCTGTAGATGCTGGAAGCTGAGCAATGCGCTGTGTTACATCCCTGAGCAAAGGGATGGAGCAGCCTTGAGCCACTGCAGGAGCTGATCGCTGTATGACAAGGTGTCTCCTCCTCCGTGGAGCATCTGCCACGCAATGCCCTTGCTCTGGGCTGGTGAGAAGATGCTGACATAGGGAAAAGCTGGCCAGCAGATCCCTGTGGGTCAGCAAACAGTGGGGCCAGGGCAAAGAAGCAGCATTTCTTTTCCCTGAAGCCTCTGACATGTGCCACAGAGAGACCGTTTTCTTCACCGTGTGACTCAAATCCCATCTGGATAGTGCTGGAATCTGCTGTCCTTTCCAGAGACAGGGAAGGTCTGTTTTTAGCTGTCCTCAACTCCTCTCTCCCCTGGGCAGTGGGACCACTCAAGCTTATCCACCCTTCATACATTCCCTTCACAGATACCCATAGCCTGGCCTCACCAGCAGTGAGGCTGTCACCGCAAGGTATGAGGGATCACCACCCCAAAGCACATACCACAGGGGAAGTGCTGTCCATTACCAGTGTCCTTTCAAGGCAGGAGCTGTGATGATGGTGCTGGGGTGAAACCAGGAGCTGAGCAGGTCTTGAGCTGACCCAGTAGTGAACTGTTCCCTCTGGAGATGCTGGTCCTGGACATCAGGGTCTGCCTTTCCCTGCCTGGGACATTACGACAGCAGAGGAGCCTGAAGCACAGGCTGAGAGGCCAAATTCCCAGCACTTTAAAATTCCCAGCACTTTAAAATTCCCCCTTGGAAGCTTTTTGGCTGCTGGAGGCCTGGGTTATTTCTGGCTGTGCTTGGCAGGAGTGTTTTCTTCTTGCTTTGTAGCAGGGCAGGGATGAACAAAGAGCTCAGCTCTGCCTCTATAGGGACAGCCCCGCTGCCCTGACAGCACTGACATGGAGATGCATGTGCCCTCTCCCTGCTCTCCAGGGCAGGGATGAGCTCGGTGCTCCCTGCAGAAACACAGGAAAGTTTCTTCCTTACTCACCTTTAAATCAGCCCTTTTCAGCCCAAAGAGGCCCCCACTACTTCCAACAGGTCCTGTTCTGCTCCAGGGACTTTCTCCTGCATCCCTGCTGGAGGCAGGTCGGAGACATTTGGGTTGCAGCAACGCTTCCGCTCCTCTGAGGGCTCTTGGGACAGAGAGAACAAGGTTTCTTAAGCAAGCCAGACATGACAAGCCCCGAAGTAAAAGCAGTGTCACCTCATTGCCCACATTGCCACTCTCTGGGCACTTTTATTAGCTCTGCACTCCTCCTGTTGCCTTAGTGCTTTATGCAGATGCACCCACTCAACCCCCTCAGCCTTGGGGTAGGCAGCGACCTGCTGCCTCAATACCCACTCCTCCGCCTCTTCCCCAATAGGAGGCTGTGACAGCCACTAGGTCACTTCTAGGAATGCCTGGAGAGGGATTCAGAGGAGGAATCCCATTTGTTTTTGGATGCCAAACATCTCAAGTAAATGATGCTGCTCCAGTTTTAGAAAGAAAATACAGCCAGCACCCAGGAGTTTAAGTTTGGCAGCGATGTGGGCACCCTGGGGGTGGGAGGTGTTTGGGTCTGGTGGGTGTGGAATTGTTTTAGGGCTACAACTGCTCCTCTAAATCCCCTCCTTGCTCCCAGGGAGAGGGCTGGGAAGGCTCTGATTTTGCACAGGGATGCTCAACAGAGCCAGGCTTGTACCAGAAGGCTTAAACCCACCAGTTCACCCAGCAAACTGGACCCATCCCCTCTGTAGCACCCAGCAATGTGGTGTTCAGCTGCAGCAGCAGGAAGGGGGTTATAGCCCCTGCTGCAAACCACACACACACATATACACACACACACACACACCCTCCAGCCCCTCCAGCCAGAGGAACAAGGACCAGTGGATCAAGGGCTCGGTGGTCCTGGGGGTGATAGGTGCAGGAGTGACCTTAGCCCTGGCATCTGGAGCAGGGCAGGTGGCTGGGATGAGGTGGGTGGTCTCCGGTCCATAGGAAAGGGCAGGGATGTCCACACTGAACCTCCCTGCACAAGGAGCTGGCTGATGTGCAAAACCCCATGGCTGGGGTTTGGGACTGCCAGGATTCACTCTGGCCACAGACTGTTTCTGGTCTGGCTTCAGCTCGGAGCACAGCGATCTGGCACCCAGATACCCAAACTGCCCCACAGCTCACCTCAAACCCATCCCCAGGGACTCCTTCCTTGGATCCAGCCCCCATTAGAGCTACAGGAAGCTGGTGGACACAAGTTAACACCTTTCCAGAGGGCTCGAGGCCTCTTTGTTCATCCCCCAGCCTGTGCAGGGTGGCAGTTCAGATGGACACTGGGGACAGATCGCCTCTGCAATGATGTCTGAGGGTGGGAAGGCTGTGCTTCCTGTGCAGAGGGATCAGCATGGCATCAAGCAGCCCCAGGTACCCACATACCGCTGTGATCATCCCATAGGACCTGCTCCATTGGCCTTTCCTCTCCTAGACCTTGCTCAGAAGCAAAGGGGAGCAGTGGGAAGGAGAGATCAGCCTATTTTAGCCCAAGCAAATAAACCTTCTTACAGACAAGGACCTGCTCCCTCTAACAGCACTGCAAGCCTAAAAAAGGGGTCCAGCACCAATCCCCACAAGGTGCCCGGGGGCATGGGCACTGTCCCCATGTACCACACATCCTGCCTCTGCCATCAGCTGCTGCTCCCAGTGGAAATTTGCTGTTTTCCCTCTGCCACCAAACCCTGCCCAGTGCTGGCTCTAACTGGAGTTTCCCTGCAGCCCTTCAGCCTCCCAGCATCAATCCATCTCCCAGACTCAGTGTCACAAGTGCATCATGGAAAATGGTATTGATCCAGCAAGGTGGTGACTTAATTTGAGGGCTCTAACGAGGCGGTGATTTAACCTTATTACACAGAGGTAAGTAGAGCTGCTGCGTGCCCTGTGCCAGAGGGGAGGACAGGAGGTGGCTTTGCTCTTGCCCAGTTCCTTGTCTGGGAAGGTGCCTCCAAAGACACGTTGGTGGTAGGGAAGGGCTGGGGTTGTTGTGTCCAGAGTGGAGTCAGCACTTTGTGCTGGAGTGTCCAGGCTCTTGGTCATGTCCATAGCCACAAGGAGTTCAGATCTAGCTCCGAGCTGCATCTCTCAGCATCTTCTTTAGTGCTTTCCTCCATCTCCTGGCTTCTTTCTCCCCACTCACCCCTAACTCAACACTAAGAGGCTTCCTAATGCACTGTTTTGAAGCAACATGTCCTGGCTTCATGAAAGGTAGAAAACCCAGGAGAGAGCACCCATTAGGAGAGTTCCAGCCTGCCGCTAACTCACTTCACATCCCAGATGAAGTCCTTCAGCTCCATTTCTCCATTAATGCATTACACAATCACCCTGTAACTCGGATGTATTTGCCTTCCCTTCCCTCAGATCATGCAGCTTAACTGGACATCTCCTTTGTGTCTTCAGGGCCTTTGGGCCACAGCCAGGATAGAACTGGGGGTTCTATCCAGGACTAAGGCACTGCTGTGGAATGGAGCCAAGAGCCCCAACTGTGCCTGAAAGCAGCCAGGAGGGTGATGGGGCAGCTGAGCATCAGCTGAAGTGCTCCTCACTTGTGAGCAGCCAGGTAGTGCAAGGAGGGAAGCTGCAGCCCTTAGTGACCCATGAGCTGGGGAACATGTCCTCTGTGGCCCGGGGCAGCTCACGCTTACAGCAGCAGCTCAGTTCTGCAGACCATCAGGGTGATGGCTTTAATTCAGAGCCCTCTCTGGCTGATAGCAATGATTTTTCCACCCACCCTGACCACAAGCTTGCCATATCAGTTTCTGCCATGGTGAGCCCAGCAGAGACCTGATCATTCCCGGATTCCTGAGACACCATCATCATCCTCTGCTCCTTTCTCCTCTCAGCTGGAAGCAAGTGCAGGCTCCTGATAACTCTTCTTTCTGTCTACGAAGGAAATGGGGTGTGAGAACAATCCTGCACACACACACACAGGGTAACAGCCCTGCTCCCCCTGAGCTGAACTCGGGCTTGGAGATGCCTCTTCCCTGCTCTCTGCCAGGCCTGGGAAAGTAAAGACACTGTGAATAGAAAACAAGTGCTTCCATCTCCTTAAGCCAATGATCCCATTGATGTCTCAGCACAACCTAGAAACAAGGATCTCCTCCTCCTCCTCATAGCTGGTGGAGGCAGGACACAAGCACATGTTGGTATGACTGTCCCTGCCTCCGGGCCTGTCGCTGCCAGCTAAAAGAGGGTCTCAGCACATGCAGAGCTCTCCCCAGTCATGATTATGGAGGTGCTGGTATCTCTGGGACACTGCAGAGTCAGATTGCCCTGTGAGCTCTTGGTGTAACCAACCTCAGCATCACGTGAAGGTACTGTCTCAGTGGTCTCAGGAGCAGGATGCTGGGAGCAACATCCTGAGGTTCATACGCTCTTCCCAGCTGTGTATGAGCTTCTTCCTCCTGCTGCAGGAAATCTGGGCAGTGAATGTGGATCCCCACAGAGACGTGGAACATAAACCTGGCAGCCACATGCAATTAAAACTCAAACAAAACCAGCAAGAACAAAGCAAACAAAGCCAAAACCAAACCAGAAAAACTCCTGGAAACCGGGAATGAACCACAGGGAAGGGGAGGAAAAAGCTCTCTGCCTTCTAGTCCTTCAGGAGGGCATCACGCATAATGCATCCACATCGCCAAAATCCAGGCAACCTCATCCCTTCTCACGTGTGTCCACAGGAAAAGGAGACCACCAAGGAGAGGGTCAGGGAGGGATTGCTCCCTCTGCTCCTTCCTCCCGCCCACCACCAGCTGTGGCTGGCAAGGACAAGGAGCAGGGTTAGCGAGCTCGGAGACACCACGCTCTCTGCCCCGGATAAACCCCAGCCTCAATGCTCTTGTCTCTGCACACCGAGGAGGCACCGCTTCAGAGACACGTTCTCCCCAACAGCCTCCCCTCACCGCCTCCTGCCTTGCAGAGCCTCGTACGTCAGCGCCTGTGGAGGAGAACCGGTGGGCTGGGGACCGAACTTTGGTCCGCGTGGGCAGCTCCCCGCACGCAGCAGCAAGGGCGAAGTTTAACAGGGGTGTGCAACAGCATCCAGCAGCTTCAGACACCCCCAAGGGCTCTCCCAGTGATGGCTGGAGGCTTTCATGCAGCGCTGAGTCCTCAGCGGCGTAGGGGTGCCAAGAGGGGAGATGGGGAGGGGGAGAGAGGCTAGAATGGGATAAAGAGGTTGGAGAGCTGCCCTGTCCTTTCTCACTCTTTGCCATGCAAACGACATTTCCCTTTCAAGGAGTAATGAAAACCTTCTACATCTTGGCAGGGCTTGGAGAGACCAGGCTAAGTCAGATCCATGGAGTAACTGTGCCCTGCAGCCAGCCTGGAATTGTACCCCGCAGCTCTATCGCATACTCCTGCCTTCCTCCCCAGCAACCCCCATTTTCAAACGAGTCAGCACGGGGCTTTCTTTGCAAGCAAAGGAGTTGCAAATAGGCTGCTGAGAGAGGTGGATGCCGAGGGAGAAAGGTTAAACAGGCATTGCACTCTGAGGGGGGGGGGGGAAAGAAGGATCCAATTCAGCTTTGCAGCTTCTAAAACAGTCTCATTAGATCCTGAGTGAAGCGTGCACAAGCAGTTTTGGCAAGGAGAAACAAAAGATCTGAGGGGAGTGAGGGAAAGGATGAATGAACAAAAGACAGGAAAGCTGCACACGTTTTCAGTCCCTCACGTTCAATGCCCAAGCCCTTTCCTTCGTGAGGCACCTTTGGGAAAGGTAGGAAATGGGGGCTGGGAGATTTACCGCTACCGGTTTTCTCACTAGATCCTATTAACTGAAAAGAATGGGACTAAGGAGAAATTCCCAAGGCGAGGAAAAAAATCTATCCTTGATTGACAGGCCCCTGGGGGGGGGGGGGGCTGTAGCGGAGATGTTGAGCTGAATTCAATTACAGACCTGGTCAGAAGGAGGCAGGAAGATGTGGCTTCTTTCACTGTGTCAATTAAAGAAGCAACTCGGGAACAATAGGCTTCTCCACACAGCCTCTGCCCCATGAGTCAAAACATGCTTCCATCCGGCGCTGCCTGATGGCTCCGTGGCTCCCACTGGGAACATATGGGCTCATGGGCAGTGCAGGGATGCCAGAAGGCATCTTTGCAGGCTGGGCACTGGACAAAAGCGAGGCTTGTGCCCTCTGCAGAGATTGCTGTTCTCTGCAGGAAGGTGGCATCACTAACAGTAATTAATTTGCAGCCACTGGCCTTTTCCTTTGTGGCACCTGAGCAGAGCCAAGTGCACCGCCTAGCTGCATTGCTGAGCTTACCCCCCACATTTGGGTATAGAGCTTCTTGTGTCCCTGTTTAGCATTTCCCTTAAGGAACGAGGAAATAGCTGCTCACACTCCCCTCTGGCCCTGTGAAGAGACACAAGGTGCAGAAACTGTCAAAAAGGTATCTGGGCAGTAAAAGCATAGCAGCAAGTCACACACACACCCCTTCCTGGCTGATGGAAACAGGTACAGCTCCCCTCGTACCAGCTGGCTGCTGCCCTGCTTGCATCAGGGACTGGGAGCTGGAGAGTGCAAGAGCAAAAAGCAGATGCCAGGGAATGTCACATCCTTTCGCCTTCACTGTCGTCTCTACACCTTAGGCTAGGTTTGGGTCTCCCCAGTTTTCAGCCTTCCATCATTTCCCTTGCAAGACCATCACACAGTTTAAGAACTCCTAGACATGCAAAGCTGTCCTGGTTAATCCACTTACCTTCTCTCTTCCTCCTGTGCCTTGATCTTGTCCCTACAGCTCATCTTCAGCATTAGAACAGGCACTGATAGAAGAGAAAAAGCCAACAGCAATCTGCACCTCAAACACAACGCACACGGATGCACCCAGGAATGGGCTAAGAGAATTTGATAGGTGATGTCTTAAATGCAAAGCAGCGTACGTGTGCCAGGGGAAATAAAGAGGGGAAACCATGGCAAAGGACGAACAGGAGCAAGGAAGTTCCGTGCTCGGCCAGGCAGGGCTCTCTGAGAGCACGGCCCAGAGAAAAGACAGGGTCAGACACATCCGTGCTGAGCACCAACAAAGCAGGGCAGAGCTGAGCATGGCCGCATCCTCTGCTTCCGATTCCTGTGGGGATGTGTCCTTTCTTTGTAGGAGCAGAGCACTTCAAAGGAGCCTCCACTCCATTGCCACTTTCTTCTCTACCTGGGATAACCTGCAAGCCCTCCCATTTCCAGCTAACGGGTCTCATCAAAGGAATAACAATACTATGTTCCTACTGACACCATTTTACGCTTTCAAAAGGATCTTTCTTTCTCCAGATCCCCCTGCAAGAGCTGAAAACATCCTTTCTTCTGCTAGTTCCTGCTACTTCCCTTCTCCTTTGAAACCATTCGTTAAGGAACAGTCTCCATCACAACACATGCGCCTTGTTTCTTACCATCCTGCATCCATCGCGCCTGACCAGGTCACAGGACACCATGGGCTGGTTCAAAGCCTTCCTGGCATCCTCACACACTGCCTCCAGCACAAAGAGCAAGGAAATGGATGCCAGAAAGAGCTGATCCTCCTCTGCCAGCACAGCCCAGGATGCAGGAGTCATAACTATAAGAAGGATATGAGCTGATCCTGAGCTCTCTGTGTACTTACTGAAACAGGGAGCACCATAAAAGTAGCAAGAACAAAGAGATCCTAAACAAGTGCTTCTATGTAGAGCTCTTGAGTGCTCCTTTCTTGTTGGTGCTAAAGTGGCACTGCTGGCACCTGAGGCAATGGATCCTCAAGAGATGGGCTAATTGATGGAATTATTCATGGCCAGTTAATGGATAACTGCTAAGTGATGGAAGAGGCTGAACAGAGGAGATGTGTTGTTGGAAGAACTTCTCTGAGGCCTTCCAAGGGAGGAAGAAGCCAAGAACAAAGGCTCTGTGCAGTGTCACTAGCAGGAGGAATTTCTGTTTCTCATGTTCTTGGCTTATTTACAAAGATTCCCAAAAATCCCATAATGAATGGATGAGCAACGCTTCATTCCCAGCCCCAGAGCACAGTCGCTGTGATTGTAGGCTCATGCTTGAACCACTTTTCCATCCCATAAAGCATCTCCATGCTTCTAGACACTTGCAGCATCTCTTCCCCTTCTTTCCCTGCCTTTCTCAGGTTCCTTGGAGCTCAGAGGGTATTGGGATGCCCTGGAAGTGAAAGAGAAGTAGTTACTTGAGGCAGTAACAAATGCTCTCCTGCCCCAGTCAATAGGCTCATCCTGCGGAGAGGCTCTGGAGCCGAGCAGGCACCATGTGTGCAGGAGAGCTGTCAGCAGCAATGAAAGGAGGGGGGAGAAGGAAGAGGCACATGCTGTACCCACTGATTAAACCCTGAGGCTTTGCTTGCTTGGTCCCTCCAGCCCTTGTAAAAGTCAAATGAACTTTTTAGCTCAGAGCCCAAAGGGGAATGGGGAGGGCTGGGGTAAGTGCTGCAGGCTGGGCCGTCACCTCCAGCAGCTCCCCCTCTTGTGGGGCTCAGGGGAGGCATTTCAAGTCCTTTGGTCTTACGGGAAGGTCTCACATTAATACCTTGGTCTGGAGCTCCTTGTCCTGCAAGTTTCTCCTAGGAGCAATTCAGGAAGGCCATAAAAAGGTGGCCAAAAGTTAGACATCCCAAAAGGCTGCAGGGAGTGCTGAAGGGCTCAGCTTGAAGCTGAGCGGGGACTGAGGACTGCGAGAGGAAGGCAGCATCCCAGCCTCCTTTCCTCCCTGCTGAGATGTAAGGCAGGACCAAAGGGCTGCTCAAGACGAGGAGCATTTCAGAGAGCACAAACGCTCCCAAACCCATTCCTCCAGCCTCGGAACAGCCATGGCAGCAGCTGAAGCAGCAGTTTTCCCTGTTGGGAGAAAGGGAAAAAGTGAGGAACGCTTAGCAGGGAGGTGTAAAGGGAAATCCTATCTCACAAGGGCCCAGTCAGTCCTGCTTGTACCAAGTGACAGACCTGACAGGGGCGTTCAGTGACAGGATACAGACAGCGTCTGGCGGGTACAGAACACCAGCAGGGACTCGGCGATGGCTGCCCCAGAGGGTATTTGGATGCTGAGAGACAGCTCCCAGGTAACACGCGGGGCTTTCTATTTGAAAACTGCTCCTTTTATTATTATCTCGCCTCCCACTGCAAGAGGCAAAGAGAAAAGAGACAGGGAGAGGGAGAGTTGTTTGACAAGCTGCAAACTTTTTATGGGGGGAAGAAATGAGTAAGTGGGGGGAAAAAGAAATGAATAAGGGGTGGGGGGGAAGAATAAAAGTACAAGTCACTTTGTAAAGGAGGAAAAACAAAGTCAAAAGGCTCCGAGCTGAGTCAGTGCCTTACAGGGCTTGCGTCTTTTGGAGCTCAGGAATCCAAAGGACTCCGCGTGTGTGCGTAAAGTTATCGACTGCCTGCACTGCATCCACTTATCCCCCATTAAGCAGCAGGCTCCAGCTTGATCCCAAACAGCAAGGAATTAGAGTTACTTTACCCAGCGTTTCTAGAAAGGTTTCCATCTCCAAGGAATCCAAAGTGCTTCAGCATTCACCTGTGGGGAATGCAGGACTGACATCCCGGCGCTTCTGGGGTGCAGGCTGGCAGTGGGACAGGCTGCTGTGTACAGCAGTGATGGGAGGGAAAGCCTTGTGCTCCTGTGACAGCTATAGGATGCCTATTATGCAAGCAGAATGGAAAAGGGTTGGCTTCCAAGGACACGGAATATAATTAGACTATCTCAGAACAAGCAGCAATTCCACCCCTGCTAAGCTTCTCTCAGTTCAGCTTCAAACAAGACATCTCCCCTCGCTGCTCTGCTGACTGCGTCTCCACACACAGGAACCAGACACTGTTGAAGTCTGCAAGGGACGAGTGGCTGTAGGTCTCCATATAGTTACAGGAGATGTTCAGTGATGGAGCTGACTTAGAAAGTTTTTCTTCCTTTCTGCCCCCACTTCAGTTTTCCACCCCCTCAGCTGTACTGATGCAACTGCTCAGGGGATCTGTGGGGAAATCAGACTGCAGAAATGATCTATTTCTTAATGATTTTAATCCTTCTTTGTTGTCTTTTTTTTTGCTCTCTTTGAAGACACATTCACTGACATCACTTCAGCACAACAGGTTCCTCACAGCCCCCAGTCTCAGAGCAGCACAAAGTTTGGTGAAGAGGTGGGAAGAAGCTCCTGGGGGGGGGAGAAGGAAAGCAAAGGTGGCCTCAGGGTCCCTTCTCCAGCTCCCACTGCCCCATGGTGGACTGCTATGGACCCACCGTGATGCATGCATCACCCTGTGGATCCCTGCAGCTCTGCCAAGCCAGCTCTGTCCAGATGTGCCTGCAGCTGGCACGGGGACACTTACACTCTCTTGTTTCAAGGATGCTTTGCTTTGTGTCTCTGGCTTCACTGCCATGCCCCAGTTGACTCCAGTATGGCAAAGCTGCTTTGTAAAGGATGCCATTGAAACTGCTGCTTCTCACGGAGCTCCCTCCAGGGGAAACTGAGTCAGCTGGAAGTGCAGGGTTCCAAGGTCATCCCAGAGCTCTAGGAAAGAACTTGAAGGAATAGGTGAAATCAGAGCATTTAATCCCTACTGTGGCAGCAGCCATGGAGGTGCCAGCACCTGCATACTTTATGCCTTACCTGCCTCCTCTCACAATACAGCTTCACTTCTGCTACAACACACGGCAGTGGTCCTCAACTACATTGCCTCTGTCCTGCACCATTCCCCACATCCTCCATATCAGAGCTAGGGGTGGGTTTGTTTGTTGCCTTGAAAATAGCTGGTGTCCCAATGCCAATGACTCCAACAGGGAGCTGTCAAGCTTCCCTGTACACCCCTCTGCACCCTCCAGACAGTGCATCGGAGAGGCATCTTGTTTATGGGCTTGACACTGGGTATGACTTAACCAGCTTTGACAGGGGTGATCCTATTTATAGGAGGAGGCTCCTAACGCCTCTCATTCAATGTCATGTTGGGGAAAAGGTGAAAAAGGAAACAGAAATGACCCCTTGAGTTTCTGCTTTCAGTCATGGAAATTTCAGCTGCTGACCTGGCCAGGATGGGAAGCATCGAGCCACTTTCCTCAAGGTCACCAGAAGTCACACATCGCAGTCCAGCTTCACCTCTTGGAATGCTCTTCCCGTCTCGGTGGGTGGCAATTCTGATGCTATTTCAAGCCTGGACCCCTTGCATTTTGGAGCATCCCAGAAATTCAGCCCTGGCTCAGCTCATTCCGTAAGGATGGGCATGTGAGGAGCTCAAAGACAGGCCATCATTATCACTCAGGAGTTGCACAGGTGCTTTGCTAAGCACCCTGAACACAGGTCAAGCACAGAAACACCAATCACCTTTATTCCTCCACGCACACCAAAGCCTTCAGCAGAGGTCAGAAATGAGTCTTTTTCCTTTTTCCTGTGGGTTATTCCAGCATTCCAAAGGATGGCTGGCCACCAGTGCTAGCCCTTTGAAAGGCCTATGGTCAACTCCTGCCTCACAGGGCAATATCCAGAGCCCACGAAAGCTGCACTGCTCTGTGATGAGCTGTGCCAGGAGACAAGCACAAGGCATCTTGAGCTCCAGGCGGCTCGGATGAGTCAGAGCCAGTCGCCTTTTTCCCTGCGGTGCAATTGTACCAGGCCCTGACAGCATCAGCATTATCACTGCTCCACATCAGAGCTGTCAGTCCCGAAGACAATGGAAGGTGTGTGGAGGGGGAGGAATTGAGCATCTTCGCGCTCAGTTGGCTTCCCAGGATGATGGCAACGTGGCGAGCGAAGGGTTTTTGATGAGCAGCCTGCTGTCGCAAGAGGATTAGGCGAGGACGTCAGTGAGGGTGGCAGCACTGGAAGGGAAAGGCAATACTTCTTGAGCTCCCTCCACTGCTGTTCGGTGGGGACGGCTCTGGAGGGCACTGGAAGGTTCAGCTCTACCGGCTCCACTGGGGTCTGAGAAGGAGCCAAGTCACCTCCATGCAAACTCATCTGTAATACCTCAACCTCGTGTGCTGCTGTGGCAGTGACAACGAGAAGGAAAAGAGCCTTGAATAGCAAAGTGCAGGGGCATTTAGGGAGCGAAGAGAAAACCTCATGTGAATGAAAGGATCAGAACCTGCCAGAGCCGAGTTCTCTGCCGAGGAAGGGGGTGTTCGTGCCTCATTCAGGCATATCACGGAGTCTTCCCCAGGCTTGCTGGGAAGATCACCCACATGGATTCTCAAGCCGCCCCTCGTGTGCATTGTCCCGTGCCTCTCCCGCGCGCTCGGGGGTAGCTTCCTGTGAACACCCACGGAGTGATTCGTTCTCTTCCCTGCGCATCCCTGACGAGATGCCAACGGGAAAGCTGACAGCAACTGGTGGGCAATGCTTGGGGTCTCTTTGCCCGACAGCTCTGCCTTGTCTCGCTGCTTTTCAGCACCTACCCGGTGTCCCCATCTTGCACTTGCACAGTGAGGTCCCTCCAGCACACAAATCAGCTTTCTGGGCTATTTGTAAAGCACAGAACACAAGGAGTCTGATACCATCTAGATTCTCTGTTAATCCTCCTAAAACCAGAGGTAGGGAAAAGTGTTGTGTTGTTTATTTTCCAGATACAGAAGTTAGGTTCGAGATAGGGTAAGTGGTTTGATAAAGGTCTCAGGAAATCTATAAGCATTGGCAGAATAGGGATCTTTTCTCCTGGATCTCAAAGCAATCCCTGAAGCCCCAGAAAGGGCTTAGAACAAGTCTGTTTCTCTAAAGTGCTGAGGCATTATGTGAAATGAACTGGCTTGGTCTGCAAAGAGCCAAGTAGGAAGGGTTTCTATATGGCGATGGTAAGACATGGATGAGAGAAGATGCCTACAGGCTGGAAAGCTTAATCAGAAACGCAAGTTGCTGAATGGATCACAGTCATTTTGGCACTTTTTGCTGCAAAATAGCAACAAAATGGCTGTTGTTTTACTGTCCCATGCAACCTGCTCTGCCCGTGCTCCAGATATACCCAGGCACTGGGTCACTATATTCCTGTGAGCTGCTGCAGGGACAGAAGTCATCAGTTGTCCTGTATGATCCCAGACTGTGACTTGCCATCCAGCTTCCACAGGTTAAATGCCCTGTGATGGCTGTGAGTGGCATTTTGTCTCCACAGTCTCCCTCTGCAAAGTGACACAGGGGGAAAGAACACATTCAGCACTAGGGAAAAAAGCAACAAAATAAGCAGAAAGGGAGGAAGCTGAAAAATTAATCAGAGCTCAAAGTGCTGTCAAGTTGCTCCTCTTCCCTTCCTATGTGGCCACAGAGCCATCACCAGAGATTAAAACTGATTGACTGACCAGGCCAGGGCAGGGAAGATGTGATAATAACACAGTTTTCCAGTAATTGGCATGGAGTAAGAAAAACCCTAGCACCCAGCATCCTGTGCAGTGAACAAGCACCTTATTTCCACCATGTGCTGTTCAGGGACCAGGCTAGCTGCATCATAGAATCATGGAATCACAGAATGGTTTGGGTTGGAAGGGACCTTCAAGGGTCATCTAGGCCAATTCCCCTGCAATGAGCAGGGATGTAAGCTCTCAGCAGAGGACAGTGAGAACACAGGTTTGACTCCCTTAAGTAGGACCATTCAAAGCCAAACCTGACCAGCTTCAGACTCTCCTTGAAGACGATTAACAGATCTCTTCCTCCACCCCCCTTCCTCTATAGCTCATTCCTGTTCTCTTGCTGTGAAAAGTTTGGTTGTCTTCTCCTTTTTCTGGCTGAATCTTTCCACGGCAGTTAGCTGCCATGGTGATGGAAGTTACAGAAATTAGTAAGAAGAGTCATAATTAACAATTGACTGACAGTCCCATCTGACCTGAGACAGTAGCTGAAAGCTGCCTCCTACTTCAATCTGCTTGCCACAAACCAGCCAGGAACATGCATATTTGCTAGCCAAGGTGGTTTGGCTAGTTGGCTCCATTCCTACAGTGGCTGTCCTCAGCTGATTTGGTGTTCGGAGCATCAGTGAGGATGTGTCACCATTGCCCTCTTCTGGATCAGCAACCAAGTCTGCTCCAAAGCTTGGGAGATGTCACCGTCTAGTGATGGCAACGCGTGGTGACTCCAAGGGTAACGTTTCATAGGTGACCACTGGTACCTTCTGCATGTCTCCTACCAGCATGGTGACTACATTGCAGTGCAGGTTTACAGCAGATGAATGGATCCAAACAGATGGAGAAAGTAGAACAACTTCACTGCTAAATATATGGCTAATTCAAGGTCTTTGTCAATGCGTACCACTGATAACTAAAAGCTTGGTGGTTCCAAACCTCCTGGAAACAGAGGGATTTTGGGTCCGAGTAAAAGGAGATGTGTGGTTAACCTGAGGAACTCTGTGCCACAGGATGATGAGGAGGCTTAAACTGTATATGAATGCCAGGGGAACCTAGGAAAGTTTGTGGAAGAGAAATCCACCGAGGGTTACTAATTATATAGAACTTCTAACCATTTATATAAGTTATATTTCCAAATGAAATACATATTTATGACAGAAAAGTCTCCCCAGTCCTGCCTAGACACCCTCTTCGGGGCTATATATATAAGCCAGGATACTGAATCAGCCCTTTGCTGACCCAGTATAAGCACACTTCGGGTGTTATGAATATGGAAGAGCACACATCTAATCAGGGGTCAGGTCCTCAGCTTCTGCCTCAAGGTTTTATTCAGCTTGAGGCAGGCGGGGACTCAGTAATTGCTTAGCGACACACTCGGGGCCTGGCCCACCATCAAGCTCTTGAGAGCTGGTGTTTTTGTAATGCACAAAATTATGCAGAAGCTGCACTGTTTTATATGGGAAGAAAATTAGCTAGACTCAACGAAGCACATTGCTTATGGACTGAGCAAGGCAATTTTTCACACTCAGCTGGAAAGTATTTCTCCACTTGTCTGCTGGCGTACGTGCAATATGGAACCACGAAGCACCAAACCTGACTGACACTGGAAATTATGGGGCTGCTGTCAGCATCCAAGGACTGAAAATAGGCAGCAAATAGGAATCTGGTGAGGAGTTTCAGCAGTTTGACCCAGCTCCATAACGGACTTTGGAGTCAAGAGCAGGTTGATGACAGCTGTTAATCCCTCCTAGCACAGCTCAGCCTTTCTCTGGGAACGCAGCTCTGCCTGTGTTCCCTGCTGTTGGAATAATGTATCTCCCAGAAAGGGCTCATCCAGCAGGGGGGAAAGGAAAGATGGGGGGATATGATGAGCCCCTAGCAGCAGGGGAGAATTAAGGAGAATGAGGGGTGGGAGAGGCAGTGGATATCTGGCACATAGAAGAACAGTGGATCCTGGGTGAGAGGCATGGAGTGCCTGGTACATGGAAGGAGAACAGTGGATCCTGGGTGAATGAGGACGAGTGGGGACATAGTAGGAGGGCACACAGATCCCTGAGCCAAGGATATAGGGGAAAGGATGCACACAGACCTCTTGATTCAATGGATGGATCGCAGGGGTGTAGGGTGTCTCTGATGTTGATCTGTCAGTCTGGGACTATCCAGAAAAGTAAGAATGGAAAGCAAAGGAGCCCTAGTCCAATGCAGTCAGCCCAAGCATGAAACCTGAAGTCTGAACAGTGGGACAGAAGGGACAAACCCACAGCTAAGGCATCTCAACATCATCTCCAATGGGTCTCTGCCAAATGAAGACCCAGGCACTGTGCTGCAGAAGTCTAGAGAAGAACCTGCAAGACGGAGCTGTTCCCTGTCATTTGTCAAGGGTGATAAATGGGATATAGCTCAAGTAGCACACCATACACATAAAAAAGCCTCTTTAGGTTCTGGATGATAGAGTGCCTGGCAGATAGATCAGGGACTAAAAGTCAAGATTCCTGACCCCTGTTTAAACTCTGGCACATGCAGATTTCCATTGGACAAAAGACACACTCTGTTCCATTCCCTGCTTTCCAGTGAGTGTAAGTCACCGCCTGCCCTAGCAAAACAACATTCTCCATTCATGTTTGGGGAGCTCTTGGATACAGAAGCTGTGCAAGTGCAGCACGTTACCTCTCCAGCAGCCTGCAAGAGCACACCAGCTACATTTAACCTCCCCTTGAATCCAGTGGCACGCCACAGCGATTGGTGGGTCTCGCATGTGTGTGACTGTGAGTCACCCAGTATTACTGATCTTCAGCTGAATCTATTGTTGTAAGTGACTTGGAGCTGCCTACAGACGATCCTTCAGCATACGGAACAATGGAGAAGCTGCACATCTGAAGAAAGCCTCCTCTGCATGGCAACCTATTGCCATCGTAACCAGCATCAACAAGAGCAATTAAGACAATTTCAGAGCATCACCTCCTCCCTCTGGGGTCTTAATGAGAGCACGCTCAGAAGGGGGCTGGAGCACAAGCAAGCAAAGGCTGGGAGATAACTTGTGTGGGAAAAGAAGGGTAGGAGAGCTTCAGATTCGGGGGATTGCTTCCTCTCTACCCCATAGCATAATGCAAAGGGCAAGTAGGGGGAGAGCTTCAATCAGCTCTGTGGTAGATACAAAAAGCTCAGAGAAGCAGAGCTTTTTTGCTTGTTTAACCCTCAATTCAGCTACCAGTACCCTGCAGAAGTGTTTGCTGACATACCCAGGTAACTAGAAGCAGTACCATGGGTGACATGGGCAACACTCAGAAGTGTAACAGGGCTCCGACCCACAGCTCTTAGTAGAAAAGCGGGTTGGATCGGACTGATGGCCTTTTAGAAGCAAGGTGTTAAGGAAGAAGCTCTTCTGAAGATGATGGTTATCTGTTCCAGAAGGTAAAGACAAGCCTCAATACAGTGCTGTTGGATTAGTATATAGGTTGTTTGCACATGCTCCTTAAAGCTTTGTTATATGTTAGTGATCTACAACATTCAGATGACTGAAAAGCTGTTTGTGGGTGGCTGTGCAGTGAGGAGAGAAGGAAAATTGGGAAGCTCTTCTATGAGTAAACTGCCAGGAGATGAGAGCTTACATATTAGAAGGACTGACCTGTATAAACACTCCAGGGAAGGAAGGGAGACAGCTCCTATCAGCTCGCTGATGATATCTCTTCTTCTGGCAATCTGTCCCTTTGCAATGGAAAAGAAATGGATGGGGCTAGAGAGCAGAGCTTTTGTTCAGGTTTTCATATGATCTAATATTGCAGGAACCGTATGATTTTCAATTGACTCTTCTCAGATTTAAGGAAGAAGTCAGAAAGTAGGTTCCTACATTGTCACAGTGTATAAATAGCCCCGAAGGAGGCATAACAAGAGCTCACTAAGGTTTTACCCAGTACAGCAAATGATGTACCATGGACTCAAATAGTTTTATAAAGAAGCCATAGGATTTTATCTAGCTACTCTTGCAACAAGCTCATCAGCTTCTATGTGATGTAGGTGTAAAGACAGATGTCCATGCTTCAGGTGGATCACAAAACTCACCCTGGAGCCAAAATGGTTCTTTCCATTCTCTGAAGAGACAATCTTTTCCTTCTAACTTGAAATTTGCTATCACAGATCTGATTGTCTGCTTAAAAAAAAAAGGAAGAAGTGGCACATTAACTTGCAGAGAGAAGAGAGGAGCTAAATCTGAGACCTCTTATCTGAATCTTCTCGATGCCTAAGTGCTGGATAATTGGAATTGCTCTCTGAGCCATAAATGCTGTTTTGCTCAGATGTTACTAACCTCATGTAGTCTTCTCCTTTCCGCTTTTCTAGCCCAGCAAAACCTTGGTTCTAGGAACTCAGAACACACATAAAATCTGACCTTTGAATGGAGAGACATCCTACAGAAACAGCAGGAGATTTGTGCTGTGCAAAACGAGAAACTCACTCTCTCTGGAGTCAGGAGCTGCTCAGAAGCAAAGCATCACTCAGCCAAGCCATATGGACCTGCTTTCCCTTAGCTAAGACGCTTGACAACCATAGTTCAAAGCCTCCCAGCCAAAGGGCTTCCTATCATCGGGGGGTCTTTAGGAGTGATGTGTCACAGAGTCATGTTATTGTTAATAGCAGCTGAGGAATCTGAGGCTACCTGCTGTGGTCCTCCATGTCTTGGGCTGCTTCTGCATGCTTCAGATTGGATCTGGAGTCCACCTGCTAAAACCTATGTGAGTGCATAAAGAGGAATAACCATTAGCAATTGCTGATATTCAAGACAAGACAGATTTCCCCGTGGGTATCTCGTTTAGGTACTGCCTGGAGGGGAACGAGTGAGGATTCAGCAATTCTGAACATCAGCTTACACATTTAGGCACCTCGTATCAAATGCCTTGTAAATAATAGCAAAAGGGTCATTTGGCAGAGCAAAAGGAGGAGACGTGAACAGCTGAATCTGTTCTTTACCACTGAGTCACCAAGGGACGTGGAGCGAGTCACCTTATTTCTCCATGGTTCAAATAGTCCCTCGTAAAATGAGGCCAACAGAAAAGCAGGTACAGCACTTTCTGTAGCGCCCTGGTTTGTACCTGGGTCACACAGGAGCTTTCAGTGCAGAAGAAAGGCCTGCAGAGAGACATCAGTGCTTGCTAACCCATGCTTTATAATGCTCTGACATCTGGAAGGGCAGAGCAGGATCATTATTGGCTCCCATTCCCCTTATTAAGAGGAAATTAAAAATAGGAAGCGGTTATAATCATCCTTTTGGACACCATTCCAGTGGCATCATTCTCAACATGCTGTTGGGATTATAATGTAATAGCAAAGTGAATGTCAACCTACAATTCCTTTTTTTCACTGCAGCGCAAGCGTGAGCAAATATCTCCTGCTCCCTCCTTCCCTGACATCCACTTCCCAATATGGCTATCTCCCTCTTTCTGAGGCCCATTGTAACACTAACAAAGGCAGCCAAGTGGTATTGTTAACATCCAAATGATGGAAGGGGACATGGAAAAACAACCCAACAGCATCTCTAGAGATGAAAACAAACAGCTTGCACCATTCCAGAGGGTTGGTTTATCAGTGTCCCTGTCTCTTGCTCCGAGGCAATGCGCTGCTGCCCATTCGGAGCTCACGGGTTTTGCTCCACGCAAGGAAGAGGGAACCCACCTTTGGAAACTGCTAACCTTTTCGTGCATGGAAAACCAAAGGAACACACTTTGTTTGGGAAAGGCTTGCGCTGCGATTCGTAACAAGCAGTCATTGACGCGACAAACCTTGTTATTGACTTGGAGCCAAATCTTGAGGTCCTTGTCTGAAGGATGAGAAGGATTTGACCCCGGGACTGTTATTAGCCTTGACATCAGCAGCTCCTGACATGGGATAGTTTTCCAGTGAACTTGCTTGAGAATGTTTAGAAATGTCAAGTGCCCGAGCCACGAGGACACAAGAACGAGAAGGTGTCAGGTTCACCCAATTGAATGGGAGAATTCCAGCCCTCCCCCTGCTCCCGTTGGCCATGGCAGTGCTGCTGATAACGTATGGGGGCGTTACGCTGTGTTATCAGACCTCCTCTCAGCCCAGGCATCTTTTGTCAGCACAGCCCATGGGGGAGATCCCTGCTAAGTGGGAGCAACAGGAATCCTACGCAGAGACCCACAACAGCGCTTCTTCAGCGCTGACTGCATTGTGACGGATGGAGCTTACGGCAAATGTGTTCAAAAAGAGGATGGACGCTGTGTTAGGAGGACAGGAGGCTGTCTACAGGTTCTGGTTGTGGTGCAGTAGTATTTTGCCAAAGGATACCTGGTATCATGGCACACTAACTGACAGCTTTGAGGAGAGGGGAGAAGGGCAGAGGAGACTAAAGAAGTCTACTTCTACTAAAGAAGTACTTTAGGTAGCTGTAGGCATAGTGATCCCCATACGTTTACTCTTAGTTCACAGAGGCAAGACTTCAGTGCTTCACCTCTAGCAGAGGAGAAGCTGTGTGTGAGTTAAAATCTCAAGGCAAACTCTTTCTCCGTGCTGGGAACAGCTACAGCACCCTCACTAACACCTGCAAAACAGCTCATCATGGTTTAAACCAAACTTCTCAACAACCTTTTCCATTCTGCATCGTCTTCACTACGTTCAGTGCTGCTAACTTTACGTGGGAACGTGTCCACACCTATATTACACAGTAAACCTTACTTCTGTGCTCATAAACTCAAGTCACCCTCCTGGCAGCTGACACTAGTCAAGGTCTAACAGGATCTACCATGCCTCCAAAAGACTTATATCGTGAAGATGCCGTTCTCGAGTTATACTCACGTTGTTTCATGCAGCTAAAATCAGTCCCATTAACATAAAGACAAGGGGTCATAAACCATATTGATCACATCCACCCATCTATCTTGCCATCTCTCCGTGATTTCCATAATCCTTGAGAGCACCACTTGTTAGCGTGCTGCAGGAACTCATCCAAAATGCTTTAAGATCCCTACATTTATCATGGAGGATTCACCTTCCCTTCCATTAGGGAAAACAAAAGGTTGAAATTCAAGGGGAGGGCTGAAATCTCACCGGCTGATTGGCTGGAAGATGCCTCCTCACCCACACATCCTGCTCAGAAACATCCCCAAATACTGTTGAGCAAGCTGAAAACAATTGTGTTGGAGGGGCTGCTAATACCCTATCAGTTTCACATTCTCAGGAGAGTTCCCAGCCCACCGATCCGCTGTCCTATATCAGGCAACGAGCCTTCAGCTGGAAACTTTACCCTGGCTCTACCTATTGTCCAATGTTTTCCTTCCTGCCAGATGATTGGCATTGCACCCGTTGTTAATTTTACACCTGCTGTTTGTGAATATCCCTGGGTGACCTTTCCGACGACAGCGAGCACGAAAGGATTTCTTGCTGGAGATGCACATCCATGCATGCAGGAGCACATGGAAAGGGAACAGGAAGGGGCCTCCTGATGAATGATGAAGGATTAAAATAGCTCCTGCTGGGGCCATAGTGGGATATTGGAGAGCAGGAGCAATGAAGCGGATGTTTAAAACAGAGTGAAGTGTCGATCTAAGCACAGAGGGCAAAACAGCGTTATCGGATCCCTTGCTCTTTCCAGCTCTCTCCTTGTGCCCACTTGACTGAGCAATGCCACCCCCAGAGCTCCTTCCAGAAGAAGAATGTCTCTCTCTGAGATGCTGAAGGCAAGGTCTGGAAAGTCTGAAAACCTTTTCACTTGGGAATCTGAAAGGAATATCTGCCCTATGGCCCCATCATCCCTTCCTTACCTTGGTGCAACTGACCTTAATGGCATCTCGGGAAGGTATTAATCACCCCAAGAGGGATGTGTCAGTACAGCATGAACAGGAAAAGCCATTGGCTCTGCAGTCCTGAATTCTAGCTGGTCTGAGGAAGTCACAGGTGCTCAGATATCACTGTGACCAGCTTTAATACTCAGATTAGGTTAAAGAGATCTCACCCACATTAGAACTGCTGCATTAAGAGCACTCTGGTTATTAAAAATTATTTATGGGGATGGATGAGAAGAGAAACTGGCCATGGGCTGTAGCCAGGTCACCTCGTCATTTCCTACAGCGAGCTGGTACTTGGCTGGAGAAAGTGGAGCTAGTTTACAAGTAGGAGCAGGAGATGGCACATTTCCCTCTGAGGGAATACTAAATATTGGATAAATATCTCAACGCAGTGGTGGATGTCTGCTGAGCGGTAGCAGATGTCTGGGGACAGGCAAGCCTGACCCTGGTGGAGGAGAAATCACTGATGTGGATATCAACATGATTCTGTGTGCACAGTGCTCAGTTACAAGCCTCCATGCTGCCTGGTACAGCAGCTATCAGTGTGCCAAACAACCCGTCTCCCAGGGATCTCAGCTCAACATGATACATCCTTTCACCAGAGAATGGCTCAGGAACCGATTCTGTTCAGAGATGATGGGGCAAATCTTTCTGGTTACACAGCTCCTCTGTTCTCTAACCTGGCCAAGCACAGCTCAAATGGAAAAAGCCTTCCCAGATCTGAACCCCAGGTCCAAACCAAGCTGGAAGAGCTGGGAGCAACAGCCCCCAGATCCTCTATCTTGTCACTTCAGGATGAGAGGGCCCCACGCTGGTTTAGATGCCACCTTGCAAGTGAGGTACACACACATCAAAACTAGTGATCAGCCCAGCTGATCTTCCCAAACTGCAGAACGGCGTTCTGACAATTCCCACTGTAGTTTTAACCCCAGAAGACATTGCTCACATCTTGTCCTGATCGAGTGCTGAAGGCAGGACTGTTCCTGCAGAAAGCCTGCCTGCAAGGGCCAGGTGAATAATCTCAACAGAGAGGAGATGTCAAAAGAAAGCATGTCCCTGACTAATCACTCTGCAATGGTGTTCTTGCGATTCCTTCTTCCGAGACTTTCAGGCCCTGCAAGAGCATTTCTAAGCGCTCTTGGCCAGAAACTTATTCAAATGCACAGACAGCTGCACGCAGGATAATGCACTTGTGGGCAGTGTTGGAATGGGGCTCTGTCACAGACCTCCAAACCTTCCTGGAAACCAGGGGAACAATAGCTGTTATTCCCCCCGCAAAAAACTGATCCCTCAGCTAAGTGAAAGGCGAGATTGAAGATCGGGAATGGCAGATGAGCTTCTCTCTGCAGCCTCATCAATATGCTAACAGCCATCTGCATCTCCGGAGTCAGTTCTGTCCTTGGCCAACTCAGTTTAGAAAAGGTCTTGTTTTCCTTGGGCTGGTTTTATTTACAGCTGCTTGGCCGAGGCAGAGAGTTCACCAGCAGCTGAACGCAGCCCAGGCTCTCCCCAGTGTAAGTTCTTCAGTGAAACATCTGGTTAAAAGGCAAGGTCAAACAGGCCTGAAATGGGAGAGGGCCACAGACTCTTTCCGTAGATATGCAGCCAGCTGGGAAAAGAACAGGCTTTTCTGGGTATGCTGGAGTATTTGGCTGGGAAAAGCAAGAAAGAAAAAGAGGGAAAGAAACAGATACTACAGGGATTGAGAGGCTGCCTCTTTTACTGGTTAAAAACCAAGACCACCCTCGTTGCCACATGAATTGCTGAGTCTTATTTAGCAGGAATTCTAGTTGTTCCCAAATAGACAGAAGGTCTCTTCACATCCCTCATTTATGCATATTTACTGGGGGGTGTGTGTATATATATATATATATATATATATATATATGAATTTATTCCCCACTATTCTGTAATTAACTCAGATACACATCTCAGGCACAAGACCTTCCCACTCTGTCCTTTCTCTTATTTACCTGTCAACTGCACTAGAGCTGGAAGGATAGAGACCTGGCCTGCAGCACACTGCAAACCTTGATCTCACTGTTGCCTTAGGGCAAGGACCACCCAGTTGCTCTGTGTTCGTACAGCACCTTGCACTAGCGGTGCCCAAGTCGATGTCTGGTTGCAATAATGACACAAATAACAACACTGTTTGTGAACAAGAGCTGCTGAGAATCAAAGAAACCATTCAGGAGCCTGAAGAATGAATCCTTCCACACAGCCCCAGGGAATGTTCGCAGTAATCTAACATTTAGGTTTTCCTTGTCTTTACAAAAAGCCTCATTCCTCAGAATAAGAAAGTCCCATGTGAACTATGTGACCAACCAAGTACACAGAACACCTACCAAGAGAGAGAGCTTATCATGGAGACACAATGGGAGCTGTCTGGTGAACTGGGATTGATTCACAGACAACAAAAACCAGCAGAAAAGACTAGATTCACATGACAGTGATTCTACAGCACAAGCTGAGCATCTGTAGTAACACTAATCCTTAGTAATGATGTTCAGAGAGAAACAAGTGAAGAATAGCTGTCTGAGCATGGGACCAAGCACTTTCTGAGCTCTGATGCTTCCTCCTTTAGGGACCTTCGCTAAGTCTCTCAACCTTTTTGTGCTTGAGCATCCTCCTCTGAAAGGATAAGGACAATAGCAGCCATTCACCTGCTTCTACTGGGTAATGAATGATTCAGATACTCTCATCGACCTCTTCAAGTCCTACACACAATATCTGATGTGTCATGCAGCAGTTCACATCAGCCAGAAAGCTATCATCTCTTAATGGGACTGAGTTTCAAGGGTGATGGACAGGAAGGACCTGGCCTCTGAAACTTTTTCCTCTGGCATCTCTGTCCAAGCTGCTTTGGAGAAGGATCCACTTTCCTGTTAGGGGGAGGAAGTACAGTGGGAGAGGGTACAGCCTGTGCTGAGTGCGTGACTGCCATTGCACCGGCTCATGCTGGAATCCGGACCTCAGGGACAGAAGCATCTTTTGAGGCACAGCACATCAGTGCTGCCTTCGTGCACCAGAAATAAAGGGCTCCAAATCCAAACCTGGAAGCAAACCAAAACTACCAGAAGACCATCGTACTTCTCGTGTGCATAATCTGATTCCTAATTTGCATGCATTGCTTGTGTATCTTAATCCCAGCTTTCTAGAGGATGCTGTCCCATCCCTGATCCTATCATCAGATGAACTACATCTGCCCAAACGAAAGCCAGTTTCACTCTACTCAGGTTTTCCCCAGTAAACCACTGGATGCAGCTATTACCCAGGTCCCTGCCTTGTGCAGTCCTTGGTTTTAATGCAGAGATTTTCTTTCACAAGCCTATCACTTGTCCCTTTCAGTCACTCTTCAGGCTGCCTGGACATGAGCAAGCTCCAATCTGGAGTCACTGTGCTCCAAGAAACACAATCTGCACTTCCAAGCACTGGGTAGTGTTTGCCTGGCTTGGAGCACAGATCCTGTGCAAAACCCCACACAGACTAGCCAGTTATTCATCATAGTCTGTAAAGGGCACATCTGGAATGGGACTCGGACATGTTTGGGAGTGCAAATGCAGGTTATTGCTCACTGGAACACAAACCTCACCTTCCAAAACTCCTCTGCAATCCAATAGAAGCTGACCATAGCACTCTGCAACTTTCTGCACCCCTCATTCTGTAGGTAGTATCCAGTGAAAAGAGATGTTTGCTCTGACCCTCTGGTATCTGTAGATAGTATTGGAGGGATAAAATTCAACCTGGTCCTATACTTTCCCCAGAAAATCTTGGGGACAACCCAAAACTCATTCCTTCCCCTGAATAACAAACAACAACAAGCAGACAGAGAGTCTCACCCCTATTCCTGAATTAATGACTCCTAAAATTGAACCAGTGTTAGGAAAAGGGGTATTTTCAGGCCCTCAGACTTAGATTTGCCAGGACAAACTGAACAGCTTGCAGGTAGGTAAACCTGATTTAGAGCACCAAGTACACACATGCTGGAACCTATTCTAGAAACTGGGCTTGAGAAGCAACATGGTAAAATGTTTTGTCCTAACACAAAGGGTCAAATAGTTCCCTGCTGCCTCTATGTATTTACCTCCTGATAGGTGGATTCAGGTCATTCGCATCCTCTAATAGGCAAAAGGGTTTCTTTGTTGAAGTGGCACCACAGTGAAGTTTGTCAAGGTGTCCCCTCTCTCTGCTACCAGAAGGGACTGAACCACACTGAGAAACTGTCTGGGACTTAGGAGATTTTTCTTCCTCCTCCTTTAAGCAGAAGAGGTTTGATTAAATCAGTAAAACTGTTCATTTCTCTGGCATTCCTTAATTTTGTTTTTGTTACTTCTAGCCAGTTTGAAACATCCTTTCCTAAGTAACATTCACTACTAACCCTGCACCCAGGCAATAGAAACACCCCAGTTGGATCTGGTATTGACTGGGGAGCAGCAATGAACCCATCCATCCCTGCATCCCTGCAAAGAACTCCTGCTGTGCTCTGCTGCTGGGAGGTGATGTCCTCCAGCACCGCATCCCAGCTGGGAAAGGTCCCTGCCCTGCTCCCCACAGCTCTCATTTAGGAATCACCATCCCTGAGCAGAGGGCAGGGAATCCTGTGGGTACACATCCATCACCTCCCCATATCCATGGTTTAGGGGTGCTCACTGAAAGCATCTGCTGTGGCTGGGCAGCTATCTAAGCACTTCTGAATGCAAGCTCCGTTGCACTTCCATGGGCTGGGGTCACACTCCTGGATCACCATCCCTGAGGGCAAAATCCTGAACCAGGGAAATGGTCCTTAAAGCTTGTTCCCTCTCTAGTTATTCACAGCAGGGATAAGTAAGGCCTCATCTATAATCACCTAAAACCATCACATGATTCATGCTCGCACAGCACAACAGCTGAGCACGCTGCAGGATACACAGCAACATACATTGGTGATGCACCATTACACACTTCCCCATTGCAAGCCCTGTTGAAATGCTGCCATCAAATTATTTCAACTGATCAAAGCAGGAAAAAAATAGAATATTAAAGCCCCAGATAACAAATTAATAAGAATAAAAGCATGTAGGTGAGAATTAAGAAGGCATTAACATTCTGATGGCATCTGCTGCCTAAATTAAACTACAGGGGAAAAAAAAACTGAGTTCAGCTGACGCTCAGGATCAGGACAAATAGTTCTCAAATGGAAATTACAGTTTTGAAAATGATGCACCAAAAAAGGATCCAATTTAGGACATTTCTGATTTGTGAAGTTCTTTCTCCAGGTGGGGATCTCAGGCTTGACTGGAGGGCTGGCAACATGATTGGCAAGAAGCTGGAGCTGCTCAGTTCCTGCATCCCCCAGCAGGACCAAACTGGCCCATAGCCAGGCTGGGCCAGTGTCTTGTTGCCTCTCTGGTCCCTCCAGGGCTCTGTCCCCTTTTGGGATTAGCCTGTATGGATATGGTGTGTAAAGCATGTTTCATTCATATAGACACCAACATGGACTAGGAGGAGGAATTACGCCTGGATTTTCAAAGGAGCTCGGTGTTAAATTATGTGGATAACTGCATCCGTAATTTACACGAGCAGTTACTGTGACAACTAATAGTGAACGTCATAAGTAGCCAGTTGAGCATGTAATGACCGGAGTTATATGCACCATCATGTCTCTTTGGCACACCAAATTAGGTGTGCATACACATTTTGCATGCCCCAAAGGATTTCTAGCTCAGCAAAGAGCCTTAATTTCACAACACAAGCCTGATGTCAGTAGCTGAGCACAGCACAGACACCTTACGCAATGCAAAGAGCTGGCACAAACTCCGTGGCCCGGGTTGGAATGGATCCTCAGACAGTTAATTAATTTTTACTGCTCCTTTGTGAACTGTAAATTACCCTTCATTTCCTAGATTTCTGTCCCATTTTTCACCTGCCTTTCTCTAGTGAAGCAGTAAAAAGGGGATGAGTGCCAATAATGGGCTCTCGTTGTGATAAAAGCAGTCACGACTCGCTCGCGCCTTGAACAACGCTCTGCTTATGACCGGAATACAAAGGCAGTTGGGTTTCAAGAAACTGTCCAGAGATAATGACTTTTCCTGGAGATGGGAGGATAGGAGGAATGTTTTAAAACAAGAGGGACAAAGGGAGTGCCTGCTTTTGCAGGACAAACACAACTCAGTTCCTCTCCTGCAGAGGGTTAAACCCAACATACGCAATCTCCACTTGGAGACCAAGTTCATCAGTATTGCCTGCATCGAGTGAAGGGAAACTGCTTACAACGCTGAACTGCTAACAGCCTCCCCTCCTCACTCAGACAGGAAAGAAGAGCCTCTCTCCAACAAAGAGTGACCTTCAGACCACACACACACATGCCAGAGTCTTTAGAGAGCAGCCCCTGAGCAATTGGTGCTGGAGCAAAGATGAGTGGCTTCTTTTCAATACTGCCGTGACCCTGTTCAAAGATTAAAGCTGCTGATGCTGTTGAATCCAAATAGCAACATCCTGCCAAGGAAAGACCTTAGATACCAGTATATAACAAACCTGCCAAGACGTGGTTCCAGTGTATGTTCTTTGCTGATGCCACTGTTATCCAAGCCTGTTACCTTCAGCCACAGGAAGCAGCTCTAGGGAAGAGATCATAACACACCTGAGATGAACTTTGTATGGGCTCTGCTGAAATATAGGGCAGCTTCAGCCTGGTGAGAATGCCTTCACCCTTGTGTCAGGACACCAGTATTTGCATTAAAACAGTGAATAACAAAAGGGTATTACTGGAATCTTCATGTGGTTGCCTCTACTAAATGCCCCTTGGAAGGCCACGGCTTCAAGAACATACAGAATATCTCCGGGTCCATGCCACTGGGATGCTGTAGGAATGAGAACACAGCATTGCTGGGTGCATTGATGGGGCCTTCAGCGCATTAACCACTTACATTGCAAAACACCACATTCCTCCGCTCTGATGGAGCCTCTTTGAGCTGCAGATTCCTGGGTTGAAATCCCTGCCAGATAACTGTGCACAGTGAGTTAACGGCCACAAAACCCGAGCTTCTCTTGCCTCAAGTCATTTACCCATGGCATCAATGACGTTATCATGTTCAGCCCGTATTTACTACAGCTACAAGCTGATTCAGAGAAACCTGGAGTACAGGATTAATCATTACTCTTGGGACGTTGAAAATGGATACCAGAACGGACTTCCAAATTAGGTATCTAAAAGTCCTGCATGTCCCAGGAGAACCCTGTTATATCTCCCTACTCGTTCTAATGGAATCTATAGTACATGAGCAAGGCTTTGCCTCCCACAAGCCCTCCCTGCATTAATTAGCCCCAGCTCAGATCGCTGCTTTCTGTAATGGCTGGAGAACCACTTGCTTCAGGTGACTGGGATGTAAAGAGGAAATGTCTCTTGCAGAATGCAAGTCAACCACAGCCAGTGGGTCTGGGCCATGGTGGAGGGATACAGAAATGGCTTCTTCTTCTCTTTTTTTTTTTGCCTCAGAAATAGAACTCACTAAAAATAGCAGTTCCTCAGGAACAAGACTGCCTGAAAATAGCTGTTTCTCAGGAGCAGGGCTGGCTGCTTCTGAAAGAAGTAGCTATTAACGTATAATTGTCCCTGAGGCTGGTTTCTGAGAAAATGCTGTACATACAGAGGGCTGTAAAGAGATATGTTCACAGGCAGGAAACATAGGCACCCCTCTCTTGTCAGAAGTCCTGTAAACTCCAGTAGCTCACATGCGTGCTTTTGGATCACTGATCCTAGGCACAGTTAGATCCACCACAGCACTGGGCAGTATTTTCCTCTCTGCTGGTTAAAGCAGCACTCTGGAATCCTCCTACTATCTAGACCAGTAAATGATAAAGCCTCTATCAGCTCCAACCAAACCGATGTTGGTTCTTCTCCCAGGACTGATAAAGCCAGAGCCAGCTCTGAAACTCCAGCACTCTTCTCCCATAGAAGATCCAAGAACTTTGTTAAATGGCAGGTCATGAAATCTACTTCCAATTTCCTGCTCCACTCAGCACTTAAGAGTTTTCTCACACAGATGCTACAGGGCAATAAATCTTCTGAAGAATGGCCCTACATTTCTCCCACTATGGTGTTGCCTTACAATGAGGAAAGACAAATGGCTTGTGAGATTGGATGATTGGTTGGTTATTCCCTAAATGTCTCACTCATCCCTCTCATCTCACTATGGGTTCAACAGCTCATTACTTGTGTCTTCTTTTTCCTTCCTGGCACAGCCAATGTCTTACAGAGAGGCCATTCTTCTCCCCTTAAGGAAAACTCTAGCTTGCCAAAAGAAGCAGAGATTATAAAAGATCCAAAAGAGGTGAATTTAAAGCAACAGCTTTAAGAGAAGGGTAGCGTAAATGGGGCTTTGACTGATTGATGCCACCATTTCAATCCTACACCACCAGCAGCTTCTGCTGAGAGAGCATCCTTGGATCCCAAAGGACTGAGCCATCACTGGATGGAAATCTACAGACTGTTTCTTCCAGGCTCTACTTTAAGTGCTCCTTCAAGTCATATCTCTCTTCTGTTCCGCAGTGATCTGACGCTTCAGCAGTCTGATAACAGCAGAAGTAGCTTTCTGGAGGAAGGCTGAAGTTCCAGCCACTGAGTAGCCCAAGGCAAGTCTTTTAGCTTAAGAAATTACTTCCTTTTTTCCTGACCAAATTCCAGCAAAAGGAATTGCACTCTGCTTTCAGTTACAGCAGGCTGCCATTTTCCTTATGGAACCCACCCTTAGTTCTGTGAACAGGCTTCATTTTAACCTTGTTTGCTTAGGAGGGAGGACCAGAGAAGCTGCAGATGCTGATTTTACATACAAACCTGTAAAACACAAACTATACGGTGCCAGAACTCTGGTGCCTGACCTGGTGCCAGGCAAAACTAGAGCAGTTTACATCCCTCTGCCACAGAGCCATGACGCCTAGCCACACTGCCAGCCGATCTTTCCTTTCCCTATTGAGAGGTGGTATTGTAGTATAATCTATAAGTGTATCTATAAAGGGAAAGTTATACCAAATACAGATATACACATATATTCCTTGCCTTTTATTTTGTTAAAGTTTCCACAACTGCCTTGGGACCCTCAAATCAAATAGCCCATGAAAGACAGAGCGCTTGGCAACGCTGCTGCCTGGCAGCAGCAGGGTGAGGAGCCTTTGCAGCTCAGATCAGTTTGATGAAACAAGCACTTTGCAGCAGCCGTCACACAGCACTCATTAAAAAATACTCCACATTTGTGTAGCATTTATCATCCAAGGAGCCCATCGTGCTTTACAAAATGCAATTAATCCAACTTTACAACTCCCCTCGGAGAGGGATGAGGAAAACGGAGAGCTGCCTTAATCCATCACCGAACTGCAGCAGACACTGGGGGAGAGGAAAGCAGCTGCTCAGCAGCATGGAGCAGCACTAGGACAAGAAGTGACTCCAGGCAAAGTCACCCAGGGAAGGTATCAACACCCTGTGTCTGCCTGAACTGTGCACTTCCACTATAGGTTAAACCCCAGCTCTTGCCTATAGGAGGGTGATTTTACTCCCCCTTCCCAGGTTTAAATCGGAGACAGTACAGTTTGCTATCTATTGAATCCCAGCAGTGCTACGCACCAGGGGCAGAGCATCCCAGAGCCAAGGGAGGCAGAAGATACAAAACCATACAGCCACAAATTGCATCTCACAGTACTTCAATGCTGTGCAAGCTGGTGCTTAAAGTGGAGGGAGAGTAAAGTCCCCTTAATCCCTTGCTTACTTCCCTCTCCCCTCCCCATCAGTAAATCCACACCTGTTAAAGGTCACCCTGAAATGAAATACATCTGAATGCTTCCTGCTGCAGCTTGGCTCCCCTCTCCCAGTCCCCTGCGGCCCTTCCCACTTCGTGCTGCACAGCAGGAGAGGGAAGGGGGGTGCCCACGTGTGCCCTGTTGGAATGTCAGAGTGGCATGGCTGAAATCCCACTGGACTCTTAGCTGATCTTTAGAGAGGAATCTCTTTCTCACCCTGGCTTTCAGCTCAGTTCTTGCCAAGCATATAGGATAACATGGCCTCTGATTAGACATACCTGTTGTGCTGCTTTCACTACCTTGCAAGAAACTAGAGTTTCATCTGGTGCAAGGTGGGGAGGGAGTGCAAAGCTTCACTATTTGTAAGTGAAGTATGACAACAAAACCCACAGAGATATATGTAGGGAGAGAATGATGCAAACAAACACACGTGCATCCATGCTGCACCACAGAGAAGCACTGAGAGAAGGGAGAACAGATGGAGGAGCAGGTATCTTACCAACTCACCCACCAACTAATCACACACAGCCATGAATCCTGCAAAGGTGACTATCTATGGATTGGAGAAGGAGGGATGGTCTAACTCTGGATATGCAAATACCAAACTGGAAGGCCAGTTCTTACTACATACCTAGTGAGGGGCAATTCCCTGCCCGGACCTGAGCTATGGCTCTCCTTTGCAGCCCTACAAATCTCCTGATTCTTTTGTGGCTTGTAAGATGCTTAGCTCACCTGCTGGTAAAAAGAAGAGAAGAGGTTTAAAGGAAACAGCAGTGTTTCTTGGATCCTAAGCACTTCCTTCCATCTGGTATCTTCTTGCTGTCACAGGTTAAGCAACTGCAGCCATCAGGAAGAAAGAGAAACCCTGGGATACTGGGATACCAGCCCTCCCAGAAGTGCTCAGTGGGGAAATGCACTGGGTAGAACTGGAGACTGGTGGTGCTCCGGGATCTGCAGGAAGCAACATCAGTGGGTGCCATAGGGCTGTGGGAGTGATAACATCCCAAACCCACCAGTGCCTTTGGTCACGTCAGACTCACGTCAGTGACCGAGCTTTTTCCAAGGTACGAGGTACAGAGGGAGAACATCCATCAACTGCTTCAGCTGGGAAGGTCAGACAGACAATATCCACGCAAGGCTGTGAAAGTGCTGATTATTTTCATCAGATGTAAATGTGGGAAGAGAGGAAAAGTACAGGAATTTGTACTTCTTCTCTCTGCAGAGACCTTAGAGCGGTTTCCAGCGCCTGAATAGGCCAACAAGAAAGCTGGAGAGGGACTTTTTACAATGGCATGTGATGACAGGACAAGGGGGAACGGCTTTAAACTGTCAGAGGGGAGACTGAGATTAAATATAAGGATGTTCTTCCCTGTGAGGGTGCTGAGGTGTTGGCATGGATTGCCCAGAGAAGCTGTGGCTGCCCCATCCCTGGCAGTGTTCAAGGCCAGGTTGGACACAGGGTCTTGGAGCAAGCTGCTCTAGTGGAAGGTGTCCCTACCCATAGCAGGGGGCTGGAATTGGATGAGCTTTGAGATCCCTTCCAACCCAAACCATTCCTTGATAATGATGGTGTTGGAGGACCTGACAGTGGATTCAGAGATGGTAACAAGGTGACACAACCTTCCTGCCAGGACACTGACACTTAACCAGACACATTGATAAGATGGGATTCATCACACCAATCTTCCCCATGATCCTGAAGGCATTATCTGCTTGCACAGATGGAAGGTGTATCCCACCCAGCCCTTCTGGATTGATACCACCACAGCCCTCCCAATGGGTGCATGTTTTTCCTCTTCTTAGCATGAAGAAAGTGATTTTTACTGGTCCCTGGGTTTATTTCCATGTTTGTCTATGGGAAGCAGCAGTGTCAGGTACAGCTGTCACTGCAGCAGGTTTATCTTAGTGAAAATTCCTGCTTTGGGTTTGCAAGTGTTTTAATGAACGTGAATTATTTTAGTACACTTTACTACTGATAGCATGTAATTACCTCCCCACAGGTATATATTTAGCTAACCAGCAGGCTGATCAAAGACCTACACAATAAGGGACTTTTGCAACTGATGCTGCATTCAAGCAAAGGGCAGCAAGATGGGACCAAAGGAGGAAAGAGGAATCTCTCTTTCCGAGTCCGAAACAAGGGCTCCAATTTCTCCACTTGAAAAGATAATCATAACATTCACTTACATACATTCTCAGAGGAGCATGAAGATGCATCAACACTCAAGTGCTGTGAAGGAGAAAAGAACTGTGTACATGCTAAACTATTAATCACTGGGAAGTGATCTGCTTTGTAAAGTGTTTTGAGGTTGACTAAGGAAAATGGCTCAGTAATAATACAGAGCAAGCAATTTGCTTACAGTCATAGGTTAATTCTCTCAACTGCTTTTGCTGGGTCAATCTTGAGGTGTTATTATCTACACAAGGCAATTCACCATTTTCCAAAGGCCATGGAAAAGATTCCAAACTCCATCCCCCTTTCTCAGCCTGTTCAACTCAGGAATCTGGTTTCTACCACAAGCACAATGTTAGATGAATGAGGCTGAGACCTTTGCTGAGCAGCTGCCCTGCTCTCACCACATCCAACTGTTCGTACAAGCAAACAATAACTGGATCAAGCTACCTGGGACCAGAACTTTTCTCCAAATGACTGGTTGATGAAACCTGCATCTCACCATTGAGCTTCTGGCAGTACTGGTAGCCCATGATTCCTCTTTCTCGTTGATGGCTGCAGCCACTTAGCTTAAGCTGGCTGGAAGACATCAGATTGAAATAAGTGTTTAGGAGCCAAGAAGCATCCTGTGCCAAACTATGCTTCAGAACCTATCCGTCCACTTGTGTAGGTTTGCTCCTGAGTGCTTTGTCATCAGTGGGCACAGGATCAGATGGGTAAATCCTCATCTCTTGACCTTCCTGAAGGCCACTCTGTGCTGCTTTACACACCTACAGGCACTGTGTCTGCATATTAAGCTCAATAGGAGTGAACAGTGTGCAGCTGCAGCAAAGAAAGGCAACAGGATGCTGTGTTTCACCAACAAGAGCATCACCAGCAGAGATAGAGAAGTCATCAGCCCACTCTACTTGGAACTTGTCAGGCCACACCTGGAATACTTGGTTCAGTTTTGGTTCCTGCTATGCAAAAAGGATGTGGGCAGGGTGGAGCGGGTCAGAGAAGGGCCACAAAGATTATCCAAGGACTGGGAAGCCACACAAGGAAAGGCTGACAGAGCTGGGCTTGTTCAGCCTAGTGAAAAGAAGGCTCGGGGAGACCTTATCAACATACTGCAGTATTATAGAGTGGCTTCAAAGAAGGCAGAGGCTCCTTTTTACAAGCATCACATGGAAAAGATGTGAGGCAATGGGCACAAGTTACTGCTGGGGAGATTCTGATTGGACTCAAGAGGAAAATATTTCCCAATGAGAACAGAGACTGGGATAATCTCCCCAGGGAAGTTGTGGACTGCCCAACACTGGATTCTGTTAGGATTCAGCTGGACAGGGTGCTAGGACATCACGTCTAGATCATGCTTTGCTAAGAAAGGCTGGACCAGATGATCCATATGAAGATAGGCTGAGAAAGTTGGGGCTCTTCAGCCTGGAGAAGAGAAGGCTGCGTGGAGACCTCAGAGCAGCCTTCCAGTATCTGAAGGGGGGGTATAGGGATGCTGGGGAGGGACTCTTCATTAGGGACTGTAGTGATAGGACAAGGGGTAACAGGTTCAAACTTAAACAGGGGAAGTTTAGGTTGGATATAAGGAAGAAGTTCTTTACTGTAAGGGTGGTGGGGCACTGGGATGGGTTGCCCAGGGAGGTTGTGAATGCTCCATCCCTGGCAGTGTTCAAGGCCAGACTGGACAGAGCCTGGACGGTTTAGTGTGAGGTGTCCCTGCCCATGACAGGGGGGTTGGAACTGAATGATCTGAAGGTCCTTTCCAACCCAAACCATTCTGTGATTCTATGATTCTATGATCCTTGAGGTCCCTTCCCACCTGATGTTCTATGATTACTGTGTTATCACTGACCACCAGGCCCAGGTGAGACCCTCAGTTTCCAAGGGGTGGCACACACCACAGAACAGATGATCCCAGCCTCCTCACAGTCTGAGAGATGTTGTGTTACGCTTCTTCCTTCTCCTTTACTTCTCCTTTTCAGCAACTTTAATGAAGTGTTACTTAACTTTTCAGGCCACAACTGTGGATTGAAAGCTCCAATGTCATGTGTTAGGGCTGCTACCGGAAAAAGGAAACCTCTTTCGTACCCATTGACGTCTGTTGCAAACACACGGGGTTTCTGACTGACGTAGTCCCTATTATTTCTATGCCATTACTTATAAACTTCACAGCATTTTCTAGAGGGGTCTTCAGTAAGCTGAAAACCTCAGGGCAACACTCCATTAGGCTTTTAGTTTTATAGGTTGGGTTAAACCTGCTTGCAATCAGTAGGTTGAACTGCATGCCTTTATTTAGGGTAGCTGAAGGAGACATTAAGTCTATTTTCACCCACAATGCAAAATTGCTCAAGTACCTGAAGGCTCTGGGAGGACAGTTTTGGGTAGGATATTAAAAGGAAAGAAGGTTATGTGTGGCTGAACAATACAGTTCAGGTGGAGGAGGAGACAGAAAGACAGCACATTGAAACAGCCAGGGCACAGAAACTTCAAAGAGCCTGAACAATCATTGATATAAAACCTGGAGTGAATGCAAGAAAACAGAGGGATTTGGGGTCACACTGCTGCCTGGAGCAGGTCTGGAGCTATAAGTAAGGAAACTGGCTCTCACTTGCATGATTTCTTCTGTGTTCAGAAAAGAAGGGCTGTGAGCATTCTTGTAAGCAAACAGAAATACACCAGAAATGCCTTCCTTCATCAGTTCTCCTCCTCCTCCCCCCATCTGATAACCAACAAGAGCCTGCATTTTGGCCAGCAGGACAGGTCAAAGGGAGGAAATGTGTGCTGCAAAACCTCCCACCCATCCAAACCATTAACTCTTCCCGCTTGGTGCAGGATTAAGATGGCACAAAGACAACAACACTATTCTTCTCTTACTCTACCAAAGCAGAAGGGTTGGGTCAGTGCTGTCTCTGCTTGCATGGGAGATGTTCCCTTGTTACCGACTTCCATTCCTGCCCTAACAAAGCAAATGCCTCCAGAGCTTGCCATAAGCACTCTAAGGAACTTGATGTGCTATTCTGCTCTGCAGGGAACTCCTGAAAATGAGGCACCCACCACTGGCTTTCTTCCTGCAGGTGAATTAATCTGCCTTGCATGAGTGATCCCATTTAAAACAATAGGTTGCCTTGCAAGAACGAGGGAAGCGAGTCTGAAGCATGCTTTTATGCAAGGAGTATAAAAAGGCCACGTAGTTCATCAGGGGACACTCGGCAATAAAATGACAGTTACCTGTAAAGTGAAATAATAAAGGATAAATTTTTAATACGGGTATTTTTAACTCATTTAACAAGGACTAAATTTGGAACCCTTTCTTCAAGGGAGCAGGCACACCGCTCTTCCCTAATCCTACTTTCTAATAATAAGGAAAAGGAAAATAAACAGGCAGTAATCTATTCCTTCTGCCTTTATTTTTAACGCTATGCTATGGGAGAGCACTATTCCGTGTAAATAAATGAATTCCCATAAACGAGCAGGTGAAACAGACCAGCCTCTGTGTAACGCATTACAGAGTACCTCAACTCATGTAAGACCAGGTAACAAAAACCCTAACACAGGGATACTGTAGTGCCAGGAGGAAGGACTGTGGAATAAGGCTTTATGACCTCAAGGAAGTTCAAGCTGCAAAGATCAGTTTATGTAGGAGCTCTGTGGGCTGCGCTCAGCGTCCTTGATTTAGTTTTCATCATCTCCCATCCGTCCCAACAGCCCTAAGTGCGATGGGGATTTAATATCCAGGCACTATGGGGTCCTGGCTGCGGACCTGAGCATCCCATGGTGATGGCTGCTCCCCGTTCACTGCTGGATCGCTTTGCGGTCGGGGTCCAGCACCATCAACAAGACCTGACTCTGATGCGAACCTGGATGATTCCATGCGCAACCTCTAGAGGTCAGGCTCACGGAGAGCATCCCTCCTGCGGCTCCGTTGTGCTACATGCGGGTGACACCTGCCGGAGTCCTCATCCCCGTCCCAACACCAACGCTGCTCTCTCTGGGCGCCTGAGTGCATTAAATCCCCTAAAAAGACACTTAGGAATACGAAATAACTCCTGATGGCTCTTTCCTATTGCAGGAAGGCAAAAGATGTCTTTATCTGCACGTTACCTCTTCCACCACTCTGGTTACGCAGGTTTGCTTCCAGCGTTTACCGGTGCCTTCGACATCCTTCCTGAGGAGCTGTAGTAAAACACAGCATATTCCCATAGGGAAAAGTCCTGAGTGGGCACTGAAATGGAACCACAGGGTATGTTATTCATCTGCCACCTAATCCCTATGAAAATTACAGCTGAACATTCCAATGCTCTCACCTAGGAAGACTGCAGGAGAGGGGGTGACCCCTGAAAGAGGTCTGGGAAGCCCTCACCTCTTACATTGAAATATGATAGCAAATCTAAACGCACGTTGCAGTATAGCCTATCTGTGGATGCACATTTACAGGGATAAGAGCTGCAACTTGCTCAGAACTGGAGAAAAATCATCTGTGGGAGACCAGCAGCCCTGCAAAACCGATGATGAAGTCTTGTGATGATGCTGATGCAGAAATGGTGGGGTTTTCCCTCTCTGCTGTTTCCCCACAAGCTGCAGCGCTAACACCCAACACTCACAGAGATGCTGACACCTTCTACCATCGGAGTACACCCTGCATAAGGTGTAAGGAAGCAGTTCTGCGCTGTGAGGGTGCTGAGGCACTGGCACAGGGTGCCCAGAGGAGCTGTGGCTGCCCCATCCCTGGCAGTGCTCAAGGCCAGGTTGGACACAGGGGCTTGGAGCAAGCTGCTCTAGTGGAAGGGGTCCCCGCTTGGAGATGGATGAGCTTTAAGGTCCCTTCCAACCCAAACCGTTCCATGGCTCCATTGCTGCTGCTGAGGAGGAGACCGGGGTCAGGGCAGGAAACCCCTCACGGAGACCCTAGCGCAGTGACAGGCCGCCATGCTGGCAGGACCCCACATGCCCACCGATGGAAGCAGCATGTGCCGCCCCCATTGAGGAACCGACCCCGCGGTGAGGAGATGGGACGGGACAAGGCGGCACCACCGCGGCCATCACCTCCTCAGGGGGCCCCTCCGGAGCGGGACGACGGAGGGACCAAGGGGAGGACGGACCCCCCCAACATGGCGCCCGCCCTTCGCCACCCGCCCCAACATCCGGGTTCCGCCCGACCTTCCTCCCGGCAGCCTCAGCGCGGCCGCTTCCCGGCCGGCCCCTCACAGCGGCAAGATGGCGCAGCCGCCGGGTGAGTGCGGCGGGGCCCCAAGGTGACCGCGGCTCCTTCCCTTTCCCTCCCTCCCGTCCCCTCTGACCGGCTGTGTCTGTCTCTTTATGTGCTGCAGTTCTCCTCAAGGACATGAAGCTGCTGGACGTGAAGCTGGGCCAGCTGCCCAGCTGGCTGGCCATGAGGGACTTCACCCCCGGCGGCATCCTGGGGGCCATACGAAGAGGTGAGGTGAGGTGAGGGCTCAGAGGATCAATCCTGCTCCGCACCCCCGCGGCCGGCGGGGACAATGAGGGGTGCGGATCCCTTCTCCTGCCGGAGCTAAGGCACCTCGGTGCATGAGCATCGCTGGGTGCTGGATGTGGGGGGGGATCTGGTACTATCGGGCTGATTCGAGGCGATTTTTGCTTTCTCAGAACAGCATCTCCTCTTTAGCATCGTGTTTTTCCATCGGTAGATTTGTTTCTTGCTTGGGCTTTATCCACCAAAGGCTTGTTTTTGGTATTTCTTCTTGTGTAAGTTTTGACCCATGCCCTTTGCTGTAGATTGTGTCTATGCTCTGTAGATTGTATGCTATAGCATTCGGATTTAGAATCATAGAATGGTTTGGGATGGAAAGGACCTTAAGATCAGCCAGTTCCAACCCCCTGCCATGGGCAGGGACACCTCGCACTAATCCATGGCATCCAAGGCTCTGTCCAACCTGGCCTTGAACACTGACAGGGATGGAGCATTCACTTCTCTGGGCAACCCATTCCAGTGCCTCACCACCCTCACAGTAAAGAACTTCCTTCTTATATCCAGTCTAAACTTCCCCTGTTTAAGTTTTAACCCGTTACCCCTTGTCCTATCACTACAGTCCCTAATGAAGAGTCCCTCCCCAGCATCCTTGTAGGCCCCCTTCAGATACTGGAAGGCTGCTCTGAGGTCTCCTCGCAGCCTTCTCTTCTCTGAGACCCTCAGATGTTCCTTAGGAACCATTTACCCAAGCTGTGTGAAACCAGGCTGTTTTCAGACCCTGCCCAGTGTGTAACTCCTCTGACAACGTTCTTCCTCCGCAGGTTACAACAGATACTACAATAAATACATCGATGTGAGGAAAGGGGGCCTGGGTGGCATCTCCATGGTGCTCGCTGGTTATGTTGTTATCAGCTACATCTGGAGCTACAGCCACCTGAGTAAGTAAAAGCAATGCGGCTGTATGCGTATAGCGTGGCTCGGGAGGCTGCTTGGGGCAATAGAAACAATCTGCTGCTGCTATGGATGGCTGTGCACACCACTGCTGCTTGAATCCCAGCCTGAGCAAGCAGGCTTCATTTAGCTGCAAAACACTTGAATATTTACTTAGTTATCAGATGGCCATTGGTCTCTTGGTGATGTAGCTCTTGTTGCCTGTCTGACCTGATGGTGCTTAGAAGCTGCATGCTCAGATTTGTCCTTAGAGTGCTTTCTTTGCTGTTATTTCAGGCGTGGTGTGTATTTCTGGTGACTTCAGTAAAACTAACCTGCTTTGTTTTGCATGCTGCAGAGCACGAGCGCCGCAGGAAGTACCACTGAAGTGTGGCTTTCAGGAAGTGAAGGTACAGCTCTGGAACAGACCTGGCTGCTGAACAGTTACCCTGACTGAAGACATCCCAACTATTCATGCTAACATCTGTACTACTGTGACCAATAATAAAGTGCAGACACTTTACGTGTACTGAGCTGACACTCTCGTAACTGACTTGTTCATTGTACTGTGCAAGTGAGGTTTTGGCTTCTCAGTTTCACCCCTAAAACCTAAGGGTGGGGAAAGTGTTGTTTAGGTTGTATTAGGAACTGGGGAAACGATGACAACTGATTCCTGTTTAACTCTGGATAAAAGTAAAAAGCATTGGATTACTTCCTAATGCCCATTAGTACAGGATGAAGTAGCTGAAAGGAGGCATTTTGATCTGAAATTATCTGAGCTTTAGGTGGCTTGGTGGTGGGGCCATGTGTTTCTGATCCTTAATCAGGCTGTCACCTGGGGACTGCACGTATTTGAGCAGTTTCCAGATAGTCTAGCTTTAAAGAGGCCTGCAACTCCCACACTGTCACTGGGATTCTAATGCTTCTTGCCTCTGGTAACCTGATATTTCTATTAAAACCTTGCTTGTGTTGCTAAAAGAAGCTGGAGGGCTCTTCTGAATGTGTATAAGCTTATATTAAAAGGAAAACTTTACTGCTTGACTTCAAGGCAGCACTGGGAAGTTTTAACAAGAGCCACAATGTTCGTAAGTGTGGCTTAAAGGAGCATCTGAGGGTTTGGTCCCATTCAGCAAGCACATCCTGCCACAACACTACCTGCTGATGCTTGTAGCTGCAGGTGCAACCTGCAGTATGCTTGTCTGACCAGGAGGGAGAGAGAAAACCACTTCTTAAGGGATGTGAACAATCTCTGAAGAGCTATGGTGGTAACAGGAAGGCTTTCAGGTTTGCAAAGCATCTCTTCAGATAGGGAAGACCATAAACTCAACTAGGTGGGGAAGGTGACCAGGTACCAAAGTGTTTTGCTCCTTTTCCACATGTCCAGTTACACACAGGTAACACACAGTTGAACCACTGTTCAGCCTCTGCAGGCACAATGTCTTACAAGAAGCATCCAATGGTCTGTCATGAAACACCTGTTTTGACTGACTCTCCACAGTGAAATAATAGCAGTCACTCAAATAAGTGCTCTGGTCACTTCATCCAGGCATATTGCCTTGTTCTTACAAGAAAAGAAATTCACACCCAGCTTTTTCCATCAGTCCATTTCAATAAAAACAAAGTAAAAAGGCAACAAAGGAGAGGGCTCAGGATCAATAAGGCTCACGCTGTCGGTACATTTTTTGTCTTGTTTTTAATTGATGTTTTGTCATTGGCCCTTTGGAAATAATCTTCTCACAAAACGAAAGGAGTTTGGCTACAAAAATTGCTCTCAGAACACTCTACCACTTTTAAAAGCAGTGTTCCATAAGAATATATCTCTCCACTTCTCAGTCTTCTCTAGGCTATGGAAATACCTGCTCAGTGTGAGCTGGATGTCGGGAGGGGGGCTGAGACAAGGCTCTTCTATTCCTCTCTTCAAGCTGTGTTCATTTCCCTTTGCTGTTTGCAAACGGAACATGAGCACAGGCATGGCTTTCCTATAATCATTGCTCCTCACTGTTTGGCTAAGCACAGAGATGCCAATTTATTCTCCCCTTGATCAGTTCTCACCCAGAAGATGAATTTCTAGCCTTCAGTATAGCAAGAAGCACAGAAACAAAGCAAGTGGATGAGAGTTTTACAGCCTCACATACGTGAGGCCTTAAGTGAGCCACCAGGACAAGCTTATTGACTACAACAGGCTGGACCTGGGAACATGACTTTGCTTTTTAAGAGCTACAGGACAGCAGAATCTCTGCTTCCTCACTGAAGGGAAGGCATTTCAAGTATGAGTTTTCCCAGTCTGCCTGCTTCCATAGGCTCCCCAAAGAGAAGTGGCAGAAGGAAAACACTTTAAAGAAACACTGGCAGAAGACGTGTTTAGGTAGAGTGCTGCACCAGTGAGGGGTTTGCGTATCGATTGGCTTTTAGATCTACCTTTCAGCAGGGCTCAGTGAAGAGAGGCAGAGGCCAAAATCTATTTTAAAAAGGTTAAAACATAAAACAAAACAAGTTGTGGACAGTTACAAAAATGTTGCTTAGCAGCAGCCAGCCTCTGACCAGTTCTTTCAGTAATGGCATTAAAAAAACCCCTGATTAATAGTTCAAGACATAGTGCTAGGCAGAAACCTTTTCTCAGCGTTAATAACTCCCTCGCACTCTTCGTTCTGCTCTTTCACTGTCCACTGAGAAAGGCCAGATGTCCTTTGGTGCATCTGTTGGCATAATGACCTTTTTCACCACACTAAAAGGAGAAAGGAAGAGAGAGCAATTATTACACAGTTACAGCTCGTTTCCTCTGGCTGCCTTTATCAGCAGCATCTGTTCAGATGCTGTGTATGGAAGATGCAGCATTTTGCAGGGGAAGTGAACCACAGAGTGACAAAAGACATGATTTATGGGCTGTTTCCACTCCTTGGAGCAAAAGCTGCTTCTGTGCTGGGAGCAACACGATGCCAAGTTATTGTACTACAGAAGAGAGAGCTCTCAGCGTACCGCTATGAACAGTGCAGAGCTCTAACGCACAAGAAGATTCCAAGACTATTCCACCTAATGGGCACTGTATCCAAGATCTGTGGGGCTCTCCCAGTCAGCTATCCTGAATTAGGGCATCACCAGCAGAGACAGAGAAGTCATCATCCCACTCTTGACACACATTAGGCCACACCTGGAATACTGGGTTCAGGTTTGGTCCCCAATATGCAATAAAGATGTGGACAGGCTAGAGAGGGTCCAGAGAAGGGCCACAACATTCCAAGGAGTGAAAAGCCCTGTAAGGAAAGGCTGACGGAGCTGGGCTTGTTCAGCCTAGAGAAAAGAAGGCTTAGGGGAGACCCTGTCACCATGTCCCAGTATTAAAGTTGGCTACAAAGACTGAGACTCCCTTTTTACAAGGAGTCACACGGAAAGGATGAGGGGCAGTGGGCACAAGTTACTGCTGGGGAGATCCTGACTAGACACAAGAGGAAAATAATCCCCAATGAGAACAACCAGCCACTGGGATAATCTCCCAGGGAAGTGGTGGATTCCCCAACACTGGATTCTGTTAACACTGAGCTGGACAGGGAGCTGGGACATGCACTCTGTACTCCTCACACCCAGCACCCTCTGCTTTCCCTCCCCTCTAGCCTACCTTGTAGCAGGTGACTTGCTCCAACGGCCGGGGTCCTCTGTTCCCAGCGTTGTTATTTTGAGACTGCATGACTCCGATGACTTGGGGTGTCCTCTGTTGGTCAGGAGAAGGGTTCTGAGTCATTAAGTGCATCAAGGATAAAGAACTTTATGGCTGTTACTTTGTTAGAAGGGAAAAGAGCACCCCATACATCAAATGATCAATTTTCCTCCAAATCTGTGCGTGGGTGCTCTGCCAGCTGGAACAGCACAGAGAAGAAATGGAGCACCGAGGCTTACAAAGCCCAGCAATTCTGTTTTTCTCTGGAAAGCAGATTTAGGGAGTAGGTTTAGGCTGCCAAAATATCCCTTGTCATCACTGACAGGTATCACACAGATTATAAAAACTGGCAGATTGCTGCACAACCACGTATGAGGTGCTTCTGTGTCATGTGGGAGTGCTCTGTGACTACATCTCCACCATACAGTTGAAGAAATGGTAGGGTTTTCATCACTCTAACAGCACTCACTGTTGTTCACTGCTTAATTCTTGCATTGCACCCTCTCTTCCAGGCAGTGCCCCCAAGTAACAGAACTGCTACTGTTGGCCTTTGAGCTGCAGGACAATACTAGTGACCAAGGTTAACCAGGGCACAGGGAGGAAAAAAGCAAAGCAAAGCCCCACAGTACTAGGAGCAGCAGCAAGTCTGTTGTGATCATATGGTGGACATGAGAAGGCTGGAAAGAGAACAGCGCTTTGTGATTGATTAGGATTTGTTCTCCAAGTTCTCAAACACAAAAGAGTATCATATCCTGTTATAAAATAGGTAGGGTTTTCCCTCATTCACTGAGTATTTCTCCAATAAAGACTCTCCAGCAAGAGCCCAGGTGTCCACTTTTGACTACAGAGCACTGCAGGCAGTGCTTTGCAGGTGGGGGAATTGTGTACCTTTTGCTGTGCTTGTGTCGGTTGAGGCAGCGGTGGTTGCTCTGTGGTTCCCATTGGCAGTTCAAACCGAGGGCTGGGTTAGATGGAAACAAGAAAATCGACCTTTAAATCATAGGTCAACATTTTACCATCAGCTCAATTAACTCCAACCAACCAACCAACCATTCAGCCAAGTCAATTCAGCCCACAGGGAACAGACTTTCCCCCTCCCCACTTCTCCTTCCATTCTGATGCTCAGCAATTATTTATAGGAAAATGAGAATCTGGGATGTAGGACATCCCTGTAGCTGTGAAGTCTTCCAGAACAGAAGATTGAGACAAGCTCTTAGGCAGAGACGTTCTTCCCTGTGAGGATGCTGAGGCGCTGGCACAGGGTGCCCAGAGAAGCTGTGGCTGCCCCATCCCTGGCAGTGCTCAAGGCCAGGTTGGACACAGGGCTTGGAGCAAGCTGCTCTAGTGGAACGGGTCCCTGCCTATGCCAGGGGTTGGAACTGGATGAGCTTTAAGGTCCCTTCCAACCCAAAACATTCTGTGGTTATCTGACAAACCCATGTGATCCCACTGCACTGAGGGGATCTGATCTCCACTCTGAAGTCTTCAGGGTAATCCCCTAAAAAGGCCCTGCTCCATATCCTTAGATCATTACAAGAAACTAAACATTGGCCGAGTCTCCAAAGCCACTGGGAAGCACTGGAGCACCCTTGTTTGACATAGACCTGATTACAAAGAGAAACACAAGATGACAGGACAAGCCTGGAAGCATACTCACTGCATGAATTTACAGCTAGGCCCCTCTGGACAGAATCCTACCAGGTAATTCACACAAATGACTCTCCGAGTGTGCCGGTGTCTGCAGAGGGGACCTGCAACACAAAGCTCAGCAGTTCATGTTCCATGTATACGTACCCCAGCACTCAGCAGCAGCAAGTACACAAGCAGATCACCCAAAGAAAGAACAGCAACACCCTACCCTTGAGTTATAGCCACAGAAGCAGCAACTGTGGGACATACCATGTTTACAGAAGCCTCTGTCATACCAGGGACAGTCTTTGATCTTAGACTCCGGGTCAATGTGCAAGAATGGGCATTCTTTGTTACTGCATTCCCCTGTAGCAAAGGCAAACACACTTGTTAGTCAATTGTGCAGGTTCAAGATCAAATGGTTCTCAAAACGTTACCTGGCTCACGTAGCTCCCACAAAGCATTACCAACATGGATAAATTCAGGCACAACAGTCATACTGCCTGCCTTACCCTAGATGAAGAACACCAAGGACTCACCCTCGGTGAGCAAAGTTCTACCAGGCTGGATTAGACACAGGTGCTTTTAGAAACAATGCAGAAACTAAACTGAAAAGAGCAGTCACGGTAACAAAACCCAAACATTCAGTGCACCAGAAGCGTGGAGAAACTACAAATTGCACACTAACCTCAATCCAAGGAAACCTACAAGACTGTAAGTTTCTGACAGCAAGTTGCCTCATTATGTCCACATCTCCAGAGCTGGAAAGCAAGTGCATAAAAGTTTTGCACCCCCATGCCCGCTGCTGCTCACCATCTCCCCAAAATAAGAGTCATGCAAAGATCAACTGCTCGGCCTACTCATCTCGTACCCAAAGAGAACGTAAGGCATAAAACCCAGTCAAAACTTGAACTTCCCACCTCTTCCCCCAACGGACAAGCTCTTGGGAGAGGAGACATCTACAGTATGTCACAGAATCAGGGGGGGTAGTAAAGTGAAGGACTAAGACCTGAAAACATTATGGTCTAATACCATCAGACAGAAAAGAAACGTAACGCTCCACAGATGGATAACAGGGATGTACTGGGATCCTCTTCACCAGACTCCCACGCCAGCAAGGAATACGAAGTAGGAGTTACAACAGCCCTTACCAAATTTGGAGTAGAAGTAACACTCAGGCATCTTGGTCATGTCATACTCGTGTAGAAACTCGCACTGGTCTCCCTTTTTGCACAGTCCTCGTAGCCAGTGTTTGCAAACAACTGTCTTCTCCCCACTGATGTGTCGGAACGGGCACATACCCCCTGCGGAAGGACAGGGCAAGGAGAAGGGAAAGAACAACATGTAAAATACACAGCACAAGGTAGCACAGGGCAATAGCAACACTTTCTTCCCCTCTGCAAGATGTGGTTTGGAAGACATCACTTCCTATTAGGAATTTAGCCTTTAGTGGTACTAGCAAAACAGGGAGTTCCAGGTGAGCCTTATGTCACCCTCTAACAAGGTAAGCAACAGTCTCCAGCTCTTAATCTTAGAATCAAGCAGGTTGGAAAAGACCTTTAAGATCATTAAGTCCAACTGCTCCCCAGCACTGCCAAGGCCACCACTGACCCATGGCACTGAGGGCCTCATCTACGTGGTTTGTGAATGCTTCCAGGGATGGTGACTCCAGCACTGCCCTGGGCAGCCTTTGGGGAAGGAATTGTTCCTAATGTCCAACCTAAACCTCCCCTGGCACAGCTTGAGGCCGTTTCCTCTTGTCCCATCCCTTGTTACTTGGAAGAATCCCGACTTCCAAGAACCACAGCAATAATCCCAGCACGTCCACAGCAAGGTCTGTGTGTGGCAAGTTCAAACCTCCCTTTACCGGTTGCATCGCTTATTCACCTCCCCACCTCTCAATACCATTATTCCCCAAGTGCTGCATCTTTCAGTCTCATCCTCACTCTAGGCTTTAAAACCACAAGAGTAACATAGGCAGTGCTTGAAACCACTGGTCTCCCTCCCTCCAGCCCCTTAATTCCATTGGAAACTTCACTTGCCTTTTCCACAGGCCGCTTTTAGAAAGAATTCACAGACAGCCGCGCCGGATTCTGTGGAGAGAAGAAACATAACTCATTTTAACTCGGTCTGGTGGCAACTTTTAACCTGTTTCCTTCCCCAGAGGGAGCATCTGGTCCTTAACATCAAAAGGAAAGCAGTGCTTTGGTCCGGTTTGGGGAATTTACTGCCCTGCTTAAGTTCCTTGCTCCGTTATGGCCCTGGCAAACACCTGCATTCTTGTTGGGGGGCACCAAAGGGAACTTGCAGAGATTTAGTGGTGCTTGTTTTGCTTTCCAGGTATTTAGGTTGTGTTGACTGGGTTTCCCTCTGCTGCTAAGTCAATCGTGTCAGTGCACACTGCAATTACAGCCCTGTCAACAACAGCCTTACAGTGTTTGACCACAGGAGCCTGAAACAACCATGGGTGTGTTACCCCCTTCTGGTCCAACAGGGCCCACAATGTTTGAGGGGGTTAAAACACAAACTGAGGAGCCCGGAAGCTTCAGCAAAGTCTCCTGCAGACCACCTGCATCCGGTTATCAGACCGAAGGGAATGGCTTAGAGCCGAGCCCATGGATATACCCAAAGGAGAAGCCTCCCTATCATCAAAATACCTCATCCATCAGGAGGGAAGGGGGAAAAAACATCAGTTACTGTGCAGGAAAGTGATGTTTATTCCTGAAAACGCCCCAACTTCCATCCTCCAGGCTTTCGCTAAGCAGTAACACAGCACACCTGGGTTAACACACAAACCTCACCGGGGACGCGGAATTCGGGTGGATTTAAGGACAAGACCTGAGCTAAAGCGCTCAGATCCCGGGAAACCTCCCCCCCCGTTCCCCCACCCTCCTCCCCGGCTCAAGGTGAGGGGTGGTGGGGGGGAAGCGCCCGGCCACAACCCGGTGCCCGCACGCACTGTCCATGCCGGGGAAGGGCAGCGGCTGCGCCCCCAGCTGCTGCTCCACGGCCAGCTCCAGGTCGAACTTGATGTGGTCCACGCTGGCGATGAGCTCCTGCATGGTGGCGGCCGGGGGCCGGCGGCAGCGGGCCGGCAGCGGGGGTATGGTGGTGGTGGTGATGATGGCGGCGGGAGCAGCGGGCGGGCGGGCCCGGGCAGGCCCGGCCCGGCCCGCTCTGCTCCGCGCCGGCAGCGCCTAAGGAACGGGGAGAGCGGCGGCGGCAGCTCCTGGCCGCCCCGCGCCGCCCGCCCGCGGAATGCCGGGACTCACCCCCGACCCGGCTGCGCCGAGCTCCGGCGGAGGCCGCGCCTCTTCCGCCCCGCTGAGGCGGCGGCGGCAGCCGGGAGTGGAGGGAGGGGGGGGGACCGGGCCCCGCTGAAGCACCATGAGGCCGCTGGGGCTGCTCCTGCCCCTGGCGTCGCGGTGCCGCTGGGCTTCCAGCGCCGTGCGGCGGGGCCCGGCCGCAGCCCCCGCCGGGAAGGCACCGCGGCAGCTCCGGGGACCGGGGTGGAGGCTGTTGGGGTCGTCGCAAGCGTCCCGAGAGCTGCCCCGTAGCGGCCTGAGGGCGAGCGGCGCTGGGGAGGAGCAGGAGCGGGAGCGGGAGGAGGATGGCGATGATGAAGGTGTGGAGTTCGGGACGCTGTCTGAGGAGTTTTCCTCTAGGAAATACTATCACAAAACGACCCCGCGCCTCCAGAATTTAAAGCTGCGGGAGGAGGGAGAGGAAGAAGCAGAACGAAGAGCTCGGCGCGGCCCCACGAACACCCCGTATTGGTACTTCCTGCGGTGCAAGGCTCTCATCAAAGAAAACAAGGTTTGTGCCCGGCTCTTCGCTGCTTTGGTAACGGCATTGATGGGGGATCGTAGACTCGCAGAACATCAGGTGGGGGGGGGGACCTCAAGGGTCATCTGGTCCAACCTTTGTCGGCAAAGCATGATCTAAACGATGTCCCGGCACCCTGTGCAGCTGAATCTCAACAGTGTCCAGTGTTGGGGAAGCCGCTGCTTCCCTGGAGAGGTTATCCCAGGGGCTGGTTGATCTCATTGGGAAATACTCTCTTGTGCCCATTGCCCTGTGTCTTTTCCATGTAAGAAGGAGCCTCTGCCTTCTGTGTAGCCACCCTTTAAATACCGAGCATGGTGACAAGGTCTTCCCCTGGGGCTTCTTTTCTCAAGCCCAGCTCTGTCAGCTTTGCCTTGTGTGGCTTTCTGCTCCTTGGATCAATTTTGTGGACCCTCTCCACCCTGTCCACATCCTTTTTGCATAGCAGGGACCAAAACTAAACCAAGTATTCCCAGGTGTGGCCTGAGAAGTACCGAGTAGAGTGGGATGATGGCTTCTCTGTCTCAGCTGTTGATGTAACCAAGCATCCTGTTGCCTTCTTTTGCTGTAGTGGCACACTGTTCATCATCCACACCACTTGTGAAGACACTGAACAGTGTTGGGCCCAATATTGATCCCTGGGGGACCCCACGAGTGACAGGTCCTCAGTTTGAGAAGGAGCTGTTCACCACAAGCCAGTCCCCCCCTCACCACACAGACCCCTTGTCTAGACAGTAATGTATCAGCTGCTCTAGGAGACTGGGAAACTGTATTGAAAAGCCCCCTAGAGACACCCAGGTAGACAGTGTCCACTGCTTGTCCTGTATCAGCTAAGCAGGTTACTCATTCATAGCAGGTGATCGGGTTTGTTAAGCACAATTTGTCTGTGAAAGATGCAGCTCAGTCCCATCTGTATCGTCCCATCCCTTAGCATCTTTACAGAAAGGAGAATTTGTGAGGAATCCTATGCTCTCTGTAGGGCTTTCACCACAGTCAGGCCACAGCTGCATACAAAATACCCATTATAATTGATTCTTGTGCTGCTTTAGCATGGATTTTCCTCTTCCCTGCAGCTGGCAGAGGCTCTGGAGCTGTTCGAAGTGCAGATGCTGAAGGAAGAACGTGTACAGCCAGAAGAAGGCAATTACACAGTTCTGATTGGTGGCTGTGGCAGGGTTGGCTATGTGAAGAAAGCATTCAGGCTCTACAATGATGTAGGTTCATATCCTCTCCTCTCTCAAACCTTTGTTATGTTTTCTAAGTTAAAGCTGTGTCATGCATTTGGTTGCATTACTTTGTCTCCAAAATACCTTTGAGTTTGCACCTTTCTTAGCCTGAAACTCTTAAAAACATGTTCAAAGAGTATAAGTCCTCTCCTAAAAAGCCAGTTCAAATCCTTCTCTTCCTGCAGATGAAGAAACGTGGCTTAACTCCCACCGAGGCCACTTACACAGCACTGTTCAATGCCTGTGCTGAATCCCCATGGAAGGACTCGGGTCTGCAGAGTGCTCTCAAGTTACGGCAGCAGCTAAAAAGCAAGAATGAAGAGCTGAACCTCATCACCTACCACGCACTGCTGAAGGCCTGTGCCCTGTGCTCTGATCTCAGGATGTGCTTTGATGTACTGAAGGTAAATACTATATAATAATACCGTATTTAATGCAGTCTGCTCCAGTTACAGCTCCTGGAAGTTGCCATATTGCATAGACCACTTTTACTTCGTTCCCAGCAGAGGTGATTACACATCACATGTTTGTATTTCATTGATCCTTGGTCTCATACAATGAAATGGTCTTGGTACATAGCAAACATGAGGCTCAGGTACATAAAAGGAGGCAGCTGCAGAGGTTGGCTTTAAGACTCTGGTCAGAGACTCAACAAACAATGCTGTGTCTGTTTCCATTCCTCCTTTTGAAGACCCATATACTGATACCCAGCTTCTTGTTGAGCTCTTACAGCAGCTCTTCTCTGAAGGGCCGGTCTGGGAGAAGCCAAAAGCATTGCTGTTTCTGCTCCTAAATTTCCCATAGCTCCCAGGAGGAGGAAGCTGGGATCTGGGTGTGCATTTCAGGGCTCTCTTTCTCCTGGAGCGACCGTTCTGGGAGCTCACCTATGCTTTGTTGCTGCTGTATCCCCAGAAGACAACAGCAGTACTTGAACTTCACTGCAGCAGACATTCTGGGTAACTGGAAGTTTAATGCTGTCTCTGCTCTTCTAGGAAATCGTGCACAAGGGCCATGTTCCCACCGTTGAGACCTTCAGCTTCCTTCTGATGGGCTGCATAAAGGACAACGAAAGTGGTTTCCGATACGCCTTACAGGTTTGTCTTCGTAAGTGGGGAGGAAGAAGTGCTTCTGAATTGTAACTTGAATGCGCAGAAGGCAGGAGGTTGCCCAGAGCTGGTGAAACAGGGAGTTCAGCTCCTCCTGGGACAAGCTCTGTAAACCAGATGTCCATCAGGATGTCTCACAGACGGGTAAAACACCATGGATGATCCCACAGTCCAGTGGCATCTTATCATGCTCTAAACTCACTCCTTTTCTGCAAGCAGACACCATTCACAGATACAATCTGCTAGAAACACCCCTGTTATTTAATATCATGTACACCTGATGTTCATCTTCTCCTCTTTAGGTTTGGAAACAAATGGCTAAGCTTGGGATAAAAGGTGACAGCCACACTTACAATCTGATGCTGCGTGCTGCAAGAGACTGTGGGATCGGTGACCCTGCCGTGGCTTCTGAACTCCTGCTCAGCCCTCCCAGTGAGAACTCACCTCAGCTCAGGCTTGCACCCAGGAGGCAGAAGGAAAAGGTTAAGAAGCAGAAGAAGGGACCAGAGAGTGGAGCTGCTGTCCAGCTGGATGTGGAAGCTATGGAAAAACAACTCTTTCAGGAAGGCTCAGTGCAGCCTAAAGAAGAGGCCGGGCCACAAAATAGAGATGTGACCCAGGCTAAAGGAGAAGCAGCAGCTCTCGACAGCCCCTCTTTAGCTCTCAGCAAGCCTGGAGCCTTGATGAGTAGAGGCCAGCATGAGATGGAGCAGGAACGAGCACACCAAAGCCAGACACTGCAATTCAGCAACCTGCCCAACTTGCTGGATTCCAAGATGCCCAACGGAGCCGTGGTTTCCTTGGGGAGAGTGTCTGCACCATCTGATAGACTGGCTTTGATGGGGGATGTGGAGGGCTTCTTGAATAAAATGAAAGAGGACAATGCAGAACCCAACATTAAAACATTCACATTACTGGCTGAGCTGGTGGAACCCCAGAGCCCCTCAGAGTCTGCTTTGCTGGCACTCCTAGATAAGCATAAAGTAAAAGTAGATGTGACCTTCTTTAACACTTTAATAAGGAAGAAAAGTAAACAGGGAGATCTGGAAGGAGCAAAGGTGAGGAAAAAGACCCCAAAACTCAGCCATGTTGTCTCAGGCCTCCCTCATTAGCTGTGTTTTGTGAGACCTGTTCCTCTGTCCACACTAGCAACTGGGGATCTCAGAGTGTTTTCCACAGGGTTAATGGGTAAGGATCTGTGGATTCTGTTCTAGCACAGTCAGCTCTGTCTGGAAAGCTCCACCAAGACTTTCTGGAAACTGATGCCAACACTTGTGTCTTGCAGAGCATGCTGCCAGCTCTAGTGAAGAGGGGCCTATCACCCAACCTCCACACCTTCTGTAACTTGGCAATTGCTTGCCGCCAGGAGAAGGATGGACTGCAGTTACTCTCAGATTTAAAGGTAATAAGAAACCCCAAACCAAACCTCTGTTGCAGGAAGAGGCAAAGTGAAGCGTTAATGCTTCTAAAAAGACAGGATGTGATTCTTGTGTTGGGGGCTTGTGTTCTCACTCCAAAACCATGCAGCTCCAGAGTAGCTGCCAGCTCAAATGTCCTGTATCTGCTGGGACAGGAGAGGGCTTGCAATGGGGTATGCTGGCACTCTTAAGCTGCTACACAGGGCCTGCAACAAGAGCTGTGCTCCTTGTGGCTGCGAGCCTTTTCCTTCTGGGAATCCTGCTCTAGTGTGCAGATAAGCAAGTTTAACAGTAGGTTTTGTTGCTTCCAGAAGTCTGGAATAACTCCCAACAAGTACATCTACAGCACCCTCATTGCTGCTGCTGTGAGGAAGCTGGATTACAGTTACCTCACAGAGATCCTACGGGACATGAGGAATAACCAAGTGCCTCCCAACGAAGTGATCATACGGCAGCTGGAGTATGCAGCACAGTACCCCCCAACATTCGACAGGGTGAGTAGCCACAACTGCTCACAGCGTGAAGGACACACAACAAGGGAAGGGAAATAGAAGTGGCTGCCTTTTTCCTTTGGGTTTGTTTGATCTGGCTGGCAATCATTCCATAGCTGGGTCTTAAGGAGCAGCTTGTAGCTATTGCATGCTGGAATCCAAGTGAGCTCTCTTCTAACAGACACTTGTTTTGTTGGCTTTCTGTTTGCAGTATAAGTCAAAGAACCGCTACCTGGAGAAAATTGATGGTTTCCGTGGCTACTACCATCGGTGGTTAAAAGTAATGGCAGGAGAGGAGACCCCCCACCCCTGGGCCCAATACCGGACACCAAAACATGCAGTCAATGAGAGTGAGACAGAAGCTGTGCAGGAACAGCCGGGGCAGAAACAGCACTGAGAAGGATGCTGAAGTTCTCCACCTTCCTTGCGCAGCAAGAACTTCCAACTCTCTCCTTTAAACCATAGTAATGCTCCTTGGTGTTTCAATGTGAAAATTGAGCTCTTGCGGTAACTGTGTAACACGATGCTTGTGCTTTGCTTTAAGGACAAGCAAATTTTCAGTTGCAGAGGACTACATAGGCTGTAGCTTAACAAACCCTGTGCTTAAAAAGGAAGAAGCAACATCAGATTTAACAGTGGTTTAGCTCAGTGCTAGTTTTGTCCCTTTCCTGTGTGTGTTCATGCATGAATCTATGCACCGATTCCAGGTTACAGACCTCAGCAGAGAGCTTGGTTCAGAAAGCCATTTGAGAAGTGTATTACTTCCTTTCTACACAGCCTTTTAAATTCACTTTGTTGAGAAAGGAGAGTGAGAGCTGGTTAAAAAATAACCCCCATTTGGAAAACCTCCCAGTAGGCAGAGCAACCAGAACGCATCCAGCCCAGTCAGAACAAGTCGAGGGGGACAGACTTTATTTTAAAATACATGGCTACACAAAACCACATTCCAAAAGCACCACCGCTGTAGAATGATCCAGGTGAGTACGTTGCTGGTTATTGCTGTAGAGAAATAAGCAATCAAACAGAAGGTGGCTGGTACCTGCTCCAATAGTCCGCTGCGTAGGATGACATCCCTCAAGAGTTCAAAAAGTAGTTTTAGGGCTAAAGGTGTCACCCAGAACAGCCTCTGCATCCACAGTGAGTGCATTCAATGATTCTCCCCTGGAAAAGAAACACAGAGAAGGGATTTGAGCCAAGTGACATGAGCAGAGGGGCCCACCAGGCAGAGAACAGGTCTGCATGAGAAGGGTTTCTATCATCAGGTTTTCTGCTTTAACAACCTTAAACAACTGCATGCCAAAGTTGATGGTAACTTAAGAAGCAATCAGATACCAGCTCTACCAGCAAGGATATGAAATGTTGGAACTAACGGCAATTACCAGGAAGAACAGCACTGCCCCTCCTGCTATCCCTGGCACAGAAGTTAGACCAGATGCTACAAGGGTCAGCACAAGGAGAGGAACAAGCTGAAAACTCTTACCACTTCCAGCTTGCTTTTGGGGACCCTGCAGATGCAGTTGGTTCCAAAGTTGGTGTCCCGTGTCTGGATACACCGGAGGCAGCAGAGGTTCTCATAACCCTGTTTCTTCCACTTTGCAATCAGGTTTTTGTCAGCATATCCTTCCTTGATGCAGTACTCATAGAGCTCTGTAGAGGAGCAGACAGCATCACGCGTAGCTCTCGGGAAGTGTTAGAAGATTCACCATCAGGAATTACTACCTGCAGTAACTAGTAAGTAAAGCCAGAGAGCTGCCAGCTTTCTCTTCCTTCCCCATACATCTCATCCCTCTGACCAACACACCCATGGAGGCAGACGTCTGCCTCCATTCTCCCCCACTGTCCTGGGTTTAGCAGTAGCAGTCAGGTTTGTTTCTCCTTCTTAGTAGCTGGTGCAGCGCTGTGTTTTGACTTTCAGCCTGGGAATAGTGCTGATAACACCGATGCTTTTAGTTGTTCCTAAGTCATGTTTACTCTGACCAAGGACTTTGTGAGGCTCACGCTCTGCCAGGGAGGAGGGGAGGCCAGGAGGAAGGACACCTGACCCAAGCTGGCCAAAGAGGTATTCCATACCACACAGCATGTCATGCCCGGGAAGGTAACTGGGAGTTACCTGGAAGGGCATGGGGCTCTCTTTTTGGGTCGGAGTCGTTTCAGCGGGTGGTATTGTATTCTCTTCCCTTGTTATTTTCTCTTATCATTATTATCATTGGTGGTAGCAGTAGTGATTTGTGTTATAGCTTAGTTACTGGACTGTTCTTAACCCGTGGGAGTTAACATGCTTTCGATTCTCCTCCCCATCCCTCCGGGAGTGAGAAGGAAAGAAAGAGGAAGGAAGAGGGGAAGTGAGTGAACTAGCTGTGTGGCTGGGTTTAAACCACGACACCCACCCAGGTAAAGCCTTTGCCTTCCTCACCTCTGCTGATAGCTTTTCTTTTATAGAAGAGGTCAAAGATGTAACGTGTTTTCTGGTGATGGATCCTGAAGATAGGCCAAAGGGATTCCACTTTCCTCTTCCCTTCGTGAGGTTCAGTCTCCGCTGGGAGGGAACACAAATACCAGGTTTCAGGTGCCCATCTTAATTCCTCAGTCACTTTGCAAGAAACTGTTCCAAGAACCTTTACATATGCATGACAGAGATAAGACTGAGCATAATGGGAGAAGATTCACGGAATGATAGAATGGTTTGGGTTGGAAAGGACCTGAAAGCTCATCCAGCTCCAATCCCTGCCATGGGCAGGGACACCTTCCACTAGAGCAGGTTGCTCCAAACCCCTGTGTCCAACCTGGCCTTGAACACTGCCAGGGATGGGGCAGCCACAGCTTCTCTGGGCACCCTGTGCCAGTGCCTCAGCACCCTCACAGGGAAGAGCCTCCTTATGTCTAACCTAAATATAATTCAAATAAAAAGGACTTGACCTGGAAGAGCTCCTTTCATTAATAATGCCTGAATGACCAGAATGGGGATGACGTGACCTGCACTGGGGGGACAGGTGACTTCATGGCTGCCCTGGCCCATCAGACCAGACCAACAGCATGGACAAGAATGACCAGTCCCTCCACTCACATCCGTGAGCTTCAGCCAGGGCTCAGCCATAGCTGCCCCAAAACAACATGCCCCAAACAAAGTGCTCTGAAAACAGTACATACGGAAGAGAATGCCCAATACTGTCCAGGCTCAGCCTGCAGTACCACTGCAAGGCAGAGATGATAATACATATATTATATATATAATTATGTATATGTATTATCATCTGTGATGGGATATTTGTATTAGCAGAGGAAGCTGTGCTCTGGAGGGAGTTAAGGTTCAGCTGGTTCCAGGGTCCCATCCCTGAGCAGACCCAGCTCAGCCACTCACCTTCCCTCATCTTCTGGTCCAGCTCATCCAGCGTTGGCTCTATCAGCTCCCAGCCATCCGGCGGAGGCTTCCTGCTCCTCTTCACCTTCGGCATGGCCTCAGCAAGGAGGAAGGCGAAGGAACCAGCGGTTAACTGCACTCAAACCTCCGCCTGCTCCCAAGTCCTTAGAATCACCAGAATAAAACAAAGTTAGACACAGCTCTCCGAGGACACCTGTGCTTATTTACCGCTTCCAAGGTAAAATATAAAGCCGTGAATGAGCCGTATCTCCCCAGACGCGGCCCCGTGGTGACGCCGCGTTCCCCCACCACAACAAACCGGGTTTCCCCTCAGCGAAACGAGGCGACACAAGGCCCTCGCCTACCGCGGGCCACCCTGAAGCAACAGCTTCCGTCAGCTCCGGCTCCCCCAGCCCCACTGCAACCCCGTGGCAGCGGGAAGCCAAAGCCCCGGCCCCGCTCACCCCTCCGGGCCGCGGCGCCACCGTCAGCCGCGGGGTCCTCTTGCACCCGGTCCAGCCCTTGGCCCCGCCCCACCGGGCTGCCCTCCGCAGTGCCTGAGCAAAACCCCCACCCTACCGTACGCTCCCCTACCTCGGCCGGACCACTGCGGAGCTCGCGTCCCGCCGAGAGGCGAAGCGGCCCGGTTCTAAGCCGCATGAGGGCGGCGGCGAGGCTGCGCGGGGAACGGCAGCGTTGCGGGCAGCCCCCGCGGCGGGGGCCTGACGGGCGGCGGTGACTGTGCGCGCGGAGGTGGGGCGCGTTCCGGTGCCGGGTCACGGCTCGGGGCCGGGAGGGGGGGGCCTCGCCGCAGCCGCCGCAGCCGCCATCGCCGCCGTGATGCCCAAAGGAGGTGGGGGCCGGGAAGCCACGGGGTGGAGGGGTGCGGGTTGGGTCTGAGGGGATCGTCCCGTCCCCCCCATTCCCGGTATTGAGGAGGTTGGGGGGGGGGGGGGGGTGTCTCCATTCCCCTCATCGGCCTCCACCGGCTGTGGATGGGGGTCTCGGTTTCCGCGCCCATCCCGCTCCTGGAGGGCTGTGGAAGGGTCGTCCCCCCCCCCCCCGCTGAAGGGATTTCGGGTTCAGGGGTTCCAAACGTGGCTCCTTTCCTGTAGGTATGGCGGAGCGGGCACCGGCTTTGGGGGGGGAGGAAGTGTGGGTGAGGAGAAGTAAGGAGGGGTTGGATGCACCCAGAACCTTCTCCACATGCACCATTCTCCACATGCACCATCTGCATAATTGGCTCCTGGGTGAGCGTCGGTGAAAGCCCAGCCATAGCACGTAAATGAGCCCTCGTCATTCCTCACTCGGGTTTGCCCCAGTTGATTTCATCAGCCTTCCCAAGCGTTTAGAACCAGATCCGCTCCCCTGGGTAGGCTTTCCTTCAGCATTTGGTTTGTGCCCGTGTGCACAGCTGTAGTGAATAGGGCTGAAGGTTTCACGTGCCAAAGAACTGGGGAGGGGGGGGCTATAACCCTGGGTGCTGCATTTAAATGCCCCATGATTTGGGATTTACTTCTCTGTGTTGTACAGTTTTATATGCTTAAGACCTTTTGGTCCTTGGGAAAAGAGGGGTGTTTTCTCACCTATCTCCCTAAGTCAGTAGCAGTTACTGTGTTGTTAGCAGAAGAGTGGATTTTTGCCCTCACTGTTTAAAAATGGGGTGGGAATTAAAGAGCCGCTGATACAATCTGTTATAGGATTATTTCTGATTATTTGGATTGGTTTTAATACCTTAATTTAAAGAAAAGGTGAGTCCATCACTATTCTTCCATTCTCTTTGATTTAACTTCCTTTATTACGCTGTTTAAAGCTGAAGACAAATGTATTTGGAAGCAATCCTGCCTTAGGCACCCGTGGGCTTTCCTGCAGGTGCTTCTGGTTTAAAAGAGGATCAGATTCATCGCCCCTCTTTTCCAGATGGGGAAACCGAGGCACGGAGCACAAGCGCATTGTGCAGCACAATGCAGCAGGTCAGTGGCAGATGTAGGACCGCTCTGCTTGTCCAAGGGGTGGTTTGATCTCCTTGGGAAGAGCAGAGCTCCATCTGCACTGAGCTGAGCTCGCCATGGCTGCCACAGCTCAGTCTTACTTCTCTATGTGCTCAAATGTAAATGAGATTGATTCACTCTTCCATTTGCTTCTTTTTAGCCATTTAATGCGAGATAATTACTCTTTAGTTGCTTCCCCTTCTTATTACTACTGTTTATTTGCAGTATTAAGGCTTTTGTGTCCTTCAGCTCTGTGAAATCCCAAGCCCAGCTGGATGAGAAGCTGCCCAGCGGCAGCTGAGCCTTTGGCATGATGTTGGTTTGGTTGATTTGAGTTTGCTTGGTGCTACATAGTGTCCAAGATGCTCCTGTTCCACTTAGAGTGATGTCATTTGCTAGGCACTGAGGTAATGTCTCCTTCCTGGGCTGCAGCGTTCCCAGAGGGTGTCAGTGTTGCCACGTGGGATGGCTGGGAGCACACGCATGGAAAACACACACCTTTGGGTGCAGCTGTTTGGTTTGAGTACCCATGAGTTTCCATTGCTGAGTTTGGGGAGAAGAAGGTGGTCTCTGCACTTCCCCGTTTCACCTGAGGGAAACATCTCTGGAGTCTCTAAGGCTTCACTGTGGGGGTTTTGAGATCATTTATTGCAAAGCTTAGCTTTTATTGAGCTAAACCACGTGAGGGTTTGTTTCTATCGAGCCAAGAGGATTGATCAGAGAACACAGACTTCCTAAAGCCCACAGAGGCTGAGCCTTCCTGGTGTTCCCAGTCCCACCAAGTCCGACAGGACAATGGCACAGTGCAGATCCCTCCCTGAGAAAGGAGGAATGATCCCCACTGCCTTGCCCTCAGCAGGTGAAGCAGGGAGGGTGAGAGCAAGGATTTCCTGCTCCTTCAAAGCCTCCTGCAGCAGCAGAGAGCTCCTTGCCTGAGCTGCTTGCCTTGTGCCAGCCTTGTGTACCAGATGTACCTTGAGCTCTCCAGCTCAAGGCTAGACACTGACTCTGCTCTGCTTGCTTTCCAGTAGGAAACACAAACACAGCAGTCACTTGCAGGAAGCATTAATGGCTTCAGAGTTCTGTGGATTAATGAAGTGCTGAAGTTGAGAGCAGATCTTAGCCCCACAGCCCAGCCAGCTAAGCTGCATCTGTCCTGTTCCTGGTTCCTAGAGCTTGTTTTGAGTATTCCTTGTAAAGCAGTAAAACATGGAGGCTCCTTCTAGTAGTTCTTCTGCTCTCATTGTAATTCCTAAAGCTTTTGTCCAATTAGCTTCCTATTTTTTCTTGGCACAGCCTTACTGTAGGGGAGGGGTTAAGGAGGGAAGCTGGTTGGAGGGTTAGTTGTAACCATGCTGCCTCAGGAATAGGCTGTGGTTCGTCCTGTGCAGGAAACGCAGGGAGTGGCTGTGGGACTGAGCCACTGAAGGAATTGATTCTCTGGGTGCCTTTGTATGGACCAGTAATCCCAATTCTCTGTGCCACTTACCCAAAACTCTTGGCTTTTGTTGTTGTTGAGATTCTGTCAAAGGAGCTGGTTTGGTTTGTCCCATCTGCACTGAAAATCCACAGAGTGCTGCAGGAGGAGGAGACCTTTGTGGAACCTTATCACTAAACCATTTATTGACTTTACTTTTCTGTACAGGTAGAAAAGGAGGCCACAAAGGCCGAGCAAGACAGTACACCAGTCCTGAAGAGATCGATGCCCAGCTCCAAGCAGAAAAGCAGAAGGCAAGGGTATGTGTTTGCCAACGTTGTGTGCTCATGGTCCCAGGTCCTGGCTTCACTTGCAGTGTGTGAGGAATCAGCTTAGTCAAGAGTTGCAGAGCATTCTGGCAGTGAGCACAATGTGAATTCTCAATAGCTGTGGCTGGGGAGACTGGAAGGTGTCATCCAGGCTGGCTCCTCACTGAAATGAGGCCAAGTAGACCATCCAGCTCACAGCTGGAAGGGTAACAGTTGGGAAAGGTGATTACACAGCAGCTCTGGACATCTTTTCCTTCTGTATTGAATCATTCTGGTCTCCAGTGTCAGCTCATTTTTATATCCATGCTCTGCAGCTTGGTTATGGAGAACAAGGGCTCACATCTTGACATCTTATCAATGAAATTATTATATTTGCCCTCTTCTAGACTTAAAAGACCAAACTCCTTTGACTTCTTCCTATACACGTGATTTTCTTGTTTGCCTCTGACTTGTAGGGAAAGATAACAGAGTTTTCTGGCCTAAGTCCTTTTTTGAGCATGTTTCTATGCCCTAGCATAGGGTTGTAACACGTTCCACATCTACCTGACTGATGTTATAAAAGGCATGGCTACATTTTGCAGCACTTGCTCTCTTATATCCCCAGATTATCTCACTGCTGATTTTCTGTGACTTGCTGAAAGCGCTGCCTAAGCCCAAAAGCACTATTCCAGCTGAAGCCTCGTAGCACTGACTACAGCAGGATAATTACACCCCATATAGGAAATACTGATGAATACCTCTGAGAAGATGACTTTCAAGCAGTCATGAGCCAGATTGTTGATTCCTTTTAATGTTCTGAGCAGCTGTAACTCAAGATGATGCTGTGGTTTGCTGCTTAGCCACATATTCCAACTTTGGGTTGGATCTCTTCTTCCTAAGTACAATTCCTCTTGGTTTGTTTTTTGATTCCATCCTGTTGGTTCCATGCCATCTTTCCAAATTCTGAGAGCATTTATGGGGCTGATCCGGTCTTCCAGAATGATTCCAGCTCCTACCAGTGCAGTGTCATTCATAAACTCTGGAAGTGTTCTCTACTTCCGAGTTGTTGATAAAAATACCCACTGGAAATAGAACAGAACAAGCAGGATCCTGCTTGAAATGTCTGTCTGGTTTCACAGCAAACCAGAGGACTGCTCTTTGGGAAGGATTTCTCTCTTTTTTTTTTGTTACATGTAATATTATTTTATCAGGGAAAGCTTAAAAAACCCCCCAAAACTAACAAAATTCTTCCTCTACTGCCCATAGCCCATCCGCTTGCTGGGATGAGGAATATCTGGCGGTGGTTAAAGTAAACTATTCCCACCCATGTTGGTTCTTCTAATGGAATTCCTAGACTTCTGACTGGTATAAGCTGTGCTGAATAGGCTGTGATTTCTTGGCTAATAATATTCTGGTTGCTGGTTGTCAAGTTTCTCTTCTCTAGTGTTCTTTTGCCTAGATCTAGTTTGAGACCCAGCTCTACGCTACATCCGTGTAGTGTCCTGTCCCTGAGATATTGTGCACTGGAAAGCTGGCCCAAAAAGTCTCCTGGAGGTCTTTCATTTGGGGAAAGAAAAGTGCCAGTTCCCTCTGTGACAGTCATTCTCCTGGCCTGTTGCACAGGGAGAGCAGCAGGGTTGATTAGGGGTGGTCTGCTGGGGCAGATGGATACTTACATGCTGAGAATGAGCTCGTGTTCTCTAAGAGCACCTTTGGTGTCACAGGGCCACATCAGGAACACCAGTGCTTAAGGCTGTCTCTCATCCTTCCAGAATGGATTTGGGATCTTTACTGACATATATTTCCTCTCGTTCCCTGTAGGAAGAAGAGGAGCAAGAAGAGGGAAGCGAAGGAGCAACAGGGGACCCCAAAAAGGAGAAGAAGTCTTTAGATTCAGATGACAGCGACGAAGACGATGAGGATTATCAGGTATTGTCATTCTTGGGGCACTTAATGCATTTGCACCACCCAAATCCTTGGGGCCAAAGAGCAATGCACTCTCCTGATTCCAAGTTCTCTTTGAGAGCTACCTCTAATAAATCTTGTGATGGAAAAGCTATTTTTAGAAGCCAAACCCCCTTCCTTAACAGCATTTTGTCCTCAGAATGTGTTTTTGTAAGTGAAATGCCTAGATTTCAGAAAGGCTGAAGATGCCTGATGGTAGGAATCTTGGCTCACCAGTGGTTTTGCTGCCTGGCAGTACAAACCTCTTGCTTTTGGGGTGTGCTGCTGAGCTCTTCTACGACACAGGGTTGGATATATGAGAGCTTCTTAACCTTCCTCTTGTTCTTGAACCTTAGCAAAAGCGCAAAGGAGTGGAAGGGTTGATAGACATAGAGAACCCCAATCGTGTAATTCAGACAACCAAAAAAGTAACTCAGCTGGACCTGGATGGACCTAAGGAACTGTCACGACGAGAGCGGTGAGTCTTGCCTGCTATCCCAACAGGAGCTAGGGCATTCCTGGAATATCATCCTTCCAGGAGCTTCCCTGTTGGGAATGTCTGCGTTGGTGTTTCAGGGAAGCCCTTTCAATGCGTTGGTGTCTAAAGCAGGCACTGAACTGTCAAGCAGGACTCAGTGGGGTTCAGAACCTTACATACCTTATGGAAGTTGGCTGTCTCTGGGAGTCACTGTAACCACTCAGGAGCCAGGCAGCTCAGCCAGGGGAGCTTGTTGCTGTGAAGTGGCTTTAGGCCATTCCTGTCCTGAAGTTTTAGGCCAAAAATCAGACATAACTGAACTCCATTATCACTGTGGGTTCTGCTTTAATCTTCCTATGGAAAGTGCCCTAGTGACAGGTAGTGGTCCCCAGGCATCATGGTGACATTTTTGTGTGAGCAGATGACTCAGATGAGAACCAGAGTTCAACCTTCTAGTTTCATTTAGCAGTGGAGAGTTTTAGAGTGGAAGATTTAAGCTTCCTTCTTTGGGCCAGATTGCTTTGGCAGAAGTACACCTTTGAGGGTAAAGCTGGGAAAAGCATGTTGTGGTGCTGGGTGCTCTGGGGCTAATTCACCTTACCTCATTGTGTGTCCTTATTTAGCTGAATGTAGGTAGAAGTAATCTCTCGCCTTATCCCTGTTCAAACCTGTGCTTGAAAACTGGTGTTAGGCCTCTGTGGAAGGCTCTCTATCCTTCCCAATCCAAAAGCCTCCCCCATTCTGCCTGTACCTACCTGCTCGTGGATGCTCTGATGACTTGTATGTGTTTCACCCCAACAGGGAGGAAATAGAGAAACAAAAGGCAAAAGAAAGATACATGAAAATGCACCTAGCTGGTAAAACAGAACAAGCAAAGGCAGATCTCGCCCGGCTAGCCATCATTCGGAAGCAAAGGGAAGAAGCTGCCAGAAAGAAAGAAGAAGAAAGAAAAGGTTAGAGAGTAATTAATCATAACCCTCTTATTTCTCTTTGTGATGGTTGCATGGTCTCTCGGGTCACACATAGTAATCCCTCATCCCCTGAGGTAGTTGTGTCTTCACAACTGCCCTCATCAAAACCAGCTTCAGATGTTTCACTCTTAAAAAGCTCTAGGACATCTGATCAAGGAGCAGGGAAAGAAAGAAGGGAATTGCCCTTGATATCCATGTTGTCCTCAGCTGCCCAGACAATGCTTGCTTCAGTGTGGGGAGGTTTAGTGGATTCCTTGCACATGGGGAATCCAAACTGCCCAGGGAATTCACAGCACTTCTACCTGCCTGGACTTCCTTGAGGAGCGCATCTTCTCAGTGAATTCCACAGGGATATTCATGCATCAGCACCAGGGTAATTGGTGGATGCCTGGAAAGAGGCCAAGGACAGAAGGGGAACACACAAGGGGGGCTCCTGCTCTCAACCCTGGAGGGATGTGCCAGGGGTTGGTGGGGCAGGCTGGATCTCTTCATTACCTGCTTTGTTTTCCTCCCCCAGCAAAAGACGAAGCGGCCATGGCAGGTAAAAGACTGCAGTCACTATCCCTTAACAAGTAAGCACAGGACATGCAAGAGGAGGAAACACCAGGGAACTGTGCCTGGTGCCTGCCAGGACCTCTGTTGTGTTGCATATACCACATAGGGTCTGCTGCGGCATCGAAGTCACCTTCACCTCCAAGAGACACTGACGATGTGTTTGTCCTCATCCTGGCACAGATTTCCATTTGGGGTTAGGGGCAGCTGCTCTCTCTGGTGCAGAGCTGTGCTGAGCAGCAATTCTCTGTAACAGTTTGGAAACCTGAATGTTTTTTGCTGGTTTTAGGGTTAAAAACTCAATTGGGGTGGGGGTCAGGGGGGGGGAGGGAGACGCTTCAACTATTAGATTGCAAGAGACTAGATTGTGGGGTCATTGTAGGGGGGGAACATGGGGTGGGGAACTTTGACTTGCTAGTGAAAGCCCAAAGGATAATGTATCTGAGGTATCTTTTTGGGGGGGCAAACGGCCCATCCAATTTTGCTGCAGCGTGTTGCAGTATGAGCTGGGAACCTGACTTCATGGACATCTGGAGTGCTGTTCCTTCCCGGTTTCATCCCTCTTTTGTTGCAGCCAGTCTCCCCTTTTCCCTCCTCTTCATTTTTACTTCTATTTCCTTCTCCTTCTTAGGGATAGTGCCAGTTTTTAACCATGTCATCCTTTGTTTAAAGGAAAAAGACCCAACATCAATTGTATCAGATGGAACAAAACACTTGATAAAGCTGAAAACCCAACACCAACCAAACTTGTATATTTGGTTGATTAAAGTGTAAGTTATCAGAAGGGCTCCATCCTCAACTTGTGTGTGTGTGTGCGTGTGAGTGGACCTGAGGTGCAGCACCAGCGTGGTGGTGAAGTGACTCCTTGCCTCTGCTCTTTGCTGTTGTGGTGCTGGTTGTGGTGTGGAATTGGGCTCCAGGTTCAGGAGCTCCACCAGCAGATGCAGCCTGGAGGCAAAAAGCTTTTGCTGCTGTCTCTGGTGGACACCTTGTACAATGGAGGTGGAGAAAACCGTTCCCTTGGGATGCTGGCCAAGGCAGTCACTGTGTCAGGAGGCCAGGCCTGGAGCTGTTTGTTACTCCTGTCAGATGTCCTGTCTGCTGGAGCAAGGGATGCCCCAGGAGATCCATGGAGCCCCCTCTCAGCCTGTGCCAGAGACTCCAGTGCTTCCCATACTAGAGGAGATCTGATCCTAGAGGTGAGACGAGAGCGCTCTGGAGTCACTGCCATTGAGGTGACCCTTGTCAGGGTGACAAATGCCACTCGTTCTGTGTGGCTGCAAGGGACTTGGCTGGGATAGAGGGATGTGCTCCAGGAACACCGCTGTGAGCTGCCTGCTCACGCCATGGTGAGGAGCTTGGTTCCCTTGTCACAGGTAGAGGTGTGAGCCTTGGAGCTGCTCCCCAGCACTGCCCTTCAGGCCATGGTCGAGGTCAGGGCTGGGCTGCTCGGAGGCACACCACCAGGAGCAGGCTTTGATGGGTTTAACCAAGCTGATCCCAAGAGGAGTAACCTGGGATCCCACATTGCACTGCTTCCTTTCCCTTGTGGTGATCAACGTAGGCTTTCCCTTGCAGAGACGCTTGGCTTAAGGCACGGGGATGCTGGAGGAGTGGTTGGGCATCCTGCCTGCCCCACACACCTGCACAGGGACTGGTTGTTCCTCTGCCTTTGCCAAAGCCCTCACCAGCCACTTCAGTGTGATTACATATCCTGTGTGGAACCCTGCCCGTTGATTACCACATGCAATTAACCCCCAAAACACAGATTTATCCGCTTCCTTACAGCTTCTTCCAAGGCTCCTCAGCAGCTTTGTCCTCCCCGTTGGCCTGTGAGGTGGGACTGCTCCTACCCCAAGGCAGAGGTAAGGAAGGTGCTCTGACCAAAGCTGCCTGGCTGGAAAGGGGCAGGATTGCTTTGGCAGCCCAAGGTTTCCAAGCTGGCTCCCAGCGTGTGGAATTGCACAGCTGATGGGTGAGGCGCTGGCACAGGGTGCCCAGAGAAGCTGTGACTGCCCCATCCCTGGCACTGTTCAAGTTAGGTGGGGCTTGGAGCAAGCTGCTCTAGTGGAAGGTGTCCCTGCCCATGGCAGGGGTTGGAATGAGCCTTCAGATCCCTTCCAAACCCAAACCATTCCATGATTCTATAGGGAATTCCTTCCTTTATTGTGCTCTCTAAGCGACGTATGACCAGCATCGGGGAGGATGGTAACAAAACCAGGACTTGTTTTCTTGCAGAGCAGCCACCGGGGCTGGCTGGTGGCACCGTGTGGCACAGGGCAGAGCAGCAGAGCAGGGCAAGGCAAGGCTGGCAGCGGGGACCCCCTTCCTGGAGGGCTCCTTCATTTGATCTTGAGATCCTTCAGTGCCGACTCCAGGCTCTGAAATGGAATTGGAGGTTGGTTGCCATCAGCTTGGTGCTTTCCAAGGTGACTGGAGGTGGCTGGGGAGCTGAAACAGGGGGGAAGCTGGTTCCGGGGATCCCAAATTCGTCTGGTTTTGCCTCATTTTGAAGTCATGCGGACAAAGCTGAAGCCAGGAGTTGGTGCTGGATGCCTGTGCAAGGTTGGCATCAACCCACCCCTGATGGTGAGCTCTGAAACCGGGGATGCCCCCATCAAGCACTAGGTTAAAGCAGATCCCACCCAGGACTATGGGAGCCCCATATGGGCACCATGGGTACAATGGGCCCCACCACCACTGCACAGAGCCAGGGTGAGGGCTGCAGTTAGAGCTGTGGTTAATGGGGGTTCCACACTGGATGCTCCTGTTCTGGGGGGGGCTGTGGCACCATGGGGACGCCTCACCTTGACATCCCAGATGCTCATGCCGCCGTCCATCCCTGTGGTGCAGAACTGGGAGCAGTTGGCCTTCCCGCCTGCCAGCACTGAGATCTGGCTGTGGGGCACAGAGAGGTGGGTGGGGGTCAGCCCCACATCCTGCCAAGTCCTCATGGGTTGGATTGGGGCTGGACCCCTTCATCTCCCCCATCCATGTGTCGAGACGCTCCAGGGATAACCAGGGATACACAGAAGATCCCAAGGATGCTCCAGAGCTGTCATAGCCCACGGGGCTGGCCCCCTCCATCTCCTCCACCCATGTGCAGGGATGCTCAGGGATAACAAGGGATGCTGAAGGATACACAGGGATGCTCGAGGAGGGCTCCATAGTTCCTAGGGCTGGACCATTCCATCTTCCCCAGCCACATACAAGGATGCTCGGAGATACTAAGGGATGCTCAAGGATACCCGGGGATGGTCCAGGGCTGCCCCAGCTCCTGCGGATGCACCCCTCCATCTTTCCCACCCATGTGCAGGGATGCTCAAGGATACCTGGGAATGCTCTGGGGGTGCTCCAGAGCTGTTCCATCTCCCCCACCCACATGCAGGGATGCTCAGGGATACCCAGGGATGCTCCAATGCTGTCCCAGCTCCTGCGGATGGACCCCTCCATCTTTCCCACCCATGTGCAGGGATGCTCTGAAGATACCCAGGGATGCTCAAGGATACCCAGGGATGCTCCAGCTCCCAGGCCAGACAGCACCACAGCCAGGGGATGCTGGGGGAAGCCAGCACCCCCGCAGTGACCCAGTCACCCCCCATGGACCCACCTGATGCTGTTCTTGTGCAGGGTGTCCAGCGTGGCATTGGCCGTGTCCGAGCTCGCTTTCTTATCCAGGTTCTGGAAGCGCTCACGGGCGGTGAGGCCGCGCTGGGAGCTCTGCTTGGGCACATCCAGCTTCCCCCTGAAGGTCAGCACTCCCTGGCTCTCCTCGTAGGTGAACAGCATCGGGCAGCAGTCGTGGCCCTGCAGAACCAGGCTCAGCACCATCCTAACCCAGCACCCACCACCCCCCCCGGCCCAGCCCGGACTCACCGCAGCCACCAGGCTGTTCTCAGTGATGAAGGTGACGGCGAGGAGGGGCAGGGTCTCGGTGCACAGGGAGGTGACGCTGCAGGGCAGCGAGTGAGCATCACTCAGCTCATTGGGAACACAAGGAGAGCATCCTGCATCCACGTCCGCCCGCCCCAACCCACCCCGGATGCCTCCGAGCTCTCCCCAGCCCCACTCACGCCATCCTCTTGCTGGCATCGGCGAGGCAGAGGGTGCTGTCGTGGCTCACCCAGGCCACACGGGCGCCGCTGGCCGAGAAGCAGATGCTGTGCACCCACCCGCAGCTGCTGCTCGACTCGAACATCAGCTCCCCAAAGGGCATCTTGGAGCCCCAGGGCGTGGGGCTGGGCCGCTCCTCCACCTCCTTGATGTAGGCTGAGAAGATCCTGGGGAGGGGGGAAAGAGCCTCCATCGCTGCCCCCTTTGCCCCAGGGCACCTTCAGCCCTTCCCATGCCTCCCTTGTGCCCAGCAGGGGGAAGCCTGCCCCATAGGGCTGTGCTGCCCCACCCAGCTCTGTGCTGTGCTCAGGTGGGACCCCAACCCATCCTCATCCATCCCCCTGCTCCTCACCGGCACTTGAAGTCGCAGGAGCCGGCGGCCAGGAGCACGTTGTTGGGGTGCCAGTCGAGGCTGAGCACCGTGGAGCGGATGGGCTTCTTGATGTGCTTGCAAACCCACCTGTGGGGACGGGGGTGGCAGCAATAGGGGAGAATCAGCAGTGCTGGAACCCCCTCACCGGGCTTGGGGGGGGGGGGGTGGATGAGGGTGATCACAGCTCCAAGTGCATCAGGAGGTGCCCAGGGCCAGCAGCCTGCAGGAGCAGCTTGGGCATGGGGTGTTCCTCCCTCCATGTCCCCATCTGTCTCTTCCTGCAGCTCCTGTCCCTCTTATCTCCTCCTCCTCCAATATCCTAACTCCCAATCCATCCATCCCTCCTTTTTCTCCATCCATCTATCCCTCCTTCTATTTCTCCATCCATCCATCCATCCATCTCTCCATCCATCCCTGCCTCCATCCATCCATGTCTCCTGTTTCTCAACCCATCCCTCCATCCATTTCTCCTTCTATCTCTCCATCCCTCCCTCCTATCTCTCCATCCGTTCATCCATGCCTCCATCCATCCATGTCTCCTATTTCTCAATCCATTCATCCATCCTCCCTCCATCCCTCTCTCCTATCTCTTCATCCATCCCTCCTATTTCTCCATCCATCTCTCCACCCATCCATGCCTCCATCCATCCATCTCTCCATCCATCCATGCCTCCTCCTATTTCTCAATACATCCATCCATCCCTCCATCCATTTCTCCTTCTATCTCTCCATCCCTCCATCCATTTCTCCTCCTATCTCTTCATCCCTCCCTCCCTCCTCCCTCCATCCCTCTCTCCTATCTCTCCATCCATCCATCTATTCATTTCTCCTCCTATTTCTCCATCCCTCCCATTTCTCCATCCCTCCCTCTCTCCATCCATCTATCCATCATCCAATCCATCCATTTCTCCTCCTATCTCTCCATCCCTCCCTCCCTCCCTCGCAGGTCAGACCCACTTCCCGGGGCAGATCCCCACCAGTCGTTCTCCTGCTCGAAGTAGCAGATGGAGATGAGGCGGGAGCCGCTGCCCACCGCGAACTTGTTCTCCTTGGGGGACCACTTGACGCAGCGCGCGGCGCGGTTGATGCGCAGGATCACCAGGGTGGGCTTCCACGCGTTGCCCTTCAGGGTCCACACGTAGGCGTTGCGGTCGGTCCCACACGTCACCAGCCGGTTGCTCTCGGGGGCCCAGTCGATGCCTGGAAGGCAGAGGAGGGGGTGATGGTGACCCAGGGAGCAGTGGGGATGGGGGCATTCGGGGCTGGAGGCATTGCTCTGGGCTGCCTCTGCTCCAAGGTCCCACATCAACCCCAAATTATCCACCTCAGACCTTCGCATCCCTCCCACCCCAAAGCATTCCATCCAACCCGTCCCACCCCATCACCACATCCCATCATCAGCACTTCCCATCCCACCCCATCACTGCATCCCACCATCAGCATTCCCCATCCCACCCCATCACCACATCCCACTATCAGCACTCCCCATCCCACCCCATCACTGCATCCCACCCCATCACTGCATCCCACCCCATCACTGCATCCCACCATCAGCATTCCCCATCCCACCCCATCACTGCATCCCACCATCAGCACTTCCCATCCCACCCCATCACTGCATCCCACCATCAGCATTCCCCATCCCACCCCATCACCACATCCCACTATCAGCACTCCCCATCCCACCCCATCACTGCATCCCACCCCATCACTGCATCCCACCCCATCACTGCATCCCACCATCAGCATTCCCCATCCCACCCCATCACTGCATCCCACCATCAGCACTTCCCATCCCACCCCATCACTGCATCCCACCATCAGCATTCCCCATCCCACCCCATCACCGCATCCCACCATCAGCACTCCCCATCCCACCCCATCACTGCATCCCACCATCAGCACTCCCCACCCCACCCCATCACTCCCATCCATAGCATCTCACCTCAACACTTCCCATCCCTTCTACCCCATTCCATCCCAAACCACCTCACCCTATCTCTATCCATATCTCTTCCACCCCTCCATTCATCCATCCCCTCCATCTCCCCAGTTCCACCCATCCCACTTCTCCGGCACGCTAGATCAGGACCAGCAGAGGCAGACACAACCGGCTCCCTCTCCATCACCCACTCCACAGCCCCCATCCGGCAGCTGAGCCGTGTCCATCCCTGTCCCCATTCCCTCCATCACCCAGGACTCACCCGTCACCTGCCCGTTGTGCTCCTTCAGCTCATGGACCTTGCTCCACTTGGCCCCGTCCTTGCGGTAGATGTGGACCTCGTGGTTGTTGGGGCACAGCGCGATCTCTGTGGGGCAAGAGCAGTGGGGTAAAGCCCTCCCCTGGGTCATGGGCTCTGCCATGGGGAGCGTGGGGCCGGGCAGCATCAACCTGCCCCTTCCCGTGCTCCAGGCTCCCCGTCTGCACCGTGGGGTCCAACCAAGCCCCAAAGCCTTGCCCTGCATCTGACCCTATAGGGAAGGGATAAGGGTCCCATGGGGCTGGTGGGATGGGGTGAGATGGGATGGGGTGGCTGTGGGTGCTCAGCCCCGATCCAGCCCCTCCTGCCCGGCTCAGTGGATAAAGCCCTTTTTGTTCTCTCCCACATCCCTGCTTGCAGCCGGGAAATGCCATCGGCTGTGAATCACCCGGCCCCGCTCCGCTTCCCTCCCCTCTCCACGCTCCATCCGTCCCTCCCAGCACCGCGGTGCCTCGGGGCCGGACACGCTGCTGGCAACTCCTTGTGCCGGGCTCAGCTCCAGCAGCAGGACCAGGGGGATGCAGGGGAACATTGCCCAGCCCAGCCCAGCCCCACATCCATCTATGGCAGGACCTGCTTCCCAAACCCAGCCACAGCCCACTCGCAGGGATGCTCAGCCGGCACTTTGGGCCATCCCTGGGGATTTTGGGATGGAATGCCCTGCTGATGGTACTTACGGGTCCGGTCCTTGTTCCAGGCATGGCAGCTGATGGGCTCCAGCAGGAAGCTGTGGTAGGCCATGGCTCACGGGCTGGCAATGGGGAGAGACCCCTGCGGCCATCAGGAGGTGATGCTCTGGCCATGGGGACAAGCCCCCAGTGGTACCCCTGCTCTTAGCGAGCATCCCCCATTCCCTCCCACTGGAATCAGCCCCACGCTGCAGTCCACTGCATCCCCCTTCTGCCGGGGAAGGGGTTTCCCACCCCATCCCATCCCATGGGTACTCAGCCCCACTGAGGCAGTGACTAATCCCTTCCCCTGGCTGAGCTCCCATCTCTCCTGCAGCACCCATCAGTGTCACAGCACGGTGCCATGGGGCCAGGAAGCGCTCAGAGCGGCAGCGCAGCCCCTGGGCCATGAGGATGCAGGGATGCAGGGGAACACCTCGGCAGGGTGTGCCAGGGATGGGGATTACTCACAATTCACCTCTGGGCTATTTTGGGAGCTCCCCGAGCGCTGCCCGTTTTCTTTGGCAGCTGAAGCAGCACAGGGGAAGGGAAACGTCCCTCCTAAGGAATCTGGGTGGAAAGAAAACCCATGGAGCAACACAGAACCCCAGCCTGGATTGGGTTGAAGGGACTTTAAAGCTCATCCAGCTCCAAGCAGGGACCCCTCCCACTGGAGCAGCTTGCTCCAAGCCCCTGTGTCCAACCTGGCCTTGAGCACTGCCAGGGATGGGGCACCCACAGCTTCTCTGGGCACCCTGTGCCAGCGCCTCAGCACCCTCACAGGGAAGAGCTTCTGCCTAAGAGTTCATCTCAGTCTCCCCTCTGCAGGTTAAAGCCATTCCCCCTTGTCCCATCCCTACAGGCCCTTGTCCCAAGCCCCTCTCCAGGTTTCCTGCAGCCCCTTTAGGCACTGGAGCTGCTCTAAGGTCTCCCCTTAAGGAACCAACCGGCTCCATCACTGCACATGGATGAATCCCAGCGCAGATGCACAGCACAACCCTGCCTTCACCACCCCAGGGCCAAGCCACTGAGACCCCCACACCAGACAAGGGCTTGGGGCTGAGCAGGGAGATGCCTTTGGTACCCTTTGTACCAGGAGGGCACAAAGCTGCTGCCGCCAGAGTAGCACCACAAGTGCTGAACTGAACCCTCAGCGAGCAGGGATGCTGCTGTTGGCATCGGAATAGACCAGGAGCAGGAAAGCATCTGAAATGGGACCTGCATAAAACAGCTCCCGGGGAGGAGGGATGGAGGCAGGACCCCATCCGCAGCACTTTCCCCCTTCAATGTGTGCTAAGGCAAAAGCGATGCTTCCCTTTTGGATGCTCGGAGTTCCTCCCCGGGCTGTTTTGCTGCTGCCCCATTCAACGCCAGCTCCCAGAGGGGCTCTTGCCACCATCGTGCCAAGGAGCAGAAGCCGTCCCCAGCCCAAGGGCCCTTCCAGCTCCAGCTTCTCCCTGCAGTGGCTCGCGTTTCACTTCCCCAGCAGCCGGGCTATGGCCGGTTCCCTGCTCACAGCCCATGGGGAGCTCAGCACCCCTTTCCCCAGCAGGGAAGAGCATCGGAGGGGCCGTGGCCATCTCCCACTGGACACGGAGGGGTAGGGAAAGAGGGGTTCCTAGGGCAGACAGGGCGGGATGGGGACCCGATGGGGCTCCCTTATCTCCCCGAGCAGCTCGGAAACATCCTTGGAGGAGATAACACCGAGCCCTTGGCCGGAGCCAGCGCCAGGGGCTCCTCCCAGTCCCGGGAGGAAGCCGTGCACCAAGGAGCTGCACTGTGGGGTCTGCGGAGCCTGGGTCGTACCCAGCAGTGCGGGGACACAGCAAGGGTCCCATAAGGACCCCATGAAGCTGCTCCTTGGTCACCGCAGTGGCCCCGTCCTCCTGCACCCCCAAGGCCCCAGCGCTGACCCCCGGGGATGGGGACCCCAACACCCCTCAGTGCTGGCGAGGGGGTACCCCAGGAGCCAACCTAGCCCTGGGGGGACACAACCATCCCAGGGCAGATGGAGGGCAGCTCTGACCCTCCTCTTCCTCACAGCGGGCAGAGCAGGAGGCGGCTGATACCCAAGGAGGTCAGGACACATTACAGAGAGCTCTGGCTCAGCACCAACCCTGCGGGACCCCAATGGGGGGGGGGGGGGGGGGGGGAGAGAGAACCAAACCCAAACTCGCCCCAAACCGGGGCAGAAAAAAAACCCCAACCAACCAACAGCACCACTCCAGAGCATCCGAGCGCTGCCTGCACCCCCCTGACCCCACCGAAGGGTCCCCGTCTCCCCTCGAGCACCACCAGGGGTGACCCACAGCCCCCACTGACAGCGGCAGCCGCTCCTTACCTTGCGGGCAGGGTTAGTTCATGGGCAGCGGACACGAAGGCAGCCCCGAGCGAGCGGCGGCAGCCGTTGCCTGCCCCGACTTCCCTTTTCCTCTCGGAGCGATGCAACCACTTCCTTACGTAGGCGTTGGGGGAGCGCGAAGCTCGGCGGCCGCCCTGCCCCTGCCTGCTGCAGCCAGGCCTCTCCCCATCGCTGCACGTGGATGGGATGGGATGCTCCCGGCGGCGCCGGGGAAGGATTCCTGTTGTATCCCTATGGCAAAGAGAGGGTTGCTCCCCTCCCCAAGCACTGGGTCCCCGATGTGTTTCAGGGTATGGATGAGATGGGAGCAGTAGGAGCGCAGCCGGGGTGAGACATCCTTTGGCATCGTTGGAATCCACAGCTTGGAAGCACCCTGCGGTGCCTGGATCTGGCCGCCCTGGGCAGCAATTGCTGGTTCCTGCATCCCACTGAGCCTAATTGGGATCCAATCTGGGTGCAGTCACGGCTCTGCTCACCCCACACACCATGTGTGCGCCCCTCTGTTTCCTTCCTGATTCAGAGCAACTGATTTCACCCCGTTCCCAGCCAGGCAGGGTAATTCCCAGGAGCTCAGCTCCTGCTGGCAGTGCTGGGAGATGGGATTCAGCGTCTCACCCCGCTGCTGCAAGCCAGAGTCCCACATGAAGGGATGAACTCAGCGCTTCTCTGACCGGGTTAGCATTGCAGAAGCAGGACAGCAGCGCACTGGGGGCTCATACAGGGAAGGCAGAGCCCTGATGGAGCTTCCCAGCTGTAGGGCATGGATAAAATACCCTCGTATTTCTTGAGCTGCAGGATCAATCCCCATGCGAGGGGTAAGCTGCAGATGAGGGCAATGGGGATGGCACTGAGCGGGAAGCTCATCTCTCCTCGGTCCTCAGGTCACCAGGAGGCTTCAGGCTTCCTGGGTATCCAACCACCACCTCCTGCACCAACACCAGCATCCATGTGGGATGTGAGGATGCAGCACAGACCATCTGCTCATCCCTTGACACCAGCTCCCTTCCAGGCAGGGATGTGAATGGACAGTGCCCACTTTAACTTCCACAGCAGGAACCAGGCTATGTTCCTACAAGGGAAAGGAAAGGCTCAGCCCAGCGCTCCCTGCTGAGCCACCACATTCCCCCCATGGCTCCCGCTGTGGCTCCAATCTGAGCCAGCACTGAGGGTACAGGAGCTGCCCCTGAGAGCCCATGGGGGAATAACCCAGCTCTGTGGTAGGGATGAAAGCTCAGCCCTGCCGGGTCTCCTCCCACATCCAACTCAAGGTTTGGCTTAAATCCTTTCACGTGCTTTTACCTCTGTTTTCCATAAAGCTCCTTCTGTGTCCATGTCTTGTAACGCCTGGATCCCCCGCAGCACCATCCCATTGCACAGACACTGAGGGCTCCAGACCATCTTTTTGCTGGGTTTTCTTTCGAGATGGAGCAGAAGGGATGAAAAGCAGCAGCTTCTTTTCCTTTAGAGGCTGGGGAGTTTCTCAGGCAGCTCCCGTGAGCATCCCTGCTTGCTCCAAGCCCCATTCCTTGCTCCCAGCAGTGTGTCAGCTGGAGCATCAACGCTGAGCACAAGCAGCCAGCCGCTATCCTGTAATTAAGACTGCAACCACGAGCTGTGTTGTGAGCATTGCTTTCAGAGGCACCACTAACCCAAGCACATACAAGCACGTGCCAAGCAGCCTGGTGCTGCGGTTAGCTGAGTACACCAGTGAAGCCTCACCCACATGGGACACAAAGGACACTGTTAGGGACAAGGGGGTGGCAGCAGAACGTCACTCCCCCCATGGCCTGGAGAGCCAGAGCCACCGTTCTTCACTGCAGGGCAGTGCACAAGCCCCCTGCCCCTGCATTTGGGGTGGTTTTAACCTGGTTTCAATCTCAGGCTTGTAGCACGTGTGTTTCCCTCACACAAACAGTTTCAGCACACCTCAATTTGTTGGCTTTTTGGAGCAAATGGGCTCATTTGACCTTCTCCAGCTCTTCCACACAGTCAAGAACAAGGCATAAACATTCAGAGATGCATTTTCTCCACTCTCTCATTAAATGATCCCCCCCCCCCCCCCAACCTTTTATGTTACTTGGAAATAAAGCACCACGCTTTCCAGAAGTGACTTTTGAACCATAATCACTCCTGTCTGTGAGACAGAAGCACCTCTAATACATACACAGATGGACAAAGCCATCTTCTGTCTAGCCACCAAGGCTGACAGGGTCCCTTTGATCCAGAAGACACTCAACTGCATCAGCACTGATGGGAGTTTAGCTGATAAAGCCAACCCCACCACCAGTCACTGTACACATCAGGTCACTAGGCTGCAAGATGAGTTGAGGTTAAAGAGTCACTGGTTTATGTTTAGAAGGGAGAGGAAATGGCAAAGCTATGCTTGACTGCCGGGGGAGGGAGGTGGGAGACACCAGAGAACCAGGAGGAACAGGCAAACCAGCCTATCCTCTGCACACAACCAACACTGCACCTGAAAATGCCCCTGCTCTGTGATGGACACGGTGCTCCAGCAGCAGAACAGCAGCAGCTTTGTGAGCTTATCTCCCATCCTCCCTTGTCGCTCACCCCGAGCTGAGATGAGCAGAGTATGAAGCAACTCTGGTGCCAGAGGAAGTGGTGAGTTCAGTCACTGGGGTTTTCTGTCAGACACTTCTGCATTCTCAGATGAAGCCTTAAACCTTGTAAAGCTTGGGAGGCAGAGAAGCCCCTCCAGAGCCTCGAGGCAGCAACGCAGTTAAATTACCAGACCATGTGAACAAACCAAGTTACACGCAAACGCCTCTGTGAGCTCCTGAGGCTCAGAACTGAGCTTCCAAAAGGGAGGTGCACAGAAGCCAGCCCATGCTGACACCTCCCTAAACGAGTGCCAGGTCCCCACCAGCCTTTATAAACACAGACTGCTGCAGGCTGAGCACTTGGCTCTAACAGGACATGCAGGTCTGTGTAGCTCCATGGACTTACAGTGATTTGCTTTTACTTTGTCCTCCTAAGAGGGGGCTCAGCAGATTTTTGTCTCACTTTCCACATGCAATTTCCAGCCTGTCTCCTAAGCACTGTGAGAAGTCTTTGTGCAGATCCTAAAAGGTAACTACAAATCATTCTGGGCATTCACCTTTGGAAGACTCTGACCCACTGAATACACAGCAAGAAAGACATTCAGATTAATTTGCTCTATTACCAGATTCAATGCAGACAGAATTAAGAAGAACAGGACAAAAGTGTTCACCCTCCAAAATCATCACCTCAAGGGAACAGTTCTTCACATCCATGCCTGATGCCATCAAGCTGTCAAGGGGTGGAACCCATCTATATTTCTGGAGTGACAGGAGGATCCAAGAGTTGGCTGTACTGGAGGCTGAAATCAGCCTGACTGGGAGGGAATGGCAAAAGCACCCTACTGTGAGTGGTCCAGAGGCTCCATGCATCCTCAGAAGAGGGTACTTCAAAGACCCAACAGGGTACCGATGGGCTTTTGGTATTGCTGCTTTGGAGACAGAGGAAACTGAGCAGCTGTCCACCTTGCCTGGTCTCTCAAAGGATCCTTCTGTTGTGGGGTTGCTGAAGGTCGAAGAACAACAAGTGCCAATCGCGACCACAACAGTGCACCGGCGGCAGTATCGCACCAAGCGAGACTCCCCGATTCCCATCCACAGGCTGATCCGTAGACTGGAGAGCCAAGGAGTGATCACATCCAGCTCATCCCACCTCCAGGTCTTCATCTGTCAACTAAGAAACTTTCAGTAAAGATGAACTTTGCCTCTTTTAAGGCCATAGAGTATCAGTGCAGGGGTCTTCCCACTTTTTCTGAGCTAATTCCCTTAATATCCTTTTTTATGCCAATGAGCATCCAAACAAAGAATCAGTTTTTATGGTTTTTATTATTATTATTATTATTTCTAGCAGACAATTTACATAACATTCCCCTTTTAAGTTAGTGATTCAGAACTTCCTGCAACGAACTACTTAAGGAGCAGCTTTGGTAAAGAATGGAATGAAACAACCAACCAAAAACAGAAAGAACAACCAAACCAAAAGAGATAAGAACAATCACGGCTGATTTTGAAACCAACACAATTCACCAAATTGAGATCCAAAAGAAAATGGGCCAAGCTGTATTTTCTCCGTGTTTCCAAGTTATTCCACTTTCCTCCTCCCTTTTCGGGTTTGTGCAGATGTGGGAGCTGCGTTCTGTCAAGCAGTTTGTCCTGCTAGATGAGGGCAATCCATCTTTACATGATTCGTAGCCCTTGGATAGAGGACTCTAAGGTCTTGAAAGAGAAACATCTTAATCACAATCTGCTACGGTTTCCTGTGGCCAATAATTCAGTGGAGATGCTGATGCTAAGAGGAACAAGCAAAAGCCCTGGGTACTTTGGATTAGACTCAGATTCAAGAGCCAGAGGCCTCTACAAGCCATTCCTTTCAAACCCATGCATATATAGACCAATGATTCCATCCCCTTCTCCTGAACCTGCACTAAAGCAGGTTATAAATCACCTCAGTTTCGTGGCTCCTGCCCCCACCAGAGACCTTTTGCATTACAGAATAGACAAACTACGGCTTTCCTAAGAGGCAGAGCAGGCTCTCAGCACCTTGGGGAGGCCGGCAGAGACCTCTGTTGGCCAGTCCTCAGCAAAGCAAGCATTTGCATTTCAATACAGGACTCAGTGTATTTTGTAACTCTTTTGAGTATCTTCTTACTGCTTTGGGAAGTTAAATATGAAAGGGAAGGACCATGTTCTGCACAAGGACAGTGAACAGAGCCCAAAGGGATGGGAGCAAGAAGAGGTAGTGGGCAGTGTCGTACCAATGATGGTTCCAGCCTGAATGTGGCTGAAATAGAGGTTAGAGGAAGAATTAGTGGGATTCCTACAGACTGCATGAAAAAGTTGTCTGGATTAGCACCATCTGCTAAACAAAGTCTATCTGCATTTATGCTGAAAATCTTGGATCTCTCATCCTTATGGAGCTCACTAATAGGTTTGAACATTCCAGCCTGGATTTCCTGCTGCTAATAAAACCTGTGTTAGGGCTGAGGCTCAGAGGCTGATGCTAGAGATCACCAAATTCCCTCCCACTACACACACAGAGTAGTAAAAGCATACCTTGAAATCCCAGATGGTCATTGCTCCATCAATGCCCGTGGTGCAGAACTTACGACAGTCTCGTTTGTCTATCTCATAAATAGACACTTGGCTGAAAGCAGAGAGTGAGAGCTGGTAACACAGACACCCATTCCAGAGAGCCAAAAAGCTGGAAAACCTGGGTTGAATTCAACTCCTACTCTCTCCAAGGGAGATATGAGTGTAACAGAGCTTATGTTAGGTTTCTGGTACAATGCTTCAGAAAAATAAGCACAGAAATAGGATTCTGAAAGCTCTTTTATTGCTCTGTGGCTGCAGCCTGAACATCTGCCTTGGATAAAGACAAATTGCTTCAGGAACGCCAGCATCCCCCAGGCTCACGTATTTTATTCAATGCAAGGATATTGTACTTGAAGAACCTGAACTGATCCTTCTGATGAATAAATACACTTGGAAATAACTTCAGCAATAGGGAGCTGGTATGGGAATTCCTGCTCCAGGTGGATTTTGCTGACTGGATTTTGCACAGCGCTACCAATGTCTTGTGAAGTAGCTACATATTTGATAAGGTAAGCTTTGCTGAAGTTCCAGAGCACACTAACCATGAGCAAACAGCAGCAGCATGCATGCCATGTTAATGATTAACTCCACCAGCTTCCATATAAATCCCAGAAACAGACAGCTGGTAGGAAAAGGCTAAGAGGGGATACCAGCTAAACCCGGATGGTGTACCTAAGTTGAGCTCTCCCCAGTTTGCAGTACATCCTGGGAAACCAAAGCGATGAGGAAAGCATTCCCTCCCCTTGGAATAGCAGGCAAGACACTCACGTTATACTGTTTTGGTGCAGTGTCTCCAGGGTCGTGTTACGATCTTCCGTAGTGGCTCTTTTATCCATGTTTCGGAAGCGTTCCATAGCGGAAATATTGCGCTGGATGCTCTGTTTGGGAATGTCTAGTTTGGAAACGAAGGTCAGCAAGCCACGGTCGTCACAGTTAAAGAGCATGGGGCAGCAGTCGTGGCCCTGCAAGCACACAGCACGAAAGCATGTCAGGAAACAAACACAATCACCATCTCATTCTTCTGCTGCTGTTCTGACACTATGGAAGAGTTTGCTTACACATATGCTACTATAAGTTAGTTCTTACTAAGTTCTAGTAGTAACTTGGGTGTTTCTCCCTCTCCAAAACACTACAACACTCTACAAGGAGAAGATAAAAGACACTTACAGCTGCCACCACACTGTTCTCGGAGACAAACGAGACACTCAGGAGTGGGAGGAACTCTGTTTTCAGCTGCGAAACCCTGAACACAAGAACATGTGTTAAAGGACTTCATTGAAACTCTGCTCTTGTGAGATCTCACTTGGAGCATTGTGTGCAGTTCTGGTGTCCTCAACATAAAAAGGACATGGAACTGTTGGAACAAGTCCAGAGGAGGCCACGAGGATGATCAGGGGACTGGAGCACCTCCTGTATGGAGACAGGCTGAGAGAGTTGGGGCTCTTCAGCCTGGAGAAGAGAAGGCTGCGTGGAGACCTCCGAGCAGCCTGCCAGTATCTGAAGGGGGGCTATAGGGATGCTGGGGAGGGACTCTTTATTAGGGACTGTAGTGACAGAACAAGGGGTAATGGGTTAAAACTTAAACAGGGGAAGTTTAGATTGGATATAAGGAGGAAATTCTTTCCTGTTAGGGTGGTGAGGCACTGGAATGGGTTGCCCAGGGAGGCTGTGAATGCTTCAACCCTGGCAGTGTTCAAGGACAGGCTGGACAGAGCCTTGGGTGAGATGGTTTAGTGTGAGGTGTCCCTGCCCATGGCAGGGGGTTGGAACTGGATGATCTTAAGGTCCTTTCCAACCCAAACCATTCTATGATTCTATGAAACCTCTTGTCTTTGGCTCCAACCAAATTAGAGACCATTCCTACTGGAAAGGAAGTCAGTGCAGCTCAGCTGTCCCAAAGTGACACCACGAGGTTGCAGTTTATAATAGGATGTTTTAACCTAATGGAAGTGTCCTGGAAGGACCAAACATGAAGTATTCCAGGTAAAGGCTGGTGTTATTTAATGTTGTGTGTAAATAGTGTTTAAAAAGAATGGGCACCTCCAAAAAAGTCCAAATTAATGAAGCCATTCATTTCATTTACGTATACAAACATGAAGATTTAGAGCTTCACATCGTCTTTTCAGGAGGAAAATGCCTCTATAATTAAATTTAGTCAACTTTAGAAATGTTGTAACAAATGAGGGAAGAACTCCAGAACACTTTATACTTAAATGCTGTCCCCAGCCAGGTACTTATGCAGCTGCAGCTGTCACCGTAATTCAAACTGAAGCACAGCAATGCCAGCTTGATCCACTAGAGATCTCTGCTGCCAGACTGTATGAGGAACCTCTTCCCTCTTGGTTAGAAAGCCACAGACATTGAAGAGTTATGCAGATGAGGAGCAGGAGGAATTAGATTAGACATCAGGGTGAAATTCTTTACTATGAGGGTTGTGAGACACTGGCACAGAGTGCCCAGAGAAGCTGTGGCTGCCCCATCCCTGGCAGTGTTCAAGGCCAGGTTGGACACAGGGGCTTGGAGCAAGCTGCTCTAGCGGAAGGTGTCCCTGCCCATGGCAGGGGTTGGAACTGGATGAGCTTTAAGGTCCCTTCCAACCGAAACCGTTCTGTGATCCTATGAATTGTTAATAAACCATATTGTTGGATGGAAAGGTGTAAGTTGAAACCTTCCAGCAGCAGAGTCGTAAGGACAATGGCTGGAGTTAACAAGCAACTTATTTTCCAGATCCTGGTTGGGAATAGGTCTTTGTTACAGAGCGAGTTTGTTGCTGGATTCTCCTGAATCCATTTACAAGGAAATACTGGTTTTCCCCAGTCTCTGAAGTGGAACATATTTTCTTTCAAATGCTCCCACCCTGGGTAAAGTGACTGCACCCCCACTGAAGAGCTCTTATCAGAAATGTCAATTATATCACCTTAAGTTCCAAGAGTCTGCCTTATTTCAATAGGCCTCAAAGAGACTCCTGGAATCAAGAGTAACACTGTCACAAGTGGGAACAGCAGTCACAGCTCTCGTTGTTGTAAGCACAGTATCCCACACCCTTCTATGTTAAAGAGCTGCTAACTGAGAGGAAGAACATACTTACATCATATTCTTTGAGGCATCAGCAACTGACACAGTGCTGTCATGACTGACCCAGGCTAAGCGGTTACCACTGGCCGAAAAACTGACACTGTGCACCCATCCACCACTTCCAGCACCCCCAAATTCTGACATCAGCTGCCCAAAAGGCATTTTGGAGCCCCAGGGTGTACTGGCTGGTTTTTCATCCACTTCCTTAATATAAGCAGAAAACACCCTGCAAATGAAGAGATTTCAATGTGAACAAAGAGAGAACAAGAGCTCCTGGGAGCTTCATGCACATTTGGTATCGGAAGCAAACAGATGCATTCTAATTCCACCCAAATAAAATACTACCTTCCAACAAGGCACTGGTGGCTGGGAAGCTTCACTATACAGAGAGAAAGCAATAGTACAAAGGGTGGAATGCACATAGGTTTCTGTACTCGTTTCTTTCTCCTCCTTTTCCAGAAGGTGGCACAAGCACATACATTGTCATTGCATTTTCCACTGTGCTGAGATTTCCCTTTCATCCTTTAGAGGTCCTAATAATTCTGAGAGTCAGTTCTTCAGGAAGAGAAAACCCACAAACTGCACTGTATAATTAGAAGCTGCTACAAACACCTACAAAATTACCCGCTTTTTCAGAACATTCCCTTTGTAGCCTGGTTTCAAAGAAAGAAAACCGATGTTCCGATGCCAGCATTACAATTTGCGAGATAGGTTTAAATAGAAAAGCCTCCCCCTTCCATCAAATTCCTTCTGCATGATTCAGACATGCCACAATATGGTGTTCTTGATTGTTACCATGGAAGGCACGGGGACGTCACAAACATAGGATAAGAGTCCATTGAGCAGAAGGAACAAGTGAGCCACAGCATACTACTACCAGAGAAATATGCCAGTATAAATGACAACCCCTGATCAAATACTGGTTGCAGTCAAACAATACATATACATACACACACACACACATATATATATAGTGAATTTAAGGAAATGTTGCTCCCCCTCCCTGTTATTTGAGATCTTTTTACACATGTGGCGTATCCACTTCAAAAGGTCTCTATATTCAGCTTACTCAAATAAAGCTGATCATTTGGAACAAGAAGGGTTTAACTGCAGCTATATTAGGTAGAGATTTTCAGAGCATTAAGTGTGAATTTATATTGGGCTCTATCAGTTTAAATATAATCTAATGATAATCCTTCAACCAACTTAATTTTATAGAGATGACTAAAAGGACGTATCTCTTAATGTATGGAAATGGGACAAGATGTTTAAAGCCACAGCCTTTAACACAAGGCAGAAAAATCATTCCTATGTAGTGAAAGACCTTAAAGATAACTGTTAGAAAATGAGTATTTTCCCTTACTGAAATCTCCCCCTCTTTTAAACCCGAAGTTCACTCAGCTTGAAGGTCCCAGCCTTTAAAGAACATTGGGAAATGACTTTCATTCCCCACAGCAGCTTGTTCCAGCAAGAATATAAAATTCACATCTATGTAGTGGTGGTAGCTAGATCTGTGTTAGAGGAGCTCATCCAGGCCAGGTACCAAGGAAACTGAATACTGAGCATCTTGGAGCCTCTTTGTGCTCCATTCTTTACCCAAATGTCTCCCACTTTGCTGCTTATTAGTTGGCAGTGGCTCTGGCAGACCCATTTCATAATTCTCCTCAGAGCCACTTATCAGAACAGATGCACACTTCAGGCCCAGATATCTTCATTATGTCACTGAACATTCCCTAGAACTGGAATTCTAGAGATCTGTATTCACCATTCACCAAGGAGAACATTCTTTCATGGGTTTGGGGAAGAAAGAGAAACATAAACCTAGTACCAATCCCTACTACTGTTCTTTAATATTTCAATATGGAGATTTCCATGATAAAAGCAGCAAAATGATGAAATGAGTCACCCTAAACTACGATGTTAAGGAAAAGCAGAAAGTTTCCCAAATGTTTTATATCAAGAGCTGGGGAAGGCATTCAAAATATACCCCATTTTCAGAGAAGTAGGATGCAGGACAGTGAGTGTTCTGATGGGAAACAAAAGACTAAGTCAGCCTTCTAGAGAATGCTCCTAGGAAATAGACTGAACAACACCTTGACTTCCTTACAACAAAGCCCCCCAAAATACACACCCCCCACCCCAAAACCCAAGTCACAGTGAACACAAAATGATGCAAATTGAACTCCTCAACCACAACTGGGAAGAGGAGATAATGAGGGATGCAATGTACACAACAAAGCCTGGAGACAAAAGAGCTCAAGTCCAAAGTAACAGATAAATAGAGAGATTTATGTTATCAGCTGACCTAATGCTGAAGTCCTAAAATGCTTTATGAACATGGACAAGTTCCCATATGTGAAAAGCAGTTGCTCTGGAAGATGAATGAATACATTTCACATCCTTTTTTTTTTTGTGAAAGGAAGTGAACATGTATAGTTTATCTCATTAAATCTGGAGCTACGGCAGGAAAGGGAGACAACTCTCCTCTTCTTCCCAGCTTCCATTTAACACCTCTCCTTACATAAAAAGGTATCAAAAGATAGAATTTAGACGCCTGGGTTTCATTCTGAAATAAGGAGCGTAATAGTCCCACCTCCCCCTCCTACTTAGTCATTTTTAGTACACACTGTGAAGCTTAAAAATTGCCCTATTACATAAAGAACTTAAGAAAAGAAGCTTTCATTAGCATTCAAGGTACCAGTGATTAATTAAAAGCTGAATCCAAGTCAACCGCTCTGCAGACAGCTCCCATGCAGACTTCACTACAGTGACCCCAGCCACTCAGCAGAGGGCAACGTGCAGGAGCTATCCCTCACTGTGTAACTTCACAACCACACCATCTATCTCACATCCCCATCTGGTTTTACCAGCCTTGGTTTTAATAATGCTCTTCAAAAATGTGTTTTGCTGTGCTGAGTTTCAGGTGGACCAATTCCCTGACCACTTGTTCAAGGTGAGAAACTCCTTGCTCACTACAGGGGTGCAAGAATGTTAAGGGTAGCACAAAGAGGAGAGAACAAGTGACTCAGGGAAGAAAAAGATGAGATCCTGCCTTTGGAAGTGCCATGAGTTTTGGAACTGCACTGTTAGGATATTGCTTTTTAAACTAACTAGCAATATTGGTATTCTACAAGGTAGCACCTCCTAACCTAATTTAAGCCTAACAACTAGACCTCAGCACTCAATGCATGCACAGTAGTACTACTCCTCTGTACTGCCAATAAAGAAATCCACCAGTTCATGAAACTGAGGCATGTCCCTCACCAGATACATGTTAGCAGCTCAAAGTCTGCATGTGGTAGCACCAAAGCCAAAGTTTCTCAAGCTGGATGTTTTATTGCAGTAACAACACCAGTATGCAACAAGCCATCTTCTATTCTGACAGCAAATGCATCATCAGCATGCTCATGGTACTGACTAACAGTAATCCAAAGGGATTTACAGATGCTTTTTCTCTCACCTGCACTTGAAGTCACAGGACCCTGCAGCGAGCAGAACGTTGTTGGGGTGCCAGTCCAGGCTTAGGACAGTGGAACGAATGGGCTTTTTAATGTGTTTGCTCACCCACCTAAATTAAGGAGAGAAAAAAAGAGAGAGATATACAGTAAGTATGGAAATATTCTACCAAACTCCCCCAATTCCATGAAGTACTCCTCAAAAAGATCACCCTTTGGCAGTGACTACGCACATCAGTTTTGCAAAACACTCATGCCCAAAACTTTCATATTCCCTTGAGGTCTGTGAACGTTATACGGTTATCTTAATTCCAATTTTAAACACTATGAAGTCCCTCTTCACTTGAATCGTATTCCCCTTCCAACTGATTTTTCTAATACATCAGACAGGACTCCTTAATGCCAATTTTGTGCAGTATTTGCTTGGTCCTTTAGATCTATGATAAGAGCTCAGCTTTTTCTGTCACATTGAGCTAAGCAGCACTATTTTCTTAGCTCACTAAGCACAGGTCCTCTCCAGCTCCTTCCAATGAGTTTCACAGCCACCTCTCTTGCCTATTGACTTCTCTACTGTTTAATAGTACAATAAGTATAAAATGCAACAAGTAATGGGTGCCCTGGCAGTGATGTGACTCGTCCACACATCAATTATCTGAATTATAGTGAAAAGTGGTCCTGATGTTGAACGCATCAATATCAACCTAAATACATCTCAGCAGATTTAGTCTGAACCATTTACAAAATAGTAATGAAATCTGTTATTCACTTGATGGCCTTTGGGATGATGGTGCTTTTTCTCTCAATTTACTTCCATCAGGCAAAAGCAGTTTTAAGGATCACACTAAATGGTTTGTCTTCAACAGATAGGTTTTGATTCTCCTGCAGACAAGTGAGGCGGAGAAAATGTCAATAACTGAGTCTGCTGGAAAGCATAAAAGTCTAAAACAAGCTTTAAAAGGTATTTTGCAGATGGTATTGTCATTTCCCATCTCCACATGGAAGACTGCACACCTCGGGCACAGACACCTGTGGTTTAATGCATGTTTATGCAACCCAAGGTAACAGATCCTCAACATACTGATTTCACCTACAGGCAATCTGGTAAATGCAGCTCTAACACGTGCAGAAGTAGATCCGTTAAAGATCAGAAGCACTAAGTTCATATGCCAAAGAGAAAGAAGTGTTAATGGTGGAAATGGCTGTGATAGTCCTGTCTGAAATCTGTAAAGTGGGATACAAATATACGACAGAATACAGAACAGGCAGATGACAAGGTGGAACACATCCACACCAACATGTATAACCTGAAAATACGCCAAGTCCAAGGCCTTCAGGTGCTACACCAGAGTAAAGAAGAGGGAACCTTTTCTCTAAGATGTACAAATAAAAGAACTGATGAGGCCTATCCCTGACATTTCCTGAAGATTTTAGGGATTAGCAAGATAGGAACCCAGTTACCACCACCAAGCTCCAAGCTTTAGCTTTTCCGTGATGATCTTAACGGTAGAAATGGAAATCAACTCAAACAGCTCACCAGTCATTTTCAGATTCGAAGTAGCACACAGATATAAGTCGAGCTCCACTTCCCACGGCAAATTTGTTCTCCAAGGGAGACCACTTCACAAAGGTAGCTGCACGATTAATTCTCAGGATCACAAGGGTTGGCTTCCACACACCATCCTTCTGACTCCACACATAGGCATTCCGGTCAGCACCGCAAGTTACAATGCGATCGCTTTTGGGAGCCCAGTCGATCCCTGCAATGTAGAGGTCACATTAATAAACTTGCCTCTTTGTACTCTTTGCTTTACCATAGTTATTACTATTATGTTAGTATTCCCCTTAGAATCATAGAATGGTTTGGGGTGGAAAGGACCTTAAGATCATCCAGTTCCAACTCCCTGCCATGGGCAGGGACACCTCACACTGGATCATGTCACCCAAGACTCCATCCAACCTGGCCTTGAACACTGACAAGGATGGAGCATTCACAACTTCTTTGGGCAACCCATTCCAGTGCCTCACCACCCTTACAGTAAAGAACTTCTTCCTTATATCTAACCTGAGCTTCCCCTGTTTAATTTGAACCCACTACCCCTTGTCCTGTTACCACGGTCCCTAATGAAGAGTCCCTCTGGCATCCTGGTAGGCCCCTTGCAGCTTCTCTTCTTGAGGCTGAAAGCCCCAGCTTTCTCAGCCTGTCTTCATACAGGAGGTGCTCCAGCCCCTGGTCATCCTCATGGCCCTCCACTGGACTTGCTCCAACATCTTCTTATGCTGAGGACATCAGACCTGCACACAGTGCTCCTTCTTCTCTTATTTCCCAGGAACCATTCTATACTGCTCAGGGTATCTGCTTCTCCCTCTAGCTTTCATCCAAATTGCAGATTCCAAACTTCCCGATTCCACAGAGAATTTGCCTGCTGCCAGCTGGCCCACAGGTGGAGCTCTGCACTGGCAAAGACTGGCAAACCCCTGACTTCCACACGAGACCCATTTCAGCAGCTGAAACCCAGCGATTCTAAACTGATGCACAAACCTCTAACACGGTTGTCTGCTTGCTGCCAGACTGCAGTCAGAATCTGGAAGTTTAGCTAGGAAGGGGATTTAGAAGTTATCAATCTTTATGTACTGATATAATCCCTAGTTTTCCCATGCCTATTTAAGATGTACCATGAGAAAGAAACCAAGCAAAAATAACAATCTCAAAGAATAAACCAAATCCTTTGGTAAGCCTGACATTGCTTCTTTCCCCTCCAATGCAGTGAAGGATGTTCTCAACTGTTAAGTCTTATGGCAACATTATTTTTCATCTTTTCTTTGAGATGCAGTGTGCAAAACTCTCCTGCCTCAAAGTTATCCTCCAGTGGTTTTCCATAACTTCATTCAGTACTAAAAACACTCCTTAAGCACGCAAACTGAAAAGGACACAAGATACAGAAAGAATTCGTATTGATTTTACTATATAATTCATATATGGTCTACTTCAAAGTAAGCTTATGCTTAAAAAGTTCAATTTTGAAGCAGTTTGTATTCCAAAACCATAGTTCCATGAGTCAATCTAGCACTGCTTTTGAAACGAGGACCATCCTGCCTCTCTCTGCTTCTCTTGCCCACCACCTCCCTTGTGCCAGCACTGATGCTCTTCTGACCCAAGATCAGCTTTTTAGCTCAGAGAAAAACTAAGCCAACAAAAAGATTGAATAATGCTCGTTTTGGAAGCAGCTCACCAGAATCTCTGAATTGAGACATACAAGACAAGACAAGGGACCTTATCCCTCGTGATCAGAAGCTGGAATGACAGCAACTCAATCACTCCCATCAGAGGCAACAAGCGAACTGATGAGTCCATCTCCTGTGTGTAACCACAGTTTAAGTCTACTCTTCACTACATCCACAGCATTTGGTATTCCAAAGGTATACGCTGCGCTGGAGAGCAGGGAAAGCTCTTTTCCCAAGTCATGAATATTTGGCTTCTAACACTAACAGGTACAAGTAAAATGCAGAGAGCTGTCTCTGGGAAACTGCATGTCACTTGTAAATTGAGCCCAAGTGGCTCTTCACAAAAGAGCACATACACTTGTGCTCTTTGACAGCAAGAATCAGGTAAATTGAATAAAGTTCCTGCAAAACCCTCCAGTCAAGGCAGCTATTTCTGCCCATTACTGAGTTGAGAACAGAATAAAGGATACTGCTGTTTTGTGCAAGTGCTTGTATTAATTACTTTCCTCTCCTTAGAGAATAAAGCCCTTACAAAAATATCACCATAAAAAAACCCCAAACAAAACAGTAATATAAGAGGCTACCACAGGACAATCACATCTTAAAATTACCACCTTGTGACTCATTGTGGCAGCTCTTCTTACATTTTCATTGTGGAACTGCAGACACTCTAGGCCTGCAGTAAATCAGGCTCACTGATGGTCTGTCCTGAGCCTACAGCTGACCACTTCAGGTCTTTATACAGTCCCTAAGAAGGATATTTATTACTGTTGGAAACCACAAAACAAAGCAATAGCTGTGCACTTGATGAAGTTTGAATACTAGCACTGGAAAGGAAGCAGCATGTATTGGGATTTTCTTCCTGACATTCACTGCATGCAGTCCAGGAAAAAAATGCTGCAAAGCTCTCCAGAAGTGGGAATGCCGACCTATAAGAAGATCAATTTACTCAACACTTAAAGACTTCCCATTTGTAAGTGTTCCCAGGATTTTGACTAGGGAAAACAGGGGGTGGGCAAACTTAATGTCTGGCACAGCACAATCTTCTCTTACCTGTAATGTGTCCATTGTGTTCCTTTAGCTCATGAGCCTTTACCCACTGGCTCCCGCTCTTCTTGTAGATGTGGACTTCATGATTATTAGGGCTAATGGCAATCTCTTGAAGAAAAAATAATACAATCCAATAGTACAGAAGGCTTTTTAATACTAAATACTTGCCGAGCCTTGATAATCTAAAAACTGCATTCTAAAATTGCAGAGCATTACATAGGTTTTATTGAGGGCTGACATCTGTGGTCATAACATGGTCATGAGTACATGCACAGAAAGACAAGACATCTGGAACATATGTATTGGAACATACAGTATTGTATGTACTGGAACATACAGTATTCCACAGTATAGTGGAAAACTAGGCTACTAAAAGAAAGGGCTGGTCTGGGGTATGGAAATAGAGGGTCTAAGAGGGTAAAGGCCAGGTCAGTCTCATGAGAGGCAGACCAAGAGGCAAAGCTCTCTGGAACATCAGCAGGACTAGATTTGTTCATATGCCAGAGTTCCAGTAATGGGTTCAGTAAAGCTGAGATTTAGAAGATGAGTGCTTTTTGGATCCAAAGTGGGATATTTAGCATGTAGCACTATGAATGCGACCATACCTTCCCTAAATGTGATTCAGAACCTTATGAGATCACAAACTGACAGCAAAGAGAAAACAGCAATGGAAAAATACAGTTAAAGCTAATGTGTTACTTACGAGTCCGGTCTCTGTTCCACGCATGGCAGGTGATTGGCTCCAGTAAAAACTGATGTAGAGACATTCCGAGTTAAAGAGATTCCTATGTTGTAAAAAGTGAAAAAGCTGAAAGGTGCAAAATGGAAAACAAAACAAAACACTTCCAAATTAGATCATTATTAAACCAAAATCAGCCTTCACCATTCACCAAGGTTGTTTCAGCCCAGTATTACAATTCACTTACAGAAGATCACAACTTACTCAGTAGACATGTCAAGGCCACTAAGGAGCTGCCTTTGCCGTTCACCCCAATACCTTCAGTGGGCTGATGAATTTTAACTGTCTTGCTTATTACAGCTAATTACAATTGCCCTAAAAGCTGGATCCATTTGCTGCTGCACCCACTTGCTGTAACTTCCCAAATGAGAGAGCAGGGTCTTGGGAAGTCTAACAACCCTAAGAATTTTACTATGGAAATAGAATATTTAAATAATAATAATAATCCAGGGACATAGCTGAGTGAATTGATTCCAAACCATGACATGTACCAAGGCTCCCAGGCAGCACTACAATAAAATGTTTTTCTTCTTTTTCAGGAGGTTAAATGTGTGTGCCCAGAACATTGAGATGTAACAGTAATCTGCTGATGTACTATTTGATACAGCCATTTCTACGTGTTCTAGGGAAAAATTATTACAATTACTAACTAATTACTAATTTCTTCAAATTAACTCTAGCACTGAACTGCTTTATAGCTCAGCAGTCGCCCCCATGAGATTCAAATACTAAAAGAACAATCTGAGTCATGTATTTTAATTTGTTTCGAAACCAAAACCTAGATACTTTGCTTTTTCTTTAAGCCTGCTGCAAGAGCCATCTGCAATTGGAGCTGCACCTTCCCACAAGCAGAAGGTTAAAATACTGTGCTGGTTTTTATGTCCTGTATTAACCCAGGGCAGCATAAACAGATGGAAGATAACATTGTAAAAACTCAAGGTCACCTGTGCTAAGTGAAACCCGCACAGTTCAACAGACACAACTTGGATTTGTCAATTCCTTCCATGTATTCCACTAATTTTCACAGTAATTTATCCTTGGCTGATGGATCAAAGGCTTTTTACCCCTCTATATCCATCTGAAAAGAAATCGCTCTGTGATGTTACTCCAAGGCACCCACACCCATTCTAGCCTGAAATTACAACATATCCAAGTATGGCCATGTTAGCAGAGGGTGGAGACTTGAGGACAAGGTAGGAATTTGGAAGCAAACAGGAAATGAATGGCAGTCCAACAGAAACTCGGGAGTGAATGAAAGAAGAGCACATTCTGATGGAGCTCAGCAATTACTACCACAGCACTGGCTTAACGCATACACTGCAAGTGTTGAATCCTGGAGGAGGGATGATGCAGGACCCCAGAAATTCAAATAACTGGAGAGACTTTTCCTTTCCTCCTTTTATTTAAGGCCTCAAACACTACTATTTTAAGGAAATGCAACTTCTGGTTATATTTCAAATGCACTTCCGATACAACCTTTAACTGTATGAACTGATTTTCATGGTTCTTTGAAGAATCATATTCTACCCATCAAATGAAACTATTACATATATACAGTGCTAAGCAATATAATTCATTGCTTTTTATTAATGTGAAAATGTTGACACAGTCTGAGTTACCTTTGCCCTTGGCCAGCCATCATCTGAGATTCCATGGGTTAATATAAGCAAAACCCAACTGCAAATTGCTTTTTCCACAATCTTGCTTTCGTCCATGCCAACATTCGGTAGCAGGACATTTCCATATACAGGAAAAGTTGAGGAGCTGCTCTACCGACAAGGAATGCTCAGCCTTTCCTACTTTTTCCTAAATAAAATGTAAAAATATCCAATCTCCCCTCCCCAAGGAAGGCAGCTATTTTGAAACACTTTCTAATACAAGCCTGGTATTTTCTTCATGGCTTGGCACTGGTTATAAATGGTGTGGTCCCATCCTAACTTTGAGTCCAGAGATTTTTACTAACCTACATGTTATCAGCATCATTCTAGAGCCATGATCCATTGCTTCCCATTGATTGGGTTTCTTGAGAACTGTAACGTGTAGCAAGCGACTGCTTTCCATTTTGGAAAGGGACTCATTTCCGTCACCTGAGAGTTGTTATTTGCTTTGGGAAGATAAATCTTAATGCAGTTTCCCAGTTATAGTTATTCCTTACTGATATACAGACAAAAATCAAACTCACATTTCACTAGAGAAACTACAACTGGCTCTGTGATTCTTAATGTCATTCCTATGCAGGAAGAACCTCAGTGCCTCCCGTCAGTAACCTCGGAATGTCAAACAGGGAAGATACTGTTCTGATAACTTTGTTAGCCAAGTACTTAACACAACTACCTCTGCCCTATTATTTCCCTCAAATGCAAAGTAACTGCCCTTGAGTTTCAATCAAGGGGGAGAAAAGGAAACTTGCACCTTTGTGCAGCAGTTCTTCCAGTATGAAATGGTCAAGGTTGGGAAGTACAGGACACACCTGCTGTTATCTCTCAATGGGGTTAGAAATAACGTGGGGCAAGACCACTGCTGGACAAGCACCTAGCAAGGATGCTGTATCCAGAAGTGGACAGAGCATGTGTGTATGTGAAAGAGAAAGGGAGCATTTAAATCCTTCCCTATTTTCAGCGCACCAACATCACTTCCAAACACCTGGAAGTGCCTATAACCCAGGCCTGCCTCCCGCTGCTGTCATTCCCTTAAAGCCACTCCGGCAGCTTCCCCAGGAGGGTACCTCCCCGCAGGCAAGCCTGACACCGGACACCATTACAAAGCCGGCCGCTTTGGGATGGACTGCGGGCTGCCACCGGTAACTCAGGTGCGGAGGCCGCGGCGGGGCATGAGGACAGGCAGGAGCCGCTCCCTCCCTCCCTCCCAGCCCCTTCATCCCCGGTGCGGCCCCGTCCCTTCAGGACGAAGGGGATGAGTGTTCCCCATCGCCTCACCCTCACACGGGGTGGCTGCTCCCTCCCCGCCGCCATCCCCTCAGCACCGGCGGGCCTGCAGGCTCCCCTCACCCCCCGCCGCTGCCGGGGCGGGGGCAGGCGGGCCCAGCGGGGCCGCGGACAGCCTCCCCCGGCGCGGGGACTCACCTGAGGCGGCGGGAGCGGAGCGGGACTCGCGGACTCTGGGCAGTCAACGCGACTCCGCTCCGGGCGGCGGGAGAGGGAGCGGCCGGCGGCGGAGGCCGAGGGGAGGGAGGGGGGGGGGGGGTACCCGGCACTGACAAGGGAGCCAGGAAACGCGCTCTGCGCATGAGCGCCGGCCGGGAGCGGCTGTGCGCATGCGTAGAGCGAGGGGATGGGAGGGGTAAGGGTGCGCGCACGGCGTGCCCGCGCCTCACACAAAGGCGGGAGCGCTGTGAGGTGCGCGGTGCCTCAACGGGGGAAGGTGCAAGTGTCCTTGGGAAGAGAGGGGAGTTTGTGTTATCGGTGTGCTTCTGAGGTGCTGGAGTGGGGCCAGAGAAGGGCAATGGAGCTGGTGCAGGGCCTGGAGCATAAGTGTGATGAGGAACGGCTGAGGGACCTGGGGGGTTTAGTCTGGAGGCTCAGAGGGGACGTTATTGCCTGACAGGAGGATATAGTGAGGTGGGGTCTGTTGCTTCTCCCAAGTAACAAGCAATAAAACAAGGGAACAGCCGCAAGCTGTGCCAGGCATGGATATTGGGAACAGTTTCTTCATGGAGAGGGGGTTTGGTATTGGAACAGACTGCCCAGGTCAGTGATGGAAACACTGTTCCTGGAAGTGTGCACACCTAATGTAGATGAGGCCCTCAGTGACATGGTAAATCCTGAGGTAATGGTTGGACTTGATGATCTTAAAGGTCCAACCTGATACACCCTATGGTTCTCTGTAGTGATCTGAAGGTGGCTGCTGTCAGCAGGGGCAGGAGCACAGTGTCTGTGGGCTCTTTGGGTTTGGAGAGGCCCAAAGCGCTGCTGGAGGGCTGGTTTGTGTGAGGTCTGCTGAGGTAGGGTTGGGGAGGAGGTTGTGAGGAGCTGAAAGGGGGTTTTGTGGGCTTGTCCAGTGTAGGGTGACTTGGGAAGAGTTGGAGAGCTGCAGCACTGAGTTTCTGTGTTCCTCCCTTTTGGAGGCTGGAAGCAAGGTGCTCTCTGTTGCAGGGGATAATAATCCTAACTCATTCAGATGCTGTAGGACATTCCCTCCTATCTGGGTGGAATCTAGAAAGGTATTTGCAGTTCTTTGCCCTACACTTAATCCCATTGAGGAGCTGCTTGCTGTTTGGGATCTGCTTAAATTGTAAAGACTCCCATTACCTGTGAGGGTCTGTGGGCTCAAGCACAACAAAAGGCAAGTATGAGTGGGTGGGGGGAGATTGGTGACTCCCAGATACATTGAGGAGCAGTAGAGTGGGGAGTTTAATTTTGAGTCTGAGAGAAAATATGCAATTTATAAGCATCGAGGAGGGAGCAAGAAGGTGGATGCGAGCCAGTATGGCTTTGTCGTGAATGAATTGAGCCAATCTCATTTCCTTTTCTTGCAGCATAACAAGGCTTGCAGATAAGAGAGAAGCACTCTGTGTCATATATTTTGATTTTTAGTAGAGCTTCTGACACTGGCTTGCAGGATGTTCTAATAATAAACTGGGAACTGAGTCTAGATAATACTTCTCTAAGGGAGTTGCAAAACTGGTTGAGGGGAAAATGTACTTGGTTTGTACAATCGGTGCTTGTACAGGGAATTACCCTGGGTCCATTACTCATCCATGTTGAAATGCAGAATGTAATTACTGCATTAGGAGATGAGATTGAGTTTGAAGGCAGGATAAACACAGGCGTAGAGCTAGGATTCAAAATGGGAGCTCTCTGGGAAAAATCAGGATGCGGTTCAGTAGCAGGTGCACTGCTGTGGACTCAGCTTTGGAATTGCAAGACCAGGAAGAATTGGGCAGCTGGCTGTGCTGCAGGAAAGGCTGGAGGAGCTGCCATGGGTCCCAGGTGGATTGGGAGTCTGTAACATCTTGCTGTGGAACAAGAAGGAAAGGCCATGTGGGTCCCTAGGGGTGAGAAAATGCTGGTAAAGCAAACACAGTAGTCCTGCTCTACTGAGCTGTGCCACAAGAATATGTGGAATCCTGAGCTCTGCACAAGAGAAACAGGGATGTTTTGGAGAAAAAGGTGTCAATAATGATCAGTCTTTGAACAGAAAACTGAGGAAAGAGGTGGGTAGCTTTCAAATAGATAAAAGGCTGCTGCTATGAGGGAAGGAACAATTTGTTCTCTTATGTCCACTGTGGGTAGGGCGAGGAGTCAGAAGCTAAGATAACAGCAAGGCAGATCTAGGTTACAGTGAAAAAACATCTCAGCAATTCCTTTGAAGTCGTTAAGCCCTGTGTTGGACTGACTTGACAGGGTGTAGGGCTGCTCTTAGAGGGGGTTAAGAATGGATCAGACAGATATTTGCTGGAATGGCAAAGTGCAATACAAGATTTTGCATTTGGGAAGGAGGCTGGAGTTGATGGGCTCCTAAATCGGTGTTACCATGGCTGGAACGGAGAGATACGTAATCACTGCAGCCCTTATTGGCTGAATGATAAAACTAGATCAGCTGCAGAGATTAAAGATACACAACTGGGCCAAGTAAAGTTACGTAATGGGAATGCAATGATGTTTAAGTATGGTTTTATGTTTACAAAATGATTTCCACCAGATGGAATGAAAGTATCTAAATGAGGAGCACTGCAGAGCTTTGAAGCATTACAAACTCAGGCCCTGTCTCCAGTGAAGCTTGCTGGAGAATTTTCCGCTGTTGTTCCTGGTATATTGCTGATACAATTATGCTGTGCTAATCCAAAAGGATGCCAGTGTTTTTGAGATTAAGGCTTCCAAAGCATGACTGAATTGATGTGAGTGAAAGTAGTTTGGGTGCAGTCAGACCTTATGATATATAAAACCAAAATAGAGCTGGGATATCTTCATGCAGCAGATGCATGCAGATGGATAGCAGCTAGTCAAAAAGGAGGGGTTTTGCAAACAGGCTTTTGTGTATACAAACGGGTAACTGCAATTTTCATCAGTGATCATAGAATCCCACATTGGTTTGGGTTGAAAGGGACTTAAAACTCATCTGATTCCATCCCCACTGCCACAGGCAGGCACACCTTCCACTATCTACCCTAGGAATTTGAAGCTACTCGTTCTCTAGAGTTTGCAGTTGAATAATAAATGACAAGTCATGCTGCTGATAACACTGCACCTTGTGAATTCCCCTTCATGGGTGTAGATCAGCTGCTGCTCCCACGGGCTTCTTCCTGCTCTACTCAAGCACTGTAACGATTCTGATGGATGAGTTGTGCATGGGGTGCAAAGTGCTGAAGTTCTCTTGTGCTCCAGTGGGTAGAGAGTGTCCTACATACATCTTTTCTGCCTTGTCTGGATTTCCTTAAATTAGTGCATTCCCTTTGGGATGTGTTGGTTGGTGAATGAAAATGTTCCTTTTCACATATTTCTGCTGAATGCAGAAGCTCATGTGCAGGGAAATGTTTCACATCTGCTCTGTTGGAATGATCTTTCATTTCATGATCTTTGTACATGTTTTTCTTACCATGGAGTTTTATGATGGTGGGTTTTTCTCCTTTCAGGGCTAACTGCTCAGCCTCTTCCATCTTGACTTCTGGGTCTTTTATTGCATTTTAATAGTTCTTAATCTTTTCCAGGTGCACATAATGATCCTGCTCCTGACAGATCTTCAGCCACACAGGATGCCTATGAGGAAGGTATGAAACAGATTGACAACACAGCTATTTATACAGATCCTTGACAGCTAGGATACACAGACCCCATATCTGTATGTTACCTTCTGAGAAATTTTGCCATAGCTTTAATTTTCCTGTGTATCATAAGCTGCTTTTCTAAAGACTGGATCCATAATGCACTGAAATCAGTGGGAGTAATACTAGCTCACTTGAACACATTGGGATCAGACTGTAAACCAAGTGGTGATATGCTTGTGTAGTACCACTGGACTACTCAAAGGTGTTATCCCCACCTCTTATTAATTCATTAGCTTTAGTTCTAATTTCTACTCTTCAGTGGAAAGAGGGTGGCTGAGCATGTGCTGGAGATGGAAGGTGAAGATATTGTCTGAACATGCAGTAGCTGAAAGCCCGAAGGTGGCAGAAGGCTCAGCCTTAGTCTAGGGGGGAAGTGCTCTGCATTAAATCCACAGCTAGCTGTGATATTTCTGAAGTGCCAGTTGTCAGCACAGTGCCAAAGGAGCAATCTGCTCAGTCCTGGCAACTTTTCTCCCCTCTGTGCCAATTATGAATGCCATTGACTAGCTAGAGAGGGAAGCCAGCCTACTCTTTGTTGGAGGCCTGATCGGTGTGATGAGTGGAGTTGTGTAATAAGTGAAAGAAAGGACAAATCAAGAGAAAATGGAGGAATTCCTCAGGGTGCCATCTGTGATGTAGATTACCAGGGAGGCAGAGAGGAAGCGGATTTCTTCTTTGTGGATTAATTTTGCCAGGCTGCAGTCAGTGAGCTAACATGCGTTCTGCTTTTCAGGATCATAAAAAGCAATGCAAGTGCTAACAAGTTGTGCTTTGAAATCAGCACTGGAGAGAAATAATGGATTATATACCTTAAGGTTTCCAGCCACAACATAAAGGGCAGAAAGGTGGGGAGGTGACTTGCATCAGCTACAGCTTGCTTTGCTCTCTTCTCAACCTCTGCATACTCACTGATGAATTCCCTGTGCTCATTAGTGTGTTGAAGGTCAGCCTCCAGCTTCCATTTAACAGTAGGCAGACTGATTCTAGAGGGCAGAAAGAAGCCTTAGATACCCAGAATATTTTATCTGCCAGCTTTCCCATTTGGCTCTCAGAAGAGATGATTTGTGCATCAGTTTTCTGTAGAGTTTGTTTTTTCTCTCTAAAATTGTGCACTATTAAACCAAGTGGGATTCAGCCCATCTCGATCTGCAATAGGGAACATTAGGACCTGTGTATTTACTTGCACACTAAATGAGAGCTAAAATGATGATACGCCTCAGAGGCAAAAATAGACCCTGTTATTTATGAAGGCCTTGAGTCTGTTTCCCTGAGTTTCTGTTTGTATGGATCTTATATACCAATATTATTCCAAAGTCATGCTGCTATAGCAGCAGCTGGCTTTAGACCCAACTGGAACTGCATTTGATTGCATCTCAACAAACATGGTCTCTGCTCCACTGTTCATGGTGTGTATGGTTCTTTTTATCTCATGGGAAAATATGACCCTTACAGCTCATTTAGTGCTTACTGTTTGCTGATATGAATCATTGGAGAATGTTGTTGTTGCTGCTGTAAAACTAATAATACAAAAAACATGCTCTTAAGGAAATGGAACTACAAAGGCTTTAATAGGGAAAAACTACATTTGAGCAACACGAACTGCTTTTCAGCAAAACATCATCATGTAAATGTGCCGTTGTGTTCTGGAATGCTGCACGATTTCTCTGCTATATAGGTTTTGTATAACAAATAAGTTTTAAACCCCAAATTTGGTATGGAGATGGCAGTTCACCTGCTGAAAATGCATCCCTTTACCATCAGTCAATTGGAAGTGAATGTATTGGTTGCGTGATTTTAAACCTATTTGAATAAAAGTCACATTTACAACTCAGTTCTTGTAACTGATGTCCCATAATGGCAGCTGAGAGATGCTGCTTGTATTATCAGTCCTTTCCAGAAGTTACACTCTTCTCCTTGGAAATGTCAGCATGTATGGTCTTTACAGAAAAGAACTGCAGACTGTAATGGTGAATGTGAAAGTAGCTTCTTTATGCACAAAATGAAACGGCAGGTATGTTATTTCATACTGCAATCTGTAACACAAGAAGGCTTAAAACTTCCCTAAGATGGAGCTCACTGTGGGCTACAGTCTATCGAAGGGATCTGAGCACCATGGAAACAACCAGTAAAATGATAGTTTCAATGGGGACAGAACTTTGCACTGTCTCTTTTGAGGTGGGTTTCTCAGAAGTGCTCAGCTCTGTCTTAACTCTTCCACCAAATTTGCTCAAAGTCTTTTCACAGACCTTGCCAGGAGCAAAGCTGGGCCAAGGTGGTGCTTTAAAAAAGTCCTGCTGCCAGTGTAACATCTGGAAAGACTGAATTCTGTGTTCTGTAGAGTTACCAGACCTGTCTTACAGATGACTGTTATATTTATCCATTATTGGCCTAATCCTGTACTTGTCACCCAGAGTTAAGGCTTAACATTGAAGCACGTCGACATAAACTCAGAGATGGCTGTTGCCTAAATAATTCTGCTCTCCTTGTGCATGGACATTGTCTTCTCCATGATCGATGCCTGCTTTTGGGGTTTTGGGAGGGTGCTCACTGCCTTCCAGGCCTGTCTGCACTTCCAGCTCCTTCTGTAGCAGGCAGGGGTGGCACATGATGCTACTGCAGCTCCTCATGTTGCTGAGAATCCTCATTCATTTGGACCTGAAAAAGCAGATGAAAGATGAATGTAGATAAGGAAGGGAGAGGAAGCTGAAAGATAAAAGAGGTCTCTCTGCAAAGCTATTTTATAAGGTGATGCCAAACCCCACAACACAGGATCCCAGTTGTACGTTTGCCTGTGTCCTATCATTGTAGCCACCCTGACTTCAAGAGGATTACTTCTGACTGAGAGTGACATAACTGAGGACGTTATGTTTGAGTGTGTGTGTGTGTGTGTGTGTATATATATATATATGCGTGTGTGTATAGAGAGAAAGAATCTTTGCTATTCTTTAAGTTACTAAAATTGGATTCTTGGCAGTAGTTGTATCACTTTATTCCAACAAAGAGACTAGCCTTTTACTGATGTACTTAGCTTTATTTTAGAACTGAAGAGCCAAAGGAAGCTCCTTAGTTTTATATTTCTGTTAGTTTCTTGTCCGTTTCTAGGCTATCCTGTTAAAACAGCAGTTACAACTTAAAAGCAGAGCTTTGTTGTAATTACATGTGAATAGTTCCTCGGATTTCTGGTTTGACAAGAGCTGATAGTAATGCTTATTTTGTATGAGCTTTGTTGGAACTAATGCAGATTTAAATTGGTATGAGGGGGAGAACCAGGGCTTATGAATAGAAATTCTCCATTTGTTCAAGATGTCTCTCTACACAAGTACATAATCTACTGCTTTGTTGCTGGTGCTATCAAATAGACATGGTATGCTTTTCCACCCAGGGACCTGCTTCCACTCTCTCTAGTTTACCTTGAACATGCAGTTTATGCAGTGTCCTGACAAGCTCTCTTGTTCCTGTTGGCACAATTCACTTACATTTCGCTGCTAGTCAGGTCAGTGTCCATCTTCTTGAGTTACAGAGCTTCAGGACTTCCCTTCACTTCTATCTCCAGACTCTCCTGCAGAGACTCAGCTGCAGCATGCTGGTGATTATTTCTGCAGGGTCCAGTGAAACATATGGTCCAGCATTCTGTTTTGTTGAGGCTGATCCAGCCTTTGCATCAAATTATTGCCCACCAAGTAATAAAACTACAGGAACTTTTCAAGCTTGTTTAAAACTGAGGTAGGATTTTACACCAAGCCATTTATGTGACCTTCTTTTAAAAGATAAGGCCAGGAGAGATTTCAGGAGGTGATCTGTGTAAAATCTGGCTCACCTCCTGCTAAACCAGTCCCATTAGACAACATGTAACCAGCCTGTGCTTAACTTCCAATGGGGGAGACTCTACCACCTCCAGACAATCTGGTCCAAGGGGTCATTCCCCTTGATGATTATAAAACTTTCCTCCATGCTGCAGCTTTTGCCTGAAGCTTAATGTCATACCATTGCTGTACATGGTGGTTTCAAGTCCTTCCTTCTCGTGTCCTCAGCTTTAACCTGAGCTGCTTTAAGCTGAATGGAAATCGGTTTACTTTCTTTGGCCTGCAAGGAAGGGTGCAACAGAATAGTGAACAAATGCCTTTTGTGGGGTTATTCACCCCAAATCCATCTGATGGAATGTGGGCAGCGGGCACCATGCTGGCATTCAGCTCTCACATCTGTAGCACTGGTACCTCCAGGGAAGTTTCCTCCAGTGGCACCTGCAGTTCATCCTTCTCCATCTCCAGTGTCTTTTGCAGCTCATGAATGCTCTTTCCTCCCTCTTCCAGCTGATTGATTAGATCCTTGATTTCCTTTAGGGAAGCAAATGGATATTTCATGTGATAAGTTTATTTCAGGACTATGAACTTTACCAAGTGCCCCAGACAGATTCTTTGACTGGAAATGGCATGACATGCTTCCAGTCACTTTTTATCTGCTGCCCTTTTCTTTCTTTGCTAAATATTATCCTGGATTTGTGAATGAGCCCTGCTGGCTGCATGTGTTCATGGAGGTGGAAGAATGAAGCCTGTTAAATCAAGAGAATTCTTTTCCAGCCTTTATCCAGCCTTCCTCTCTTCCCCCTTTCAGTTGGTTGCTCTAACAAAGTGAGAACAGGGCACCACATCATCTCTCTCCAGCAGCATGGGGCTCTCTGCCAGCTGATGTAGGGGAGAGTGAAGGGTTAGGGGAGAAAGCCCAGAAAACACTGGGGCTGTGCCAGAGAGTCCATTGCTGTTGGCCACAAGGGCCCCAGCTTGTAGCATCTTCTAAACATTTGCAGTGTTCTCTTCCAGCCTCCTGTAAGAGATCAATTTTTGTAATTTACAGAAGTGTTTAAAAAAAAAAATCTAAATAAAAGGAGCCAAAGGAGTTGGTCTCCCAGTGCCACCGGTGGGGGAGAAGTGATGCAAAGAGGGACACTCTGAGCAGGAGTTTAATTGATGCTCTAACTGATTCCAGGAGATACCTCATCCTCCCCTCTGAGGTTAAAGGAAATGTCTTCCCAGGGTAAATCTGGCTGTTGTTACTAGTCCCCTAAGGGAATTGCTCAGAATTAGAGGGAATGCTGGTCACCAGAACTGGGACTGCAGCCTGCATCTGATTTAAGTCTAGTGCTGTAATCAGTCCAGAATTCCCTTACGTGGAGCTTTGGTGGAGATCATGGCCCAGTCTGGAGTGATGACCTCCTGGTATAAGAGTCAGTACAAGCAAAATGCTATTGTGTTTTGGGGATTCAGAAGGGACCTGGATCCTGAATGTTATTCCTAGAGTTGGTTCCCTGGCAGCAGTACGCTGGGGCTGGTTACAGTCTTGGATGATCTGATAGAGGTGGAATGTTTGTGAATGCAAACTCTGTCCCAGGAGCGGAATCTGTCCTGAGACTGTAAATGCATCAAATATACGTCCCCAGAGAATGAAAGCACTGCTGGGAATACAGGTGAGATTGGTGCTGAAGACACAAGAGATCATTCAGTAGGAATTAAGTGGCTTACGATTTGCAGACAGCAAATCAGGACTTGCCCTGAAGGGCTTTGTTGTTCTTCATAGGTTCCATGTGCTCCAAGGATTCTTCATAGGCAATCCTAAGCTCCAGATTTCACTTGTGTACATTCCTTCTAGGAACTGTCCCTTTCCTCCTATAGCTCTTTGCATTTTTGTTGCCATTTTGCTAGCATCTTACCAAAGGCGCTCTGCTGCTTCTTGTCCAGGGCAGCACAAGCAGCATTGGCCTGGAAAGATAAAGCCAAGCATTCACTGGATACAAGTTTTCTTCACGCTTCACTTCTCTGTGTGTCCTGCCAGCCAGTCACGGTTAAGCTGGCAGCCACTCTCATGACTGTCAGAGTTTCTCTTGGTCACTCTGAATGCATGATTAAAATGTTGATGGCACTTTCTTTCCTCACCATTAGGAATTTAACAAGATCACCCAGTTCCCAGCAGTGTGAGAGTCCTCTTTGCTCCTGTGGTTATAATGCTGCTGCTGGGGAGCAAATGTTTTCCACTTCAGATACTCCCTGTGCAGATGTGCTGTTAGGAATTGCCTGGGTTGATTACTGTGACTTTCTATTTCAAGTTCGGTTCCAAACAAGATGTTATTCAAGACTATTTTAGACTGTGTTTAACTGCCTGTCATAAAGAAGAAAGGGACATTTTTCTTTCCTAGGTGCTTTTAATCACAAGTATTCTACATATCCTTATGATCTGCACATGCATTCAGGTGCCATGGTGACAAGCACACCACAGGAACTGTAGAATAAAGAACTGCTTCATTAAAGTATGGGATGGTGAAACAGCTCTTTTTGAGCCCAGTAACATGATGCTGTATGTGGGGATTATCGGCCTTCGAGACCTGCTCTGAAACCAACTGCAGTCACTGGCAGATGCCCAAGGGCTTCAGGGGATTTGGAGCAACTTTTGTGCCTATTTTAAGTGACATTTTGATTCAGATGTCCCACAGGTGCACTGCTGTTCATGCTCTTACACTGACACTAGCATGAGTAGAGATACTAACATAATGAAGGAGCGTTGTTGGTGTTTAAACTAGATGTTGTTTAGCTGTGCTGGACTGTGGTAGTTAATAACCAGTGGCCAACCCACTGGTGCTGCAGAGTTCAAAGCAGGATATCATTATCCTTAAAAAGAAGATGAATCCTTTGCCTTGCAGTAAAGGCAGACTTTTGCTTTAGCTCTACTCTTGTTTCTGGAAGTCAGCTAATGAGCTTATGAGAATCACACTGTGTGCTCCTAGGAATTAGCTGTGCCTCTCAGCTGGGCTTTTTCTCTTGATGTTATAAACCTCAGCCATGCTTCTCATGGCCATGCGGATTACTTGGGGTTTAATAGAGAGGTCTTAAAATGTTAGGAAATAAGGAACCAGTCCAAAGTCAACCTGAGTTAATAGACTCCCAGGTCTTAGACCTTGAAGGGCAGGCTTGTGCTGAATGCACTCTGGAATAGCTGGATTTCTTGCCTTCTCAAGGTTAGCAGTGAGGTCCTTAATTTTGAAGCCTCTGCTTTGTTTTCTCCATGTTGGCAACCCAGTCTTGGACTGATTCAGCTGTTTTCCCTGCTGCTTGGAGCCTCACAGCCAGCATTGTCCTGAGGGAAGGAGGGCAGAAGTATCCTGGTGAGTAGTTCATGGAATGAGGAGTGTTAGGAGTCAGCAGCTCTCATCTCCTAGAGCACCGTCACTGTTTTCACCAGTGAAAAGGTTAAAACCTGGCAGCAGTCTCAGAAAAGGGACTATAAAAACCTTGCTGGGATGTGGCTGATTCTTCCCTCCACTGGTAAATATGGCATACTAGGTTGCAGCCTGGGTCTTTATTACTGGTGACAGATGCTTCCCTACCTTCCATTCAGGTAGTATATTGTCTGAGCCTCCTTCCCTTAGAGGTATCCCTGGGTCTCAGTACCAAGTCCCGCAGAGATGCTGTAGCTTATTGAATTTGTCTCAACTTGTTCAGGCACACAGTGTGAAACTCTCCAGATGCCTCAACATTTGTTGCTATTATGTGAAAGCACCTTTATTAGCTCTGTTAGACTGCTACAAAGTTTGGCTGGACTTCTTGCTTGTAATACCAGATCTCAAGGACCAGATCCTGAAGGTTTTAGCCTGGTTTGGCTTGCTTTATTCTTAGGAAATGCCTAGTGGGCTTTTGTAGGCTGCTGGAAGAAAGAAAGGCTGGCAAATTCAAGCCTTTATCAGAAAGGATCGGTGATGGTTTTCTGGTGTCAGTGTACAAGTGTTAGGGCTCAACAGTCTATTTATAATTCCAAGTGTTATTTTCTGTCTCTTGGCTGGAGCCCTTTGCTTTGTTTCTGTCTTACCAAATTGACTCCTAACAGAGCCCATCTATAAGCTGTGACTCAGCAGCCAAACTAAATAACAAGACTGCCGTAAGTCCCATCCCAGACCCCCTGAAAGCTTGGCTTCTTCGAGCTTTTTGGATCTTTCAAATGGCATCAGGCCTGCATTTAGTCCTCCAGACTGTGATTTCAGCATTGAGTTTAGAGACCAGGCATTATAGTTCAGTTTTGCTTTCCTCCTCTTCCTCCAAATACTCTTTCATTGGATCCAAATCATACTTGGGGCTGGCCAGACTTCACTACAGCTGCAGTGCAGGACTAGACACAGCACAGTCATTCCTGTGCATCTGTCCTGTTGGAAGTAGGAATACACGGACCTCACTCCCCACAACTGGAATGCCCCTCTTTGACTAGAAACATCTCAGGCCCCAACTCCCTTCCTTGTCGGGAGCCAAGTTTGTGTTCTCTGTACCTGTTTTTTGTTGTGCTGCAGTGAATTGAATTTTAGCTTATACAACTGAAAACAGAACTTGGCTTGTCACCATCACTGTTTTCTCTCAAGCAGTGTTTCAAAGGCATTCTGACAGTAAACCCATTTGGTGATTGTTCTGAGCACAGGAAGAATTCTTGCCAGACTTCTGATATACAGGTGCAGCACTAGAAATACTCTTTAGAGATAAGTAGAAATTTCCAAGGCAGAGAACTGAAGCACTGGTGTATTTTGAGCCAAACTTGTGTGATCTGTGCAAGTAAGCTGCTATATGACTTACTGGATGGACAGTGGACTGAGAATCAAGAGGTGTGTGTTCTGCTCTTTGCTGCTGACCTCTGGGACACTCTGTATCTTATCTTCATACCCACGTAAGGCTTGTGCCCCCCCCCCCCCCCTCCAGGATCAGCTGGTAACAGGCCTAGAGATTAATTTGGATAAGGAGGTGTTCCTTTGTGAGAGCCAACACAAGATGTGTTGCTCTGAAGTGGACAGCATGCAGAAGAGCTGGCACTGCACGTCCCATGACAGCAGCAACCTCTGTAGGCAGTTGTGTTCCCCAGAACCTTTGGCTCTTCTTCCAGCTGCCTGTTGAAGTCATCTGCTTTCAAGGTGAGAGAAATCTTGATGTGGACAATCTGGTTAAGCCTGCTCTGAGCTTCCTTGTGCTCCCAAACTCAGCTGGCTGGTTCTGGCAGTGGGAAAACTGCATAAAGAAGTAGGAGCAGAACTAATTCAATCTGACTGGAGAGAAAATAGAAGTGAAGGACTGGGCAGATTTCCTAAAGGACATAGGGGAGACCAGAGGTGGATGAAATGTAGGGGAAGAGAAGGTAACATTGCACAAAGCTGTCAAGGAATGTACCTTGGAGCCTGATGGCATTAAATTCAGCTTGGCTCTTCTCCACCTGAGCCAGCTGGGCATTGGCTTCAGGCAGGTTATCCTCCAGATAGTGAACATCACCATCTGAGTTCAGTCAAAGAGAAGTCAGTCATAAAATGCTGAGCAAGGTTTGAAGGGCCAAAAGATCCTCCTCCTCTTGCAGACTCTGCTTATTCCAGTTGATTGTAATTACTATGGGATGACTGTTATAGCCAGGGAGAGTGCAGTGTCCTGATCTTTAGCAAGGGGGACGCCTGCTCCATCAGCACCACCTGCAAACAGCTGCTGTCTGATGCTGGTTTGCCTCTCGGGCACTGATGGCTGCATTGGTTTGTTGAGGAATTCCCTGATGGCCTCTCACCTTGGATTTCTGCACAGACTAATCTTGCACTGAGGGCATCCATCTCCGCTTTTGTGACCTGTTTGTCTGTCTCCAGCTTTGCTTTCACTCTCCATGAGCTCTGCCATGGCAACCGTGTGCTTCCAGTGCAGGGGAGAGCCCTGACCTTGCTCTGCAGGGCTGCCTCCTCCAGGTCCAGGAGTAGCTTCCGCGGCTCAGCTTCCTGCTTGCACATCTGTTAGATCTGAGGAAGGGCCAAGTACCTGTTGTCAGCTGGAGTCCGGCAGCCCTGGTGTCTCAGTAAGACCCTTGGGGATGCTTTATAAGAAAGGCTTCTGGAAGCCTTTTATTTAGCTTTAATAGACTTTTTATTTGGGAGAAATCCCATCTTTGGTATTAAGCCATGAGAAGGTCTGTGGCTGGTACCTTCCAGAAGGATTAACCATCTCTAGGCCTCTTTGCTAATGCTCAGAGTAATTCTCTGGACTGCAGGCCATGTATTTTCCTTGCAAAACAACAGAAAGGGCACCCAACAGTTCTGTCTCCTCTTTTTACTGTGGACTTCTGAACTGGCCATCTCCGAGCACCATCCACTGACCTGAGCAGCTGTTGCACCACCACCATCTTCCAGAGCTTCTTCCTTGTTTCTCCACCTAGTGGGAAAGAGGAGAAGAAATTCTCACTCCATGCCAATGACCCAGTGTATATTTAGAAGCATAACGATGTTGGAAACAAGTTTGGGAGCAAGTACGAGGCTTAATCAGATAGGGATCAGGAACTACCACATTCCATGCTCTTCTTTAACTGACATTGCTGCTTTTTGTGTCACTGGACAAGTTCCTTTACGTCTGTTTCCACCTATGCAAGGTGTCTGCAACAGTGACCTGTCTCCTGACGGGTTTGAGAATAAATTAGCTGAAGTGAATTGAAATGGAAATGTGCCTTATTATTGATGTTCTCAATTTGTATTAGTCATTAGAACGTGTTAAAGACTATTCTATTAAAATACAACCTTTTGGGGACTTGATTATCATCAGGCTTTTCTACTGCTAATGAATCAGATGGTATGTGTTTAACAACCACATCTTGGCAATTTGCATAAGATTTATTAGAGCAGATCCCTCCATCACTACAGAACTGTCAAATATGGGTGGAATGGTTGGATAGCTGAGCACAGGACAGTGCTCAGCTGTCCTGTGCCCATCTTCCCTGACCTCCTCCTCTCTTGCTCTGTGAAGGCCCGCTCCTCAGTCACTGGCTTCACCAGAGGCTGTGATGGAAGGAGCAGCATGTACAGTTTGTAACAGTGAGTTTGCAGAGGCTAAAAGTACAGCTCTAGGCTCTTGTCCATCTTATTTCATGAGGAATTTGGGGGTTTAATTAGTAGTTTAATGTTGTCAGGGCTTTTCAGAGGTGTAATCACTCCCCTGACGAGGTTTTTCCTCCCTACTGTTCCTGTGTTCTACAGCATGCTCAGCTTCCATGTCTGCTCACAGCTCCTCATCCTACAGGCCTGGAGAGCTCACACACACAAGCCCAGCAGTGTCTGTGAGCAAGAGAGGTGAGGGAAACTTGAAGAAATACAAATAAGAATCCTAATTTATCCACTGTATTGTCTATTTTAGCCAGGTTTACCAGCTTTTCTTTCCTGGGACAGATCTACAGCTGGGAATACTGAGCCAACAAAGCAGGAAAGACCTGGCCAGGTGTCTCAGTAGACAGCCGATGTTATCTGCAGCATGGTTAGTTTCCTCTATTGGGTTGGAATTTGACCTTCAGGAATATCATGAAGCTGATTTGGTTACTTGAGGGAAATAGAGGCTTGTTCATAGAAACGGCTGCAGTTTGGGTTTGTGGCTCATGTTTTAGTTGAAATGCTGCATTTTTAGTTCAATATTTGGGCACTGAAAACCTCATCTGAACGAAATCTTTGAATTCAGAATGGCAACACTGTGCATCCTGTGAGCCTAATTTCTAGGTTTATTTACCTGTCCTTCCATAGTCAGAGGGAGAGCCTTTGGCATTACTGTGGATGAAAAGGTCTATGAGCTGTCTTTGCAAGCAGAAGAGGGGTCCCTGCAGCAGATCACCTTTCTTCTGGCCATAGCAGCATGGCAGGAGCTCTGCAGTGAGCATGCAGTTCCCTAGACTTCAAAGCAAGTGGAGTTTGAGTGGAGTTTTGAGTTTTGCTTACACAAAGCAATCTGGATCTCAGAGCTGGATGACCAGTTGATTCCCTGGAAGCCAGAAAGGCAAATGTTTCTAAGCTGAGGGTTTTCACAGCTGATAGAGAGGTAGTTATAATCTGCTGTAGGAAAAAAAGACAAAACCTACCTGAGGAAGAATAAATACTAGATCTGAGCTGGTGCTGTTATTTAAGGGTTCAAAGAGAGATAGGCTTCAAACTCCATTTTAACAGGGTAGGTTTAGAAGATCTGTATTAATCTTTTATGACAACTCAGCCTTCTCAAACAGACAAAGCTGTGCAAGCAGGCTGCTGGGGGGTAGGAAGAGGTGTTTCTGCTCTGTAGTGAACAGGTAAATCTTTGTCAAAAGCAGGTAGAGATCTAGTGTCCTGGCTCTTTAGTGGGACTGGCAGGGCACTTAAGTCCCTTTATATGAAATCATAGAATCAGCAAGGTTGGAAAAGACCTTTAAGATCATCAAGTCCCACCTTTACCCCATCACTGCCAAGCCCACCACTAAGGGCCTCATCTGCACGGTTTTTGAACACTTCCGGGGACGGTGACTCCAGCACTGCCCTGGGCAGCCTGTCCCAATGCCTGAGCACCCTTTGGGGAAGGAATTGTTCCTCATCTCCAGTCTAACCCTCCCCTGGTGCAACTTGAGGCCGTTTCCTCTTGTCCTATCACTTGTCACTTGGGTGAAGAGAACAACCCCACCTCACTCCATCCTCCTTTCAGGTAGTTGCAGAAAGCAGTCGGGTCTCCCCCCTGAGCCTTCTCTTCTCCAGACTGAACCCCCCCAGATCCCTCAGCCCTTCCCCATCACACTTGTGCTCCAGGCCTTGCACTAGCTCCATTGCCCTTCTCTGGCCCCTCTCCAGCACCTTAATGTCTCTCTTGTAGTGAAGGGTGCAGAACTGAACACAGGATTCGAGGTGCAGCCTCATCAGTGCCAAGTTCCTTTGTTTAAGCTCTATGTTGTAGCTGTTCCTCACCCATTATTAACTAGTCTTTAGGCAAAGGTATAAGCAAGGAAGTTGTCTTTGTTTGCAGCTCCAAAGGACCAGCACTCAGTTTTTCCTCTGTCACTTCAGCTTCCCAGTGGCTTTGCTCTGCAGCACGAGTATCTTGTTCTCCCTGTGGAGCACCGTGTTAGAATTGGAATTGGCAAAGCTTGCCAGTGTTTATTAACAATTGTACACGTTACTTTAGCTACGTGGCTTTATAGCTGGGTAAATTAGTGGTTTGGATAATGTAGAGTTGGGTATTTGTATTCTGGGAAGTGAATTTCTAAGGGGAGGTTTGTCAGAGAAGCACTGGCAGACCCATCACTAAAGCAGTCAATAGTGGCACTGAAATAAAGTTCTAATTTGTGATAATATTTTGCATTTGTAAACCAGTTTTTATCTGAGGATCATAAAGCCTTACATAAAACATGAATCATTTAAGCCTCATAACTTCCTGGTGATTATACACATTTTTCTATGTGGGTGAGTGTGGAAGATGAATTACAGATAAGGATTTGAAGGAAACAAAAGCCTGTATTAGTGACTGCTTGTCTGAAGTACTGAACTGTTCTGCTTGTCATTAGGTTAACACTGAAGAGATATGGGTCTAACTGTGGATTTTCCAAGTGGTTTTATGATCAAGTGGCTTTCCAAGTGTAGCTAATGCTATCAGAGCCATGATACATAGCACAGCTACACCCAGAAGGACCCTGTACCCTGAGAAGTTCTGCTACAACTGACACTTCCGTATAACATCCTTTAAGCCTGGCTCATTTCATCTCATTGAGGTCAGGACTTGGCATTTTGAGGTCCCCCTCTGCTTTATGATGAGCCTTTTTCACCTTGCCATGGATCTTCTTTTCTTGTTCCTAGTTGTCCTCCAGCTAGCTGAAAGAAGTGGAATCAGTGTGAAAAAGAGCTTTGTAACAAACATACAAGCGGTGTTTATCAGGAGGGCCCAAGATATCAAAAACGGACTGAAGGGGAGCCATCTAAAATACAGACCATATGCATCAGAGTGGTAGATTTGCTGTTCTTATTCTCTTCACCTTCAGTGTTCTAGGAAGAGAGAGGCCAAGAGAAGTGTACAGAGTTGAGTGAGAAACTAATGGCCCTGCCCTGGCAACAGACTGAAACCCCAAAGGCCAGATTCATCTGAGGTGCTTCCTGAAAGCACTGTGTGCTTTGTGTGTGCATTTCAATAGCCCCACAGGAACTTGGTCCAGCACAGAAGAATCCTGCTCACCCTCAGCAATCCATATTAGCTCTTTTGGGCAGCAGCACACATTGGCAATGCTTCACTGTGCTGTCATGAGTTAATACTAGAAAAAACACAGCCCCTTCCTGTTTGTGCAGCAGTCTCACTGTATTTAAGCAATCAGACCATGGTTTATTCCCCTTTCCCTAGGCTGGGAGAATAAGAATGAGAAAGAGTAAAGAAAAATGGAGCAGTTATTTCTGCCTGATGAACTTCCTCCGAAGCTCTCTTCTCCTTTTGGAATTTAGTGCCTGAGTCATTCTGAGCAGAGAGATCCGAAGTCAAGAGTTTGAACTCTGTGGTCTAATGCCTGCAGACAGGAAAGGGAATATTGCCCAGGTTTTGTGGATCACACAAGCCCTTGGCAGCATCAGGACAAAATGTCACTGGAAACTTGTATTTCTTTAGAAGGAATCAGAGATTCAGTTAATAAATTCTGAGACATCTGTGAGTTTAACATCCTGTGGCTGTTAACACTGACTTCAGAAGAGGCAGCAGACAGCCACATGGCTGCTGCAGTGCAGATTTAAAACTTCTCCAGTGGCATTGAATAAAGAACAGTTCAGGTGCAGGAGAGAGAGAAGTATTCCCCAAGGCTGGAAAGGAGTTACATGGCTGTGGTGTGGGGCATTTTATGGGTAGAGGCCTTCCAGCATTGCTGTGCAAAAGTGGTTGGAATAAAGAACACAGAGAAGATGCAGGTGTCATTGTGTAGAGGGATCCCTAGGCATTGCTGCGAAATGACCGTTACTATGGAGTAGATGGGTGGAGAATTAAATCCATCTCAGGGTATATGAGATGCTGGTGACAATGTAAGAAACTTTGGGGGGGAGATCAGTGGAGTGAATCTGACCATCTCAAAAGGTGCTCTGACTGAAGGAGCTGTAGTGGTTGTCAGGGTTCATTTCCCTGAAGAATAAGGCAGGAAAAAGCCTCTCTTGTAATGCTTCATACCTGCTTTTCTTTCTTAGTTTTAGCCAATGTAGTGTCCAGCCCTTCCAAGTCATGTTTCCAATTGCTGAGCTAATCCTCCAGCATCCATTTGCTGGCACTCCTGTCAGCTCCTTCATCTCCAGGGGCTGGCTCAGTAGGACCGTCTCTGATTTCATCATGAGGGCCAGGTACTCCTCAGCATCCAACAGGTGCTCTTGTTCCTAATGAAGGGTTGGGAATCCAGTGTTCGTCCTGTGAAAGACTGCTACAACTCCTGCCTCTTAAGGCAGGAAACTTCCATGTGAAAGAAATGCCAGGTTTTGCCTCTTCTATGGAATTGATTAGGTTTCCTTTAACATACCTGTTGTTGCAGCTGATCTAAATCTCCAGGACTCACATTCTTAAAGTTAAGCATGAAAAAATCTGGTTGGTTGTACACGTACAAAAGTGTTTGCAGTTTAAGAAGATCTTTTAAGAAGATCACATTGAGCATCAGGGTTTGACCAGAAGTAGGACTCAGGGCTTGTAACATTGACTCCTTTGCTTTAGCCATGAGGCCTTTCAGGCTCCTCTGTTTTCTAAAGGCTTTACTGAAGATACAGCCATGCTGTCTGTGAATTTCATGTATCATCCCTATATGCTCTTTATTCGTTCTGAAAAGGAGCATCTTCTGAGTCACTGAGAAAGCTGATGCCCTGCCTAAATGAATACTAAGCCTTTAAGCATGTCCTATTGGTAACACCCAGCCAGTTGCATGAGGAGATCATCTTTCTCCTGGCTGTCTGCTTCTCTCTGTGTTCTGTGAGATCCTGAGTCTTTGACATGATGTTTCTCATTATCTTTCAGTTGCATTTCCTCATCCCGTTGGGCCACATTCATCAGTGGCTTCACCTGGAAGTAAGGAGTTAAAGCAGTGAGATTCCCAAAAGAAGCCTTTTCTGTTGTAATGGTCGCTGGAAGCCCTGAGGTGGTCATTTTATTATCAGATCCCAGGATTTCTTGCATGCCAGTGGAAGGCCTGGTGTTTCCTGAAATGCCTGTTTAGTGCAGAGGGTTTCATATCTGTAGAGTAATACAACTGCTAGCAAAGGTTGTTATGGTGCACAGTAGCAGATCTGTGTGCCAGCACAGAAATCAGGTCTGTGTTCCAGATTGTGAACTGATAGGAATGCAGAATGATTCATACCAGCCCAAATGGGACCAGAACCCTTGGAAAGCTCTTTCTTTCTAAGGCTATGGAATTTCATTTAGTTTGCACTGGAGATGGGAAGGAGTGTCCTAAGGTAAAAAGGAGGATTTTGTTTCACCTATATGTGAAGAATTGGCTTTAACAGAGTCTTGTTTCACTTTAAGCTCAAGTATGTTGGTCCTATCTTAGAAAACCAGCTGAATTACTCATCCTGGGACCAAGTGAAGAGACTGAGCTGGAGCTGCCCCTTCGTGATGACAGTGGAGTCCTCCTTAAGAGAAGTGAGCCAAGCAGTTTTGTTGCAGCCTTTCAATGTTAATGAACAGTGAAATCTTGTATTCCCATGCTCATAACCTCACTGCTTCTGTCTGTACTGTTTGGTGGGAAGTTCAGGTCTTGAATTTCCAAGACACTCTCTTTCTACTCCCTGGAGGTGGCTTAGACTCAGATTTCAGCGCTTTCTCCATTCACTAACTTTTCTGGCATTGATTTGGAAAGAAATCATTCAGGCCTCTTGCCCTGTTAATAATTAACAAGAAAATCGCTGGCTTTCTCAGTGGCTTTACTGCAGTGAACACAGCCTGAACACAGTTATTTTTTCTCCCAGCCCTTATCTTTCCTGCCCAGGCATCCCAAGGTTCTCAGTGCCTATAATTGCTGCTGTTCAGTTCTGCAGAACAGGGCAAGCTCAGAGGATTTTCCTCATCCTAATGAACAGTTTCCATCCTTCCCAGAAAAGCAGCTGCAGAAACCTGTGGCTATCCCTCTGCATTGCCATCGGGTGTATCCTGGAGCAAACAGAACACGTGGGGCTTAGAAACAGCTCCCTTTCCAGGTGATGTATGTGGAGGTGCTCAAAGTGCTCCTGTTCAGTTGTACACAGCAGAACGCTGGTGTTGGTGTGGAGTTTCAGTCAAATGGGGTAGGCTTCAATGCTCCACAACCTTCTGGGGTGCAAGGAGGCTCATAAAGGTTTGCTGATGTAAGAGAAAGGACAACAGGAGTGAATTAGCTTTAAAAATGCTACTGTGGATGTGGAAATTGAGGCTTTCATTTACTAGAAGAAACAAATAATGCTGGAAATACACAAAGAAACTGGAAGCTAATTAAAATGGTGTGTTTTGCCTCCCCTCTTTCCTCTGTCCTGCAGCCACAAATACTAGGAGCAGTGACAGAAATAGTGTCAGATTGAAACCAAAATCCTGTGACTCATAAACATATGTGCTGTGGTTGAGTTCCAAGAGACTCACAGCATCACCATGTGGGTTAAGGCTTCCTGACAGGAATAATGCTCACTCCCAAGTTACAGACATCCTCCAGCTATTGGTCTCTGGGGTGGGTGCACAGGAGGTAAGGCAGCAGCCCGGCTGTCTGGATGTAGTATTGTGCCACTGCATGGAGCCATGTGGAGAAAGCAGGAAACTTCATTGCTTTGCTATGTACTGGGATGTAGAACTTGGAAGTCCCAGTTTCATTTCATGGTTCTTGGTAGTAAATGAATTCCGTTGGTGGTTGGTTTCTAATGGATTCATTGAATAGTTTCTAGAGTTATTTTCCCCCAGGATGCTTTATTTCCAGCATCATTCTGTACTCAATCCTCACCAGGAAGCCAGGAGCACAACACTGCAGCATGGTCATGATCTTTGCCAGAGGTTCATCACTCAGGTCTTCCAGTGTGGCCAGGATCCCAACACAGAAGAATATGTTGGAAGACAGGAGCTGCTAGAACCTGGAGTCGCAGGTTGCCTTTGGGACTGTGAAACCCTGGATGTGCCATGTATTAGCACTCAGAAATGGGGATATTTTACTTCTTTGGTCTCTGCTTGTTGTGCTGGTGTCTGATTCTCTGTTTACATTTACACAAAGGATCAGGTTTGGGGAGGTTATAGGAATGGAAGATTAATATTTAGGAATCAGATTCCATTCACGTTTAGCATGGATTTGCCTTTTCTGTGTCCAAGGAGTCTAGCTATAAAAAATAACACTGGGATCATCATAAGATCTGCTTAAGTTGCATAGAGTAGTGCAGGGGTGGAGGTCTTTTCCTTGATGAAACCCATATCCATCTCGTGCTTTCCTGTGAGAGGAAATGCACAAAGTACTTTCAGTAACTATGAAAAAACACTAGTAGTAATCTCTTGGCTCTTGGCTTTAGAAGTAAGAGCAGGGCAATGTCTGGCCCACTTCAATCTCCATCTCTAAATTGAGATTTAAGGATAGAACAAGCTGGAGGAGGGATGAACACTGTGTAATGATGATAAAAGTTGGGCAATGCAGATTTGAGGTTCATGCAGAGAACAGAACGCTCCCTTCACGCATGGCTGTTCCAGTAACTACTTTCATTATGTTATGACAAAAACGTATGTGCAAAACTAATGATATATGCTACTAATATTAGCTACAACAGCCTCTCTCCATTTTCCTTTCCACTCTTCAACTGGATAAATGCTCAGTTAGTGGGATTTTTGCCTGACTCAGGAATAGTAAAGAGCAAGTGAGATTTATCACGTAGCTGAAGGTGTACTTCATTTGCATTCTATTAACTGTACTGTCTGATTAAAAGTCAGTTTGGGGAGCATGTGTCAGAGAGAACATGATATGCATGAGGAAGTGGGTTGCTGTAGAAACTCTAACTCGGCAGCTATATCTCCACCAAAGGCATGCTGAGTCATAACTGCCATCTATTTATTTAGCTCAGTTTGGTAGGAGTAAACAGTACCTTGTTATAGCCCATTCCTCTACTCCTTTCCCCCCAGGTCAGTGGAGCCAAGCAGCAGCATTGATGCCGCCTTATTGTCCACAAGCCCTGGAGGGATTAAGCTGGGATTCAGGTTTTGGTATCTAAAATGAGCAAGACAGGTATAATGATACAAGAGCTACAGTTAGCAGCAGTGCAGGAGGCTGATCACTTCTTAAGATCAGCTCTGCTTTAGCTTCTTAGCCCTACAAGTATGGCACAGAGATCCTGGTGCTAAGGAAGCTTGTGGACATTGCTACCTGCCTGTGCAAAGTGAAAGCTCGTGGCAGGGGACGCTGAAGCATTCAAAGCAGGTTTCATACCCTTCCCTCTTCCTCAGGATCAGGGCACAGGGTGCACTCCTGTGTCATCTGAAAGCAGCAGATGTGTGCTCAGTAATGGTGTTAGAATTCAAACCACATGAGTAACTGCCTGTTCATAGCAGATCTGTTTGCTGTTCACTGCTTTCCATGACTTGCCCTTCCCCTTGATTATATATCATAGGTGAAAGCTTCTGTTGCTCTTCCCCTCTGCAGCTCACTATTTCTGTGGTTGAGCCTGCAAAACAAAGGGTTGCAGGAGGCAATGCAGCCTAATAAATGATGGTGCCAATTTGTCTAGTTCCACATTGTGTATTTCCTAATTCTTTGTGCTTCTCTCGTGAAATCAGAGGATTATTGGACCTCCTGGCTCTAGTCCTGGCACTTGGAAGCATCACAGAGACGTTCCATTGGAGGGGTGCAAGGTAGTTTATGAAGCGATGACCCAACTTCTTTCATTCCTGAGTAAAGAGCTGCAGTTGAGCCAGTCACAGCTTGTGCTGAAGGCACTGGGTGGCTTTGCCTGAGGATTGCTTTATCAGACTGATTGACTTCCTTTGGAGCAATGCAGTAGATGAAATGTGGGGATGTGCTGTGCAAAGCAGCCCTCAGTCAGTTCAGCAGCTCCTGGAATGAGACAAAGAGGAATGGAGTGAGAGAACTAACAGAAGTTATGAAGGCTGGAGAGAGAAAGTCTTCTGGTTTATAAAGTCATTTGTGTTTCACAGCTGGAAACAAGCAAACAAACCAAAAACCCCACATACAACAAGGGAGGAAGCAAGCCCAGTTGTACATGGTCCTAGGGAACAAGCTTACCTGCATGGAAGCAACCTTGGACATGGTGTGAAGCTGCACCAATTTTACGTAAATGTTATTTTGTGATTCTGGTTTATAGTTTTATGTATAGTTTTATATAACTGTTCCTTTGGGGATCACCATCACATGAAGAGTTGAGAGTGAAGGTCCTGCTCCAGCAAGCCTAGAGGAAGAGCTCCATGAACTAAGAACAGCAAGTGGCTTTTATTGGCCGGGTGGTCCAGCCCCTGCAGACAGAGGCACGTTACAGAGGACAGGCAGCACCCAGTAACCTCACTTGGGCTTATGTGGGAGCTCCAGCAGGGCCGTCAGTGATGAAGACTGTGTGGAATGACAGCAGGGTGTGTAATGAAGCAAACAAGGGTGTCTGAAAAGACTGGATTGGTCTCATCCATAACCATACCAGCTGCATGCAGCTTTGGACATGATAGAAACAGTAACACAGGCCTTTCACTGTAGTGTATTTCCCCTCTTCATTTGTGACTTTCAAGGACTAAGACCTTTCTAGCGCTCATGAAGCTAATGTAAGTGCTGTCTCGGGCACACTGCATCCTCCAGGTGCTGGCCTGTGTTTCAGGAGACAGGGACATCATTCTTTGTTCTGCCATATCCTTCCTGTGGGAGCCTGCAAGTCTCTTAGAGGGGTTCCAGTTGCCTAAACATAGTGATGTTCTCAGCGTGTTCATGTAACACCAAGCACTGCTTCAACACAGCACAGGTCTCTCTTAAGCCCTGTGTTGTATCTTTTTGCCCCATGTACACGTCGTAGGTACCCCAGGGCATTTTAAATTACACCAATGACACTGGATGCCAAAGTTTCTGTAACTGAATGCTGCCTTTCTCTCTTTTAGTTCTGCATTGGTGACCATCCATGGGCAGGGTTGAAGATAAACTGGGAAGACAGACCTGCTGCTGGAATACAAAGGCATGGATGATTGCTTATCCTATAGAAGCTGGAGGCACTCGTAAAGGGGACCCTCTTCCCTGCCTCTTGCTGCCACCAGCTAAAATCAATAGTACTGCACAGAATATGTGAGAGATGCTGTTGCAGAGGACTCACACTGAAGTATTATACTGTAGTCTCCAACGTAAATCTGTCTTAACTGACTTAAGTCAGCAATTCAGTGCTGTCTGCATAAACTATTGACTGAATAAAATATGCATCATTTTACCTGCATTCTGCTTTGGTGTAGAGGTTGTTCTTTCATTGTGCAGCACTCTAAAGCAATCCTCAAAACTAGAAACCTCTTGGAAGAGAAGAGAAGCAGTTTCCTAAACTGTTGGCCATTCACCTTTCAGCTGCAGGGTCCTGGGTTGGGCTTGTGACAATCCGAGTGGGCAGCAAGTTTGGCTGGTTGATCGAAACCTGACATTTGTCTGGGCAGCAGAAGGCCTCTAAGTGCCAGGAGGGGATTATGTAGCCTGTTGTTGAGCTGGGGCTGCACTCACACTTCCATCTGTGCATGGTTCTGTGGCAGGGCTTAGCAGTGCCTTCCCAAGCAAAGGGAACAGACACAGTGTGTACCCTCTGCCTGGCAGTGCTGGAGGGGCAGGATTTCAGGGACAGAGCTAGATTGTCAGCACACGAGAGGCAGACACAGGCTGTTACCTGGATGAGGAGAGTGTTACAATGACAGGCTTAATCCTTTCCACAAGAGTGATGGGGAAGCACTGAGCACCAGAACCAGTGCTGCTTGCTAACAGTATTGACTGTACTGCTTGATGTTCCCTCTGCAGCATCCTCCTCTTTAAATTGGACCTAGAGCAGGGCCATGATGCATCTCTGGAGCAAGCCCACTGCTTCATTCAGGGGATCCTCATTCTTCTGCAGCCACCCTGGACTACTGGAAAGGAGCATGGAAGTAAAGGCATGACCAGTTCAAATAGAGTGAGAGAACAACCCAGAAAGCAGATTTCTGATTGTTAACCTGTGTAGAGACGGGGAGAAATCCTCTGTGGCTATAGGGAAAGGAAGCGAGTTAATGCTGGCATGGGAATAGCATTAAAGCACTCCCTAAAGTCATGGGAATTGTGGGGGGCCTGTACCATGGAAAGCCCATTTGCCCTCAATAAATGATTCTGCAGCACTGCCAAAGCGAAGGGTGTTGCTATTTTTACCTCTTAGGCTCATACATGGACAGAGAGGACAATGGGGCTTATAGACTGGTATAAGCAAGCACAATCAGGACCTATTTTGGCACAAATGTCACTGTCAAAATCCTGCTTGGTAGCCAAGAAAGGAAATAGTTGCTGACTGTAAAAAAGATGGAGCAAAGGGGCTGTGATTCATGCTCTGCTCATGTTCTGTCAGGATGTCTGTGCAGTGGAGTATATGAATAACTGGTGGAGTTTGATAAAATGCTTAAATACTGCTCCTGCTGCTAAGCATTAGCATGGCTGCTTGACAACACAGCAGAGAGGCAAGGCTCATACACCAGGAAAGGCTGGACAAGCTGCAGGACACTGTCTCTCCAGCCATACATGAGCAACAGAAGCAGAAATGAAGTGAATCCTTTGGCCAGTATGCCTTTTGGGGATCTTTGTGATACTAGCAACAAGCTTTGGCTTGAGTTTGGGGGTTTTCTTTAAAGAATATCCATAAGGATTATGTATTTGTAATCAAGGCCAGTGGCAACATGTTGAAGAGTCATGTAACAGCCTTGGTGTTCTTTGTGCTGTTGTGTCACTGGTCAGAAAACACTGCACAATCAGTGTTTTCAACTAATTGTTACTGGAAAGGGTTTCCGAGATGCCCATTTCTGTGCAGCAGAGCCAGTCTCTGGCTGCAGTACATCTTTAAGGCAGCACAGACACATTCGTTTGCACCAGCAAAGTACATTTCCCAGTGTTGCTCTGCGTTAAAACCTATGGATATGATTCATTCATGGAGAGGGCTTGGCCTCTGCATCTTGGCTTCATGTCTGAGCTCACTACGTGAGGTTACTCAGGGTGAGAGACAGGGTTTGGCAGAACCCACACTGGTCTGCACTCATTGTTCCGCTGTAACACACTGCAGTGCTCAGTGAGCTCTTTCCCCTTTGCCTCCCTTGGGCCTGAGGGGCTTGGGTGGTTGTTACAGCGGCAGCCTCTAGTAGCCATCAGGAACATGCACATCCTGGCCCAATCCCTGGTTCTGGCACAGCAGTGCTGAGAGAGCAGCTTTCTGCTCCAGCCTGTTCCCTGCTTTCACCCCAGGGCCTGGTGTTGCTCCCCCTGGAGCTCTCAGCTTCAGACCCATGAGCTGCGTAATTTTGGCAGCCACTGTCATAGGGAACATTAACATGTTAATCTGAGTAACAGGAAAAAAACCCACTCCTTGTCCTATCCCCTTGCTGCATACTTAGGTAAATGGTTACAGGCACTGCCTTCAGGGGTAGGGAAGCTCTCCAGCCCTGCTGGGAGCTCACTGGGACGCACAGAAGGGAAGCAGGTCTCAGGTCTGCCCTTTCATCCACACACACCGTTCAGCAGAATGCACTGAATGGAGCAGAGGCAATAATACCCACCTCAGACAAGGTGTTGCAGGAGCTGCTCTGTGTCTGGGTTACCATATGCTCTGCAAGGCATACGCCTGTTTGCTCCACCGTGGTTCCAAAACCACCTGCAAAGCAGAGCTGCTCAACAAAGGATCAAGTCCTTAGCTGACAGCTCAACCATCTGGCTAGGCCTGCTGCCCTGTGGCAGCTGGGAATGCCAGCTCTGACTCTCAATAGCACATCTGTTCAGTTAAAATCAGTGTGGTTTTTAAGGTCATTTTATATTCCCTGGAAACAGGAGTCTGGTTTTAGCAGCTTTTCAATCTTAAGGAACTGGCCAAGCTCTTAACATGCTGGTTTGCTGTCATCAAGCTGAGATCTCAACCTCCCTCCATGTTGTCCATCTCTCCCTGCTCCTCTCTTGGCTTCTGCTTGAGCTTCATAGTGCTCAAGTGCATGATCCCCCTTTAAGGTTGTAAACATGGACCTTCTCTTCTGGCCTGGAGCCCAGGACATCAAAGCCCGTGTGCCAGAAGGGACACAGACCCACACAAGGGAGTTCTTAATCTGCACCATAAACCAGCCCATAGTGCTAAACATCTAAAAACCATTTTCCAGCCCATTGATACTTAACCAGCCAGGTCCCTTCAGAGCAAGCTTAATGTTGCTGTAACCCAGGACTCTGCTTTACTTTCAGTTACTGATCCATGGCAAGAGCCACGTGCAGCTGTCAGCAGTTCTAAGGGTCTTTGATACCGTGAGTAAAACGCAACACATCATCTGGGATATCAGCTCATGCCATTCTTCACCATGTGTCTTAAAATCAGCAGGAGCATCCCCATAGAGCAGTTATCCCCATCTCGTCTAGGAGAGATAAGGAGGAAGCAGGAACATCGTGCTTTGCTCTCACAGCGTGCTCGGAGAAGGGAGCGCTCATGACTGAGTGTGCCAGGGAATCTCGCAGCGTGTGCCTTGTGAGCCATGACTTGGAACTCCCTGTCTCTGTGGCTATGAAAATCATCTCTGCTTTGTACAAAGGCTTGTTTGCAATGGACAAATCCTGGAAGCTGTAAAACACCAGCAGCTGCTGGAAAGGGCACTCTGAGTTCAGCAGCTGGAGACTTGTTTGATCTCTCTGTAGCTCAAGTCCTGCTTATAATAATAGCCTCAGGAGCCAGCAGATATTCCCAATAAGCTCTTTTCAGTTATAGATACTCTTCAAAATGATTCTTAAAAGGGAAAAGTATGTGTTAGAACCAGACAAAGGGTCAAGTCTTCCTCTTACAAAAGCTTCTCCTTGAGATTACGTATGTATGTGAGATGAGCAGGATTTAACCCATGGACTCTGGCAGAGCTTTCAGATCTGTCAGTTTTCAGGCTTCAAACAAACCCTGTAACTAACTGCTTTGAAGTCCTGCGAACCCCAGGCCATTGAATGTTAACCAGAAACTCCTGCGTCAGGCTCATTTGCTCTGGACCAGATCTTTTTACATTCAGGCTTCAGCTCACAGACAATTGAACTGATCTTTAGGCCATCCCAGACTGCTCTTTCGGTAGCTTATTTATCCTCAGGTTGAAGAAGCTGAGTTTTATTCCTAAGGGAAACTCAGGCCAGGAGGGGATTGTCCCTTTTGCTGTGTTTTCCATTTCACTGATGTTTCTCCAGCTTAACTTAGTGAGAAGTGTCTCTTCCCCTTCTTAGAACCATGGAATGGTTTAGGCTGGAAGGGTCCTTAAAGCTCATCTAGTTCCAACCCCCTGCCACGAGCAGGGACACCTTCCACTAGACCAGGTTGCTCCAAGCCCCATCCAACCTGTCCTGGATCACTTCCAGCATTGTCTGCTGTGATCACACCTTGATGCACACAGTGGTAAGGATTAGAATTGGGCACAAGAAGCAGTTGCTGCAGCAAGAGGCAGACCCAGAGGGGATCGTACTACTTGCCATCAGTACAACCAAGGCATAACCAAGCTTTTGGGCTGGAGAAGAGCTGAGGGTTCTTCTAGGTTTCAATTCCTGAGCACATTTTGAATGTATCACTTCAGATAAAAGCCTTTTGTGGGATGAGTTGCTTAGGCTTCCTAGGAGATTTTGACACAGCAGCTGCGTCAAGTAAGTGGGATAGAACACCCCAACCTTTTCAGCAGCACGTGTCCTGGCTGTCTCTTTCCCGTCCTGGGGAGAGGTAAGCAATTGACATGAAGCAGCTCAATGTTTCAGTTTGAAAATGATCACTTTTACCTTTGTGGCAGCCCTGCCAGATCAAGCAGGACCTCAGCAGGCATTGATCAAGATGAGGGAGGACAGCTCTCCTTTCCCACTCTGCTCTGCCTAAAGAAAAGTCACTTGCAATCCTCTTCTTCCTGGGTAATTAGTAACAACCCCCCACTACAGGGAACCTGTAGCCAAGTACAGCTCTGGTGAGTAGGTTTCTTATTCTCAAAGCAGAGGATTGAGCAGGGATGTGGGTATTGAACAGCACACACAAAGTGTCATAGCAGCAAGTTCAAGCTTCTTCTTGGAGAGAATGGGATGGAAGATATGATGGTGTCTCTTAGCTGCTTCTTGGGAAATGATACATGAATTTTCCAGACCTGGAACACGGAGGGAATCACATCCAGGTGCAGGGAGAAGCCAGAGATTGAAAACTCATGGTCCTGTGCATGCCAGTGGGAATTTTGCTTTTGATATCAGTGAAACGAGCATTTCACCAGTGTCCTTTGGAATTCCTGTGAGTGTAGCAAGAACCAGAGTATCCTTCAGTGATGCTCTCAGAGCATCACAACCTCGCAACATCCTCACTGGCACCAGTTTTGGCACAGCTGTTTTGGCAGCTAGTGAAATGGAGGCCAAAGATGCCATCGCTTGTCCAGGTATGTCATTGCTGGCTTCAGGAACTGGTCTCCAGATGAATCCATCCATGCATGGTTTGTAAGACTGACCTGTGAAACGTATCCTTTTCTTTCTGGAAAGAGCTCTGGAAAAGATATACCCTGTAATGGCTCTGTCCATACCTTCTGTCAGACACTAACATGCTTAGTGTGGCTTCTGGTCTCCACAAATCCATCCTCCCTCTGCCCTCTCTATATCAATTCATTCAGCTGTACCTTGCTACCAGTCCTGCCTGGGCATTTCTCATCCTTGCCTCTCAGCTCAGGTCCTCTGTCCATCTGGCTCTGCTGGTGATAGCATCACAGGAGTTCTTCAGACAAATTTGGCTTGATACAAACCACCTTTATTGCCAGTTTTAGATAGTCCAAGTGACTTCAGGGAGCAGAGCTCAAGGAAGGGTGCAGAAGGACCTTGCACCAATGCTGCTGGTGCACAGTGAGGATCTGACCATGCCCTTGTTCTTGAGGCCAGGCTGAAGAAGCTGGAACCTGCCACTGAGCAGCCCAAACTTGCCTTGGCCTTGAACTGTCCAGAGAGGCAAATCCAACATATGGTCTCTGGGTGTGATGCAAAGCTGGGATGAGTTGAAAGTAGGAGGGATGCAGACAATCCCACGTTAAAGAATAACTGCTCCATATGTTTCCTCTCTCCTTTTTCTGCATGCTAAAGGGCGTTAGGCAGGAAACATGCTGGGGTCCTTTTACCTTGAGAGCAGGGATTTGTGCTTCCCAATTTAGTCTTGGATGCACATGTGCAGACAAAGGACAATGCACCTTCCCTGGGTAGCTATTTTTAGGGTCTTGGTTGCAAGACAAGCACAGGGTTGGATTGATGAATGTAAGTCATGTTTGCAATGTAATTGTAGAATGAAAAGTGTACAGCTTTGGGGGGAGGCACTGTGGCAATTTTGTGTTCACAGTGTCTCATAGGCAACTAAAGAAAGAAGAAATACATTCGTCATCATCCAGAGCATCACTGTGGAAGTAGGGGAAGGTTTGATTTCATTTACAGCAGTGCAGAACTCTCAAGCTGAGAGAATTCAGTTCAGGTTTGCACGTGTCTGATGCGATCAGAACAGGGTCTATTCAACACGAGGAAACATCCAAAGCAAAATGAATATAAGGAATGATGTGTTTCCTTACAAGCCTCAGTGTCAGCTCCAGCTCCCAAAGGGAATTCAGATGAATTTGCCCCAGATGAGCAAATCAAAGATGAGTCTGTTAATCAAGATTGTAATATCTGTAGGAAACCAGAAAGTAGCTGAGAGGTTGTGAGCATCCATCAGGGACAGCCAGCGTTGCCTGGAGGGGCAAATCTGCAAGTCAGGGAGAGGAAATGTAATCTTTTCAAAGATCAGCTCTATAAAAACCCCTCTTTTCTGCTTAGATTCTGTATTACAACTTAAAGAAATCCTCCTTTCTCTGCAGCATATGGCAGAAGTATGTAGCACCCAGAGACGGAGGGATGAGAGTGCAGTTGGAAACCCCAAATTGTCACTGACAATTTCCATATCAGAACTGATCTGCCCAAGCTGAAAGCATTTGGAATCTCTGCAGAAGTCAATAGCTGAGAGTGCGGTAATTTGGGCTTGATTGAAACTGCTTTTTTCTTTCGACAGCTGAAAATACAAAGTCCAAATCAAATCAAAGTTCAAGACGATGGGAACCAGTGGTGCTTTGTGTGAAATGTTGGTGAAGATCAGCTCACTCCAGGGCTTCAGGATGCGTTTTAACATCATTTGCGGGTTTAATTCTTCTGGGAGACCATCTTTGTGTGACCCATCAGTACAGGGCTGGTACTTACAAACAGGAGGAATCGTTCTTCCTCGTACTTGTAGCATTATCCAATATAGGATCCAATCCAGTATAGGATTCACCTGGATGATGTGATGCTCAAGGAGATTAAAAGTCAGCAGCAGCAGGATGCTCCGCACTGAACACTTGGGCTTTAAGCACAACTATTCCTCAGCATCCAAAGCATCCCAGTACATACCTTTCCTGACAGGCACCTCCATACAAAGCTTGTTACATCTGGCAGCAGTGATTCTTCCACAGAGGTCCAGCCTTATGGCTGTGGGGCAGGTGGAAGCCTGGCTGTTCCAAGGAAGAACCCCAAGTGCAAAGTGGAATGTAGTTTTCAGAGCTTAGGCCTTCAGTTTTCCAGAGAAGAGGTTTTGGGATGTGCCGGCACTGGGAGACCCACAGGAGAATGCTGGGATCTGCAAGCAGAAAGCTAGGAAAGAGTGAGGTTTATTGCTTGTAGGAAGAGGAAGGTTATTCCAAGGATAGAGGGCAGCATAAGACAGGCTAGAAACGAGGAGAGTAAGGGAGAGCCTCGGGGGGAGAAGTTGTGGAGGAGGAAACAAGCTGGGACATGACACTCCAGAGCTCTGGCAGTGAGGAAGCTGGAAGGAGAAATAGGAAGCCACCGAAGGAATCCCACAAGGCTGGAATAACAGGATTTTTGCTGCGAGGCCAAATGTGGCTGCTATTTATGTCTTTGAGTTCTGAATTGTTCTACTGACCCCCATAGACTCAGAGGGGAGAGGAAAAAGAGAAAGAGAAAAAGAATAAGGAAAAGGAGAAAGAAAGGAAAAGAGAAAGATGAAGGAAAAGGGGAGAAGGAGAAGGAAAAGGAGGGAGAGAGAAGGAAAAGGAGAAAGAAAAGGAAAAGGGAAAGATGGAGGAAAAGGGAGAGAAGGAGAAGGAGAAGGAAAAGGAGGGAGAGAAGGAAAAGGAGGGAGAGAAGGAGAAGGAAAAGGAGAAAGAAAAGGAAAAGGGAAAGATGGAGGAAAAGGGGGAGAAGGAGAAGGAAAAGGAGGGAGAGAAGGAGAAGGAAAAGGAGAGAGAGAAGGAGAAGGAGGAAGAGAAGAGAAAACAACTGCAGCCTTAGAAGCTGCAATCCCTCTGTTAGAAGAAGCTGTTAGCAGGGAGGGCTTCTTTCTGTTTGATACCAAGCAAGATACTTCACTGCTGTCAAGAGAAGAAGGACCAGGTCTCCCTCTCTGATTATTGATGCTTTTCACAATGTTTTACTCATATAAACTACTTTTTACTAGGTTTTGGTGTTGCAGGTGGCAGGAAATGAAGTGCTGGGAAATCCCCCCTGGTTGAGGATCCCTGAGGCTGCTCCTCAGCTCTCTTCTTTCCACAATCTCCAAGCAAACGCTGTGATTATTCCTCCCACTGCTATTGATTGCAGTTTCCAGACCATCTGCAAGCCCCCAGAGCTCTGTGTGAGGGCAGATTCTCTGCAGCCACAGATCAATATCACCCTCTGGTTTGTGAATGGGAAGAAGGAAATGCAGGGAATTAACATGAAGACACAGAACTCAAATGTCCTGGTGCTTTGCCTTTTGCTTGTGAGTGATAGGCAGGGAAAAGTGTCTTGGATATAAGCTGGAATTGGAAGATCTAAGTCACACACAATTTAGAGCAGCACAGGCTGGCCCACTGAGTCAGGAGCTGTTGCTGTCCTGCCTTCACCCCATGCAGCTTTGCCATTCCCCTCTGCCCTTTCAAACCATAGATCCTCATGGGGGTGTAGAGCTGACACAGGCTGTCCAGGACACTGGCCTCATCCAAGAAGGTCATGTTTGCCATCCGGCTGTGATCCATCTGGTTGAACTTGGGTGGGTTCATCATCCACCATTCCATTTGTCTGCAGGACATTCTTCACCACGATGGCCTGCAGTGTTGGAGAACAGGAAGTAGGTGACATTATCCCAGATGGGTCTCCATGGACCACATGGGAAGATAGTCTCTCAGGAATACACCCACTTGTTCCAGCTACCCCCGCTGGTGGCCTCAGGAAAGGAGTCCCACAAGTTGGCTGACCCACAAAGCAGAGTAGGTCTGGTCTTAGATGTGATTACACTTCCTCTGGGGGCAACCTGTTGACCTGTTGGGGTCCTGTTGAACACATAAAGTAGAGCTTAGCTGGTTGATTACCATCCTCACCATGACTTCATTATCCTTTCCAGACTGGATCTCCCCAGCAAGGAAACCCCCTTTGTCATCCTTCACCCAGCAGAATGTCTTGATGCCATAGGGCTTGTTCATGGCCTCAGTTTTCTCCTTCTCAGGGAGTGCCAGGAGCTGCAGGATCCTCACACTTCCTTGTAAAGATGAGACATTTTGGCTTCTCTTTTAGGCAGAAAGTAGGAAAGAAGGGGATCAGTGCTTCCCACATTGCTGAGAAAGCAGATTGAAGAAGCCTGGAATTTCCTGTGCTGCTGTCCTGTTCACACCAATGGTACCTTCCAGTTCAATAGGAACCTGCAGCAAGAGGAACAGGCAAGTCAGCATCCCAAACCTAGGTGGTAGTTCCTAAGAGAGGCCAGAAAGCAAGAGATTAACTGGGGAGAAATAGGAACAACATTCTCATTTTCATTCCAGTTTTCTCCATTGTCAAGTGCCTATGGCTGAGAAGGGGGGGGGGGAGGCTTTCTTCCACTTTTTGTTCCTGAACACTGCCCTAAGGCCCAATTCTGGTGAGAGCAGTTCTTGGATGGGGATTCCAATGGGATTTTGGAAGCACTGAGGGTGTTGGTTGTTTTCTGTGGTTGCCAGAGCACTAAGTCAGAGCAACTGCAGGGCTTCTCAGGCAACCCCTGTGCAGAAGCCTCCTATGCAGTATGGGCATAAACCCTCTTAGTGTGAAAGGCTACAGCAGTGTGCAGAATAGCACCGATGGAGGCATGGCTGTAAAAGGGGCTCAGAGGAACCTGAAAGGGAGGACCTGGGTCATCATCTCTTGTCCTCATCCATCAAAACCCACCAGGATCATCCAGGAAAGTCCATGGCACATCAGCTTCTTGTGCCCATGTGTGGTTTTCACCCTTGTCACAAGCTCAGACCATACCACATCCCGCAGGAGGGAGCAGGGGAGTTGAAGGACATGACTCATATCCCAGGGCTTTGTATTTTGGGAGGCTTGTTCCATGTTGGGAGCAGCCAATGTCCCACACGCCAGGCAGCCTCTTCCTTCCCTCACCCACACATCTGAACTAGCTTTCCTGTTGTCAAGGCAACACTCAGACTGCTGATGGTGAGTTGGCTTTGTCAGTGTCCAGTTACCTAAAGACATGCCTCCTGGGGACCTGCAATACCTGCTCGACCCGTTGCTCCCTGCAGAGGCAGAGCTGATTTCATCACTGTGGGTTGCACAGATTAAAGGGAACACGGGCTCTGCTGTGGTTTCCTTTGCAGTGTGGACATGCTGCCCAGGTCAGGGGCTGCTCTTGGTTCCAGCTCTACAGCCCTATGATGACAGCCCCAAGCAATGCTTCGCGCCAGCCTTGTGAGTCACAGCCGTCTGCACTGGAGTTAGTCTGGGGTAAGTGGGAGAAGCCCTTGGGGGGTGCTGGGGACTTCTTCCCAGCAGGGTCTGGAGGCTGCTGCTTGGGCTGAAGTCAGAATAGCTTGGCACTGGTTAGGGACAGCGTTGGCCTCGTCCTTCTGGTGTCATTTTCACACCATCCTCCTGCAAACCTTGATGGTCTAAAAATGATGGGTGCAAGGACTCCGAGGCAGCAGGGCTGCACCTTTGGAAATGGGTTTCAGGGCTTCAGAAGGCCCTGGTGTAACACTGTCAATTGCAGACTGCTGCTCTGGGATGAACTTCAACCAGAAAGCAGGAAAGGAGGAACCTTCCTCCGTCCATTCCCCCTAAGATCAGGCAGAGATATGGAACTATAACAGCTTAGCAGTTGTTTCCCCTCTCAATCTATACAGGTAAATCCGTAGAGTTGCTGGTTTTACATGTCTGGAGTTGCAATGTATATTTAAGACTTGTCTCAGGTCTATGCTTTATCTGACACCTCCCTGAAATACATGGACTAGCATGGTACCTGGAGCACATCACTGAAATGGTAAACCAAGCACCTAGAGAAGATCAATGCAGATCATTCATCAAACAGGGTTTCTTGGGGGCAGGTCTCAGACCTTTCTGGAACCTCAAATCCTTTATGTGTCACCATCCTTCTACAAGGGGAAACTGAGGCACAACTACTTCAGTCTTCAGAGTTGTCCACCCATTGTCAGTCCAGTCTTTGGAAGACAAAACACCTCCAGGAGGTCTGTTTTATTCTGGCCTTTCAGTGTGAAGTCAATAGGAGTGGCTGGTGCTTCTCCAAAGGCAGCCCTTGACTGTGTTGTTTTGGTACCCAGAGACAATACACGTTTATAAAAGCTTAGGCATAAATGTAGTCCCAAAAGCCATAGGTCAAGGAAGTGGTGAGGCCATGCCAACAATTCCTGAATTTCATCCCCCCCAGAATCACATGGAATCTAATAAACTTACGGCTAAAATACCTTTGAGCTCAAGTCTACCTGTTATAAAATACACTTGAGTATAAAGCCAGACGGGCTTTAGGAACACTTCCAGGCACTGTCCTTGTCTCTTTCTACCTCTGCTTGCAAGTTCTACCACCTGATCCTTCCTGATCTCCTATCCAGACCTCTTCCCAGTATCCCACACAAGTACTTACCAGGCTAAACCCATGATCCTGGAAATGCATGTTTGCAAGGGCTGGCCAGGCTTCTTCCTAGCTGTTCAGAGGGCCTGAGCCAGCACTTAATGTTTTAAGAGACACCACATTCCTTATGGGTAAGTTCAGAGGACTCTAGCACTGGGAGCCTGCTTGAGAAAGCTTTGATCCCTCAGGAGATAATTGGGTAATGCTCTGTTTCATGGAGATTTCTCCTTGTCTTTCCTTATAGGGTGTTTTAGGAACTCAGCTGCTGGAGTATAGGGACAAGAGGCTGAAATAGAAAGACCATTGAATGAAGCCTTCATTCAGAAGCACACCTTTGGCTCTGCCCCTCTTGCCAAGGTGGAGTGATGGATTTCATCAGGGAGAGGAGCTGATCTTTGGCAGATAAACCACAGGCTGAATCCTTGGCAGGAGCAGCCACGTTGGTGATGGAACGAAGGTTGTATTTGAAAGTAATTCCTAAGCCCTGTGTTTCTGTGTCTTAACTGCAAACAGAGAGGAAAAGGCTGTGGTTGTGTCACAGTCATGCTTGTTCCAGTTGCTCAACTGCCCTGAAAGACAACTTCTTTATCAGCTTCAAGTATTTCCCTGCTCTATTTGCCTCAGCTGGAGTCTGCGATGTGGCTACCCTGCAGTATTGCCATTGTGGGTGTTTCAGGTGAATACACTTGGAATAGAGCAGGCAGATGAAGATAAAACAGCTGCTTTGAGGTGAAAATGAGAGCGTTCACGTTACACCCACCTCTTGAATTTGTACCTGACTATTCACATTGAAAAGCTGATTCTAAGAACTCAGCATGTCCCGTCAGGAGCAGAATAATACCACAGAAACCCTGGCCAGCCTGAGTCTGAGTGAATATTGGGAATTGTGATTAACTTCTGAGGAATGTATCCGGAGCAAGTCATGTTTTCTGGGCATTTGTAGGTAATAATTTCAGCCCTTGAATCTGTGAGTGAAGGTTGTCACCAGTTCTCACACAAATAGATGTGAAAGGCATCAGATAAATACTGGCTTCTGACCTGTTCACTCGTGTGTAACGTGCTCAAATGGCTGTGTTGCCTGCATAGGAGGAGCGAGCTGCAAAGGGAGCAACCAGATCCCTCTATGAAGTGAGGCAGGTCAAAATGGCAAACCTTAAATAGCTGCGAGCTCACTCAGCCCCTGGACACATCAGCAATGGGTAGGACTGAGCCAAATTGCTTCCTGATAAGTAGGATGCCTGTTGCTGAGTTTAATGAACTCTCCTTGGCAGTTCCCATAGCCCTGTTCTGTATCACGCCTGGCCACGCTGGTCTCCAGCACATCACTGCTCTGTAAATGCTGCTGTGACAGCCTGGATTGTCCCAGGTTCATCCAACCACATCCCATTGCAACCATTATTAAGGAGGTTTTTGAAGGTTCTCTTAGAAAAGGAAGGAGCCATTGTGCAGAGATGTGTCCTGGGAGCACTGCACAGCAAGCTCTGCACACAGTGGGTCATGGGGAGGGAGTTGTCTGCTAAGCAGGATGTTTGCCTGACAGTTTCTTGCCCTGACACGGATTTCTTCATCACCTTCAAGTGAGACTGAGTCCAGAGTCCAGCCTTGTCACCTGAAGGGATGGGGAGCAAAAGTATGTTTCACATTGGAGAGTGGTGTCCAGATAAGGGGCAAACCAGCCCATATAATACAGACAACATGGAAGAAAGGCTTTGGTCTCTCCCTCTTAGTGTGCTGCCAGGGATCCCAGGCTAAACACAGTGGCATTCCTAGTCACAGAGAAGGAGGTTGTAAGTGGAGGAGGGCAGCACAACCTTTGTGCTGTAGTGACAAGGAGCTCGGTTCAGATGCTGCCTTTCAGGGTTGCATTTCAGTAGCAGCAGCAGCAGCAAACTGATCTTTAATGGTTAGGGGAGGAATGGTATCCAGAGCAGAAAACTGCTGCAGGATCGCAGGGTTATTTAAAGGCCTGCAAGATGGGTTTGCATTTATTAGTCATTTCAAGAATAATGGTGGTTCTGTGCTGAAAGCTGCATCCTCGTTCTCAGCTGTTGTCTGTGCTTGTTTGGGGAGGATCAGTGTATCAGAGAGGTTTGGCTGTGCAGAGACACAACCAGTCTCTTAACCAAACAAGGGCTTGTGAGGCTCTGAGGGTCTGACAGGGACAATGTCAAGTACTGTCAGATCCCAGTGGGTGCCCCGTGAGTCACAGGTCCTGCAGGAGACAGTCTGTGCAGTTGTATGATCAAAAACTCCACGGGGAAGTGTACGTGCATGAAAGGCAAGTTCAAGTCTGCCTTTCTGGTGCCTTAACTTCTCAGCGCTCTGCTTTTCAATCGTAGCACTCTTTTAATGCAAGGAATGATGGAGGCAAAGCTAACAGCCCCAGAACTTCTGAAGGGGTGTTTTTTAAAGGAAAAAGAGAGGAAAAAGATCCCTTGAAACCTCTGGTATGTGGTATCAGACTGTTGGCAAGGTTGAGAATGTCTAAGCCATGGCACAGACTTCGGCCACTTGAGCTCATGGAGCGACAAAGAGCTGTGTTGTCTCTGCCCTAGGTGGACCAGATGGACAGAGGGTGAAGCCAAGTGTCCCACCGGGGTTTGGCTGGTCTGCCAGCAGCAGAGGGGTGTTAACAGTCCATAAACGGGTCTCTGCCCAGATCTGGAAGGGACTGGGGAGTAACAGGTAATGGCACCTGCCTGTCCCCTCCTGTCCATCCTACCTTGCTTCTCCAACCAAATCCTTAGGCTTAGCCAGAGACCATTGGGAGCCACAGCCTCATCCTGGACAGGGATCATCTCCCAGGCCTTGGCAATGGGAGTGGGCCAGCCTCAACCCACAAAAAGGCCTTGAATCCCAGCGCCATCCCAGCACCTTCCTTGGATCTGTCCCTTCCAGTACAACAAAGCTATCTTCAGCTCCTAAGATCAGGTGGAATGTGCATGTTGAATCCTCTTGTTAGCATTTCCTAAGCATGGCTTCCAAACAAAGCCCCCTGAATACATATTCTAAGCAAAAAGAAGCCCACTTCTGTTGGAATGTTGTCCTCAGCTGTGATAATCAGATGCTCTGGAGTGAGGTGAGTATCCAGATGCCCTCCCCACCAAGGAAATGGCAGCAGGAGAATGGGAGAGCTCATCTCCGCAGCCGATTAAGGTTTCCATGGACTCCCTGACACCAGAGTGGCATCCAGAGGCTCCAGACCCCATGATTTCTGTGGCTTTCCTGGTGTTTTCGTGGAGTTTCTCTTCCTTAGATACTTTACAAGCTACTTCACTCCTTTAGAGAGCACCTTTCTCCCACTGGGTGCCATGGAGCAAGATCACACATGATTTATACAAAATCATGTGGCTTTTTCAGTAATTCCAAGGTTTCTCCCTCACTCTGACATGTCTCATCCCCAAATTCACTTCAGATTCCTGTGTTCCAGTTCTTCGAGTTACAGATTCAGGGACTAAAAGAATACTTTTCCATTAGGAAGAAGAATGAAAAGTAGGATTTTTGGCCCTGGTGGTGAGAGTTGCTACAGCTGCATCAATGGGAGTCCCTTCGCTGACAGAGGAAATGGCTTTAATAAAGAGCTGTGATTAAGTCTGCTGTTATTTGTAAGTAATTCCAAAAACTGCTCCTCTAATCCCTCCATGGCTTAGAAGTTAAAATTAGCTCCTTAACGTTCAGTGTGGAGTTACAAACCCTGGCTTTCTGGGGCATCCTCTTACACTGCCCGAGGAACGTCAACAGCTGCATTTGCCAAGTGGGAAAACGCTCCCAGAACTCCAGCTCCAGCCCAGATGCTCTTCTCCTTCCCAAGGCTCCCTGGGCTCCATGGGAGCTTCCACTGACTCCAGTCCAGCTGATGGGATAATCGCTTGGAGTTACACTTCGTGGTGTTCCCTGCTTTACAAGCTGTCTTCCTGCAAGGGAATTCCCTGGGAATTAAGGAGAATGGAATTTCTTTCCTCTATTAATAAATAGAGATCTCTTCTGTACAATATCAGTGTGACTTTTTCTTCTTTTCCTTTTCAGCATCTACATTTGTGAGTGAGTGATCCCATTTCTTGGCTGGAAAAAGGCACTGAAGAACACTTTGCGTTGGGAAGCGCCACACAGAAGGACGAGCTTTCTGGTCCACGTAACCTCATGGAAGTATTAGGCATGAACAGTCTGTTTGCTCAACCAAATAACTTGAGCGGCAAACTTGCACAAGGATTATGGGATTGGAGATGTCCCACAGCACAGCAGGGTTCGTATTTATCCAACCCACTTCAACAGGCCACATTCCCAGGTTTTGGGGAGCAAATTAAGCTGCCTTTAAAACAGGCTTCCCTCCTCTTGGTGCTACCCCACCATAGAGCCCTGGGTCACTCCTGTACTGACCACAGGGATGAGGCACTGGACTGAGGACCAGTTTGGCCCAGCCTGCCGTAAGTGCTGGCAATGCACAATGTGATGCTGGGTAATGCATTATGTGATGCTGCTTCCCTCCCTCAGGGACACCTCTCCTCCTTGTCTACCAGCAATAGCAATCCCATGGCTGTTTCAACAGGACTGATGGAAAACCATACTTCTTTCTTTATTTCCATGGGTTGCTTTCCCTTCAAATGAGCTATCTGGACTGATGCAGCCCCATGGCTCCCTGGCTACAGAGGAACTGGGGAAGAAAAGCAGGGGAGCAAGAGAAAAGCAAAGCAGAGGAGGGAGAGAAAAGCAGGAGCACTGTTTTTGAGGCTGCAACACTAAATTAGGAGAAACAACAAGCTGCACCTTGAGCCTCGGAAAATCCAGCTGCGATGCTGAGCTTTGCCTCTGGCTCAGCACTAAGACAGGGCTACCAATAAATCCCTTCTCCCACCTTCTGCATGTCCTGATTAGATAGACTGTGACAGACGGGGGCTGTCACTTATTATGTGCTTGTTCAGTGCCTGGTACAATGCAGCTCTGATCTCAGCTCACACCCGTGCCTGCTGCATGAACAATAGCACTGAAATGAGTCTAATGGCTGGCCGTGGGGAGGTCACCAGCTGCCTGATGTCTGCCCCCCCACCAGGAGCCACTGCATCCCAACTGGAAAAGGAGGAATTTCCAGGCTCCATCCCTGCCACACTTGGGAATTACCCCTCATTAGCTCAGCAGCTAGTTCAGGAGTCCACATGGTTATTTCCTTGGTGGAAGTGTAACTAATAAGTGAAATTAATGTGTTGATGTTAATTTAATGGATTGCATTAGAGCTGATGGAGCAAATACACTGAGAGCAGACAGGCAGGGGGCTGCTGGCAGGAATCCCTACCTCTGCCAGCTGAGGTTCTCCTTTCACACAGGGATTGCTGCAACCACCTACTGGTGGAGCCTGGGCTGCCCCTGCCTCATCTAACCCCATCACAGTGATGCCACACACTGACATCTCCCCTGACCATTATGCAGCAAGGGTAAACCTATTAAAGAGACATGAAAAAAAAACAGAGGAGGAAAAATCAATGCTTTTGTCTCAGGGCTTAGAAGTGGTGCTTTCAAATCTGCCACCATGCACCAAAGCTGCAGTGTCCCGGTGGGAGCATGTTGGGACAAAGGGTGCCAGGGTGGGAGAGAGCAGCCACAGAGAAAACCTCTGGGCTGGAACCATGGCTTTTCATACCTGTCACTGTGTGGATTTTCAGCTTCAGCACACAAGGCTGAGCTCAGGGGACACTGTCATGTAGATTTAGGGGGTTATCTCCTTTCCTCTCCATTAGCTGTGATACCCTTTTATTATGCTGGAACTGAAACAGGGTTCTTTTTCCCCTCCAGGTTCTTCTCTTTGCCATTCGGCACATATCGATCTGCTCGTGTCCTGAGCATGGGTCGAAATGAGCACAACTCATCCTCTGCCTGCTAGTGGGGCTGAGCACTCGTGGTGCCACCTTTCATGCCATCAGGGACTGAAGCAAAGGCCAAGGATGGGGGTTGCTAATCAACCGATGCCTCTTTAGCTCTCCCTGGCAGTGACAGAGGAGTGAACACGATGGAGATTGTGCTTGGCAGGTAGAGAGGGAATGCAAAGGGCAGAGAGAGAAAGAGCAGCCCAGGATAACAATAAATGTCTCACAGCCCTGTTGCACACTCGTACCCTGCAGCTCCTTGGGCAAGGAGGGAAGGAAATGCCAGGGGCTGCCCCCACTTGTCTTAGGGTGTGATTTTAAGCCAGTGTAGTTAAATCACTATGAAAGGTTGCAAGGGTTCACTTATTTCAGCTTGAGCCAGGCCTGCTTTCACTTAGCGTTGGGTGATCAGGAATTAGGAGAACCAAACGAAGAGGGTGCACAGTAACTTTTGCACCAGATTAAGATGAATTAAAAAGCAATTGAAATGTAATTTTCCTGCCTTAAAGCAGCCAAGAAAGAAGATCATGCAACCAGGGGCGCTTGAAGCTTGAAGATGCAGCATCTGGGAGTAGCACAACTGGCTTTGTAATGCCCACAAAGAACAGATTCAGGCAAAGGTCTTCTCTCAAACCTCCCACCATCAGCTTCTGCATGAAGCTTCACACGACTTATTCCATTTGCCTTAAAGGGAGAACTGGTAGGAGCCTGAGATTGGAATCCAGGACTTAAAGCAGCCCTGCTATTACACAGTGGATTTCCATAGGTATTTCCATGCTCTGCACACATGGAGTGGGGTTTACAGGGTTTTGCTAACAAGGGGGATGGCTTGGAAGGGTTTGCACAACCCAGCTGCCTTCAGCACTTCTGAGTCCCCAGAACTACCCACAGTGCTGTAGCCAAGCCCCACTGTGAGGGGTTGTTTCGAGGGCAGGGATGCTGTTGTCCCTATGGGATGGAGCAGTGGCTTGGGCAGGAGGACAGGCTCTGCAAGCAGCCCCAGGATTGGTGTGTGATTGCTGTTGAATCATAGAATCATGGAATGGTTTGGGTTGGAAGGGACCTTAGAGATCACCTATTTCCTACCCCTTGCCATTGAGGGTCTCTGTCCCCAGCATCACAGGACATTGAATGGGTGCATCTCCACAAAGGGTCTGGCCACAGAGGTATGGGAAGGTGAGCAGCGTGTTCCAGCACCATCCATTCTCCTCCAGGTGCATCCAGTTGGGCATGGCAAGGGAGCAGCTGGAGATAACATGAGTGTCCTGGGAAGGGAGGGTGTATGGCTCCTTAGGGGCAATAAAAGAGGCAGCTGAGGGTATGATGGGGCATGAGGGTGTTGGGGTGAGTGGTTTATGTTCCTCTTTGGGGTTGTCTGTTCCTTTCTATCCTATGATGGGTGTTGGGCTGCTGGTGGGATTTCCTGGCTGTTTGGCTGGTGTCAGCATGGTGCACCTCTGCTGAGATAGGGGTGGAGGAAACTCCCCAAAAAGAAGAGGCTGTTTAGGATGTTGCTGTCCTTTGTTGGAGGGGAAATAGAGGAATGGAGGGTGAAGCAGAACTTGAGGACTTAATGCTGTGGGGTGTCATCAGCTTGAGCCAAGAGGTGCTCATCCCCTCTGTGAGCTGGGGGATGGCTGCAGCTTGGTGCCTGGGGGTGTTGGATTAAAGAGCTGATGCTGCTGGGATCCAGCCTTGCTGCTGGTGCAGGAAAGAGGACAAAAAAAAACACCAAAACCTTAACAAGATGGGCTAAGGGGAGCACTTGGAGGCTGCTCTGAGCCAGAGGTGTTGGCTGGAAGCCTGGAGGGAAGGTGAAGAGGCAGCAGCTGTGTGTGATCAGTCCTTGAGTGTGTTTATGCACAGCCTGGCTTTAGGGAGGCCTTGGTGGTGGCTGCTCTGCAAACCCTCTCTCTTCTGAAGGGTGGAAGGCTTGCTTTTGCTGATGAAAGCTGTCTGAGTGCCTGCTCTGGGCTTTATTTGTGAGTAGCTCTGTGATTCTTACTGGGAGAGGCTTAGGAATTAATCTTTACTTGCTCCTATTTAATGTTTTTCACCTTACCAGAAGCTGGGTTTCCAGGAGAACTCTGCTTGGTTGAACTTGGTCACTTCATGCCACTGCATGTGACCTCGTGTCTTTCCTAGTGGGGCTCTGGGGTGAGAGAGTAGGCTTGGATATGGCTGCTTGTCCTTAAATCAGACCTTAAGATGTCCTTGGAGGCAAAAGGCCTTTGCCAGGCTTGAGCTGTATGTCTGATAGCCCTGGGGCAGGACAGGAGGGAGGTGGTGTTACTATAACCATGGAAAGCAGTGGGGAGAGGAGGTTTCCCCATGGACTACAGCAGCAGCTGTAATTCTTATAGCCTGGTATTAAGTGCTTGCATTTAGTTCAGCTCGGCTGCAGTATGTGAGGATCCTTCTGAGCTCAGCTTAGTGCAGGGAACCCCCAGCCTCTCCATTGCTGGTGGGAGGGGATGTGTGGTGCAGGCTGTTGGTGGGAGATAGGGGTCCCAGACCCCACTGTGGATTGAGGTGGAGGCTGCTGTGCAGTTGTGACCTGACCCTGCTCTGTCCTGAACCCCAGCAGCACAAGAAGGCTTTTGGCTGGCTGCTCCAACCTGCCAAGATGTCGCTTTTGATCAAGCACAATGAGAGGCTGAGGAAGTTCAAGAACAAAGGCAAGGACCCCACTGTAAGTAGCCACCTCCAGCACCCCCTTCAGACAACAGCAGAGCCCACTGGGGGTTTGCCTATAGCCAGGAGGTGATGGAAAGGCTTCTGAGGGGCAGTTGTCCCCAAACCTACCCGTGCATGGTGGCTCTGCACTGGGGATGCTCGGCCAGCTTTGGGATGTGGTGTGGAGCTGGCTGGGCTGCAAGGAGTGTGGGGAACATGAGCTTTGGGTGGGTGACTGGAGCTGGTTCAGCTCCAGCCTGCTGAGCTCTCTGCAGCAGTTATCCCTGTTATCTAGTATGGGATGTCAGACCACAGGATCTGTCAGCTTGCTTTAAGCCATTAGAGGAGATGAGGGTTTGCCTTTAAGGTTCAACAAATCTACTTTCAAATGCACCCACTGGTTCATCCAGCAGCTCGTGTCCTTGGGAAGCACTAAGGGAGAGGTTTTACTCTGTCCCATCTCCTCTATAACCCCCCCAGGCCATAGCAGGGAGCTGCCCAAGAGTAGATGGTGGTTCTCCGCACTTCTTGTGTAGGAAGCTTGAGGAAGGGGGTTACAGAGCTGAGCAGAGATAAGCTCCTTGGGTGATGCAGATACCAGTGGGCTGATGCCCATCTCCTTCCCTCCAGGCCCTGCGGAGGCAGAGAGTGGAGGTGACAGTTGAGCTGCGGAAGGCCAAGAAGGATGAGCAGATCTTGAAGCGCAGGAACATTGAACAAAATGAAATGGAGATGGAGAGGAATCTCTCTACAAGAGAAGATGAAAGACATGAGGTGAGTACTGGGTGCTCTGCACCCAGGCAGGATCACTGCTGCAGCTTGTGCGAGTTAGACCAGATGATCTGGGTTAAATAGCCAGTGCCATTCCTGATCTCCGTGCTGTGCTGGGAGTGTTTTACACTGCCTGACCATGTTATTTTGCATGGAGATGATGTCCTGTGTGGCTTCCCTTGATGGCAGGTAGAACAGGCTGGTGCTGCTGGGAGCTGGTGGAGCTCCTGTCTGGCTCCCTGTGCAGTGAGGGGTAATTACTGAGCCCATAGACCCGTTATGGTGTGTCAGTGACTCTTCCCCTGTGCTTGATTATAAGCATTAGTTGCCTTGAAGGCTTTTGTGGATTCTCTTCCCCTGCCTCATCTCGAAACTGCATTGCATAAAGAGTAGACATTGCTTAGATATGAAGTGGTGACTGACCTGGGTCTAGACAGCTGATTGCCTCTGGAGATTAAAGTTGGGGGAGCCCTGGCTTGCTTTCTGACTCTGAATCATCCCTGTGCCACAGATCATTCTCCTCTCCTTGGAGGAAATCCTTCAAGGTGTGAATGGGAGTGACAGTGAGCTGCAGCTGCAGGCCACGCAGGCCACCAGGTATGCTGCTGGGCTGCCCTGTGCTGGGAGGGAGGCGGCTGGTGGGGCTGCAGCGGGTTCCACTGGCAGAAGGTGTTTCTTCCTGCTTGAAGAGATGACAAAGGGGAAGGTGCCTGCTAAGCCCAGCTGCCCTGAGGAACCTCACCCGGTGCCTGCTTTGTGCCTTGCCTGGCTCCATCACATTCCTGGGCAGCACTGTGGACCTGTGTGGTTGGACCCAAGCAAGGGACTGGCTGTGGGTCCTGTGCCTGTGCAGGATCACATTGGATCCCACAAGAAATCAAGTGCCAAATGTGTGGGCAGGTCAAAGACCGGGGACCCTGGCTCTGGAAGGGTCCATGCTGAGCAGGGCTGTCCCTACCCAGGAGGGTAGGAAGGATCACAGGGTGCCACTATCGCCCAGCTTGCAGCAGGGATGTCTGTGGAGGGTTCAGGAGAGGCTGCATCACTGCTGGTGCTGGCTTGAGCTGCCACATCAGCAATCGGCCCATGTGCTATTCCCAGGGGACCAGTGCTATTCCCAATGGCTGTGGGGATGTTCTGCTCATGGTGAGCAAATAAAAAAGCTTTGCTTCCAAGCTGTTAACTGGGGAAGAGTCTGCCTTGTCCAACCTGAAAGGGGCAAGTGACAGCTAGGTCACTTGGGAAGCCTCATTTTAAATGCGAGCTCTGGCCTGTGCAGGGCCCCTGAGCCAGGGAGCAGCAAAGGCAGGCTCTAAGAGAACAAATAGCAGGTGCTGCTTTTTCCCTGTCTTAAACTCCTGCACAGCAGGAAGCGTGGAATAATGTTGTCATGGTTCCAAAAGTACATTTGAAGTATTGCGCTCTGAGTGCAACGCTTCACGTATCCTTTCCTCTAATAACCCTGCTGTTGCTTCAGCGTTGTCTTAGATGTGTCTTCTGCAGAAGCTTCTCTATGGCAACTCCTCTGCTGGAGGGTTTGCTGACATGGGATGCTGAACTAGCATCTCTTACAGGTGATGCTTCCCTTGCAAGCCACAACCTTGGTCCTGGCCACAGGGTATTGATCTATCCTGGAACCACACAGGGATTCTCAGTGCTGTGTCCTTTTCCTGCAGGAGACTGCTGTCCAGGAGGAAGGACCCCCCTATCAGTGAGATCATCGAGCTGGGGATCATCCCCAGGCTGGTTGAATTCCTCACCTATGCTGACAATGCTCCTCTGCAGTTTGAAGCTGCCTGGGCACTGACTAACATCGCTGCTGGCACCTCGGAACACACCAAGGCAGTGGTGGAGGGAGGTGCCCTCCCAGCCTTCATCTCCCTGCTGTCCTCCCCACACATGCACATCAGTGAGCAGTCTGTGTGGGCTCTGGGCAACATTGCAGGTAAGGAGAGGTCTCCAGGCCTGGGTTATGGGCATGCAGAGAGTCACTGCATAGGCTGTGCTGGGGACCTGAAAGTATTGGTGCTCTTCAAGGTAGCCTTGTCTCCTTGCAGCTTTGTCTGCAAGCTGCTGCCCCTATTAAACCTTGCAGTCCCTGGTAGCCTTTGAGACCCTGTGTTAGTCTGCAAGAAGATTTTGGCCAAGGGCAAGTGCAATACTCCATTCTGCTGGGCTGGTCTAAGCCACTTATGCTGTCAGTAGGGAGAACAGGATGGTTAACCTGCCACAAACCAGCCATGAGGGCACTCCAGTCTACCTGAAAGGGCTTGATGGTGTGTGGCTGGTGAGTGAGCCTGGTCACCCAGCCCTGGCCCGTGCCTGCGTTGCTGTTTGTTAACTGGCTTTTGACATGGGCAGATACAGTAAACAACACTTTTTCATCTGCACAGGTGATGGTCCTCTGTACAGAGATGCTCTTATCAACTGCAACGCGCTTCCTCCCTTGCTGGCTCTGGTGTCTCCTGCAACTCCAGTAAATAACCTGCATTTTCTTGACCTAACAGCTCTTAATCACTTGGGGAATGGGTGAATTGTGGTGATGCCTTATAAACAACAAGCTGTTTGTATGATGGGTGACACCCTGTCCCCAACTGTTGTTAATGACCTCACCTCTCAGCTATATACAAGCTATAGATGCCTTATAGCTTCAATGCTTTGAACATAGCCCCGTGGCTCTCCTGGAGCATCCTTACTGGGATGAACTTCATCAAATCCTTGATGTCCCTCTCTAGAACAATGAGCTGATAATACTTATTGGTGCTAATATTAAACAGCAAATTCCTGATTGTGTCTGAAGAATGTCCTGTAATTTGTCCAAGGACCCAGCAGATAAGTTGTTTGGCACCTTTGTTGTAGTAGCTTGTCGCAGAGCCAGAGCTGAAGTTACTGGAACTTAATACTGGGGAAGAAGAAGGTGAATCCAGTGTCTTAGTCACTTACCTGTTTTATACTCCCTCTTCAAATGAGCCTCAGCCTTTAAGGAGGCTGCTTCTGGCTCCTGGGTAACACTTCTTAGGTGCAGGGACCAGCAGCATGGTGCTACCTCTTCCTCACTTGTTACTGCAACCGGGATCTTGCACCTCTGTGTTTCAGGTTTGGTTCCTGAGGAACATCACGTGGACACTCTCAAACTTCTGTAGGCACAAGAACCCCTATCCCCCTCTGGATGCAGTGCAGAAGATGCTGCCAGCCCTCATCTGCCTCCTGGAACATGAGGACAATGAAATCATCTCCGACTCCTGCTGGGCCACTTCCTTTCTGACCGATGGCTCCAACGACCGCATCCAAGTTGTGGTGGATACAGGGATTCTCCCACGGCTGGTGGAACTCATGGCCAGCCCAGAGCTGATCATTTTGGTAGGAAACAATTGGCAATCTCCAGCCTCTGGTCCCTTAATGTAGGAACATGTAAGGAGAGGGAAGGCATGTCTCTTGCTTATATGTGGCAAGTGTGGTCTGCTGTCATCACACTGCATTAATGGCTTGTTTGTCAAGCCACTGCCCTGTTCCAGCTTTCTGGATAGAAACTTTAAGGCTGCTTACAGCAAAACCAGGAGGACAATGCTCTCCTTATTTGAAGGATCAAGCAGTTAGTGAGGAATCTCTCTGGACTTTCTGGCATGTATCCCTTGAGGTAAGGATTCTCCTTATCTCCCTTAATCTCTGTCTAGACTCCAGCTCTCCGCACCGTTGGGAATGTGGTCACAGGGACTAACGAGCAGACCCAGGCAGCTATCGATGCTGGTGTCTTGGCTGTCCTGCCCCATCTCCTGCAACATGCAAAGCCAACCATACAGAAGGAAGCAGCCTGGATGCTCAGTAACATCGCAGCAGGGCCTTGCTGGCAGATCCAGCAACTCATGACCTGTGGGTTGTTGCCTCCTCTGGTGGAGCTGCTCGATAAGGTAAGGGATGGGTGCAGTGTTGTATGTAGCTGGGGTTTGTGATGCCTCACTTGTGAAGCACTTGTTCATATACCCAAGCATGTCTTTCAAAGCTGTGGAGATCCTGGGAAGAGCTTGGACTTGTCCACATGCATGAAAGCATAGATCAGAGCTGCTCTTTGGCAGCTCTGCCAAGTGTTCACCCACTGCTCAAGGAGCTGGGGAAGGTGGATCAGTCCAAGCTGAATGGAAGGGAAATGGTTTCCCTCACCTTGCACTGATCTTAGGGCAATGCTGAAGCTCAGGGGTGTCCTCGCTGTGCTGCTCTTCCAGGGGAACTTCAGTGCTCAGAAGGAAGCTGTATGGGCAGTAGCCAACTTCACAACAGGAGGAACTGTGGAGCAGATAGTGGAGCTTGTCCAGTCTGGGGTCCTCAAACCTCTGCTCAATCTCCTTTTGGCCAAGGACAGCAAAACCATCCTGGTTATCCTGGATACCATTTCAAATCTCTTCCTGGTAAGATTCCCATCTCTTGCATTCCTTCTCCAAAAGAGCAGCAAGGTGTGAGCTGAATGCTCATGTTGTGTGGTTAAACAGCAGCTGCTGCTCTTGCATGAGTAAGAGGTAGGCTTCAAGTTGTCCAATATGTTCTTGGACACTCTTGGGTTGTCTAAAGACCTTGAGAAGATGCAGTTCCCAAAGTGCTCCTCTTCACCTCTATGACTTTAGTTTCTCCTTCTGGAAAGGCAGAGGGATTTTGTGTTAATCCCCGAGCTGGATGGAAGTGAGGGCCCTGCAGAAATGCAACTGCAGAGGAGTCAAGTGGTCCTGGGGGTATTTCAGCTCTGCTCCCTGCCAGCTGATGTCTATGTAATTGAAAGCCTGTTTCTTGTAGCACATTTAAATCAGGGCAGTGACTTCTGCAAATGAAGTAGTGGGTGGCAGGTCACATCTGCTGCTTCTCCATGTGTGGATTGAGGGACTGGGTAGGGTCTGGCTAACCATCAGTAATCCCAGCAGGGACTGGTGTTCTGTAGATGCAGTAGTCACATCCCTGGGATCAGGCAGGGACTGTTTCCCTTTGACTCCTCTTACAGTAAAGACCATCTCAAACCTGTTACTGAGGTAAGGGTGTATTTCCCTGCTTGTCTTATCTGACGTTATAGGCAGCTGAGAAGCTGGGAGAGACAGAGAGGTTGTGTCTGCTGGTGGAGAAGCTTGATGGTCTGGAGAAGTTGGAAGCCTTGCAGATCCATGACAACAAAATTGTCTGCCAAGTTGCCCTGAACATCATCGAGAAATACTTCTCTGGGGAGGTATGTGAGCTCTTGCTGTCTCTCACCTGGAAATAGGAAGCTGTTGTACACTGAAATGAAGCACAGGCTTTAAGGATAAGTTCTTGGAAGGGACCTCTACATGACTGGAGTAGTCCTTGCAGCTTGTGCCAGTTGCTTTTAAAGGTCTCTAAAAGCTCCGAGTTGTCAGCTGAGGAGTTGCACAGCAGATAGGGGTGCCTTGATAGTATCTTGCTGCTGGAATTCAAACTGGCATCAGCTGGAGCTATTGCAGTTGCTGATGTGAATACCAAATGTGGAGAAGTTTCCTTCTTCAGAGCTGAGCTGGCTTGTCACTATGAATGGAAGCCTCCTACTCGGCTGATAACCATACTCAGGTTGCATTTGGATTACTTGACCCTTCTCATGCAGACAGACGTATGGAAAAAGGGAATAGGACACCATGGAGCAGTTGCAGGAGTCCCATGACTGCCACAGATGCTGTGTGTGCTCCCAGCCTTCGTCTTGCAGATGGGGAAACGTGAGGGAAGAGGCTTAGTACTCTGGCGGATCTTGGAGCTAAGGCTTAGTCTGGGTATGAACTGCAGCAGCAGGGAGCAAGTACAGTCATAGAATAGTTAAGGTTGGACAGGACCTTAAGATCATCCAGTGTCTGTTCTGGTCCCCTGCCCAGAACAGGGTTTATGGGATGTCCCTGTGTGAGGGTATGGAGGAAGCTCCCCTACACATAGCACCTGCCCGAGGGGCTGGATGCCAGGGCAATATCTCCAAAGCAGTCCTGGCCTCTTGCTGTTCCAAGCAGGCTATTTAATTAGAGTGAGTTCTGCCACTCCAGCCACTCTTTCCTTCTGCCTTTAATGTCTGAGCCTGTAGACTTGGCTGCTCTCTGTGTGAGATGCAGGGACACTGCAGCTCCAGTGTGCTGTAACAAACAGGAGGACTGGGTCTGGTCTCCAGGGGTCCTGCTAGAGTCAAGCTGATCTCAACAGCTTGTTAGAGCAGCAGGGAATTTCTTAAAGCAAGGAAACTGCTGTAGGAAGGTTCAGGCAAGCTCTGGTGTAAAAAGCTTAGGTTTAAGATGCAGAACCTTTAACTGATGGCAATTGACTTCCTCCTAGGTAGATTCAGACCTGCGTTGAGTCTGGACTCTCATAGTCCGAGGTGGACTGTATGATCCCTCAGCAGAGAAGGAGAGCTTCACCTTCTAAGATGAAGCACTACATGGCTCTGAGCTGGTGGGTGGAGGTGTTGGGCATCGAACTTGAGAGGAGCAAAGATGCTGAGTCTTTCTACTGTGAGACTCATCAATAAATTGCACTTCTGGCTTTGTACTTCTTGCCATTGAGTTGGTTTTGGTTTTGTTCTCAAGTTGCTGTTGCAAGCTGTATAGACTCTTTCCGTAGTGTCTTAATCTATTGGAGCTCCTGGGCATGGTTTCTGGGGGTAGGTGCAGCCAAAAGCTTTCTGCATTAAGCTGCTTGGAGAGCAGAGGGATAGCAGCACATCCAGCTGGGATCTTCTAGGCTTGACTTGGCATGGCCGAAGCTGCTTTGAAAAGCTGTTCAAGAGGTGCTCACCCTTCTGCAGGTGAAATCACCTCCATGGGAGAGGGGATGCTTATAGCAGAGAAGGAAATCAGGCAGGAGCAGGTGGGTTGTGGTCATCCCTGTGTGCTACTCCAGCCTCCCTGAAGTATTGGGGGTTGGATGCTGTGTAAGTGCTTGGGCAGGAAGCCTGCATCGGAGCCAGCTCTTGCAGCAGGAGCAGTTCTCCTCCCACTTCAGCTTCCCAGATGCTATCCACTAGCCTGAAGGCCAATGATCTGGCTCTGCCTGGAGCTGTCCTTTAATGTTGAGGACTCATATTGCAGGTTTCCCTTGCAGGTCACTGGTCCTTGCTGAGAGGAGACCTCTCTTTGGTCTCTAGCTGCAGGCTGAGCAGGAGGTGAGGATGGAGGTGGTGTGGCTCTTGGGGCCAGCTTGCAGCAAGCTCTGGTGCCCTGTGTCTCCTCCAGACCACCTAGGGAAAAGGGAGGTGGTTAAAGCCTGGTTGTGTTCTATGCCCTGCAAGGCATGCACAGCCCTGCCTGTGTGCGCCAGAGCTGGGTATCACTTAGTTAATCTTAAACACTGGAACTGATGAATCACAAAGTGCTTCCTGCTTCTTTTTCCCCTTCTTGGATCCAAAATGATGCACTTAAAGCTGTGATAAAGCAATGCCTGAACATGCACCTGAACCCAGTGCCTGTGGAAATGCTTTGTGTGTGCCCCTGGGTTAACATGGAGGACTCTGAGCATCTTCCCTTGGCTGATGCAGCATCTGGAAATGGTCAGATTTCACTAAGTAAAAGGAATCTGAGGCAGGTGCTTCCTCAGCGTAAATGGAGATGTGGACCGGAGCTGGGCTTGGTGTGCCTGCCCTGCCTTTGGACCGTGGTCCAGCATGGAGCATCCCAGAGGGCTTTTCCAAGGGATAGTGCTGACCCTGAGTTGCTGTTTGATGATGCTCTGCTGACTAAAAGCAAGCTAAAAAAGGGGAAGCGCAGAGGCATTTGATGCTTGCCCCGCTTTCTTGCTTGTGCTGGCATAAGCCTGTAATAGAGGGTGTTGTGTGGAGCCTTGGGGCCAAAGCTGCTCCCACCATCATGTCCTCAAGCTGCAATAAAATAGCATCCCTGTAGCCCTGAATGCACTGGAGACAAAAACATCCCCTTTTCATAAGAGCTGTGGTGCATGGCTGATGTCCTGTGCTGCAGGGCAAGGGAGGGGAGGAGGTGGTTGGGGATTGCAGCCACCTGCTTCTCCCAATGGGCTGGTCTGGGGTATCCATGGGGACCAGCGAGGGGAGATGCTGCTTCCCCAGAGCAGCAAAACCTCCCTCTGGAGATGCCCAAGGAAAGGAGCTTTCCTAATGAAAGCATCCCATGTCCTGGCCCCAGAGGAAGCTTCTCGGTCCCCACAGTGCTGGAGAGCTAGGAAAGGTGCTGCTGGTGCCTGTGGTGGCCTCTGTGCCCCAAATCGGGTCCCAGTTAATTCATGCAGGTGAGGCAGGGTCTCTTTGAAAGCATTTCTATGCCTAATGGTGCATTTCCTGCCTTGCATGTCACCCCCAGGCACCCCTATTCACCCTCCATGCCTCCCTGAATGCCACTTAGCAGGTCACCTCCAGGCACCCCTATGCCACTTTCCATGCACCCTTACATGCTCCTTGTCATCCTCCATCCCACAGCCATGTCACCCCAATACACCCCCATATACCCTCCATGCCATAACTATGTCACCCCCAGGAACCCCTATGTCACCTTCCTTGCACCTCTACATATGCTCTATGCCACCCTCCGTCCCACATCCATGTCACCCCAATGCACCCCCTTATACCCTCCATGCCATAACTATGTCACCCTGATGCCCCTTTCCATGTCACCCCCAGGAACCCCTTTGCCACCTTCCTTGCACCCCTGCCTATGCTCCATGCCACCCTCCATCCCACAGCCATGTCACCTCCATATACCCTCCATGCCATAACTGTGTCACCCCAATGCCACCTTCCATGTCACCCCCATATACCCTCCATGCCATAACTGTGTCACCCCAATGCCACCTTCCATGTCACCCCTATATACCCTCCATGCCATAGCTATGTCACCCCTATATACCCTCAATGCCATAGCTATGTCACCCCAATACCCCCCCATCACCCCATGCACCACCCCTCCATCCCATCTCCCCTTCCACCTCCCCCCCACCAGAGGGCGCCATCCCCTCTCACACAGCTCCTACCCCCCCCCCGACCTTCCCAACATGGCGCCCCCCATGCCCTTCCCAACATGGCGCCTCCCTTCGTCTTCTCCGTGCCGCGCGTTGACGTCACCGCCGTCCGCCGTGCGTGGGGCGGGGGCGTGCCCAGCGCGCTCCCCGGGCCGGGCGGTGGCGGCGGCGGCGGTGGCGGTGGTGTCTGAGGGGAGCGGCCGGGCCCGCATGGCGGGGGGCCGAGGGGCTACCGGTTGAGACCGCTTCCTTCTCCTCTTCCTCCTCCTCCTCCTCCTCCTCCTTCTTCTTCCTCTTCCCAGCGCGATGTCGAATCCCGGGACCCGCCGGAACGGTTCCAGCATCAAGATCCGCCTCACAGGTAACGGGGCGGCGATGGTGTCTGTGTGTGTGTGGGGCCCGGTCTCCCCTCCCTTCACGCCGACAGGCCGGACGGCCTGTCGGCGTGAAGGGAGGGGAGACCGGGCCCAAGGAGAGTGGGGCAGCGGCGTGAGGGGAGGTGTCAACCCGCTTGCCTTACCCTCTCCTTCCCCCAGGCCGGAGCACCCTGCTCCTTTATGGGGTCTCCTCTGCACCTTCAGTGTGTCCCTCCCCTATTCCAGCAAGGCAGAGCGCCTTGTTCCTTCCTGGGGTCTCCTTTATACCTTCCATGTGGGGATTCCTTTTGTGTGTGTCCCCCCGCCCCGAGCACTCTGCTCCTTCCTGAGGTCTTTTCTGCACCTTCCTTGTGTTCCCCCCCATTCCAGCAAGGCAGAGCATATAACTCCTTCCTGAGAGCTCCTCTGTACCTTCTTTTGGGGGAGATTCCTTGTGTCCCCCCTATTCTAGCAACCCAGAGCACCGTGCTCCTTCCTGGTGTCTCCTCTGCACCATCCATGTGGGAGAACCGTGTGTCCCCCCCCCATTCCAGCAAGCCAAAGGACTTTGCTCCTTCGTGGGGTCTCTTCTGCACCACCCCTATGGGGAGACCTTGTGTCCCCTCTGTTCCAGCGAGGCAGAACAACCTGCCCCTTCCTGGGGTCTCTTCTGCACCATCCCTATGGGGATTCTTTGTGTCCCCCCCATTGTAGCAAGGCAGAACACATTACTCCTTCCCGGGGTCTCCTCTGTACCTTCTGTGTAGGGGGTTCATTGTGTCCCCCTTATTCCAGTAAGGCAGAGCACTTTGCTCCTTCCTGGGGTCTCTTCTGCACCATTCCTATGGGGATTCCTTGTGTTCCCCCCATTCTGGCAAGGCAGAGCACATTATTCCTTCCTGGGGTCTCCTCTGTACCTTCTATGTAAGGGGGCTCATTGTGTCCCCCATATTGCAGCAAGGCAGAGCACTTTGCTCCTTCCTGGGGTCTCTTCTGCACCATCCCTATGGGGAAACCTTGTGTCCCCTCTGTTCCAGCAAGCCAAAGTGCTTTGCTCCTTCCTGGGGTCTTTTCTGCACCTTCCTTTCGGGGGGATTCCTTGTGTCTCCCCCCATTCCAGCACATTACACCTTCCTGGGGTTTCCTCTGCTCCTTCCATGTGAGAAACCTTGTGTTCCCTCTGTTGCAGCAAGGCAGACCACCCTACCCCTTCCTGGGGTCTCCTCTGCACCTCCCATGTCATTGAACATTATGTCTCCCCTAGTCAGCACCTTGCTCCTTCCTGGGGTCTGTTCTGCACCTTCCCTGGAGGAAAACCTTATGTCCCCCCCCAGTTCCAGCAACCCAGACCACCCTTGCCCTTTCCTGGCCTCTCTTTCCCCAGGAGGATCCCTAGGGGATGGCCACCTCTCTCCCAGCCTGGTTTTCACCAAAGCCTTTCATCATTCCCCTTGCTTCACTGTAGTTAATAAACTCCCCCCCACTTCCCATGTGCAGAGGAGGAGAACTCGGTTGCTAATGAGACAACGTGCGTTTACTTGCTTTCAGCTTCTCTTTTGGTGCTTTTTTAGCTGTTCTTCCTCCTTCCTCACAACTTGAAGGCAAATCCTGCCTTCAACTTCCAAAGTCCCTTCCCCGAGCGAGAGGTGACTCCAACCGTAGTATGTGCGACGAGGCCTCAGTGAGAGTGCACCTATGGATAAGCCCATTTGTGTTGCACCCTAAAAGATGTGGATTCAGCCTCCTAGGAGCTGCTCCGGTCGATGTTTTAATGGGAAGAGACCCAGTTTCTGCTTCTTGAGGCTGTGGTATGAATTGTTAATGAACAAGGTGCAATCCAGTCTGTCAGAGGCAACAAGTGGATGGTGGAGATGGTTTGGGCTCAAGGAGCCACGTTGCTGCCCCTGGTCACTGCCATTGATCACATAGAGCTGTTTCTGCATAAAACAGTGCCAAATATTGCAAAAACAGCATTAGTTAAACTTCAGTTACAGGTTAACTTGCTTCTGGCAATCAGTCAGAAGCAGCTCTTCCCCAAAAAGTCCTGGTTTGCTTTTAATCCTTCATTTGATTCTGTGCTTTGGAAGACCAGGGTTGGGGAGGATCATGTAAAGCTGAAAATCCTTTTCTTGGCCATGAGAAGGCTGAAAATAGTGTTAGGTTGGATGGACGATGCTTGATGTGAAACGAGTTTTGTGGTGCTGGGTGCGAAATGTCAGCTCGGTCATTCATGTGGCTTATTCCTATGCCAGTCAGTCAATAAGAATGTGAGGGAAGTAAGTGAGGCCGTGGTCTCAGTTCTGAGCTGGAGGACAGCATTTAAATAACAGAGAGAAGCTGTTGGGTTACGTTGGAGAGGCTGAATGCTGCATCCAAATGCTTTGTTGCTTTTAGCGTGCGCTCGAGAATGTCGTATGGAAGAGGCTGAAGTTTCACTTTATTGAGCAACTCTGCGGATGATTTTTCTCCTTCCTCCACTTTTTTGAGCTGCACTGAAGCAATCTGCTTGCTCCGACACATTTTTTACGAGCGGGAATGGGTGGTGTGACAGAAATTGCTGTATTTAATCAAAAAATAAATTGCTTTGGGAGAGGTTTTGCTTCTGAATCGTTAGGCAACGCCGTGTTCTTGGCTTCGCTGGAGACCAGTGTGCTGACTTACCTGTTTCAAAGAGCTCTAGCTAAGCGTGCCTTTTGTTTTCTCATCTGGTTTGCTGTGGGGAGGTTGGGGCAGGTTTAAATCAAGGCAGAAGGAGCTCTTTTGTTATGATTTACTACCTGCATTGTGTGTCCTGTGATTAGAAACCATTTATGTTTTACCCTGCTGAAAATAGCGGTGTAGATACCTCTTTAGGCAGAAGATCCCATTTACTTTGCAAATGGGAAGGGAGCAGTGGTAGAATCTCTCTTGCTTTTTTCGTAAAGGCATCATTGTATTTTCCTCATGTATTTGTATTAGCAGCATGTTGGGATTATTTATGTGGATATCTCTAAAAGCTTTGGATCCTCTGATGATTGTGGGATATTCTCTTCCAGCTTACACAGAGCGGTGTCAGTCCTATCCTGATAGAAATGGTAATGAAACAAAATGGCAAATGATGCATCTTCTTTAGAAACACTAAAAAAACCCCAACCTCAGGAAGGAAGTTGGATGACAGCTTAAAATCATAGAATCAGAGAATGGTTTGGGTTGGAAAGGACCTTAAATCATCCAGTTCCAACCCCCTGCCATGGGCAGGGACACCTCACAGTAAACCATGGCACCCAAGGCTCTGTCCAACCTGGCCTTGAACACCGCCAGGGGTGGAATGACTCTGTGTCACGTGGCTCTCAACCATGCTGATCTCTCATCCTATCTCCATTTCTCCTGTTCTTCTTATTCCCATTGAAGCTTTCACCACTGCTGGTGATGCAGGAGCTAGAGAGATCCCTGGCCACGTCTCTTGCTGCTTGGAGCAGTTCGAGGCAAAGTAAGGTAAAACTTATCATTAAGTGTGTGGTTTCTTTGCGCTGCCCTCAGGGTAGCGCAGCAGTGGTGGAATTACCCAAACAGAGACGGAAATAATGCAGTGATATTGTGAACGTGTGTGCTCAGGATCCCCTGCATCAGGGAGGAACACGATCCACAGGCCAGGGGACCTTTGTGGAGCACGTGTGTCCCTTTGCACTGATGTGCTTCTCTGAAACCTTTGTTTGCTGCTGCAGTCGCTGCTCCCTGGGGAAGTTCCAAAGGGTTCATCATCTCCAAGGCTTACACACATCTTGCTCATGCTGTTATATCACCCTGGAGTGCTCGTGGAACCTGCTGTCTCATTGTGCTGGGTAGTAGAGATGCTCCCGTTCCATGTAGCTTGCAGGCCAAGGTTGCAGATGGAATTGGGAAGAGACTGTGAAGGAGTGGACTAAAGATGGAACTTTTCCACCCAGAAAGCTACAAGTTGTGTTGTGGCTTCATCATTGGCTGTTTCAGCAGGGTCTCTGTTGAGGTGGTAAAAGCTGGCTGGCTTCTGGTGCCATTGTGGAACTAAGAGATTGGAAAGGAAAAGGCATTGCTTTAACCTTTATGGATCCCTCCATAGGTGGAGGCAGAGAGGATCTTGTGTATGAGGTCAGATGGAAAAACCAGTCTCTAACAGAAAAGCCAGAGTTGGTACAACAGGAGAATACAAGTGTCTCCAAGCACCTCACTAAGCTGCAGTCCAGAGTACTCAAGAACATAAAAGGCATTCCTCCTCGGCAGACCTGGCTGTTGTTGGGATTTTGGAAGGAGGGTATGGGCAAGAGCTCTTCCATGTGTGAGGAGAGCGCATCCTCCTCCCCATCAGGGAGGAGGATGAGAAGGAAGCAGGCGATTTCTGTGCGCTGAGGGAAAGAACCAGATCTGTAGGTGACAGATTTGATTCCTGTAGGGAAGGTGCTCAGCAGTGGCAAAGCAAGGGAAAGAGGTGATGCAGGTGAGTATCCAGAACAGCACTTTCAGTTCACTGTGTTCTGCACAGGTTAGGGAAGTCCTGTTGCCAAAACTGACCAGTTGGTAGCTGGGAAATGGGTGGCTTTGGGCCTTTTTGCAGACGTGCATTTGTAATTTAAGGAATACACCAAAGAATACAGTTACTTCAAGTAGAAAACAGAATATTATGTTGCCTTAAAAGCAGAGTTCACATAGGATTGTTACAAAAGCGCGGGTTAAAATGTGTCACAAACATCAGTACGTTTTGCTTGCCTTCCCTGACTAATGCATTAATCATTGCAGCAGAGTTAACTGAGTGATCAATAGCAACACTAATACTGGTGACCTGGGCAGTTTTATGTCCAGTGTTCAGAAACAATGAAGATCTGTGTCGAGATCTCAATATCAGGCATTGTAAATCCTTCATAGGCTGTCTGTAGCTTTATGGTTGTACATGAGAAGGGCTGTGGGTTACAGCCTCAGAGCACTGGTGCAAGGCAAACAGCGGCTGCTCAGCCCAACCTTGGCATTTGGAACTTAATACTGAGCCGGTTTCATGCAATGGGGAACACGGTGGGAAGCGGCAGTAAGTTGCTCCAAATATATTTTGCGTGGTAATCTGGGAGCATGGCGAAATCTGTGTCTTGTTATTGTCTTCTTGTAAGGGTTTTCTCTACTCTATGTCTTCTGGGAGCAGGCTGCCTGGTGTTTGGAGTGCCGGGCTGGAACTTCACTACAGATTCCCTGTGCGACGCTGAGCCGAGGCGCTTAATCTCTCCCCGCTTCTCTTCCCCATTTGTGTTATGAAGTAGTAGTGTTTGGTGAAGGTATGTCTGGGGCTGCTCAAGCCCCTTGGATAGGGATGGTGAAGAGGCTTGGGGCATATAACTATAAGGACTTGAACAAACCAAATCATCCTGCTTTCCTGAGGGGGAGGTTCGAGCGCAGTCTTTGCAGCCGGCCAGCTGGCATCTTCGGGCTGCTGGAGTGGGAATCCAAAGAGCAGCCTTTTCCTCTGGGCAGGCTATGGGTAGTGAGGCTCCTTTTTTGTTTCTCCCAGTAAGTCAGGACGGTGCCAGCACCATTGTCCTGGTGGAAGTAAATTAAATCTCCAAAAGGAGTTTGTTTGAATATCCCCCTCAGGCAGGGAAAGGAGAAACAATAACTGCTTTATTCCCAACTTGAAACTTTCTTTTCTCAAATTGAATGTCTTCATAGAAAGAAATGCTATTTGGGATGTGGTTGTGCAGTTATTTAATGATTTCTTCTTTTTTCATTCCATACGACCCACCCGTCCAAGACCAGTTTTCTCTTCGTTTCCTTCAGTGGCTTTATCACATTTTGCAGCATCCTACTTTGTGTTTCCAGTTCCTCAGCGAGGAAGTGGATTTTACACATGATGTTAAGTGTGGCAGGTAGCTGACCTCTTCCCGACAGCAACTGGGAAGCTTTTAAAGCTGCAACTGGAAGTAAAGATGAATGAGAGACCCCTTGGTTGTGTCTGTAGCTGGCTGGAGGTGTGCTTGGTGGGTCGATACATGAAGAATTGCTGCATGGAAATACCACCCATGCGTGTGTGTGTGTTGGAGGTTTACCTGGATTGCTGCCCAGCTCCAAGCAAGCCCGGTTGACACACTTAAAGTGGGATTAATCTGGTTGGATTACTTGCTGCTATTTATGGTTCCAGCATTAAATACTTGCTCGGCTGCCCGGCTGGTTTGGGCCACATTGGTTGAGGTAGTGTGATAGGGCAGCGGTTTGGAACAGACGCAGTTTGATCGGTCAGCGTAGTACTTGTGAAGTTTAGGTGTGTACACAGCAGAGAAACTCCTTTAAGACTTGAGTGGAGAGAACAGTAAAAGGCAGGGGCTGAAAGGGGCAGTTCCACCGGCCATTTTTCCCCCTAAATTAGGAATTGAATCTTTTTTGTTACGTTGTGGTCAGTGAGATCTTGAGTCTGGAGGTTCTTGTTGACAAGCACCACGTTGTTCCTCCTGTTGTGGTCTGTTCGGGTTTTAGGGTATGGCTGTGTTGAGGTCTCACATAGAGTCCTCATATATGAGTCCTCTTTTGACTGTGAGGACACCACTACAGTTGATCAACTTCCAGCTTTATTTACCTTGGTATCATCTCACCTCCTTTAGGATGTATACTGGAAAGCCTGAAGTTAAGCATACAGGTAGTTGACAGTGCTTGTGTTACGGCTGGTGGTGAGGAAGATGCACTGCATCTGACTGTGATGTTTCAGGTGCTTACATCTGAGTTCCTGCAGATACTGCTGCAGTAACTCGAGCTGTTATCTCTTACGTTATCTGTTATGTTGCTTTCTGTTGCGAGTTGATTTTGGGAGAGGACAAACAGGAGAGAGAGAGAGCAGTGATTTCTTAAACAAGCTTTGCTAGAGCTTGTTTATCAGTATATATATCCATTTGCAATAGATTTATTTAAGTATTAATGTAGTAGAAGAAACCTGCACATATATTTGCCAAAGGAGAGCCAGTAGCTCCATAACAGGTTCAGATGCTGGTTACATGCTTTTAAACTTTATTTCACACCTCTTTGAAGGGAAATGCAGTCATTCCTGCAATCCCTGGGGATCTTTTTCCCCCCGTTTTCCATCTCAGTCTTTCTTTGTGAAAGTCTTAAAACTCAACGGGAGCACGTAGCAGAGATGTTGTATTTCTTACAACTATTCCCTTACAAACTGGCAGCTACACTAGGGATATTTGAGGGTACAGGAGGCGGAGGATACGTTTGACGATGCTCTGGGTGAATTGGCAGAATACGCACGCATGCTGGTTTAGAGAGAATCTCTCCACAGGGCTGTAATAGCTTGATGCCTTCCTCTTCAGTAAGTCATTTTTGTCAAGTTAAAGGCCAAAATTCAAACTGGCTTGTTGTCAAGGACACTAAGCGCAGCGGGCAAAAATCCCCAAGGCTACCCAATTCACAGCGTAGATAGATAAAGCTGGCAGAGCATGGTTTACTTGTTTACTCCCCTTCCCCCATGCAAAATCCTCTTGTCTTGTTTTGGGGTGTTTTTTTTTGTTGAGGATACGGCCACTGTTATGCATGCTAATACAATTTAACAGCAAGTAGTTAAATGGAAGGTTTGTTCATCTGTATGTGGGGAAAACAATCGATTATTGTTCTGGAGTAATGCAGAGATAATGCACAATCCCCTCCCTCCAGTGACTGCATGGGGCTGCAGGCTGCTCCCTGTTCCAGCTGTGCTCACCTCTGTCACAGCTGGAAGGACTTAGCATTGGCAGCATCCCATCCTGGTGGGCACCAGCCCTTTACGCTGGCTGTTGTGTAGGGAAGCAATTCAGATGGGTTAAGCTCATAATCCGAAATGGTGCTTTTAGAAACATAAGAAACAATGGAAAATCCAATGGACTTAGGTGTTTGGAATAGCTTTTGTATTTTACACTTTACTTCCCGATTCCCTTGTAAGAATGTACAAGAGCCCATTTAGGAATAAAGGGCCGTGTTAAACCACACTATTAACTTCAAGTATTATTGACCACTGGAATACTCCAGGAGTATTATGTGTCCCTGAATGTCCTCACTAATGGGCAGTTTCAGCCATGGTTGGCTTTTTCAATGGTAGATGGTTCTTTCCCAACTGATTATGAAGAAAATAAAATGTGTGTCTTTTTCTTTCATAGATAAACCTTATATTATCTTTCTCCTGCAGTAGTTTTTGCTTTTGGAGGTAAGATGTAGTAGGTAAAGAAGTATTTCGCTTGGATGCAATCTCTCTTCCCTGAAGTTGATGCGTTCTTTCTAGACACAGTTTATTATTTGGAGCAAAATGGCATTTTTGGATGAGTGAATTAGAAAGAACAGCGTTTTCTTTGACCTTTTCAGATGTTTGCATTTTTGTCCTCTGCAGAGATCTGCCCATTTCCTCCCTCTAATGGTTACACTAAACCAAAATGCAAATGTTCTTATCAATTGGAAGTTTCCATCTCTTGTTTACTTCACAAAATGGCAAATTAAATTCGTATGTGTTACAATCTATTCCTCTAATTGCGTCTCGAGTTTCCAGGACGCTGTATTAAAAGCTCTCCCTTGTCTTTTTTCCTCCTTAAAATAAAGGTTAAAAACCCATTGAAGAGAGTTGCCTTTTTAATTATCTTCAACTCCAGGCCACTGCTGCTGTGAGTCTGAACTCTTCTTCTACCATGGTCCTGACTTTACTTCCTCACATCCCAAACACAGTCTGGATTGCATCCCCCAAAGCCACTACAGCAGAAAACCCAGTCCCTGTGGTCAGTGGTTTTGCATCTTCTGGGCCATAGGGTGTATGCCCCGAATAGTTCATTGAAAAGGAAACATCTTTTGAAATGCTCTGTTTTCCTCAAGAGCAAAAGAAAAAGGAAGCTCTCCAGACTGCATGTGGAAATTAACTGGGCATGGGTTGTGCTGTTGCTTTAACATCACTTTTTAACCACACTAGTGCAGAATTCAGCACAGCAAGAAACTGCAGTTTGATTCAGGCTTGTGGTGATGGAGAGGCTTACAGGGAAGCCTTGTTCTGTATCACTTGTAAAGACCATTGAGTTCTAGCTATCCTTGAAGCTGACGCGCTTTGGTTTTCTTTTCCAGACTTGTAGACATTTTATAAGCATGTGGGAACTTCAGTTTAAGCTTGGAATGAAAACGCAGTTGTCCTGTTCTACGAGTGTAAGTCATAGTAGTGATACCTCCTTGTTCAAAAAGGCTTCTTTAGTGTTAATGGGAAGGGAATCCACAACATTTGGGTTTGGAATTGAGTGAATGTAAGCTAAAGGTCTGATGTCAGAAAAATTGGGTGAATTCTGGCTCTTGAAATCGTATTTACTTCAGTGTTATATATAGTAGAGATTCCAAGTAGTATCTCTTGTTTCTCTGCCTTAAAATCATCTGCAGACAGGTAACTGCCATGCTGAGCACTGCGATGGGTGTATTCACATTTTGGTGTCTGTGAATACCCTACTGAACCACAGGTCAGAGGGAATGGAATTGGACTGGAGAAAAAGGATAACAAATGCATGGAGTGTTGGGACTTTGGGAATTTGCAGAGCCCTTCGGCATATCTAACTTATCTCCCAGCTATTTCTGACGTCAAGAGCTTTTAAGCTGTGATTTGCTGATGTATTTAACCCACTCCTGAAATTACTTCTATCCAGAGTGAAAATACTTCTGTTGAGTTCCCCCTTTCCCAGATGGGTGCTGGAATAAGGTGAGATGAGGTTAAAATCAGGGAGCTGGTAGGTGCACAAGGTTGGAAGCATGGCGTGGTCCATCAGCGTGTGAGCGTACTGGAGTCAGAGAAGGGGCCCAGACATGAGGCTTTAATGGCTTAGTTCATCTTGGTAGCTGTATAAAGTAGCCAAGCTGTATGATGTGATGTAACCAACTCGGGTTTAAATCTCTGCCCCCGCACCTTTCCCCAGAGATGCTGTAATTCGTTAAATAATCCAACATTAAACTGGCTACTGCAAAAGCACAGGCTCTAGGAATAAATGTCTGGCTCTCTATAAGCCTGACTTCTGCAATAATTAACATCACAGAATGGTTTGGGTGGGAAAGGGCCCTAAGATCATCCAGTTCCAACCCTCACAACCAGACTCCTCACACTAGACCCTGTCGCCCAAAGCTCTGTCCAACCCAGCAATTAACTGAAATATGGTATATGCTCCATGTGCAGCTAATGTGCCACAATAGGAGCACCTACATCTTTTATTCCTTCTTTCCAGGATTTGTAGGGAATTGAATATTAACAGACTTCTTTCAAGACGTTAATTAGATGTATCTGTTCCAGCACAATAAAGGAGCACAGGTATGAGAGTCAGTGGGTCACACTGACACCAGCGTGCAGCCCTTACGTGTGCTTAGGGTAATGTCATCAGTTCCAATGATTGTGCTGTCACCAGCTCTTATTAGGAGTGCTTTTACATGGTCTGAAAGGAGACTTAGGCAAACAAAAGCAGCGTGTACATGGGCACTCTTCTGCGTTGTGTTCTTTAGCTGAAAATGAAATACCTTCTCAGAATTAAAGGTCTGTCTGCAAGCAGGATAAATCGGGAATACTTGAGGATAATCCAACAGCTGGGCTTGGGCCTGCAGTCACAGTGATTTCTAGGTTTTGCTTTCTTCAATCACAGGAGTAATTGGACTTGTCTACAAATGATGTTTGGATAAACTTCAATGGAAATTAGTAAAGCAGCCATCAAATGGGGTTTATATAAAAAGTTGCTTGGGAAAATGTGTTGTAAGTAGCCTGCAATTCAAGGCATTTCCTTCCAGGATGCTTATCAAGTCTGTATGTGCAACTTCCAAATTGAACTAGGACATAGATGAGAACTATTTTTGATAGAAGAGGGGAGAATAAAAAGAGAGAAGAAAGCCCAGTTGGGAAGTAGTATCAGGGTTTTATATCATTGCCTTAGGATGTAAATCCTACAAGTGCACAGAGAGAAAAGAGACTTTGAAACACAACACATTAATCTGTGATGTTCAAGATGATGCTGGTAGTGTAAACGTGATTGAAATAGTCATTGTAGGAGTGGTGAGTAAATATACGAGAAGCCTTTGGATAAACTGCCTTCTCTTTGATATTATACCAAGTAAAGACAAAAGGTCCTGCTTGTTCCTGTGATGTTCACCAGGGAGGTTGTGTCAGGCAGAGCAGCTGCCGGTTTTAAGGGTGATCATGCTTCCAGATGCCAATGTAGAGCTCTTTATGATAGCAGCAACCGAAGACTCGTGCAGAAGGTCCTGGTCATGGCCGCCAGCCTCTTCTGGGGTGATGGAATGAAGATGTTGCAAGGCCAAGGGGAAGAGGATCCAGGAAGTATTTCTGTAGGGATTTCTCCTAGATTGGAAGCTGCTGTTACTCAGTCTCTAGGCTTTTGGATTCACAAATCAGCAGTGAAACCTGGCACATGGAAGCTGTCTGCAGGTTTTGGGAGGTGGTGCTGCCTTAGCTGGCCATCAGGCTGATGGATAAACTTATGGGACGAGCTTCATCTTCTTTCCAGACTCAGAAATTACCAGACTACAAAAGGGATTATACCTGTCATTCTCCTCGGACTCATTTTTGGCTCTTCATCTGATTTCTGTCAGATTTGATAAGGACAAAGATTATAAGTGTACCAGATCTCCCAGGCTGATGAGGATGAGCAGCTTCATAGAACAAATGCCCCTTCCCATGGTCCACTGAAGAGGGCAAGGTCCAGGTCCTGGTCCCCATTGTGTGGACAGGTGTGGAAGGAGAGTGGGAAGGGAGCTCTGAGGTAGGAAGCAGAGGAACAGGTACCTATTAAAATCATCACACATCTACAAGTAAACCAAGCTTCCTGAATTAAACTCCTGCTTCTGTAACCAGATTGAGAATGGAGTTTGTTTTGGGAATCCCTGGAGGTGTTCAAGGCCAGGTTGGACAGAGCCTTGGGTGCCATGGTTTAGTGTGAGGCGTCCCTGCCCATGGCAGTGGGGTTGGAACTAGATGATCTTAAGGTCCTTTCCAACCCTAATTATTCTATGATTCGGGGATTCTTTTTTGCTTGTTTGGTTTGTTGTTTGGTTTTTTTTTTCCCTTAGAACTTAACATCATTCTCCGAGAAACATCCAGTTGACTTTATCATATACCTGTAATAACATTCCCTATATGTTTGCTTTAACTTAGGGGTTTGGTGTTGCTTTCTAACCCAGATGAAGCTCACACAAGGATTCATCTGCGTCCTGCGAGCGCGTCGCTTCCAGCATCAGCCGATGCATCAACCTCCCACTGGCGTTTTTTAATTACAAGAACAGCACTATCACTTCCAATTAGTGCCACACAGCTTATTTTAGTGAGGAGCAAAATGGTCTTTAAAAGGGTTTTCTCTCATGAAAATTGTTTATTCCATCTTGCTCCGTGTTGCTCCTATCTAGTAGTTTGTCATTCAGTGCTTGGACTGCCTCAGATTCCTTGGGTCCTGTTAGTGATAGGAATGCAAATAAAAGGCTTGCTTTTAATATCTCCACTATTTGATAAATAGGAATCACCTTGTTAAAACCAAAACCATCAAACAGTTTCTTCTCTTCTGGTTCCCCCAAAGCAAGCGATAGCCTGTTTTGAAGTGCATTCCCTGTGTTGGAAAGGTGCAGAAACCTATTTCCGGCAGCTTCTGTGTCATAGACTGTGAAGAGCTGTTTTTTGTAACCCTGCTCAGTGAAATTGGTAGGCCTTTCTTTTACGGAATTACTGTGAGAACAAGTAACATATCCAGTGAATTTAGCCTTAGTGAGAGTTCTCCTCATGCAGCTGTTCATTTTACCTGGAATATTAGCACCGTTAACCATCCGTGTGGAGTGTAATGCATTGGATCTATTGATTCAATTTGGAACGGGAAGCAAGCCGTCTGAGGCTTTGACTGAAGCAGCTGTCCTCGTGGGTTGTTCTGTTAGAGATTAAATTTGGGCTGTGTTAATATGTTTGATGAACACCTTTTAGCTTAGGAGAACTTTCCTCCTGTGGTTTTGGTTGCAGCTGAGCGGTGTCACTTGCATAAAATCCTGTCTCTGAATACAAAACACACGTGTTAAGGTCATAGAGGAAGAGGCGCGATATCTTTTCATTCAAGCTCCCCTTTATGTATCTAATACCTTTGATCAAGGTATCTCGGAGCAGTAATGGGATTATAATTCATTGATGTAACGGACACAGACATTTTGTACAAGGAAAATCACAACCCGTTGCTGTTGCAGGCAAAGTGGTGGATGTGTAATGCTGAAGAAGCTATGACCAAACATCCTGGTTGGCATAAAGCACTGCAACGTTTTCATCAAGATCCCAGCCTTTATGAGTGGATTCTCATGAGATTAGAAAGGGGGTTTCCTTTATTGAGCAGCTTGCAAGTTGCTCTTAAAGCAGTTCCCTGGTGGGGGAAGTCCACGTAGGCTGCTGTTAAGCCACTGCTGAGAAACTGACTTTGCAATGAAAGCATTTATATTTTTAATGACAAAATTCCCTGCTGGAATGCTTACATGCATGCTGTACGTTGCCTGTTTGCATTCTAAACGCTGTTGTAACCCTGCTCTCTGCAGCTGGTCGGTAACTAAAACATTCCTAGCATCTTTTGGCTGGAGATTCAGTCAAGGACGTTTCACATCCTGCTTGCAAGAAGATGATTCCAGCCTTTCTTGAAGCTGCTCCAAAGGAGATTTCCTTCCGTAGTGGGTAGGGAAGTCACTGCTTATGGTCCAAGGGCTTAGTGACGTCCTCTTGTTGTCATGACCTACCATGCTTAACCGATAAGCAAATGGACATATTTAACATAGCTAGATGGGACAGGATAAGGGCTGGGGTCACTCTATATCCGTGATGTGTGTTCTGCTTGAGCTCACTCAGCTCGTGAGTTGGTGTTGGCAGAATAATGTGGATAAATGTTTTAGGGGCATGAAGGAAAGGGGCTATGTCTATGCCCATAGGCAGCAGACCTCCCTCCCCACGTCCTGACCAAATCGAAGGGTGTTTGCCATCATGGATTAGTTGTTCTTGCTCACCCATAGATTGGCTCTGCCCACTCTGTTTGTTTTGTTCTTCAGCCCTGGTGACTGTCAGTAGCGCTGGGCTGAATAAACAGAGACTATTGATCAAATTTGAAGTCATTCACTTGGCAGTTTAAATAGATGCTGTCCTATATAATTAGAACAAGGGAGTAACACATAGGCTGATACAGCTTTATCCTGAATAAAAGCCTTCTTTTCATGAAATCTTGTTTGGTGCTATTCATCTCTGGGGTTTGTGCCTCTCATAGGTCACACAAGAATGAGACATTTTGTTTCAAATACCTACTGTGAAGAGGATGCTTTTGCTTGTGTAAGAGCAAAGACACTGCTACAGCATGGATCTGCTGAACTTTGGGAATGGCATTAGGAAGAAGAGGGCGCGAACATAAGGTTATTGGTTAACCACATCCACCTAGAGCACACCTTGAGGAGGAGGACCACTCGGTATTGCTCCTTCAGCTCTGAAGCAGTAGCAGGTTTCGATTGTCCATCTCACTGCTGAGAGAAACACACACGTGCCTGTTAGATGTGGATGTTTGTACTCAAACACAACGGGGGATTAATTATTTCTGAGGGAAGACGTTCCCTTTTCATGGCTCCTGTCGCGCAATGTGCCTGTCAGCCTTCAAAGTGATGGCAACGTCTGGGATGCAGCACGGCCATGAGACACGGACCACTTTGCTCTGTGGCGTAGCGTGAACGCACCAGCGAGGAGCAGCAATAGTGTCACTGGTAGATGTGCAGCGTGTGCCTGCAGCCAGGCCCCTGCTCCCGAGTCACCCTGCTGCCGGTCCCTCGAGAGCAGGCAAATCCCGGAGCAGGATGTGCACGCGTTGACCCACATTTCCTGGGGCAGAGCAGCCGTCACGTGCAGCTCACTGCTTGGGGGTCGGATGAGAACCGATGTAACTTGGTTCTGTCGGCATCCGCGGGGATGCGCTTTTAGGGATTTGCCACCTGTGTGGTTAATACGTGATGAGGTGGATTGGAGAGTGTGTGTATGTGCTTCTCGTAGGCAAGACTTAGCATTGCACAATGGCAGCATCAAAAGAAGTCTTTTTATGTATTATTCTCTTATAAGGCTGGTTATTAAATCACATCTTTTCTCTAACTAAAAGCTTTCATACTAAATCCTGGGAGAGTTTGTTCCATAGGGATGTTTTTCCTGCAACAGATGGACAAATGCCCCATAGAAGAAAACGGTGATTTCTTACTAGAAAGGCAGAAGTAGGTGAATGAATGCTAAATATTCAGCTCCCCAAAGCTATTAATGTCTCTGTAATTGCAGTCTTTTTTTGGAATAAGCCTCATTCCTGTCCCATTCTCCTTTCCCCTCATTCACAGCTTCCTTATTCCTGCACAGACACACTCAGCCCCCTCCTTCCCATTAGCTGGTGTCACCACTGCCACCTCCCGCTCCCCACGCACCCAGTGCGAGTTGGGCAGAGAGGATAACCCGGGAGGAGCTGATTGACTGGCAGGTATCCAGCATCGGTGCCCTGCACAAATACAGGCGTGTGTTTGGTGCTTCCTCTGGTTTTCCTTTGTAAACAAGGAGGGTTTAAGCTGAACTGTGAACAAATGGAGACAAACCCCAGCATAAAGAAAGCAGAGCGATTTGTAACGTCTCGGGGGGATGTTAACAGGGATTAGAACAGGGTGAAGAATCAGGAAGCAAACTACTGAAGACCTGAAAGCTGAGAATTTCCAGGAATTAAAAGCAATATTCTAAACAGAGGTGCTCTCTTCAGAATCAGAAGTGATGCCGAGGATTTTATCTGGGAGAGCACAATTCTTTCCCCTTCCTGAATGTAAACTGCACCTTTATTTTAGCTTTTCTGTTGGAAATTCCTGAAGCAGTTTTTTCCCTTTTTGGAGTGATTTTTTACATTTGACCTGGACAGTCAAGGTGTCACTTTTCCATTTCTTTTTTTCATGTGCTTCTTGAATCATCTGGAACGTGTGACTATGAAATGGTAACGAAGACAAAACCAGATGTGTGGCTGTATTTTGCCCAGTGTCAGTACACAGAGTTGCTGTACCAGGCTTGGGGTTAGTGCTCCTGCAGAGCACCAGCCTGACAGTGGCTGCTGCAAGGGGAGATTGACGATTGACATTAGGCAGAAGCTCTTCCCTGTGAGGGTGCTGAGGCACTGGCACAGGGTGCCCAGAGAAGCTGTGGCTGCCCCATCCCTGGCGGTGTTCAAGGCCAGGTTGGACACAGGGGCTTGGAGCAAGCTGCTCTAGTGGAAGGGGTCCCTGCCTGTGGCAGAGATTGGAACTGGATGAGCTTTAAGGTCCCTTCCAACCCAAACCATTCCATGATCCTCCTCCGTGTGTCCCATGGTAACAACTAAGTTCTGCTCAGCCTGGCTGAATGGACTTGGAAAGATGCTGGATGCTGCTTAATGTGGAACCCTTCTCTGTTCTTGACATACAATGTCAGTAATAAAACTGCTCACCTCCCTTTTAGTACAGATTTACTGCAGCAACGTGTCCAGGTGGTATTTTTAACAGCTCCGTGGTGGGTTTTTTTTTGTAGCAATACCTTTACTTGACTATTTTAAGTCTTCCCATTTCAGTTTGTTCTGTACTGACACAAGCTGAAACCCAGCTGAAGAATGGAGGTTAAAACTGGTCACTAAACACACACAAGAGCTGGGAATCATCAACAAAAGAAGTCAGTTGAATGTTTTCATTCCCTCTAACATGGGCAAACCCTTCAGGTTTTCCCAGAAGGCACTAAAAGCATTTACATCTCAGTACTAAGATCCAAGTTAGGATTAAACCCTCATTTATTATGGGCTATTAGGCTGTGCCACTTCTTTCTAGCACCAACTTGATCTTGATGATCCATATGTTTGTTATCCTCAGGTTGATAATGACAGCCTAGGGAGCTATGGGAAGAGAAAGAATGACTTCTGAATGAATTCCAGCTGGTTCAGTTTTTGGCTGTCCATTCACTAAGTAGCCTAGAACAAAATGAACTCATTGCTCTGGGCTTTTGTGCACAGTTAACTCTTCACTGCATATTGACTTTCACTGCCCTGACTTTTAAATCTGAGCTCTCTCTCAGCCTGTTCAGAAAGTACCAGGCCATCCCATCTGTTTGTTATCATGCTCACCACAAACCAAACACCACGTTGGCGAATAAGGAAGGCAGAAGCTCTAAGAGCATGGAAAAGTTTCTTTGGCAAAGAGGCCCAAGGCTTTGAAAAGCTTTACATGGCAAGGCTTGAGGCTTTTTATGTTTCTATCCAAACATGCCAAAAAGCACTCGGCATACCTCAGTTAAAACACAAGCCTGGAAAGCAGCTTAGAAGCTCTAGAAACGAGGGGAAGTTTCTAAGTCATTTGGTAACCTGAGGTATGTGGTTTTAAAGCACTGATACAGTACTGCTGCCTTGCTTGAAAGGAAGAATGCTTTTCATTTACCTGCAGAGAAGTCTGGGGTGTTGACTTTGTGCCTCTTGAAGAGTCATCCAGTACCTGTTGGAATCTGTTCTGGTAGCAGGAACTGGAGTTGGCTCTAGTGCTAGAAGAGGCGCTTGGTAAGTGTTGCTCTTTGCAGTAGGTGTCTAGCAACTGCTTGTTTTGGGATTGCTCAGTTACTAAAGAAATGCAAAATGAGCCTAAAACACCTTAAGCCCAGTGCACTGTTTTTATATACCTGATATTCCATAGGTTAAATTTCTCTGTGGAGTTTCTCTATTGGAGGTTCCTCACTCAAATGGTTCAGAATGAACAAAGAAATGTGCATTCTTGACTGTTGTGACCACAGCGGTCACCAGTGTTTCATGCTTTTAATTGTGACTTGTCAAATTGCTCAGGCAAAAGCTTGTTCTTTTGTATTTTCAGTGTTTTTAAAGATGATTTAATCTAATTTCGTTTCGCTGCCAGTTGCCTTCACCATCAGCAGCATCCCAGCTCACCTGTTCTCTGGCCAGCTTCCTCTTCTTGCTTTGCTTTAGTTGAGCACTGAGTCGGGCAGCCCTACTTTGACCAGAGCCAAACCTGCATATTTAGCTTTCAGGCAAGATTCCATGGGAGTTGCTTAACTAAAGCTCTTCTACTGATACATTTAAGCCCTCACGAGATGAACTAATAGTTTACATAGTTTACAACTTACACATAACTTAACGCCATTCATTTTTCAAATAACAATGTTCTTGCTTTGAAGCAATCACTTGATGCAAACCAGACATGAATTTTGCCCTCTTTATTAAAATACCCCCATTGGAAACTTTTGTTGCTATAAAGTTGATTTTATACCTTATTTAATTGCACTAAGATATCAAAGAAGCCAAATACTGGTTCTGTCTGGAAAAAACCAAATCTCAGTTCTTAAATGGAGATTGGGCACGTGTTAAATCGCCGTTCGCTTTCCCTCCTTTACAACAGCGTTTAACATTCAAATTGCTTTGTTGAAATATTACCACTACCTGGATGTGTAGGGATGTAAATACCAACCCCTCTGTGGAGAGACAAAACATATGGTTTAGGTTTTAAACTGCAGGATCTGCTTTGGTTTAGCTGGGAAGTTTTAGACCTTTTACTGTTTGACAGTAATTCAGTGCTTCTATTGAAACGGTGCTTGGCTCTATCTGGTCATGCTTTGCCAAGGTTTTCAGTACCAAGGTTTCTGCTTTCTGCTCTCAGTACCAAGGTTTTTACGTGTTTCCCAGTGGAAGGCCAGACTTCTTTGGGCTTTGTGCAGGACAGGCAGATATTATGAGGCCACACAATATATATATGAAGAGAACCGGCAATAATATTGGGTTAAAAAGTACAAAAGGTGTGTGTTCTGTTCCTGTCGTTTCCAAACCATTATGCTCCGTGGACAGAAGCTCAAGGCCACATCTGTTTTAATTGCTCTGATTGCTTGAGCGTTCTCCTAATTCTAGGTCTATGGGTAAGCATCTGCAAATGTGTTGCTTCTGGTTTTGGTTTCTTGTTCTGTGCTTTCCTCTCCTTTATAAAGCAGCAGAGAGCAGTTGTGCTGGTTTCCCTCCCGGACTTAGGAAATGAATGTCTTGTAAAAGCTCTAAGTCCATTAATTGAATGGTGGTTTGGGGAGGGGGGGGAATAAAGCTGCCGTTAATAGAGAAAGGTACTTGTAACTTGAGCCTCACAACCTGGTTGTAAACCATGCAGTTGTAGCAGTGGTACGGCCGGCCCCATAGAGGATATCTGGGAAGAAAGGGAATCTAAATTTCCATGTTTTATAGGGAGCAGGGGATTTATTGGAAAAGCCTTTTATGCCCTGAATTAGTAAGCAAATGATCAGCTGCACGGGGGAGTCCTTCTGAGGTGCTTTTCGGTAATGAAAAGAAGGTGTTTAAGGCTTTCTGCACTGAACTTCTGAAAGTGGAGATCAGAGGCATGTTAAATTAAACACACCTAAAGGAAACGCTGACTGAGCACTTGCCTGTGCTGCATATGGGGGCTCTCATTCTCCGTTACAGGGGTGTCCCCTATTTAATAGGTTATTTCTGTCAGAGCAATGTCTTGGGTGTTCTATATTCGATGAATCATTCACTGTTGTTCATCTGGTATTTCTCAGAGACACAAATCTATACATCTGAAGATCTGCACAGCATCTTGAGAAAGGACCTTTTGTATCCAGGGAGCAGGACTAAGTCTGATGCCCAGCTCTGCGCAGGACCTGTTGTAAGCGCCGTTAGGTTGAGTACGTGATCCCGTTAGGTATTAACATCTGGAGAGGTTTGAAAAAGGTGCTTCGAAACCTCCCAAGTGTTAAAAGCACAAAATATTTTTGGCAATCTTGGTAAAACGGAGTTTGGAATCTGAGTTATGAGTGCATGTGGGTGGAGGAACATGGTTTTCATGCTTTAGGAATTTTTTTCCAGATGCTTTCTCAGTGCTTGGGTAACTGTAAAAGTGAAGTATTAAGCCTTCAGCATGGATTTATTCCTTGCTTTTAATGTAATTGAAGGAAATGGAGCCACAGTTTCCTGGTGCGTTTTGAGCTTTGCTATGGGGGTGATGTTGCAGGGCTCTGTTTCAAAACGTGAGCACAAGTATGTGCAAGCTGCACAGATAAACCCATCCTGTTCATTGCATCCACAGTGTTCGTTGCACGTGGTTGGAGATACAAGAGGTATAAGGCGAGAAATCCACAACTGGGTCGATCCCAGCAGCTAACAACTTGCACAAGTGATGTGCGGAGGGAATGAAAAATCCCACTTTGTGGCTTTTATTTCCAGTAGGAGTTCTGTCATTGCAATTGCTTTGTTTAGCTGTTAACTAAGAGTTTGTGCTTGCCCTGAGAACAGGATATTATTCTGTGTGGTTTTAATGGAAGATTTTAGTTCTCTCCAGAGAGTTCTATTGCTGCTGTACGCAGGGGCTGACACTATAGCTGAAGCCTGAGAGTATCCTTTGTTTACAGAGAGCTTTTTTGGAGCCTGTTTGTGGACCCAAAGGGAAAACTTGACTGAATTTGGGAAATCCCTCTCTACAAAATCAATGTTCCACTTGGTCATGGTTCTGGTAGGGATGGAGGACTGAGTTTGCAACCCCAAATAGGGGTAGAAATGACCTGATGTTCTGTTAGCGTTTTCTCTGGTAAGACTGTCATCAATAGGGTGTTCTTTGGGAATGGCTGTAAAGTGGCAACAGTAAGAACAGATTCACCTCTCCAATTCCAGCTCTCAAAGAAGGTGGTTGTGCTTTGAACATGTTGGGAGACGGTGTGCCAGGACTTCATGTCTGTAAGACTCAAGCAGTCGGAGATGCTTGGGGCTTATGTCTATCTAGGAAATAGGAGACTGTGTAGGGAGTATGAGGAGGTTCTTGGCCTGGCTTAGGGGAAGGCATAGCAAAGTCGTAAGCAAACTGATGTAATAGCTGGGATTTAATGAAAGATTTAATCTGAGAGGTAGCCTTTATCTCAGGCATTTGTTATGGGTGAGCAGAGGGGGAAGGAGAGAAAGAGGAGTTAGTGTGAGGGATAATTGGATGTGCTGCTTTCCACCTCTCTGCTTTGTGTGCCTTTCTCTGCTTCTGTTCAGCAGCCCTGATTCAGCTTGCTATTGATCTTTTTATCCCTGCAAAGTTCTTCAGCTAATTCCATAACTCAGTGTTTCTCCCAAGTTTTACATCTCAGTCTGTTCATTCTTAAACTTGCTTTACAGGTCTCAGTTAACTGGGAATTTAATGAGTCTTGTACTTCCAATAGGCCTATGCTGGTTCTTAATGTTACTGAGGGCTAAATCAGCCCTTGCTGCTGTGTATATGAAGACTTATTGTTTGGTCAATTTGAGTAATTCTTAGGAATCCTGGAGTTGAAACTCTCCTGTTTTGTCAACTCGGTATTGTTTGCGCTACGAGGACTGACTCGTTCATGACGGGTTTTTGCTTAGGTAGGATGGAATCTTGCTTCCTGGCTAAGTAGATACTTTAATGACATGTTAATGGGCTAATAAAAATGGGTTCTTCTGGGCGTGTGGTTTTTTGAAGATCTCTTCAAAGTTGTCTAGTGTTTGCAACTGGCTGCACGAAGCCAAGTTCCAGCCCACGAGGAAAGCAAGCCTTGAAAAGAGGCTTTGATTTTTCGCTGCAGCCTACACAAAAGAGCCACAAAAAGGCTTCGTGTATCAAATCTAGCAACTCTTTGAGAATCGAGGGGTTGTTTTTAATGAAGCACTGCTTTAATCTGGTAGTCAAGGTCTGCTTTAGCATGAGTTCAGGCAGAGTCTTACAGTGTCAGGGTAGGGCATGACGTAGGCTGGTCCTTGAAGGCTGAAGGGTCTCGGAGGGGGGTTTGGTTGGCTGGTGTGTCAGATTGCAGATGTCAATGGCACCATGATGCTGGTGAAGGCCACTCAACGCACGTTGTGCATCAGATTAGTTCTGTGCAGCTTATTGGCTTATTTGGCTTCAAGTAAGGGAAGGCTTGAGTTTTGTTTAGCTTTTTCTGCATGCTAGGCACTGCAGTGATTCACAGGCAGTGACTGAGAAGTTAAAGCACTCAGTGGATTTATGCATTTCAGTCTCAAGCAGGCGAAGAGAACGACCAGAAGCATTCCTGAAGCAAACACAAAATAGGACTAGAATAGAAACCTTGGCCTTTGTGGTGACAATTTAGACTCTAGTTTGTGAATAAAGGGGGGTATTTTAGTGCAGTGATGTGGCTAGCTGTAAAGAAACAGCATTTTTAAATGCTTTGTGCCTTCAGCCGCCTTTCCTTTCCCATTAAACCCTTTCTCTTGCACCATACCAAGGACTGTCACCCTTAAGAAAGCACAACACTTAAACCCTTCGTGGGGTGTCTGGTAAAGAAATAAACCCAGACATTTATCTGCAGTGAAGTCTCATTAAAGTTGTGTGCAGAGAAGAGAGCAGTGAGCAGAGCCCTATGTAAAGCCGTTCAGAAGGGGTGCTTTGTGGGATTCAGGGTATTTGCCACAAAATAGGCTGAACCATTTGGCTGCGACGTGATTTCACATCATAGCTTCAGCAATTGCGGCCACGGCGTTAGAGCGGTGGTAAAAAGCTGATGTTTGCTTTTTTTCCCCTTGTTTTTGGAGGCTTTTTTACACTTCAAGCCCATTATTTTTGCCGTGCAGCCTCTCAAAAACTTGTTCAGAATGGCACAATTTGTGCTGTGGAAACCAGCCTCCAAGCTGGGGCTGCCCTGCTGTCCAACAATAGGTTTGGAAGGGACCTTAAAGCTCATCCAGTTCCAACCCGGTGCCATGGGGAGGGACGCCCTCCACTAGAGCAGGTTGCTCCAAGCCCCTGTGTCCAACCTGGCCTTGAACGCTGCCAGGGATGGGGCAGCCTATTCAAATATGAGCTGCTTTGCAGCCTTTTGTATTTGCAGTGATATGCTGTGGCTTTCATTTCATTTTCTGTCAAGATCTTTATCCCTCTCCCCTCCAAAGCCTCATTGTTCTTTGCTCCTTCCTCACATCTTAAAACCCACCAATCTGTGATGCTTTTAATGATTGTGCTACATATCTCTGTGATTAAAGATGGTCGACACAGAAGTAAATGTTAAGTAAAGCCCTTTCTACATCCCCAGCCTGCTGGCCTGTGTTTGTCTTGTGTCAGAAAGCAGAACGAATGTATCCTGGAATCTAGCTGCCTGTTTGCACAAGCACAAATGATTAACCTGGAGTAGCAAAGGGAAGGCCAGAGATGGCTGAAGGGTGGATTTGCTAGCAGCGTTCACTGTGACCTTCCCACCCCTTTCCTAAGGAACATATGGACGTAGTGCTGGTTTGTCTTGTCCTCACAATTAACTTGAGTACTAAATTGAAGGCTGTCGTTAGCTCTGATCCTCTCCACGTGTAAAAGTCCTTAATCTGAGCAAGGAGGCTCTTACCTTTAACTTGCAAAGCGTGGATGAGCGCAGTCCCAGGTGCAGATTTGCCTGCTGCTTTGCATTGGGACTGGCTGGGACCTATGCAATATTGCCATCACTTACCTTTTGGTTTTCCTTTCTTCCCTAGGTCTCAAAACACAACCACCTAGTTTTTACACTGCAACAGCAACCAGTGGTAGCATCTTAACCCTGTGGGATGGGGTATGTTGTGTGTGAATAAACCCCGTGTTGATGCAGACAGCAGTGTGAGGACTCCTGCAGACTCACTTTGAGCGCTGACAAGGAGGAGGAACATGCGCATGATGGCTTTGATTTTGTAGGCTAGGTCTGTTTACTTGGAGATGTTAAATGGTTCCCTCTCCGCGCTGTCTTTCTCTGCCTCCCTTCCAAAACTGCTGGTCTTGCTGCAGAGGTAGGTGGTGAAGAAGCACCTTTCTGATGCAACTCTCAAGTGGGTTGTTCAGACCTTGGTGCCACTCCGTGCTTTCCTTACTACACCCGTCTGTAGCTTGTTCCTGCGGCACCTCCTGAACCACAGCAGATGATTCATTCCTGCTTTGGAAGCAGGGTGGACAACCGGGGGCTGGCAGAGGAACCACTCCGCTCACTCAAGTTCCATCTGCATTGAAGACATCCCCAGGGTGAATACTGACTTTGTAGAAGGCTCGTCCTTTCTCTTCCTCCTGCCAAAAATGCTTTCACACTAGCACTTTACCCAGCTGTCTAATTTGGCCTTTGAAATTCCCTCAGTAATGTCAGGTACTTAGAAAAACATTCCCATCCCTTTATAAATATTACAATCTAGATGTAAAGGCATTGTTTCAGTGCTGTTTGGGACCTGTTGTGTGAAGAAGAAAAAGTTCTTCAGTGCTGTGCAGCAATCCAGAGCGGGAGTATAAACAAATACTGTGTCAAGCTCAAACAAGTCGGTTGACTTTGAGAAGGCAGAATGTAAATGCCCAAGTCAGGAGAATTAGTACCTTTGGTAACGTTGCAACGAATGCAGGGAGATTGCTCTTGCTAGCAAGCCCCAAACCCTTTCTTGTTGGAAAGAAAGGAAAACGAAAAGAAAAAGCACTTTGGGAAGGAGGCAAAGATGGGGTTTGGTCAAAGCTCGTGTAAAGCGCGTCTCCGTTTGCCTACAGTTCAGTTCTCCACCGCCTCCGTGCCAGGGGTAGAATTAATAACCTTTAAAGCCTTTGTAGCTCCATCTACCCGAGCTCACAGGTTGCAGGCTGGAAGGAGCAGCACTCACATCCTGCTCGCAGTCTTGCTGGAGTTCTATTGGAGAGAATGTGTTTAAGGAGCACATCTGGCATCGACTCAGCTTTGCAGAGCAAGCAGGGGCTGTCTGCTCCGCCGCTGGCATTGCTCCATATCCGAGCCTCCCATTGCTGACCTTTGTCACCTGTATCTTTACAGGAATTCAGAAGTCTGTGGCTTTTAAGTGATGGAGCCCTTAAAAATACTTGTTTTGCTCTATTGGGTTTAATATGCTAACAGTGGAACAGAGCCAATAGCCCATCTTGGGCAGCCTGATCCGGGAGATTGCTCCATAAAGGTTTATTTCAGCTATTAGCTCTTGCGCCAATATTTTCCTTACAAGAAAGAGTAATGATTTCTCTTTGCAACCTAAAATTGGGGGTTTCACAGGCTGCAACTGGCAAATTGGCAGCCGTACTCATCTGAAAGCCTGTGGCAGAGGGAAGAGAGCTAAATGAAGTCTACAATAATAGCTTTAGAAACTTGAGGCCGCTGAAAAAGAAAGCACACCTGAAATCTAGAATAAAGGTGGTAATTATATAGTCAGACTATATGCAGGTGGTTACAGAGGGAATACTTTTCCAGCTCAATAAGGTATGCTTAAAATTGGGGATAAGGAAGTAAAATGAGTTGTTTGGTTTAAAAACTAAGAAGGAAAGCTCCACCACTCACAAGAACTTCAGCATTCCCTTTGGCTGGTACCAGAACACGCGAGTTCTGGGTTTTACCTATCTTTATTCCCTGTTTTCCTGGTATTTTTTCCCTCTGAAGTAACGGGAAGAGGAAGTTAAAGGTTGCTGTGTCGTGCTTCCATTGAGCAGTGGATGGTGGTTCTGCAATCCTGCTTTGTTTCACGTTGAATTGCCACAGTCCTGCAGACTTCTCCTTCTCGGTCAGTTGTTAAGAGAGAAGCTGTCTGTGGTTGTGCCCTTTTGCCACTGTAAGAAATAAGTGATTTTTAAGCCATTCTAAATATAGGTTCCTGGTGTGGCTGCCTTCATTATTACCAAGACAAAGGGTTTGTGTGTTTATGTCCATGCACGTCTGGGTTACACAGTGGACTTCTTTGGTCTGTTTGCTTGGCACGTGAAGGGAGGCAGGTTTTGTTCTGCTGCTTCTGTGAGGGGGGTGGGGATGTTGCTCCAGAGTTCAGAGGTGGAACTCTTGATGAGTAAAAGAAAGAACTTAAAAAGGGGATTTGTTCCCATGTGTTTCCTACTGCATCTTCGCTTTCCCTGCTGCAGAGTTAAGGTGAGACTTGAGTGTAAGTCAGGAGCGAGATGAGATAGAGATGGGATGAGAAGGAGAAATGGACCATACCAGGGGGAATAGCCATTAGAGTATCTTCTGAGCATTCATTCTCATGCTGAAGGATCAGAACTGGGTGGGAAAGAGACTACCTCAAAACCAGTTAGGTCTTTTATAGCCATTGTCCTCTCTTGGCTCCTGGGTTTAGGTAAGTTAGAGCTCTCATCTTTGGCTCTGTAGTTCTTTTCCCTGGCCTGTTAGAAGAGTTGAATGCATACTGAGCAACTCAGATTGTACTGAGCAGTCCTTACTGAAAAGCAAAACTGGACTTATAGCTGGTAATAGACTGAATAGAAATGGAGATTGATGCGAGTGTCCTGATCTGATGTTTGTTTGAACTACTGTGCTATTGAGTAGACTTGGAGAAGGGGAAATAATGTCTCATTCGTGGCCCTTTCAAAGGAAAATCTTGATGCAATTACTTGGTTTTCAATGCACTTTTTCACCTGGGGTCCTGTCACACCACAAAACCTTCCCGTGTTTGCAAACTGCTCACCCTGTGACAGCAACACCACCACCACCAGCCTGGTTTAGCATTTGTGGACCGTGCGGTGTAGAAAATCAGGAGGTTTTAATGCAAAGGGACGTTCATGAAATCTTTTGTGTATTGGAACAATAGAACAAAAGCAGCAAAGGCATTTTTCTCTTTATGGAAATCCATATTCCAGTCACAGATAAAGAAAACAATGCTCACTTTTAATATGTGGGCATTTATTATGGATTATGATCAGGTAGTATTGCAGCTGCTGTGATTGCCTGAAAGGGGTTTTTCATGGGTTTAAGGTTCCTTTATCTTTTCTCTTGTTTTGCAGTATTATGTGCCAAGAACCTTGCAAAGAAAGATTTCTTCAGTAAGTATGCCCCAGTTGTATGACTTTCTGCTCTTGATTAATCAGATTTGTGTATTGTGCATCAGTGTCATGGCTCATCTGTGTATGCCATTTGTTCTGTGGTTCCATTCTTGTGGTAACATTGCATTACTACATATATGTTACCCTGAGTTGTAACTCTAGGGTTAGAAAGACCAAGGGCTCACAGATTCGAGTTGGAAGTCTGGCTGATGAGACCACAGACAAGGTGCTGCTTATAGCTCCTTGTTGGGGGTACCAAGAGCATCCATCTCAGACATGCTCTATTCCTAAAGTGAGTAAAAGATCCTGGTGCTGCAGTCTCAGTATTATGCTAAGGACTGAACAAACATGACTGCTTCTCAGTGTGTGTGGGTCACTTAAGCACTGTTAAATTAAGCACCTTTAACCTCTTGTTTCCTAAAGCATTCACAATTTACAGCAGATACCAGTCTGTATGACACAAGTACGTTCCCTAATTAGGAACTCAGTTCTCTAGTTTGGATTTACTAAAATAGTTCTAGGATAATGGCAGCTTTCCTGTCTTGGGGAGGGGAAGCAGAAGCTCACGGTAACATTATCTTGGAAGAAACAACCCAAAAAGTACTGTGTCTAATAACACCTTTTCCCTTCCACAGGACTTCCTGACCCATTTGCAAAAGTTGTTGTTGATGGGTCAGGCCAGTGCCATTCAACTGACACTGTGAAGAACACATTGGACCCCAAATGGAACCAGCATTACGATCTGTGAGTTATTTCTAAGGTCATAAATAAACAATATTCCAGAGATCTATCTAGTAATTGGAATGCAGGGGTTGGCACTGCAGCTTCGTCTTGCATTAGCAATGGAGTCACAATGGCTGAGGACTGATTTCTTGCAACAAGAAGTTGCCTGTTACTAAAGGAGAGCTGCTTTGCTTTTAGGTGTTTGAATGAAGAAATCCTTGTGCGTTGGGTACACAGCACAGCTGCACAGAGTAAGCTCTACTGGAGCGGTGCAGTCCAGCTTGTACAAAAGATTGCCCCTTTTGTAGTGATTTATATTCTCCAAATTATTAGAAACAGGGATTGTAAAGTTTGGTACATTAATCAGCTTGTTGCATAGCTTTTAATGAGGCTGGCTGTAGTTAACTTCGTGCTGCAGCAATATCAGTTTAACATGCTGGGTGAAATCCTAGTGCAGTAATTCATTAATAACACCATTTCAGGCTCAAGCACTTCTGTATTTATCATAAAGCAGCATGACCAATGTACTGAAATGTATCAGAATTTGTACCGAATAAAGCATAAATTGCTTAGAGGAAACTTGCTCTTCTAATATGTATTTTCCTAGGTATGTTGGGAAGACAGATTCCATAACCATCAGTGTATGGAACCATAAAAAAATCCACAAGAAACAGGGAGCTGGCTTCCTGGGGTGCGTCCGACTCCTCTCCAATGCCATCAGCAGGCTAAAAGATACTGGATGTAAGAACAATTCCTACCTGGTGCAATCAGGAGCCTTCCGTGCCTTGTATCTGAGTAATGAATAGTATTCCCACCCGTCCCTCCCTGGTGTTTTGTTGATCTTTCCAATTCTCATTTGCAGACCAGCGTTTGGATCTATGCAAACTAAATCCCACAGATACTGATGCTGTACGAGGCCAAATAGTGGGTAAGGATCCTCTCAGCTAAACTTTTCATCTTCGTGGGTAAATATACTATACAGACAAGTGTTCTATTAAAAAGGAGACCTGTATATTATTGCTCTGTGCCTTTTCTGTATTGTTTCTTCTGACTTCAATGGGATTCAATTCCATAACCTGAAAATTTTCATTGTGCTCCTATGTAAGAGTTTGTTTTCTCTCAATTGAAACAATATTAAAGAGGGAATGCATCCGGTAAGGTTTCTTGTGCCGCTCTGGAAGGGTAAATGTTACCATGAAACTCATTGCCTTTGGACCAAGGTGACAGGCAAAGAGAATCTTATGCGGAAAAGAGGATCTGGAGGAGTTAAAAGCAATATTGCAAATTGCTGGTTTAATACCCTTGAGTCCTGTACCCCACTGCCAAGTTTCAACAAGGCACTGCTAGTTTTACAGCTCATTCACCCCATCTTAACCCCGTTCTGATGGCAAAACCACCAAACCCGAGCTTTTCATTTCAGCGTAGTTGGCAACCCCTAAATTCTCACTGTAATGATGACATCTAGCGGTGAGTAATTTCTTGCCAGCTTACCTTGCCGGAGCCTCATGAAACACAGATGCAGATGTAGACGTGTTTGGTATTTACAACATAGACTCAGCTTAAGTTTTGAGGGGTTGATGCCTCTGGTTTCTCTTCTTCCTTTTTAAAACGTCAGTAATGCCTTAGGGTTATAGAAGCAGTTTTGGTAAAGGGTGTGCTCTCAGCTTCCCTTTCTATTTCACCCTGTATAAATACGGGTTGTTTGTCTTTACGTTCTTTTGAAAGGAACAGTTGTTCTTTCATGATTAACTCGTGTGTGTTTGCTTTTTATTGCAGTCAGTTTACAGACGCGGGACAGAATAGGCACAGGAGGTTCTGTAGTAGACTGTAGAGGGCTTTTGGAGAATGAAGGGTAAGGATTGTTTTCGTTACACTTCGTTATTAAAATGGTGTCTATGTGGAAAGAAGAATTAATGCTAGAACATGAAAATATCAGTATAACTAATATATCGGCTGGGGATGTGTATCAGGTAATAAGGTGGATACTGACTTGAAGAGAATAAGCTAAACTGGGTAGGACTTGCTCCTTTAGTTAACAGCGATTCTTGCACTTGCATGAGAAATACGGGGTATAAAAACATGAAGAAAGTGTCGTGGCGTGGGTTAAAAGTTGCAGTAATAGAGAGGGAGTGAAAGAGAAACAGTTCTTTCTGCATTCACTTCTCTTGTGATGGAAACTCTTGAAGTTTCCCCATTTTCAGAACGGTTTATGAAGATTCCGGACCGGGAAGGCCGCTGAGCTGTTTCATGGAAGAACCAGCACCATACACAGACACTACGGGGGCCGCTGGAGGAGGCAACTGTCGCTTCACAGAGTCCCCCAGTCAAGATCAGAGGCTTCAGGCACAGCGGCTTCGCACTCCTGAAGTCAGAGGTCATGCACAGACACCTCAGAACAGACCACATGGGCACCAGTCGCCTGACCTCCCCGAAGGCTACGGTGAGAGCTCTCCAGCACTACAACATTGAAGTTTTCAGCTTATAAAAACCTTCAGAGACAGAAAAATCACCCGTTTCCTGTCTAGATGTGGTTTACCTGTTAGAACACGCAGCATCCACGTGCATCTCCTGGCCTGCAGTTTGGATAAGGAACTGAGCAGAGCAGATGGGAGTTTGAGATTGGCTAATTAGCAGTTGGCTATGCCAGGATACACTGAGGGGTTGATGGTAAATTAAACATGAGGTTGTGGTATGATGCTGTTACAGAGAAATCACTGCTAATCTTGGCTTTGTATCTAGGGAGAACGAATGGAAAGAGCTCTTTAAAGTAGAGCAGGAATGCTATTTTTTCCTTCCCCCTTGGCATGTTGTGTAGGTTTGAGCCCACATTTGAGAAAAGATCAGGAAAATAGAAAAGCAACAAAGAAGGCAGTAGTACAGAAGATTAGGGAGGATAAGATTAAGGAGAATTTAAATCTCAGTAAAGAGCACAGCAAATCTATGAGTAAAGAAATCTAGTTTGGGGGCTTGGGTTGTCTTAAAACCTAAAAGTAAAAATAGAAGCTAAGGCACATGGATTTGAGAGCTTCAAAAAGGATGCTGAAATGTGTAATTAAAGTATATTTGGGAAGGACAAACCAGTCCATGCTGCAAGAGATCAGGTGGATGGCTCACGTACTTGCTCCTGGATCTGACAGAAAGAGAATATTCTAATGGCTTTCAACAGACTGTTTGTTTACTTGGAGCATTGTGTGCAGTTCTGGTGTCCTCAACATAAAAAGGACATGGAACTGTTGGAACAAATCCAGAGGAGGCCACGAGGATGATCAGGGACTGGAGCACCTCCCCTATGAAGATAGGCTGAGAGAGTTGGGGCTGTTCAGCCTGGAGAAGAGAAGGCTGCGTGGAGACCTCATAGCAGCCTTCCAGTATCTGAAGGGGGGACTATAGGGATGCTGGGGATGGACTCTTCATTAGGGACTGTGGTAACAGGACAAGGGGTAACGGGTTAAAACTGAAACAGGGGAAGTTTAGATTGGATATAAGGATGAAGTTCTTTACGGTTAGGGTGCTGAGGCACTGGAATGGGTTGCCCAGGGAGGTTGTGAATGCTCCAGCCCTTGAGGTGTTCAAGGCCAGGTTGGACAGAGCCTTGGGTGAGATGGTTTAGTGTGAGGTGTCCCTGCCCATGGCAGGGGGGTTGGAACTGGATAATCTGAAGGTCCTTTCTACCCTAAACTATTCTATGATTCTGTGATTCTATTTTGGGTGTTTTCTCCAGCTGTTTAAGTTAGAATAATCTTTCTTCCTTTCCTATAGAACAAAGAACAACGGTACAGGGCCAGGTTTATTTTTTGCACACACAGACTGGAGTTAGCACATGGCATGACCCAAGGATACCAAGGTATGTATCTGTAGTTATAAAGTCAGGGGGGTTGGGGTGTGTGTGTGGCAGTAAGCTGAATCTTTAAGAGCAAAAACCTGTGAAATGGCCTGTCTGAACTCAAAGGGAGACCTAGGAGCAGAGGAATAATTTGGGGTCTTTCTAGTTACCTTTGCACCAAGGGAAGGGTTTGAAAACACGAATTATCTACTTGTGAATCATGTAAAGCAAAAGGGCAAAAATTATGTAGCCTTTTAGGATTCCTATTTGACAAAGTCTTCCTGCTACCTTCATCTGACTTTGTATTTTGGTAAAGCTACAGACTTTTGAATCTTACATTGTTTAAATGAAAACAGTTCAGACTGCAAATAGAAGAAGAAAGTGACCATTTTCATCAAGCCGTTGTTTCTTGAGTATGGAGCATGTAACTTTTGCTCTCAAAGTGCTCATTTATCTTTAACTGAAGCAGAGATCACATGCCATCTTTGAACCTGAAGTGGTGTTGAGGGGTTTTATGCCTTAGACCAATGATGTGCAGCTAGAGAATGTAAATACTCCACGTGATTAATTTAGTAAAGCCTCTTTAAACCTTAACCTACAGCTAATCCAGGTCTTTGTGACTAAGGCCTGGCTCTCAGCTGCTCTGAATCTGGGCACCTGCAAGCCAGATCCGAGAGTGAAACACAGTTGTGACTCTTGAGCTGCTGCATTGCTTGGATAATACATGAATGTGATGCAGGATATTAGAAAAATGATATAAAGTAGTGCAGGCAAAAGTGTTGATAAAACCACAGTATATGAGAGGATATTAAAAATGAAGTTGAGAGAGAAAATAGCGTGATGTTAGATTAGCTGGTATCATTGGAAGCAGAAATGACAGTGCTCATTCGTTCATGTCACTCATGTCATCAGGCTTGCGTGCCCAGAGCCTTGTCTCTTCTCTGGGTGAGGCTGATAGGTGTTGCTGCTTCTGTCTATTGCTGCTTCTCTCAAGCCTTAGAGCCAGGTTTTCAGGACCAGCAACGTAAGTGGCCACAACAGTACCTTGTGAGTCACAGTCACACCTCTTCTAGTTTAAGGTGGCTTTCATACCACCGACTTGCAGTGCAAAAACCTTGGCATTTAGCACAGATGTAGGTTAAAACTTGGTGTAATCAGTTCTCTACAGCACGTTCAGATGCACAGCTGACTGAAACAAATGGTCACAACCATAATCTTCTTTAAGGAGCCTAACAAAGGCTTGTCTGTCTGCCTCTCTATCCCTTGCTGGCGTATACTCACTGTGACACTAATGAAGCCTTTGGTGTACAAAGTGTTTCTACCTTTCTAAAACCTCTCAGTTTACTCATTCATACTGATGTTGCATGGTTGGATTTAGGGAAGGAAGCACATCAATTGATGTCTTCAGCCCTGGATAATAGATGAATCCATGCCAGCTGTCTAGAGAATGCTTGACTTAACAATAGCTTTTCTGTCTAAAAATAATCTTCAGGTTTCCTTCCTTCCTTTTCTTGCCCCTCGTAGTGTTTTCCTCTGTTAGGTGGCTGAGGCTTTAAGTGTTTTCCATTTGCTTGGTGTAAATACATCCTATGTATTGAATTCAAACACTACCTGGAAGTGAGTGACTGCCTTTAGCAGTACTTAGAATGATACCCGTAATTTAGCTAGGATGAAAGGGCTGAATGTGTTGGTAAAGCCTCACTCTCAATGATTTACCAGTCAAATAGTTAGGATCTAACCTTGTCTAATTAAAGAGGTAGGGTTTGGTTTCTGTTTTTAGGTGATCTTGGTATTTGGCTGCCTTAGCCTCTTAAGTGGGTGTCTGGAGGCAGTGCTTGGTGCAGAGGCCTTTGGTTAAGAGATGGTTTTGTGCACATGGATCACGTTAGTGTTAATGGAAACTTTCCTGTGAAAACTTTGCTATGGAAAAAAGCTCTCTTCCTCCTTTTACAGCCCTCAGAAGCCCTGTCATCCCCTAAGTGATGATGTTGCACATTGAAGTTGTTTTTAAGCTGTATGGCTTTCTGACTTTCAAAGCCTTTCAGAGACGGAAGGTGTTTTGCTGATGTACCCTTTTATCCGTGTGCCATGCATACAGAGGGACTTGCACTGCTTAGGTTGAGGCTTGTAAAAAGACAGCATTAAAATGGCTATCCTGTCCTTCCAAAGACTTTCAGGGCCTTGAATCACTGAGCACCAAATTCATTCCCCCTCCTTTCCCCTGACTGTAAATTGCTTTCATCTTAACTTCGGAAGTGCTATAACATTTTGTTTGCTTTTCTCCTTAGAGACCTTAACAGTGTGAATTGTGATGAACTGGGACCTTTGCCTCCAGGCTGGGAAGTTAGAAGTACGGTTTCAGGAAGAATATATTTTGTAGATCATAACAACAGAACCACACAGTTCACAGATCCACGACTACATCACATCATGAAGTAAGAACCTCGCCTGATAAACCGTTCATGTCAAGTCTGGATCCTTAAACCTTTTGTCCGATTTTAACTGCAGTCTGGGAATCATGAGGGGGTGAAAAACTGCATGATAACGATACTGGGGAACAGATGCAGCCAATGCTCTAATCAGCATCTGAGCATTACTTCTCAGTGCTGGCTTTATGTAAGCTTTCAGGTTAGATATAAGGAAGAAGTTCGTTATTGTGAGTGTGGTGAGGCACTGGAACAGATTGCCCTAAGAAGTGGTAAGCTCTTCATCCCTGCAGTGTTCAAGGCCAGGTTGGACAGAGCCTTGGGCGACATGGCCTAGTGTGAACTGGGTTGGAACTGGATGATCTTAAGGTCCTTTCCAACTCAAATCATTCCATGATTCTATGGGACTCTCCAAAAATGTATTTATTGTGCTTTGCAGCCCTCAGCTTTAAGGGAGGGTTTCCTTATTTCAGCACAACACTGATCTCTTTAAGCTCCTTTGACAAAATTACCCTAAGCTCTGCTGAAGTGAATATGCAGCTCTGGAAATACTGAGGTGTGGGACAGAGGTTCTGCCCACAGCCTGTCTGGATTAGCAGTTCTAGTTCTGTGCTAGCTACACTAGATCTCAGCTGGCTTCATGCTCCCTTGAGCTCCAGACAACAGGACTATAAAGCCAGCTGGAGTCTGGTTGCCTGGTGCTGTTCACAGCCAGTTTGGGTTTAGCAGGATTTAATAAGCTCAGTGTCTGCATCATGCAGAGGCAGCTGCAATGTTACAAGAGCTGACCCTGGAAGCAGCCTGGCAGTGCTTGTGGTGCCCAAGATCAGACTCTTTGCTGGATCTGAGGTGTCTGTGTTTAAAGCGAGCTAGGGAACACCTGTATCTATAACTGCTCTGCACCCAAATAAAGCACTGAGGGATAAGTACAGTTGAATGTATGAAGCTGCAACTATTTGGGGCAATCTTTCTCTTTTAATAACCACAAGTGCAATACTTTTACTGTATCGAGCATCCTCAGCTTTATTTTGCATGGAGCTGGATTAAAACCCACTGGGGTTGTTATTGATAAGTCCATTTATAAAGCTGTTGTTTGTTCCATTAGAGGCCTCTTTTCCTGTTACACCCTTGAATGTTGTCTCCATACAGGAGCAATACCACACAAACTTCTTAATCACTGCTCAGTCAGCATGCAGTGACCATGCTCCACAGCCTTCCACAATGTATTGCCATATAACAACTGAACTGATGTATTCCTTACATCCCTGAATGCGGGGCAATGATGCTATAGAGTTACCCAGCTGAATACACATTTCTCTCCAGCTTCCTTTTAGAGAAGCTTAATCAGTTCTTCCATCGTTGTTTTACATTATAGTGTAAAACAATGCAGTTGTTTTATTGTGCTTCTGGAATATTTCTTTTTCTTTCAAAGCCATCAATGCCAGCTAAAAGAGCCCAGCCAGCAGCCTCTGACAGCTCCAAATGAGGGATCACTAGAAGACGGAGAGGAGTTGCCTGCACAGAGATATGAAAGAGACTTGGTACAGAAGTTGAAAGTTCTTAGACATGAGCTCTCTCTTCAGCAACCACAGGCTGGTCACTGTCGCATCGAAGTATCCAGAGAGGAGATATTTGAGGTATTTCATTGACTTTTTACTCCTAACAGCAGCTTTTGGCACACAAGAGTGAAGTAAAACTGATCTTTGATTACAGTAAGTGTGCTTCACAAGAGAGGTAGGGGATATCACTACCAGGTGGTGCAGACTTGTCACTGCCATTTGTTTCACATACAGGAATCCTACCGTCAGATAATGAAGATGAGGCCAAAGGACTTGAAAAAGAGGCTTATGGTGAAATTCCGAGGGGAGGAAGGCCTGGATTATGGAGGAGTAGCAAGGTGAGAGGGGGTTGTCTGATGCTTTTGAACTGTAGGATTGTCCTTAAAGAGACCTGTGGCTGATAGCTTTCCCTTTCAAATTGTCTGTTTGCGATATATGTCAGTTATCTGTGATCTAGTTTATAGGTAGTGATTGTAGCTTCAATCTTCATATCATGGTAGATGGGAAAGTAGAAGCATGTGATCCAACAGTTGTCCCACAGCACTCCTGGTGTAAAAGACTGGTACAAAAATGACTTTGTATTTGGGAATGTCTCTGGAATTAAAGCAAGATCGAGGTGTTTGTTTCCGCTCTTCTCTATGGGTACTCAGTTTTCATCACCATTACCCAGTGAATGCAAAAGGCTTGTTTAGGACAGGGTATTCATCTTACAGAGAAAGGGCTGCTCCCAGTCACATTCTGATCTGTTGGAGCAGGAGTGGAGATGAGCCAATCCTAAACAACGGCTAAAACTTTAGAGAGGACTTGCCTCCCTCTTAAAAATAGTCATTTCCTTTGGGACGCTTCAGATGAGCTCTGGAGCTGGTTGTAGCATCACCAAAGTGCTCATCTTTGCATGCTGGTGTTTAGATGCATTGTTTCACTTCAGTTGGAAATTGCTCAGACCCACTTGGGTGGCTTTCAGTAATCCATCCAGGGACAAAGGAAAGGAGTTGGAACAGTCTGGGCTGCCTTACCTGGGGCAACATTGAGTGTCAGCACTGTTGGCTTCCTGGTGCCCTGATCATTGCCCATTTGCTGCAACAGATGCAAGTCAGATCAGTACGGCTCCACTTCTCAGCATTAAAGTTGATAGCTCTCAGTGTATTTTGGACCTGGGATGGGTGTCCAAATGTAATAATAAAGGGGTTTTTGACCTGGAGAGGTCAGAAATAGCTTTAGTTCCATTCAGGCTCTGCTATGTTACTAAGGTGAGAAGATTTACCTAACTCCTCCTCTTCTAATTTGTGTGGTCTGTGCCCCATCTGGCCTTTCTGCTGACAGCAGAGATTCTCTAGTCACCAAGCATTTGCATTAAAATAGCTTTTCTAAAGACCTCCAATGATTAAGCTGATTTAAACAATAAATTTTGCTTCATATTTCTTGATACTGTGCAGGTTGCAGAGGAGCACATCACTCAGTCACCGAGTACCTGAACTATGTACAAAGTCAAGATGCTTTTAGAAGTGGGTCTTGTTCAGGCTCGGCTTGTTGATGGTGTTAACAACTTGCTGTAGCTTCTCTAACTGATGTTAATTCCTTCAGTACTTCTAAACTAAAACAAGTCTGCCTGTGAGTGGAGGAAGACACTTGATGGGTTTTTAAACCTTTTTGATCTGCACATGGGGAGCAGTACAAGGTGGTCTGATTTTGAACTAAGCATTCAGCACTGATGATTCACAGTAATTGTGTGGTCTAAAACGCCAGTGGAAGCTGCACCCTTCTAAATACCATTTCTTTTTTGTTCCTCTTCTTTTTGGGCAGAGAATGGTTGTATTTACTATGCCATGAAATGCTGAATCCCTATTATGGACTTTTCCAGTACTCCACAGATAATATTTACATGCTGCAAATCAATCCAGACTCTTCTATCAATCCTGTAAGTATTAACTTCTGAGCGATGTGTCTGCTTTGTGGTGTTTTGCTATAGCTGTTCTTCCATGACAGCAGTGTAAAGTGAAGGGTAAGGAGAGCAAGAATGTGTTAATGACTCTCATATTGACATACTATGAAGCCGAGGGGTTTTGTTCAGAAACTAAAAACATGATAGAGGAGGTATCCTTTGATAAGAATCTTATTTCTTTGAGTCTCATTTCCTGGCATTTGTTCTGTAGAATGAGGGAGGGAGATTGGAAGAATCTCAACCAGAGCACTTATGCTTCAGTTTCTAAAAGCCAGCTTATAAGCAACATGAAAGGCATGAAGGAAATAAGCACCTGGCCCGATTCCTTAAGAGAAAAAACATTTGATGGTTAACAGAATAAAGCCATTTGTTTGGAATTGTCCCATCTTCTTGCATTCTGGATGTTTCATAGGGATTTTCTCTTGAGTTTTGCCCTTTGAGAGGTTTAGAGGCCTCGTATCCCATTTATTAGTCAGGTAATGCACAGAGACTTGTTTGAGGCATTTAATCATTAAGTGCATCTGGTCTTGGTTATGTCAGGAGGAAAAATGATGGCTCCTCTTGCCCAGAGGGTTGCAGATAACCGGCACTGAGCACACAGCTGATGGTGCAGATATAACCACAAGATGTCAGTGTCTTCCTGCTGCCTGTTTTTCTTCCCTCTCTCCCTGCAGGACCATTTGTCTTATTTCCATTTTGTTGGTCGGATAATGGGTTTGGCTGTGTTCCATGGACACTACATCAACGGGGGGTTCACGGTTCCCTTCTACAAACAGCTCCTGGGGAAGCCCATTCAACTCTCCGATCTGGAATCTGTCGACCCAGAGCTACACAAAAGTTTAGTCTGGATCTTGTAAGTACTGTGTTTAACAATTGTCTTGATGTTCCTATGTTAAAAGGCTTCTCTGTGTTAGCTCTCCTTCCAGCAAAGTAGATCCTAAACCATTAAGCACTGCATTAAAGTATCAGAGTATCAAAATCCAAACACAGGACAGAGATCTGAGGGAGAGTACAACCTTGTTCCAAAGAACACCAACTTTGATTAAAATGGAAGTAATTTGGGCTTCAGAACAAATCCAGTGTTCACCCTTGCTTTGCATTATCTCAACTTCTTTTTCTAAATGCTGGTTTGAATTCTGTGTTTAAAGTTACTGAGGATGTTGAGGTTCACTGCGTGTGATCTCTTCCGTGCTTCACATTGACACAGGAAGCACATCGGAGTATTGCTCCCTATGTATCTTTATGTCTGCGTGTTTGTGTATATAGGACTTTATTCATTATCCTGAGTACTACTAGAATTAATGTACTAATTCTAGTTAGTACATCTAATGTACTATTAGTTAGTACATTACTGTAGTAGTATCTGATCAGTATTTAATCAGGCTCTTCAACATCTATTAAGCTATATAGAAAGTGGGCATTGTGGCAATACTCCTAGTGGTGTGAAGTGCTGATGGTTAGTTCCTAGGTTTACCCTGAAGACTGCTTAAGTGTTCAGTAACGTCAGCATCACCACTGAGAGTTATGAGACGATCCAAACGACTAGGTTTACCCCCTGTCTTTCTGTTGTCAGAGAGAACGATATCACCCCAGTTCTGGACCATACATTTTGTGTGGAACACAACGCTTTTGGGCGGATTTTACAGCATGAACTCAAACCAAATGGCAGGAATATTCCAGTGACAGAAGAGAACAAGAAAGAATATGTCAGGTATTGCAGAACAAAAATATACCCTGTAAATGTAATGTCAAGAAGATAGGAATTGTTGATGGAAAAGAAGCTGGTAAACGCTCTCATAATACTAAATGTGTGTATTAAACCAAGTTCCTCTGTAAAATGAGCATCTTCCAGCTCTGCTATAAAAAGCCCAGTCCTAGCTCACTGTCCCTGACTTTTTCTTTCCCTCCTCCCCCAGGTTGTATGTAAATTGGAGATTTATGAGAGGAATAGAGGCACAGTTCCTGGCTCTGCAGAAAGGTTTTAATGAACTTATTCCTCAGCATCTCCTTAAGCCTTTCGACCAGAAGGAACTTGAGGTATGTCTTTTATCCACATGGAAGAGTTCTTTGATTTGTTTGATCCACACTCAAGCACTGCTTTGAGAACAAACAAAAACCTCACAAAATTTAGTTCAATGTATGTACCAGAAAGCTTTGTGTTCATTTAACCAAACCCTTTTAGGTTTATTCCAGACATCCTTTGGGTTAACATTATTGAGAGGGCTGCTTAAAAGGGGAAAGACAGATACATCGGGTTGTCTAATGCAGGATTAAAGCTCAAAGCAGGTGTTCTGAGCAGTACTGCGAGTCTGGGGCATTGCTGACAAGACCTAACATGTTATCTACCTCAGAATTTGCTTCCTTCAGTTACTTCGCAATCATGGCTGTTTCTGTATGCACACAGGGCATGGTTTCTATAGACTAAAATAGAAGCGTAGAGCAAACAGAAGAGAATTTGTCTTCTCATTGCATCCTGAGGTGCAGATTGCTCCCTCTTAAAATCAGTCCCATTACAGCAATTTTTCACCTAGTTTTGCCTTTTTATAAGGCAGCCTGTGGCATATTGACAGTCTGTGGTATTGGAAGCACTAGCTCTGTGCTAGTTGTTTGTGCATGCTGATGGATCCCATGAAGTTACTGCGTTTCATTTGCTAGCTGCTTGAAAAGGCAGATTAAAAATCCATTACCTATTTCAATGCTGGCTGCATCAGAACAGTCACAACTGCCCTGATAATGTAAACGACTGAGAGTGCTGCCTTGGTGGCACAAAAAGGGAGCTGCTAAATGGTAGCTCTCAGAAATGTGACCCTCGACGCGGACTATTATGGGAAATGTAGAGTATGACACACATTTGGTTGGATGAAGTTGTTTCTATGCAATTGATTTGTCGTTGCCATCAGTGACTGCCTTTTGCGACCTGGTGTCACCTGGAAAAGAGACTGAAGTGATGTGTCTGGTCTGTAGGTGTATTGGCACCTCTAAGACAAACCTGCATCAGTGCAGTGATGTGCTGTGCAGTAGATGGCATGTCTTCTAGTCTGTGCTGTACCCTCTTAAAGATATGCTTTACTTTTCAGGTAGCATTGATTTAACAAAGCAGGTCTTGAATGGGCTTCTGACTCTGTAGTTTCTTCTGCAGATTCTAGTTCAAGTCTATTTGGCCTCAGCTTCATTGCTGTTAAACTGGAGAGATGTACTGCCTGTTCTGAACTGCTTTGGAACATTACCTTGCACTAACAAGGTGGTTCAAGCACGTAAAGAATGTGAGGCTTCATGAAATGGTTTGTATATTCTTACAGCTGCAAACCTGAAGTGACTCTGCATGTTAAAGCGTTTTGTAATCCTTTACCAGCTCATCATAGGAGGCCTGGATAAGATAGACCTGAATGACTGGAAGTCAAACACCCGTCTAAAGCACTGCATGGCAGATAGCAATATTGTGAAGTGGTTCTGGCAAGCAGTGGAAACATTTGATGAAGAAAGAAGGGCAAGGCTGCTGCAGTTTGTGACGGGCTCGACGCGTGTCCCACTTCAAGGTTTCAAGGCTTTACAAGGTGACTGACGTGGAGGCTGGGTTAATCTATGGTGGGAGAAAGAGATAAAAATCACGGGGTATTTACTACCCCTTGTAAAGTATCAGCGTCTGGCTGGATAACTCAAGCACTTTACATCCCAAGAGCACTTTTACATTTGTCAGCAGCTCTGCTGATGGTGAACACTTCACTCATTGCTGATAGTGAGAAAAGCTGGTAAATCTGTCATCGTGTAGTGCCTTTGACTGGTGTCAATATTAGTTTGTCAGTCTCCCGCAACTCTGGACGGATGTTAAAATCACTGCATGGAAGCACACAGGGGGTTATAGAGCTGACCAAGCGGCATTTTCACATGAGAATCGTGTTCCCTTCATTATTTGGCAGCAAACCATTAGACTTTAAAACAAGTGCCTTAAAGTTGTAGGTTTTATCTTCAGAAAAGGTGGCAGCATCCTTGGCTGCTGTGATTCTCCTGATAGCGTTCCATCTGTTGGCTGACAGTAAACTGATGTCCCAAAGTAAAATACCTGCTTCTGGTTTATAACTAAAACCTTCCTGTACCTAATTCTGTTCATTTCTGAAGGTGCAACTTTGTTAATACAGAATTTAGCAGCTTTCCAAAACACTGGTCTGCAGATTGTCGTGAATAGCCCTATTGCTTCTGCCATCCCTTCATCAGCTGCAGACTGACCTACAGATTCAGCCTGTGCCATAACTATGTTTGCAGCTGGAACTGTAATCTTCGCTCTTGCTTTTACATAAGTGGCAAAATCTGTGTGCAGGAATGATGCTTTGTTGAAGTGCATTAACTAGAATGTCTGTCTGTAAGGTTCTACAGGCGCTGCAGGACCCAGACTATTTACCATCCATTTAATAGATGCAAACACAGACAACCTGCCAAAAGCCCACACTTGGTAAGATGAACACATTCCGCATGTCACTGCTTGCTTTCTCTTTGTCTTGGTTTAAAGGAGCATCTCTGCTTGTCCTGAGTATGGATTAACTGTGTGGTATGCATAGGTGACTCCAAGTGTGCTCTACTAGCTTGGAAATATCTATACTCTGCAGCCAGCAAGATAATCCACTTTCTCTTCTTACAGCTTGCTTTATCTTCTATGCTATCTGTGGTTTTCATTTAGCCCAGAGTTGATTATTCTGGATAGTGAGATGCTTGTAAGTTTATTTCTATGTGTAAGCTTGTTTATATGTGAGATCCAGCAAAAGCATCCACTGAGAAATGACTCCCAGCCGTGAGCCCTTGCGCGGGATGACAAAGAATAGATTTCAGATGTAGGGAAAGTGTGCTCTTGGCACAGACTAGGCACAGACCTGGGCTCTCTTACGGAAGTCTCACTCTATCAGAGACAGGAAATCATTTCAGCAGCAGCACAGCTTGTCTGCAGGCAGAGCAGGGAGCAGCCTGGCTGAGCTCTTGCTTTAGTTGCAAGACTCCTACATCTGCCACCTTCAGATGCCCGATGAAGTCATGCATTCCTGCTGCACGAATACAGTTGTTTGTTATCTTGTCTCCTTCAGCCACTGACGAGGCCAAATTCTAGCTATATGTAGCTATTTAGAGTTTTTTTTTCCCCCCAGTAAATAGTTTAGATTTATATAGCATCATAGAATCAATTGGGTTGGAAAAGACCTTTAAGATCATTTAAGATCAACCTTTACCCCAGCCCTGCCAAGTCCACCACTAAACCATGTCACTAAGGGCCTCATCTACACCATTTGTGAATGCTTCCAGGGATGATGATTCCACCATTCCTTGGGCAGCCTTTTGGTGAAGGAATTCTTCCTAATCTCCAGTCTAAAATGCTTCAATGTGTTGTTATTTTACCCCTAGCTTTAACCGGATTGACATTCCGCCTTACGAGTCATACGAGAAGCTTTATGAGAAGCTGTTGACAGCTGTGGAAGAGACATGTGGGTTTGCTGTGGAGTGAAAAAGCAACCAAAGGAAACAGATGCTAGCTCATGGACCACCAAATCAAAAGCTAGAAGAAGCTTGCTGTGAACTTCCTGCTAAGCTGTCTGAAGCATCGCAACTTAAAGACAACTTAGAGATGGGGCCGTTTCCCTTCCGCCGCTGGTGGATGAGGGTGGGGGTAGGGGCTTTTGTTGGTGGTTTCCAACTTTATTTCCTCCCCTTCGTTCCAATAACCCCTTCCCTCTTCCTCCATCTCCCATACAACGAAATGCAGCCAAGTTCAGCACTTGGCTTGGGTTACACAGGATATTCTGCTAGATTTGTAACACATATTGTGATAGGGTCAGTGACTTGTGGGGGATTTTTTTAATCACAGAATCAAAGTGTAATTAGGAGTGAGCTTAATTGGCTGAGGACTTGCAGCTGGTAGATGTACCTGGTTAGTTTGTCCTAAATCAAGCTGGAGCCCTTGTAAGAGTCTGATGGGTGCAGAGTGTCTGACTGGCACTAGGATTTGCATTGCACGTGTTAAACACCGGTTGAAAAAGTCACCTTCTAGCAGAAGATACCTCCACGTCACCACTTAACTGAAAGGTAAAGAAATCCAAGTTCTGCCTTAGCAGGAAGCTCCCAGTGGAAGCTGTGGCTCACCTAGGGAAAAGTGAAGGAATCTGGGACAGCTTAACTGGTATTGTATGATTTCTTTTTGGTTGTCCTGGCTGAAATCTGATTGTTTTGCACACAAATAGTGATTTCCTCCTGCAGAATTGCTTTCCATAGTTCGTTCCAATGTAAGTACCTTGCAGAGAAGCCTTGTGAGGAGGAGGCAGAGGATAAAAACCTGTTCCATCCCAGAGCTGTGATGTCTGTGCCGCTGGTGTTTTACCCAACGTGTGTTTGTGTGACTTCAACTCCTGAGACTCACTAAGAGCTCAGTTAACAGAGCAGACTTCTGTTCCAAAGGTTTTAGCCTTGGCAAAGGCTGATTTGGAGGTTGAAATAAAGGGTAACTATACAGCGAGTACATTTGAAACGTTATGGAAAGCTATGGGAAGAATTTATGACTTCAGTTCTGTAGGGATGAAAAATATCTCCAGAGAGCCATAGAAAGGCTATTCCCCCCCCCTCTTCAAATATCAGAAACTAATACTAAAAGGTTTATTCTCTAACACTTTGCTAAAACAACTTCCCAGGGGCAACAGAAGCAAATCAAATACCTGAATCACTAACACCTTTTCCAGTTTGCACACCGAGATGAGACAGTGTTTTAACACGGCTTCAGAAAGACCCAGTGACCTGTCCAACATGTCTAAACTTAAGTAAAGCAGGCTTGCTTGTATAGGATTTTTTTTCTCTTTGGCAAGCCTGGTTTTTAGAGAGATTCATTACTGAAACCTGTAACAGATGTTATGTTTATGGAATAGTGCATTGAAATTCAGCTGTGGGTAAGAGATCGTTCTTAGAAGACGTCTACTTGGAATACTTCTATTTTGTCTTTTTTTAATGGAATTTGATAATAGCTTTAAACTGTGATAGGACAGAAAGTAGACTCTTATCAAAACCCTGGCATCTTTCTCTGTTTTGTTTCTCTGTGGTTTTCTTTTCTTTTCCGTTCACCATCGTTCTTGTGGTTTGGTGTTGGGAGTGAGGAGCGCATCGGAGGTGTACAATTGTACCGTATTGTGAGGCTTGCACGGGGTGGCTGAAGATGCTCATCCAGCAAGACTGTAAGGAGAGGTGTAGTCAGAGCCATGTCCTGCAGGAAGCTTTTGGCACTTGAGGACCACTTTCTGCAGTTCTGGTTGTTGGGACTACGTGGATCTTTTGCAGGAGAGAGAGGAAGGAAGCATCTGTCTGGTCTTGGTTGAGTAGCAGAGTACCCAGGCATAGAGTGTATTTAACCCTTTCAGTACATGTGAATGTGCAATAAACCAGTCAGATAAGACACATGCAAAATGGATTATTGCCCAAAAGCTTTGCATGCAGCCTCATGTGGATTTTTCACTAAAAGAATATTAAACAAGAAGAAAAGCAGATACTAAAGGCCACCACGATCCAAAATCCTATCATGCAAGCTCTACGTGCAGCGCAACTGGCTCAGTGAAGACCAAGCGAGGTGAAGACCCTTGGTTTGGAGATCTATAGGTCAAGTAGCTTTATGTCAATGCCACAGTTGACATATGATAGTCCCTAATGTCTTTGCTAGGTCAGCGTTTTATGGAATGCACAAAAGAATAGGCAAGGATTGGTGTTTTGGCAAGTCTGGGGTTCGCTGTAGTTAAAAAAGCCCTTGTGAAGGTACCTCCTCCATGCTGACAGTAACAGGAATAGGGCACCGTCTGTTTAATGATTTCAGTTCTCTTTTATAGAGCTTCACCACCTCTCCCATCGTGTTGTCTTTGCGATTTCGTGCCACTTCAGTGATGATGAAGACATCTTTTGTGTTGTTCTCTACGTGCATTTGAGGCAGGCCTTAAAGCTGGTCGGGTGGGTAGAGGGAAATGAAGCAGAATGGGGTTTAAGCGATGGCTTCTTCTTCTATGGCTAGTTACCAGGCCAGGGAAGGAGGAAATGCAAACAAGGGTTTGCACAAGCTTGAGCCATTGACTCTCTGTTGGGATAACCTCCGCTGTCACAATTTGTGTGTTCATTCCCACTTGGTCTGCCAGCACTTGAACTGGTTGTGACTTCTCAAACTTGCCCAAAGAATAACATCGAGTCTGGTGTTCGTTAACGTCATTGTTCCGCCTCGTACACGGATCCTCTTGGATCTGACCCGAAGGAGATGACAAGGTACAGCGTGTCTTTTTGTTCCTGTCCTAAAGGCCAACCTAAAAGCTGGTCCATTGGCACCACAGACCTTCAGTGCTCGCCCTGATACCGCTCATCAGCCTATATACTCTACGCTCAGGGATGTAGGAAACCACCACTTTGCTCGTGTTTTACATCGCGGAAGAAACGAGACTGGTTCATGAACGTTGGTGTTAACGCGGGCATTCCGTTAGAAGAGACCCTGCTTCAGAAAGGCTGCTGGGAGCTCCAGGCAGTGAACTCAGCGTTTACTCCTCAGTGTGTCCTCAGTGCGAGTCGAGGCGGTTGTGAAACCCAACCCACTTTGTACAGCAGAGATCCAGCCCTTGGGGCCCTCTGGAGCCGGAGCCCAGGTACAGGGGTTCAAGTGTGGCACACAGCAAGTTCCCAGAGACACTGTATGGATCTGGTTTTTAATTCCTTACTTCTTTCTTTGTTCCTCAACCACTTTATAATGTGTTTTTTTTCTTCTTCTTTTCTTTCTTTTTTTTTTAATTTATTATTTTGTAATGTCCTGTTTAAGTATTGCTGCTATCCTTGTTCTTCTTCCCACTGTTTTTAAGGCAGATTTATTTTGTGAAAGTTGTACACTAATGTTTCATTGTATGTCTAAATCAAAGTATTTAAAGAAATCCTAGTTCTATTTAATGTGGTTATGGAACCAGCTGGAATCAACAGTGATTGTATAGTAGGCTGGACCCAGGAGGTCATGTTCATTTTTGTTACATATGCAATAAACTCACGACTTTAAACTCTTGGTAGCCACCCATTTTGTTGTTCTATACATATGGAAGCCGCAGGAAAACTGGGGAGTGTGATAGAGCTGTACTTAGCCTAGCAACAACAACATCAGTATTGCTGTTCTTGAAGATACAGCATTGCCAAATAGGTGCAGTTTGGTTGACAGAGCTGGAATTCCATGTGATGGAGCCGTCCTGGAATCAGCACTGGTCTCCCATCAGGATCCAATCTGTTTCCAGCATCTCGGCAGTGGGATCATGGTCACTAACTCGCAGACAAGGTATTGAATGCAACTGATATTGCAGGTTTATAGGGACCGCATAGAAATCCTCCTTTCCAGGCAGAACACTTTTCATTACCACCCATACTCATTTTCCCTTCTTACCTTACTATTTAAGCTGTTATTTTTCCATAACCTCAGTTTTCAGGAAAGAAATTACAATTCCCACAACCCCCTTAATGGGAGCTGGAGAAAGATTGATTCACGTTGATGAATCTCTGCTTTCCTGATCACTGATTAAAACAACCTCAAAACAACCCATGTCTTACAAGTGGAGAAGGATGGGGACGGGTCTGAGGATGGCATCAGGGTGTGCACAAATGATGGAGTTCATTTGCCCACCCCTCAGCTGGCAGCAGGGATGGGGCATCCACAGCCCCTTTGCTCTGCTGAGCGTTGCCTGGAAAAGCCATTGGCCTTCCCCGCATGCATTGAGAAACCAATCTCAATGGAAGTGGGATTTGCCCCTCTGCCCCCAGCCTTTCCCACTGCCTGGGAAGCTTCATGGGGTGGGATGTAGCACTGCCTTCATCCTCTTTGCAGGGTTCAGCTCCCCATAACCCGCTCTCCAAAGAGGAATTGAATGCAATCAGGAACTCGGTGATGTCCTATCCCCAAACGTGCTCTGGCCCAGATGTGTGGGGGGGGGAGTGTTGAGGGTGCTTTTGGGGCGGCAGCTCAAGGGTCCCAGGAAGGCAAGAATAGTCCTTGGAACCAGCCTGGGTCCTGTCACCCACCCCTAGGGCAAAGCACCCCCATAGGGGACCTGCACTCCATAGGGACTTCCCCTTCTATGGCAAGGCACCCCATAGGGGTCCTATAACTCCCCCCACAGCGGAGCACCCCCATAGGGGACCTGCACCCCGCATCAGCAGAGCATCCCTATAGGGGTCCTGTATTCCAGTGCTCCCACTCCCCAGCAAAGCACCCCGATAGGGGACCTTCCCCCCAGTAAGCACCCCCATAGGGGTCCTCCACCCCATAGGGAACCTTCCCCCCCGATGAGCACCCCCATAGAGACCCTACACCCCCCCACCCCCATAGAGCACCCCACAGGGATCCTCCCCCCACACACACCCGGAAGCACGTGCAGCTCCTCTCCCCGCCCCTTCCCCTTATGCCCCGCCCCTCCCTCTCCTCCCGCTAGAGGGCGGTGCCGCCCGGAGGACCGCCCGCCGCCGTCGCCTCTATGGTAAGTTTCGCCTCAGAGCGGCTCCCCTCGGCGGGGGTGGGTTGCCCGTCTCTCTCCCTGTCCCTCTGCTCCCCGCCGCCGCTCTCTATGGTGCGGTGTGGGGCGGGCGGAAGGAGCCGGGCCGCGGCGGTTCAATGAAGCGGGGCGGTGAGTGCGGCCGGGAGCCCCTGGGCCTCCCTTCCCCTCAGCGCCGGGTCCTTGGGGGGCCGGGGTCGGGATCGGGATCGGGTTCTTCCCGCCCCGCTTCACCTCAGCGCCGGGCACCGCTCCCCCGCTCCCCATTCACCTCAGGGCCGCTCTCAGGCCCCGGGGTCCCGCTGTCCGCTCCCCATATAATATAATAAGGCAATGGGGAGTGGGGGGTCTGTCTCCATGGGGTCTCCTGACCGGCTCGTTGCAGGTACCGTGGGCTGAAAGCCACCGTCGGCTCCGGAGCTGGTGGGGAAAGGCGGATGTTAAACTGTGCTGCCGCTCTTCCGACCTTGTTGTGTGGAAACACTCGGTGCCGCTCGGACGTCTGCTGGGGGAAGGGAACCCAAAACACGGCCGGACACGGAGCACAGGGGCTGTGTAAGAGGTACTGGTCCTCCTCCCCTTCCTTCTCCTCTTCCTCCCCCTTATCCCTATCGATTCGAGCGCTTGGTGGCAGAGAGCAGGCGCTGGGAGCTCTGATGTCCATAAGGCTTTTATAACAGAGGTGACTGGTGGGTGCTCCTCCATGTCTGGAGGAAGGTTGGGGTTTCACTGGGGTGTTCTGAGGCTGAAGAGCTCCAGTGTGCCCCAGGAGCAGTGCTCCTGCATGGGCTGCAGAGTGCTTTGTTGAAGGTCGGCTTAAAGAGCCACTGTCACCCCCTGGTATCCACTGCACTGGGGCTGTGTTTGCTGGGCACACAGCTGCTGCTTGTGGCCACGGATCTGGCCCGGGAGGTTTGCATTCAGGATACGTTTTCCTTAAGCAAATATCTCCAATGTTTGGGAATGACTGAACGCCTGTTTGAAAGATACGCGGTATGTTCTTTATATCTCACCTTCGCTTTGTGACCTGAAGTGTTGTCTTCAGGTGCCTTCTAATACATTAAGTTGAAGTCTTACTAAAAGATGCTTATGCCTGAAACATAGGGTTTGTATGAACAAGTTCAGTTGTTGATGTTCCTGTTCGGTGTCCTGGCTGCTGGTTAAGCAAGGGGCTGTTTTGGAGGTGAAGCGTTATGGTTTGGGCGCTGTTCTGAGACCTCTGTGGTTGCTGATGCTGCTGCTCTTCACTTTCTGTTTCCATTTCCTAGGCAGAACGCTGAGGGGCTATGGCTCAGCTCTGTGTGTGTGCTTTTCCCAACATCTTCTGTTGTGTTTCTATTCCAGCCTTATGGAGCAGCATACTCCTCTCGCTTTATTCTGGGCAACAATCCTAAAAGGAATAGCTGATTTCTTTGGTGCCTGAAAGGCACGGAGGAGCCTTAATGCTAAGACCTATGAGTAGATCCCTGTTTGTTCTGTCCCTGTGCTGGTTGGTTCCTCTTCCTTCCAGTCCCTGCTGTCTCATGGATGTACTCTGGAGCTGTTGCAGGTTTCCTGCAGGAGAAGGCAGGCATTTCCCCTGTCAGGTGGATGGACTGGACTTTGCATGCTCGGTTATAAAGTGGCCTCCTCCCTCTTCCAGAGAGGATGGTGCAAGGGCTCTTTATTTCCCTCCAGCAGCCTCTTTGGAAGCTGAGGGGGGATGTTTGGGAGCCATCCTTCTGCAGACCCAAATCCTGAGCAAATTCTGGCACATCCCTGCCCTGGGGCTGTAGGAGTGTGCGGCGCAAACCCTGTGGTGGTACCCATCTTCTTTAGGGTTAGCAGAAGCGCAGGGACAGCTTTTCCTTATGGAACTGTGGGATTTACAGCTTTAATCTGAGCTTTCCATTTCCAGGCTGAATGCTGTACAAAAATTCCACTGCTTTCCATGAGGCCTTTCCATGCTGTAAACATCTTAATAGCTTTCATGTGCTGGGTGTCTGCGTGGTGGGAGATGTTATCCACAACCATCTTAACAGGAGTTTGTGCCTGGAATACCAAGACTTGGGAACGACCTCAGACCAGCTTCCTGAAGGGGATATGTAGAGATGTTCAGTGTGTTTGGTAGCGCTGCGTGTTGGTAACGGGCCTTCTTCCATCTCTCTTCCTTTCCTTCCTAGGATGCTTTCCTGTTGGCCTGGCTGCAGGCATCCCTCCTTAAGCCAGGGCATAACTAACAGCACCTGGAAGAGCGTTTGAGGCAGGTTTCAGGTTGCTAAGGTACATTTGGGTTCCAGCAGGGTGCTTGCAGCCTGTTCCTGAGCTTGTGCTTCAGGAGCTGCCTCCGAAGTCCAAATTCCTGGGCAGAGCAGTGCTTTGTCTGCTGGAGAATGCAGTGGGCGTTACTGCCGGCGGAGAGCACTGGCACCGGGGCCTGGGCTTTGAAATTGGATGCACAGCCCTAAAAAGTCCTGTGGCAAAAATAGGTGGAGCGAGCACAGAACTCCAGTGCAGCCGGAGCCAGGCAGGAAGCATATCCCAGGGGCCAGGAGCTGATTCACAACCTGGAGTAGCACAAACCCAAGTGTGGGAGAAGCAGAGGAACCCGTTGGGTGTCTTTGAGTGCCTGCTGGAAGAAGCTCCCATTCGTGAAGTTGGAATGGGTGTCTTTATTTGTCTTTATTTCTTTTTAAAGCCATTGTGAGTGGTTTGCTGCGTTGGGGTTCACCACTGGCTGCATTCTTCTTGGGACAGTCAGAGCTGTGCTGCTAATTCCTCTCTTGAGAAGCTTGAAGGGGGGGTTTCTGCACATGGATTTGGTCTGTGGAGATATTTTAAGCCTCTGTTTAAATCGGTGCATTCAAACATCATCTTAACTACTTAAAGGAGAGGCATTAATGGCCTGTGTGTGCATTAAAGTGGTTTGTATTGCTGTGGGGAGATGGGTGGGCTTTCCAAGCTGCTACATGTGACTTCAATTACTCCTAGTAGCGTCTATCCCCAGTGGGGAAAGTGCCTTTTCTTCATTCCATAAGCAGTGGAAGGTGTGAAGCATGCAGCTGACTCCAGTTATCTTCCAGGAGATAAGGTCATTTGTGTGTGATGCGGTAGTTCCTGTGTTTGAAATGGAGCCGAATAATGTGCTGATCACCATTAGTGTGCTGAGGAGTTTGTTTTAAGCAGGTTACTGGGAAATTTGGGAAATGAGGGGTGGGGAGGGCAGGGAGAACAGGAAAAAAGCCACTTAGTAGTGACCTGGTGGCTTGGATAAGTTATCTTTGCCAAAGCACTGCGATGCGAGATAATAAGGAATGTTTTTCTGAGCTGGGATAATCTTGTCCTCAGCTGCATTCATATCTCTCTCATTGAATTTCAGGTTTATTTTGGAATATCTCAGGAGTGCTGTTTTTCCACTGGGTCAGTGCTTAAGAGCTTTTTTAAACTAGCTTAAGAGCTAGTCTTAAAATCCTACAAATCCTTGAGAAAGCTGAATTCTTGAGGCCTATATGCAATATTCCTGCTGAAGAGCAGGGCCTTGAGCAACCTGCTGCAGTGGAAGGTATCCCTGCCCATGGCAGGGAGTTGGAACTGGATTAGCTTTAAGGTCCTTTCCAACCCAAACCAGTCTATGGCACCTTTCTCCTACCCACCAGCACCGCTGTTGTTCCCTCCCTGTGTCTGGGAGGGGAACTGTCAGTGGATAAAGCACTTGGCTTTGGGGAAAGGTTTCAACACAGGGCAGCTGTGAGTCCTGCTGCCCTCTCATAGTGTTTCTGACCTAGGGAACTGAAGTGAAACCTGGCTTCCCTGCTGGCTTTGGGGGGAGCCCAACTCCTTTGCTGTCACCAGAGGTGCCTGTCTGTTCACGGCGAGACTTCTGGTCGCTGCTATCATCACTCATTACAAGAGGCAAAGTCGAGGAGCTGAACTCAATCTGGGAGCAGATGTAGGTGTCAGGGTGACCTGGAATGTTTTCAGTTGGCTTCTGAGGCCAAGCACTGTGTTGCTGACGCTCGGTTGCTTACCTCTGTAAGGAGGCCAAGCTACTGTTTGCGTTATTCAGATCAACATTTGGACAAGGTTTGCAGAGGCAGCGTGTGATGTTATTCTGTAGTATGAGGTGATTAGGATTTGTACTGGCTGGGATCTTTGTTTAGGGAATATATGGATGGAAAAGAGCCTCATGGTAACATATTTTGTCTCAAGAACTTCTCCCACAAGGCCTCCGTGCTGCTTTGTCAATACTGACGTGCTCTTATCAAGCTGTGGGTGCTTATTGCGCTTTCTTGATTGGAGATAGGAACCACAGCGGTTGGCATTTTGCAGCCTTTGCAGGAGCAGAGCTCGGAGAGCACATTTACACTTCTACTCCCCAAATACCATCCCAGAGACGTGCTGCATCTGTACACTTGATGGAGGAAGGGAGAGGAACCTCTCCCTGCTGCGCCTTCTTGAAGGTACCTGGAAGCCAGAAGTAGCAGGAGTGCTTGCTCCATACCCGTGGCAAGTACAAAACGCTGTTGCCTGAAGGTGTTGCAGTGGGGTAGAGTGGCACAGGCGGTGATGGTGACTTTCCTTCTCTCCCTGCTCTCACTGTAGTGCTCTGTAATTCAGTTTGAGGGAGGTGACAGCAGCAGCAGCATGGGGAGAGGCAGGAAGAGCAGCTCTCTCCCTCCCAGGAAAGCAGCGGTGCAGGGCGTCTCATCCCTCCCCTGCTGCTCGCATTTCCAGCTGCAGATGAGCAAGAGCCATCAGCAGTAACTTGGCCAGCATAAATAGTTCATGTCCTCTCTCTCTATATTGTTAAACCAGAATCCTATTGTAGTGGAGAAGGCTCCATTGTGTATAAACTGGGAGGTGCCCTTGGATCAGCCACGACTAGCAGAGACCAGCTTGCACTGGCTGGAAAGCACCTCGAACACAGTGTCTGAGGAGTGCTCCTCAGCGTGGTGTTTATGTGTTTGTTTAGCAGTTTGTGGCTGCTTTTACTGTCTCTCCATCCCAGATGGTGAAATAATGTTTGATGTACTGTTGCAACACCCAGGAAAAGAATTTATATGCTCTTCTGTGAAGGCTTAAACAGTGTTGGACACTTGACTGTGATGACTAAGAGGTAGCACGCAGATTTGCATCCTGGAAACCGCCATGTCCTTAGCAAATGGTTTGGCTGTAGCCTGTGTAACCTCTTAGGAGTGGCCTCTAGTGGCTTTTGTAGTCTTACATATGTGAAATGGTGGTTTGCCATGGGCTGAAACTGTGGTGTACCTAAATCTGTGTGGCTGTGGACCTGGAGAATTAATGTGCAGTGCTGCTTTCCTTGCTTTTTAGCTGGCCAGCTGATAATACATTCATTTGTGAGCTGTAGTCATCTCAGAAGAGAATAAAGCTTCACATGGAGCATCACTAAATCCGGCCATGAGCTGATTTCAGTGGGTTTAATCCTGATGCAGTGGTACACCTCCCTCCAATACAGCCCCTTGGCTTTCCTGCTATTCTAACCTATTCTGCCTCAACCCTGCAGTGCCACTGCCGCGTGATGTGGATGAGGTCAGGCTGGACAGCTGTCAGGAGCCTGGACGGCTGCCCTTGGTTCTTGCTTGCTGGGCTGGAATTGGTTGGCCACAAGGCTGCAAATGAAACTCAACCCAGCTTTACAGCAGTGATGGCTGGAAAATCTTATCCCAAGTGGTCATTTGAGCAGTAAGGGCACAGTTCCTGTGGGTTGGTGGCCATCCTCCTGCAGCAGTTCTTGGGTGCAATAGGCAGCTTTTCTGTCTCTTTCCGTTAGGAATCTGTGCAGTGTGGACTTGCTGCCCGGGTACTGTGTGTGCCTTGAAAGCTTTCTGTTGGTGTTCTGCTCGGTAAATAAGGCCGTTTAACACCCATTTCACTGCAGAACTTGGCCTGTTGGCTCCCTCTGGCTCTTGAACACATTTAAGCCCTTCAATTGAACGTGCAAAAGCACCTTTGAAAGGCAGGGCTGGATCTTGGATTTAGGAGTGCGTAGAGTCTGGTTGCTAATTAGGTGTCAGCTGTGGTTGCATAGTGTCAAGTGTTAGGCTGCAGTTTAAGGTCTCCCTCCTTGTTGCAGTTTATTTTAGCGTCTTGGTTCTTCTGTTTCTGCCCTGGTAGATGCGTGAGGATCTCATCTGAATCCTCAGGAATGGTTTTCCAGGCCATTTCTTTTCGAAGGTGTTTCAAACGCTGGTGGAGCTCAGCACGAGAGGAGGTGACAATCTGTAGTGTTGGAACATGACCATCTTAAGCAGGTATTGCAGTGAAACCCTTCTTAACATGAAGCCACAGCTTCTGGCCACTGACCTTTGGAACTGTGTCAGTGCAGATGCTTAACGTGGCTCATAAATAAGGCACGGCTGGAGTAACCAGAATACGTGACCTGAGAAGCTTCATCCTGTTTGGAAGCTCCTCATTCTGGGATGTTTGACACTAGAATGGTTGGTGGCAAGCTTTGAAGTCCATAGTTCTAAAAGTACTGGGCAGATCAGCACAGAAACCTTCTTTTTGGGGGCGGTGCACTGCTGCAGGGAGTCGGGTGTCTTTCCCTTCTGTGCCACCTCAAGGTCAAGTGTTGGCCTTTATCTTGTCAGCAGCTTTGTGAAAGGAGGTGAGGTGCCTTTTGCGGGCTGCAGCCTTGGGAGCAGAGTTTCTTGTGATAGGTTAAGGCACATCTAAAACAAAATAAGAGTAAGAAATACCTCCTTCCTTTCCACATTTGCTCCTACCGGGGTCCTTCTGCTGTTGCGAGCTGATGGGGTCTCTGCAGCATGTAAAAGCACGATGTAGGTGCCCCTCTTAGTAAGAAAGATTGGGGTTGTTGAGCTTTGAGGTCTTTCTGGTTTACAAGGGCATGTATTGACAGAAGTGGCAATGGCTTTAAGCTGAAAGTGGGGAGATTTAGATTAGATATTAGAAAGAAGCTCTTCTCTGTGAGGGTGCTGAGGCACTGGCACAGGGTGCCCAGAGAAGCTGTGGCTGCCCCATCCCTGGCAGTGTTCAAGGCCAGGTTGGATGGGGCTTGGAGCAAGCTGCTCTAGTGGAAGGTGTCCCTGCCCATGGCAAGGGTGTTGGAACTGGATGAGCTTTAAGGTCCCCTCCAACACAAACCTATGATTATGCTTTTTTTATCTGGAATACAACTTCCCCAGGTGCAGCTTACATGGCTTCTATGGCTTCAACATTTAGGGTGCCATTGCAGCCTATCAATCCTTTGTGACTTCGTGAAGGGGGCTTATAAGGATGCTGGGGAGGGACTGTAGTGATAGGACAAGGGGTAACAGGTTAAAAGTTAAACAGGGGAAGTTTAGATTGGATATAAGGAGGAAATCCTTTACTGTGAGGGTGGTGAGGCACTGGAATGGGTTGCCCAGGGAGGTTGTGAATGCTCCATCCCTGGCAGTGTTCAAGGCCAGGTTGGACAGAGCCTTGGGTGCCATGGTTTAGTGTGAGGTGTCCCTGCCCATGGCAGGGGGTTGGAACTGGATGATCTTAAGGTCCCTTCCAGCCCAAACCATTCTATGATTCTATGACTTTAAAGTCCTCTGGCTGTTCCTGCAACTAAAACTGACTCTCTGTGCTCTCTAACCCTCTTGGCTTTGGCCTAGCTAGTCCCTTACAGCTGCTTTTAACATCAGTTTGCATGCTGTGTGTATCCTGCCTCCTCTTGCTCCCGGTGCCCCCAGTAAACAGGGCTGCGAGCAGAGCAGGCTGCTGGTTGCTCTCTGTGTGAAGGTCAGTGCTGTGGCCTGTCCCAGGGTTACTGCAACCAGCAACCTTAAACTCCTTTATTTCTCTGTTTCCAGTGTAAAACTGGAGTTGGTAACCTGAAGGCTCCTGAAGATGTTCATCCAGCTTCTTCACTACCGAAAACCTTGTGCTTGGTTTAGCTTTGTTATGTCTTTTAAAGGTGACGTTCAAGATCCCTTCAGAAAGGGAAGAAAACACTAAGGATTTGGAGAGGAAACGCTGTGTCCTTTCTCCTGGAGAGCTCTGTGAAGTACAAACAGCAGAGAAGCGCTTCTCATGTATGTCCTGGAGCAGGCAGGGCATTTCCCTTGTTCTTTTCTACGTGGCCGCTGGGTTGATGGGAAGAGGAGGCAGTTGCAGTTCATGTTATGTTGAGCTGGTAGTTATGGCAGTGTTAAACCCACACATTATGGGTTTAATAAAGGTGCTGCTCCCAGAAAGGAGCCTCTGCCTCCTTCTCTTGGGATCCGTGTGAGCTCAGGGCAAGAAAACCGGAAGCAGAACTCATTGTGGAAGCAGCAAATCCCGTGGTTTCACGTGTTTGTCCCCACCCTTACACCGCAAAATCGGAACGAAACAGCTCCGTGAAGTGATGCTTCGGGAGGCAGGCTGAGCCCAGAGGGGTTGGTTTTGTCTGCTTGTGCTGCTGCACTGAAGGGCTGAGCTGCTTGTGTCTGAATTGTGGCTTGAACATGAAAGCTGGCACCTGTGTTTGTGGTGGGGAGGGAGGTTTGGGATTGTGGGGATTATACGGGATGCTTTTGCACATGCCGCAATAGCCTGGGGCAGGCAGAGTAGTCCCCTTCACAGGAGAGACGCCTCTTCTTCCCTCAAAGCCTTACATTTTCCCTTTGCTCTTAAAATGAGCTGCTCAAGGCAATGGCGTTAACTCGCTTTCTAACCAGACCTTGTGAATGTAATGCTTCATTTAGGACTCAGTCTGATAGGGGAGGTAAATGCCTGATCCAGAGCTCCCCACCTCTTGGGCAGAGCTTTTTGCATCCATCAGAATGAGCAGCGTGGTGCTGGTCAGAGATGTGAGGCTACAGAACCCTGTTATTCAGCAGGGCTGAGAGGAGTCTTGGGAAGGCACAGGAACATCCGGCACTTGACCTTGATGCCAGTCGTCAGGGAATAGCTTGAAGCCATCAGGAGCTTTGAGTTGAGTTGAATTAGTAGTTGCCCATTTTTGGACACCAAATACATCTGTTTCAACACAGTCTTTAGAGAAGAGCTCGCAGAGCAGGGATGGGTTTTGCTGGGAAAAACTGGTATCATTGGAGGTAAATAGGATAAAACAGGAGAGGTTTCTTTTCTCTTGTACTCGATAGATGCAATAAAAATAGAGATTGGGGTTTTAAAAGGATCATGATTAAGAGATACCATGACCTTAATGGAGTGGTGAACTGCAGGTGAAGTGGACAAGAAGTCCTGTGGTGTACACACTATTGAGATGCTTCCTGGAAGTCCAAAGTTGACTTGCAAAATGGGAAAGGCATTGTTAGAAACCCAAGTAATCCCTAAAAACCTGCTCTTTTTATGGCTCCTGACTAAACAATATTCATGAGGCTGAAGCAGTAACACAGAGATGCAGCTCATACCCTGTTAATCCATATATTTTCTTTCCAAAATACTCTCTGATGCGTTCTTGGAATGCTGTTGACTGAGGATTGACTGGAAAAATGCACAGCAGAGATCTGAGTGAGGCTGCTACACAGAGTACAGGTGCTGCGCCTTGAGTAGGAGAGGGTGAGGAAAGGGAATGAGAAGTTGTGATTCCTGCCAGAGAAGCTTGAAGACTCCCTGTCCCTCTTCTCCATTTTAGTAATGTTCTAGCCTGGAGCAGTGCTTCTGGAGCCAGGAATGATGCTGGTGTGGCTACTCTGAGATGTCTTCTGAGCAGTTTGTGTGTTGCCCATCTCATACGTATGACAAGGTGATGTCCAGCTTGGATTTACTTGCCGCAAAATGCTTTATGTTTCCTGATGTCTTGGTGTGGCAAAATCAATTCTCTGCCTTTCTGCAATAGAACTGTGCTCCCTGGCTTTTCATGGAGGAAAAAATGGTTCACTTCAGCTTCTGTTCCTTGGATCTCCTCTCAGATCTCAGGAATCCTGTCTCCTTAGAGGGTGTATGTGTCTGTCTAAAGTCATTTGGTAAAACAAGCCAACTTCTAATTCATTGTGAAACAGGGGGTGTTTTAAAACATACAGGTAGATTCTGGTATTGACTCTCTTGAATGGTTTGGGTCAAAGGGACCTTAAAGCTCACCCAATTCCAACCCCCTGCCATAGGCAGGGACACCTCCCACTAGAGCAGATTGCTCCAAGCCCTGTTTGATAAATGAACATTGTGCCCCTTCAGCCCATGCTACATGTCCACAGATTGCTGGCAGAACTACATGGATGCAGTTGTTGTAAGCCTGTGCCTGTTCTGTGCTCCTAAGAGGAGCTTTTGGGCAATAGCTGTAGCTGGTTGTGCTGTTTGCCTGGTAAGCAAACAGGAGGAAGCCAAGAGGCCTTGCCTGCGAGCTGCTGCCCACACTCCCCTACCTTTAGGAGGCCAGGAGCAAGGCTTTGGGATGAGGCCAGGAGCAAGCTTTGGGATGAGGGCAGTGCTTTTGTTCTGGTGGCATTTCCCACTTTTGCCTGAGCAGGGGGCTGGCCTCTGTGCCAACCTGCTCAGCAGAAGCCCTGCTGCAGGTCCGCATCTTAACCTCTGCCTTTATTCCTTTGCAAGGTGTGATGCAGTGGTGATCACTGCCTTGTGCATAGCAAATAGAACTTGTTTGAGCCCAGCAGTTCTTGTCAGGCTTATGATCAGGGGATTTCTGATTTCCAGTTGGGATGCTGTTGCTTGACATGATGTTAAACTCTCCCTGCTTTTTCTAAGTGACTGTTAGAAAGAGCAGCCCCCAGTGCATCGTGAACCCTTTGAAAGGTTTCAGTGCGATGCTGACAGTAAGTCAGGCTGGTTTATTCCCCTTCCGTGGAGCTTTTCTTGTTTCAAGGGCTGAATGCGGAGCTTTTCACTTTGCTGCTTGTCACAAGCCATGCATTATTTAAGCACCTTCTCTTTGTTTTAGCAGCTTGAAACAAGCCAGGAATTCACCTTGCTCGCAGGCTACCAGCAGACACGTTTGCTGCCCGCAGGCAGAACGTAGGAGTTGGTGCTCTTCTGTCAACGTAGGTGAGCAACAGTGGTGTTGCTGTATGGGGAGAGGCTAAAGCACACAACGATTTGATGTTGCTGACATCTCTTTTAAGTCGCTTTTTCCTTTTTCTCCCCCCATTCGGTTGGGATTTCAGTTCCTACCTCCCCTGCAGTGCTTTCTGTCTACTCCTGTTGCCTTGAGCTAGAGCTAGAAAAGAGCACTTTGAATCTAATCCCATTTTGGGGATGTGGGAGTTCAAGATTTCAAATACTATAAGTAGGGGGAAAAAATACACTAAAGCGTGTCTAGGAGGGGGGTCTCCCCTCAACTGTCACTTCGGATTCCAGCTCCATCAGAAGATGCTCGTTGCAGCACGAATGTGAGGTGGAGGGAGCAGATTTGAGTTCTGCTCCAATTACTGCAGTCCAGAAACGCCTGCCTATACCAGGAGTTTAAATATATTCACAGTACTGATGCTTGTTATTTTTAGGCTAGGCTAAAAATATTCAATGTGGGCTTTGCAGGGATTTTGAATGGGGTTTGGAAATCCTTGTGAGGCATCCCTGTCCATGGCAGGGGGTTGGAATGAGATGATCTTCAGGTCCTTTCCAGCCCAAACCCTTCTGTGCGCACCTGACACCTGCTCCACCTCTTTAACAGCAGATCCATCAGCTTTTTAGTAGTGGTTGGGACCAGTGATTTTGTGACTTACATTTTGGCATGTGTGAGAAGCTCGTTTGGGAAGAACGCATGACTTCAGCTGTAGGTCTGAGATGTGCTGCAGGGAGCAGTTACACACAAGTCCCTGATGGCCTCTGATCTTCCCGTTAGCTGTTCCTTTAATGGATTCTTCTCCTCTCAAGTTGCTGTAGGAAAAACCTTAATGGGGAGGATTCTTCAGCCTGGGCACTGAAACAACTCGGATGTGCAGCGTCATGAGTACATGGAGTAATGCAGAACACAGAGGGGAGCTTTGGGGGTCTTCACTGCGCTGTCAGCAGGTGCCTTTGAAACTGTGACAAGAGCTTTGTGTCACCTGGGTACTGTATAGGGATTCGAGTCCCAAATCCAGTTTGCGCTGTAATGCAGGTGGGAGCCCTTAGGGAAAGGGGAAAACCACCACCAACAAAGCAAAGTGTCTGCCTGCAGCCAGGTCTTTTAAAGCAATTCTAATATCCTGTCCTTGACTGTATTGCACAAAAAGCTGATGGGCATGTTAGAGCTTGGTTACTTATACATAGCTTTATTCTTCACCTATAAATAGGCACTGAAATCACTGAGGTAGTGTGGAATAGCTTCTTCCCATCTGTCTTGCTTTCTTGCTCCGTTGTTTATGTAGGCAAAGACCTGGCTTTGATCTTGTTACTTCACATTCTTGGCAGCCTAGTGCTAGAAACATGAACAAACTTCTTATTCATGCCACTGCATGGAACTGGCCCATGCTCACAGATAGTTGTTTAAACTAGAGCTCTGTACTGAGTTATTGACAAAATGAATTGCTAGCTCTCTTTGGAAGCTTGGCTTTTCCCCTCAAAGCAGTGCTTTATTGAGCTGCTTGGGTTCTTCTGCAGTCTGTTCTGAAATAGAGAAGTGGTATATTGCCAGTTCTTTCCAGGCTTGGCTTTTTTGTTGTTGTTGCCTTGACTGTATATTACAGTTAATGCTATTTATTCCTGCTTTTAAACCACCATACGTCTTCTGATAGTGTGTGTGTGTGTGCATCTTGTACAGGGGCACAGACACTCTGTCAGCCCAAATCTCATTTCCTGTGCCTTTTTTTGATGCACAAGGTTGAAGTGTTCGAGTTCCTGTCTACAGGAACCAGCATTGTCTATGGAGAATATGGCTTTAACGTCAGCTTTGTGGCTTATCCCTTGCTCTTGGATGTGAACAGCTCTGGCTTTCAGTTGGAGAAAGCACTATTTGGAAGAAGACTTCCTGGTGACTGTGCTGAGCGTTTGTGGTGTCGGCTCACTCACACGTACACACATCCCCTGCTGCTAACACCCCGCATGCCGCTGCAGGGGAGACGTATCCAAGCCACTTAGCTTTGCACAGAGCAAATCCAAGTAGACATCTGTCTAGCCGCTGTCTGTACCACTTGATGCTGCAAGAGATGATTTGTGGCTTCCATGAACGTCCTTGTTCCTTCACAGCCCGTTTTGGAATGATGCTTCTCTTTTTTGCCTGCCAAGAGGTTCCTTGGTTGAGCAGGAGCCTGCCTGAAGGAGGCTGAGAGAGGTGGGTGATAGCAATGCAGGGGCTGTTGGTTATTGCAAGGGGTGCTTTTATAGGACCAGCCTGCTGGGAAGCAGAAGTGGTTGGCGTGGGTACAAGAGGCCTGAGTGCCTCTCCTGGCCCTGCTGCCAGCCTGCTCAGTGGCCTTAGCCGTGCTGGTCCTTTCTGTGCTTTCATTTCTCCATCTTTTAGATGGCAAGAAGCACATTGATCTCTTGTTTTCTGAAGTACTGAGAGGGCTAAGGGTGGAAAGATGCTGTGCAGGACTAGGTGGTAGCCGAACTCCTTTTAAGAATGAGTTCACAGGGCTTTTATACCAAGTACGCTGACAGTGACCCAGCTGCTGAACTGCAGTTCCAGCTCTTGTCTGCACAGATGAGAATGGTGCTTCCATGCCCTTCTAGCAAACAAAGATTGATTTCACCTTGTTTATGAAGCAGAAGCTGAAGAACCCAGTGGAAACACTCCCAAAAGCTTGCTTTTGGAACATGTTTGAAGCATCAATATGCCCATGGTTCTCTTGTGCTTAGTGGAAATAGGGTGTGCTACTGAGGTTACAGGGCTCAAATATCTAGGAGTAGCTACATATTTGTAGTAATGCTGGTTAAAGAGGCCTTTGCAGTTCCTTTAGCCCAATGTCCTGCTCAAATCTGGACCATTCACCAGGTGAATGGGGCTGTTTGTAGCCTTGAAAACCTTTATGGTGGAAGTTCCCCCTGGAGAAGGCTGGTTCAGCACTGCACCGTGCTGCTAGCACCTTTTATGTGTGTGCTGAGCAAGTGGCCTGCCCTGAAATGGAGACAAAGCTGCCTCCATCTGTCAGCTTAAATCTCCCCTCTGTCAGCTTAAAGCCATTCCCTCTCATCATGTCACTACAGGCCCTTGTAAAAAGCCCCTCTCCACCTTTCTTATAGGCCCCTTTAGCATTCCTTTGGAAGACTGTTATAAGGTCTCCCCTTAAGGAGCCTTCTCTTCTCCAGGCTGAACAAGCCCAGCTCTCAGCCTGGCTCCGGAGCAGAGTTGCTGTTTGTGGCAAGGAAGTACACTCTGCAGTGTGTTTTGTGCCTGCACTGTGAACAAATCACACTTCTACACTGCCCTGCCAGGGCTGCAGCTCCCTTCAGACGTGCCAACAACATGGGCATCATGGTAGTGAGCTCAAAGCATCTCTGGTCCCTCTGAAGTTGTGCCTCGGCCTGGCAGTACGCAAGGGAGTGATGCTGGTGTCTCCATTTCATCAATGGTCAGCACTTCATGGTCCTGCTCCTCATAGAATCATAGAATAGTTAGGGTTGGAAAGGACCTTAAGCAGCAGAGCTGTCGGATCTGACCCATAATAACGGCTGTTCCACCTCAGTGCTGGTGCTTCTGCAACACTTGTGCATGGTAGGACTTTATGGGGATGGTTGTAATGACATCAACTGGTGCATCTGAGATGCAGGCTTATGTGGTGTTGCCCTGTGGCAGCTCAGGCAAGTGGCTTTTGCTCCTCATGGTTAGATGGTGGCAGAAGTACCGCTGTAAGTTGATGCATCAGGGTTTTGACTTCTTGGAAGCAGGAGATGCACAGCTGGGGAGGGTTGGAATGCCGGCTGGACAGAATTGCACCTCCCCATCCACCCCTTTATGCAACTGCATAGCTACAAGCACCTTTGTGTCTTCTCCAAAGAGGCTTCTTGGACCTGATTGCACTCGGGTTGCCCCTCAGTTGGCTGTCTTAACTGTGAGGACGGGAAGTAACAGAAGCATTCAGAGGTGGCATTTATGGAGAGGCTGTGCATGGGGAGCCAGGAGAGCCCCCAGAGTTTTGGCACTTTGGTCTTGGGAAAGCCGGATTAGGATGCTGCTGAGCTTGCCTTATGCTCTTCTGGCTTTACTTTGTCTTGTAGCTCCTCGCGTGAGCCTGACTGCGCCTGAACACTGACACTTCTGAGTACAGCTCCTTAAAATGGCAGAGGGGGATGGAAATGAAGAAGCCATTAACTTGAACAGCTTCCAGAGTCGCAGAGGGAAAGGTGAGTACTGCTCTGTGTGTCTTCCTGAAGTGCTCTTTGTGAAAACTCAGCTTACAAGCAGCAGGGCTCCTCGATGCTAAACTGGGAAGAGTGCTGTTAAGGGGAAGCTGCTGGTGGTCTGTTTTGCCGTGTCATTCGCTGCTCTGTTACACTTCCTTCACAGCCACCCACTGAAAAGTCTTTCCTTTCATGCAGACATGCAAAATATTTGGCTCTTGCCTTTCTCGTGTTGTACTGCCTCAAGGCAGATTGTGAACTTCTTGGGAACACCATGTAGAGATGAGGGGCTTCTGGTGTTCCACCCTTCTGAGGACCTCAGAGGAGAGAGGCTGGCTCTGCATTCCTATCCACGTCGGGCTATGTGCGTTGGCACCCATTCCTCCAAGAGTGGAATGCAGAATGATGCTTTCTGTGTATGCCTGAAAGGTGATAAATGGATGCTCATGAATACGTATGCTAAAGCATAAGCCAAAATGATGTGTCAGATCATAGGGAAAGCGTGGTTGTATGCCGTCTCTGCAGTACAGAAACCCTCTGTTTCTGCCTTGAGTGTCTCTCCTGCATTCAGCCCAGAGGAGAGAAGCTGCGTGGAGACCTCATAGCAGCCTTCCAGTATCTGAAGGAGGCCTACAAGGATGCCAGAGAGGAGCTCTTCATCAGGGACTGTACGGACAGGACCAGGGGTGATGGGTTCAAACTGAAACAGGGGAGATTTATGTTGCATCTAAAGAAGAAGCTCTCCCCTGTGAGGGTGCTGAGGCGCTGGCACAGGATGCCCAGAGAAGCTGTGGCTGCCCCATCCCTGGCAGTGTTTGAGGCCAGGTTGGGCACAGGGGCTTGGAGCAAGCTGCTCTAGTGGAAGGGGTCCCTCCCCATGGCAGGGGTTGGAACTGGATGATCTTAAGGTCCTTTCCAACCCAAAGGAATTCTACAATTCCAGCAGCTCTATTCAGTAGTATCTGTATTCCATTCTTGACAAGCCTTGAGGGACAGGCTTGTCATTTAATAGCAGGGTACCTTCAGCATCCACAGCCAGGAGCACTATCTCAGCCTTGCAGACTCCTGCAAAATCACATCCTTTCCGAAGCAGGGTTACATAGAGGAGCTTCTGTCTCCTCTAGAATGCACCGCACATTAATTAAAGAAAATGTATCTTCTCTGAATTACTGAAAGTTCAGGAATTCTATGCAAAAACTGGGAAGCAGTCTGTGCATAGCGTGTTCAGGATGCATTTTGCAGCAGCTTGACTTGTCCTGAGGTTTGGAATAGAAGGAGCTCTGCCTAAGTGTCAGTGAGTGTTTCATGCATGCGCTGTTGTGGTGAGCTGTAGTTTGTGCAGGGGTTGTGCTCAGAGGGGCTGAGGGAGGCAGGAGAGGCTGTAACTGTGCCACGACTGCACTTGCAGAGTGCTCCGAGCGCTTCCTCCCTGTTGCCACAATGCAGACGTGCGGATTTGCTTTTTGAGATGTATCAGTGCCTGCGCCCCGTGGTTTCAGTTATTTACCTTGAGCAAATAGCTGACTTCATGTGTCCCACAGATTGGATGGATGGCAGGTACGAAGGCATCCTGACGTTGGATTCCTCGGATGAAGAATTACCTTTCCTGCTGGAAGCACCAGCGGAGCAGCAGCGTGAGGAAGATGACGATGATGTAGTCATCTTGGAGGAGGTAATTTGTCATTCTTGTACTTGCCCTGCTTTATTCATGGCCTTTATAGCCAGCTCTCCTGTGAATATCTGATGTGTTCCTTTGAGAGTCTGGTCCAGTTATGGTAATTTACTTAGGATGTCTGAAATGGATGCTGAAATGATGGCGTTTTGCTGGCTCTGTTTAATCATATTTTGGGCACAGGAGGGGAGATCTAGACTATTAAACTCTGTTGTATTTAAAGTTCTAATTAACAAAGGCTGTAGCATCTGTGAAGCTATCTGTTGAGATCCAGAAAGATGGAGCGCTTCATAAAAGGATGGGATGTTCCTTCAGAGGCAGGTTTTCAAACCATGCCTTGTTTGGCTTTGTGTGCTTTAGATCCCTTTATTCTATCCAGATTCTTGTTGGGCTGTTGCAGTCGCTTATATTTTTGCATATTTACAAAGCCAGCCCACCTGTATCACCTATAACCTTTCCACTGGCACAGGCAGCCTCGGAGAGGAGGGCCAAAGGCTTTAGCTTACATAGATTAAGTGTCTAACTTCATATCTAAGCTATATGAAGAATATATTCCACTTTTATGTTGAATTAACCAGAGGCATTGAGAAACTGGGTTCCAAAGTTGACCTTTCTATTTCTTAGTTGGAAACGGTAGCAGAGAATATTGAGCCTGTTGGCATACAGCAGCCTGTCTGCCAGAGGCAAGAACAAGGCCAGAGATTAATGCTTTGAGCTTTGTTTTCTGGCTGTTGAGATATATCAGTAAGAATGCAAACATGCCAGCAGTTAGTTCCTCCTTCCCAGACTGTTCTAATGGGAGGGAAATGGGAGCTGAGGTGAGTGTAGGAGATTATTCCACTCTGAAAGTCCTGTGCATGCCCAGTTCTGCCTAATGTTCTCTTAGCACCTGGGGATAGTCTGAGGCTGGAATTCAGTGCAACAAGGGTATGTAGGTTGCAGTTTTGTGCCTTATTAAGGACTTTGCTAAACAGACTTCGTCTGTTTCCCATCAGAAATCTGATTAGATTCAAAAGATCACCTGGAGCAAGGGGTCTGCCATGCAGACAAGAGCTCCTGCTTACTTACTCTTGTCTGTCTTCATTTTAGACCCCAAAGCATCAGCAGCTTCCACGTCCCAATGTCATCAGACCTGCTGCTCAATGGCAGTGTGCAAACGCTGTGGGTGAAAGAGGATCTAAAAGTGCTGTTGAGCTCTTGAGGAGCACATATCCTGAAGATGTGATCCCAACTCAGTCTGGCCAGAGAGACCAGGATAACCATGTGGTGGAGAGCAGTGCTGGACCAAGCAAGGATAAGAATATGAACTTTGCATTGCAACAGCCCAGATCATCAGAGATTAATGGCCCTGGGTTTGAACTTACAAGTAACCAGGAGCCTGGTCCAAGCTTGCTTCCAGCAATAACTACAAGCCCACAGCCCACAGACAAAGAAATCATTATTCTGGAGGATTCAGACTTTCCACCACAACAGGAAGAAAAGGTAGAAACCCAGGGAGAGGACTTGGAGCTGGAGCAAAACCTCAGAGAACCAGCTGATGCAGGTCCTGCAGAGCAGGAGATCCATGAGGACAGCCAGCTGGATCATCCGCACGCCCAGCCATCGGAAGGGGAGCCACATGCTGTAGTAAATAGTTGTGCTCCTCAGCAAGGGCAGCCTGAAGCAGACCCAGGATCTTTAAGGGCATATGGAGAGAAGGCTCCTGGGCCGGCCTTCCCACGACCTGAACCACAGCAGGATGGGATTCCAGGTCCTGCTTCACCCCAGCCAGCACATCCACCAGAAGAAACAGGTCCACAGGCAGCGGTAGACAATGAACAGCCAGGTCCAGCATTCCCTGCACAGGGCTGCCAGGAGCTTGGCTCTAGTAACGTTCCAGAGCAAGGAGCTGCTGGGCAGGACCAGGACCTCACCGCACAGCTCATCAGAGAGACAGTGAGTATTCCCAGGGCTTGTTTGCCTTCTGTGCCCGTGGTATTCCCAGACAGGTTTTTCAAGGTGTGTAGTGTTTCACATGCTCAAAGCACAGCCTGTTGACTTCAGCTGCAAATCCTCTTCGTTTTGGCAGAGACTCAGCTATGCAACAGGTGAGGAGCAGGCAAGGAACCGTCTTGGGAAACTCTGCTTTGAAAGACTAACAGGAGTGTTGAGAGGATGGGAATCTTGAGGGCACTGTTTGCTCTGGGATGGGTTCTTGGCCAGAGAGATTCAGCAGAGTTGATGGCAGGGTCTCAAGGGTGCAGTGGGGTGAAATAACAGGACCTGTCTTAAAGGCTACTGCCTTCTTGGTTCTGCTAGTTTGTTCTTGTCTGATTCCTAACCCAACACTATAGGGCTGCTTAGGAATGGATGCGGAGCTAAAGGAGCAAAAGAGACACTGAACACTGGCAGAGGGATAGAAGGTGAGGTAGAGAAGGCTTAGAAACACATGGCTGAGAGCCGTGGCTGCTTTCAGCTGCCTCTCCTAAAGCAGTGTGATCCATGGCTTTGTTAAAGTCACCATGGTGCTCAGGGGGTGATGGCTGCCCTTGCAGTGTGGATTTCCAGGCAGTAGCACTGAGGGATTACTGGGTAAGCAGCATGAAGACTCTTAGAAGTTAACTCCACCCAGTCCTTTCTGACTCTGCCTGTGCAGCTGAGCTTGAGGGGCACTAACCACAGGAATGGAACCATCAGGAAGGGTATTCCTTCACCTTTGGGATGCTCAGAAGCTTCTGTATACTTAAAAACAAAACAAAGGCATGGTGCAGCTTCACATTTCTGTGTTTTCCCCTCCAATGCACACTCCTCCCCTTGATTGCTAGGGAGGAAAGATCTCTGTGATACCTTATGAATACTTATTTTGCAATAAAATGTATTTCACTGCATCTGTGTCTTACACCACCACTCCCATCCCCTCCAAGTCTTCCCTCCACATCCTGTATCTCATTCTGTCTGGGACACCTGGGGTTCAAGTACCAGTCCACCAAAATTCAGTTCTTTCCAAGGCAGACCTTGTGGATGAGTGAGTTGGTTTGAGATGGGGAAGTAGATACTTTTGCATTGTAGGAGTTGCTTGACAACCCTGACCAGTCCAGTCTTGCAAAGCAGAATCCATCTGGTGCAATAGTTGCAACACCTGTACAGAAACCCATCAGGAGAGCAGCAGTGGGTGCTCTTTGCTACATGGCTAATGCTGGGAAAGCTTGCACAGAAATGCCAGGGAGGGTTTGTTGTCTGGTCTGATCTTGTTGCTAATGTGTCTGGGTACTTTCAGGTGGGTTATACGTATTGTTGGGTTTTTTCCTTTGGCTTTGGAATGTTGCATTTCAGCACACAGTCTGGAACTCCTTAATCTTCTGTCTGAAGGTAAATATTAGCTTTTCTTGTGTTGTAGATCATACCTACATGCCTTGCCTCTTTCCATCGAGCCTGAATCACTTGTTAGGCCAGCTGCTCATGCCTAATCTCACTACCCATATCCTTCTTGGGAGAAAGAGGTGTTAGCAATCATCCTGTGGAGCAAAGGGAAGCCAGCACCTTGCAGTATCCATGCTGGATGGATAGAAGTGGTCTCTTGAAACCTGTTTTGGCCCTTGTCTCATGAGTGTGATAGGTACACCCATAAATCTGTGTCTTTAGTGCTGTTCACTAGGTTGTGCTGTACAGCTCCTCTAATACCTCTGTAACCTGTAGCTTTTCCTACTGTAGGAAGCAAGATTCCCAGATGTGAAGGAGGACTACATTGAAGAGCTCATCATCATCAGGAACTGCTGTGACTTAAATGTGTAAGTACAGAGCTAAGAGCCAGGGTGTATTGTACAACAGGCTGGCTGTAGTCACGTTCCCATTTCCCCACACTGTTCTAAAGCGTAGCCAGGCTGGGAGGCAGCACTGTGGAGATGGTGCCAAAGAGCAGGGAATTTGTTGGGATTTTTCCTTCTCATAGAGCTTTTCTTAAAATCTCTTTAATTCTTACATTTGTGCTGTAGCTTCTCTGCTTTTAAGATCATTATTTAAAGATTACATATCAGTTCTTTACTGTTACTAGGCCTCTTAAAAAGGGTGAGTGTCAGGATTAAGGTATTGAGATGACTTCTGTAAAACATAGTAAGAAGGTGGATTGCTGACTTTTGAGTTGGAGAAGAGTTTCCTGCTTCTTAATTTCACTGGGTTTTGGCTTTTTCCAGGTAAAGATGACACTGGTTTGGACTCCCTTATTTATTGTCACCATGGTGGCTTTTGTGCCCTGCGTTTAAGCCGGTAGCAGTGGTACTGTTTGAGTTCTCTCGCATCCCTTGTTGCAGCTAGAATAGACCAAACACATTTAAGGGCTGGGAGGATTGGCTCTAGATACCTGTTAAGGGACTGATTTTGGTCAAGCTGAGCAGAAACAGGAGCCAAGAAGGGCAATAAAAGGAATGGAAGAGAGGCTGAAGACATGCTTTCCTACTTGTGTTGGCACCAGCAGCACAGAGGGGAGAGGGATTTGAAGTAAATCACTTGTGTCTGATGCTTGGTGGTCCCTCTCTCTGTGTTTTGGTCTCTACAGCTGTCACTGCTATCTCAAACATGTTGAAACTAGTTATTGTGTGATACAAGAATGAAGAATAGGTGTTGGTTGCCAGAGTATTCCCTCTCTTGTATTACTCCAAGGCCCCTTTCCCATTAACTAGGGCACTAATTAAGCAGCATTTAAGTGCGTGAGGCTTGGAATTAGTTATTGGACCATAAATAAGTAAACTGGCAAGGAAATTAGGATGATCCAATCCATTGGGCATAGATTGCCTATTCTGCTGCCTTTGTGCTGGTGTGTGTCCAAAGTAGGGCTTCTTGGCTAGGAAGAAGCTAACTTCTTTCTTGTCTTTCTAAAGTGCTTTCCCTGCAGTGGTGGTATTGTCAGCAGGAGAGAAACTTTTGGGTGCCCATACCACATACTTGTGCACCTCATTGTAGATGGTTGTGCATAGAAGACCTAGTAGAGCCATTCCTTGGAGCAATGGGGCTGCTGAAGTTGCACATCTGGCTGCAGGAGCCTCTCACTTGTCAACTTGTTATTGTGTCCTGGGGCGATTTAGTGAAGCCTGATGGAATTAAATCACAGTATCAGCATCTGTCAGTCTCAATGTGTTCCTTCCCTTCTGCTCCTGAAATGTCTCCCATTGTGTGCCACAGACCCAGTGAGATGAAAAGGTGCTTACAGGCTTCCCTGTAGGCCATCTACAGTGTCTGCTCAGCGGCACGTTACCCACTCACTGGATGATAAAGATTTCTTCCCCATATTTTTATCCCTTTAACCCAACCAGCTTTTTGAGTTGCCCCTGCATCTTTTGTGTGAGAACAAATGGGTCAAAGCACTGGTCAGCCTCGCTGGCAGGGTCCCTTTGATGTCCATGGTGTGTCAAGCCGAATCAGGCTTGAAATACAATAAATAAGGGTGGCTGGGTTTGGGCAGGGATGAGGCTTTTAAGTGGCTCTGTGTCCTGTGGTGCAGATACTAATGAACAGTGCTGCAAGTGTGCGTGCATTGTGTGCTGGGACCCACTTCCCTAATTGTCAGACACTGAAGGTTAACGTCTCTGGGAATCCCAAGCATCGAGATGGCAACAAGCAGAACAGTTCAGATGCATCCTGACTGAGCCCCAGCTGATACCCTCGTGTTTGAGCTCCTTGAGGTTTCTGTGTTGTTGGATTAAAACAATTACCTTTGACCAAAAGGATGCCAAGGGGGAGAGCTGGGATCTGATAAATGCTCAGTGCCAAGGTATTTTGTTGTTTTCCAAGCTGATCATCATAAAAAGCTTTCAGCTGATGTGGAAGATAAGATGTGGGAGCTGCTCTTAGCAGGGTATCATCCATTCAGCTTTTGTGTGCAGAAGCATTCACGCTCAGTCAAAAGCTTCTGGCTCAATCTGTCAATACCTGATTAACCAGAAAGAAGTGCCTCTGCTTTGAATGTGAAAGCAGGGCTAAAGTAATCATGCCTTGATAGTGGGTTAATGCTTCAAACCAGTCCAGGTTTCTTAATGAGGGACTGATTTCTGACATCAGGAATGTGAATTAGCTGCAATTATGTCCTTGCTGCAGCCTTGCACCTTCTCATTCAACAGGTTTTACAAATGCTAATGCTTGTCCAAGCTCTTTATAAAGCATATTATTCTGCAGCTGGGGAAACTGAGGAACAGATTCTGTTACTTGACCCAGCCAGCACATCACCCGGTAGTGATGGTGGAGAATAAGCAGTGAAAGCCTGCTTCAGACAGCCTCCAGCAAGCTTCCCATTCAAAAGGGCTTCTAAAGTATTTGTGGCTCTCCAGCAATGGGGTATTCTGCTTGTTAGAGTCTTTCCTAAGCCAGAAACTCCATTTACCTGCCAGTTAGGATTGTTTGTGATAGGAGCTCAGGTCTCCTGCCTTCACAGGCTGGTGTGCAGTTGCTTTCAGCAAGTTTTAGTGATCGTTTTCTGAATGCTGTTCTCATTAGAGCACTTTCTAGTGGAAGCTGCAGAATCTGGTGTGATTTCAAGCTTTTATTACAATGAAACCTGTATTCAGAGTACATACTGTATGGTCACACAGTTTAAACGTGTTTCTGTCTCTGCTCTGTTTGGAAGTAGATCAAGACTGGAAGCTCTAATTCCAGTTTGAATCTGTAACCTTTCCTTGAGGAAGGCATCAGCCTTTCCTGGGTTTTGTGAGGGTTTGCATGCTGCTTTTGCCATAGATGCATTTGTGTTAGCTACAGGTTTCAGTTGATGCTGCTGATGCTGGGACTTCTTTCTTGTACGGTCTTCATGTGAATTCCAGAGTAGCAGAAAGTTAGTTAACCTTAACTCTTAGTCCAGGTACCACTTCACATGGGTGGGAGTGAGGAAGGAATCCTGATTGTTCACCTCTGCCATGGAAAAAGATGTAGGTTGGTTAGCAGCTCACCCATACAGGCTTCATGTATATGGATTTAATTGCTGGAAGGCAAATCTCTGCTTTCCCTTTGCAGTCATACAGCCAAACAAACATTCTTTACCTAAGTCTAAGGCATTTGCTTGCAGTTTGCTCCAGTCTAGGACCTCCCTTGGTTCTTACAGGGCAGGCTGGGACTTGCCTGCCCAGCTTCATAATAAGATACTGAAAATCAGACCCTGAGCTCCCAGGCCCTCAAGTAACCCTATTTCTCTTTTCAGGCTTTGTAACTTCCTTCTGGAGAATCCAGATTACCCAAAGAAGGAAGGCAGAGTGGTTTTAAATCCCAGCAGCAGCCTGCTTCCCAGCCAAGATGAGACAAAGGCAAGTGAGAGTATCCTCATCTGCAGCATGCCTCTCGTCCAGTCCATTCAACCTGAGTGGAGCTTGGGATGTCTGCTTTTATTAGTACATATTTGTAGGGTGCCTGGTTGAGCTTTGCTTTCATAGGAAGCCTTTGGGTGCATTTAAGACAGTGTTAAGTAGTGATAGTTGCTTGCAAGATGGCTTCGAAGACTCTCCTGGTTTGTGGTTGCGTAGCTGCACCAAGGCTGCTCTTTAAGACCCTTTGCCCTGCCTGCCTGTCAGCCACCCCATCTGAAGTGTTCATTGTAATCACTGATACAAGAATTCCATGGGGATTCTGTCACATGAAGTAGACTTGGCCCTTGTGCCTCTCCTGTGTGGCCTCGGGCATTGCCCTTCAGCCTGCTTCTTGGTTTTTCTATGGATTCATTTGTTATACAGTCCATTTGACAAAACATTCTCTCTGAGCTGCTTTGAGTGTATCAAAATAGCTGTGTGTGGCCTAAGAGAGAAACACTGAACGGGTATTCAACTCTTTCTACTCTTGGAAGCATCCCTCAACCTCAAGCCAATAAAGATGGCTTTATAGTAACCTAAATGTACCCTCTCTGAGCAGTCTCATGCAGCCATGCACAATGGCTTTAAACTATGTGGTGTGGGTCCTACTAGGAGCAGAGCTGCTGCATGGTGCAGCTCGGGGCAAGTTACCCACACGAGCGCATAGATCAGTAGGCTTCACACCCATGCTGTGCTCTGAGCTGATGCTTAGGTAGATGCTCAGAACTGGGTGCCATGTCACCTGAACTTGGGCTGGTCTTGCAGAAGGTCCTGATAGCTGAAAGAGTGGTTTGTGGTGTCCTCGTGTGTGGTTACAGCAGCCTTCTTACATGTTTTGCATTCTCTCCCTAGGTGCCTAAAGTGGACTACTTTGACTTCTTCAAGCTCGCCCCACTCGATCAGCGGTGCTTTATTCAGGCAGCTGACCTCCTTATGGCAGACTTCAAAATGCTCAGCAGCCAAGACATTAAGTGGGCACTACGTGAACTGAAGGGACACTATGCAATCACACGAAAGGTTCTCCGGCTCAAGTCTCTTTCCATTCCTAGGGTTACCCCTCATCTCTGCAGAGCAGTGCTGTGTCTTTTGCCTCACTGTACCATCTGCTAGCGTGTGGTTATGGGTTTTTTAATGCTCTTCCTTTCCTTTTAAGACGTATTAATCCATTTAGAAGAGACTTGCAAAATATATTGGGCAGACAGGATGCTGCAGGAAGGTTTTACTTCTCTCTGATAGAACTGGCTAGTTGATGGTAGGTGATGCATTAAACTGAGAGGTGTTCCCACACATTGCTGCTGAAGTGTCATATAATTGTCAGTAAAACCTAGACTTTTAGCTAAATCTTCAAACATTTAACGGTTAACTGCTGCTATTAGTTAACTGACTGCATGGAATTGAAAAGAAGTCCCAATTTCCCTGTCCTAGTTCTTTTTATGATGACTTGTGGAATGAGTCCTGTATTAGAATCATAGAATCGTAGAATAGTTAGGGTTGGAAAGGACCTTAAGATCATCCAATTCCAACCCCCCTGCCATGGGCAGGGACACCTCACACTAAACCATGGCACCCAAGGCTCTCTCCAACCTGCCCCTGAACACTGCCAGGGATGGAGCATTCACAACTTCCCTGGGCAACCCATTCCAGTGCCTCAGCACCCTCACAGTAAAGAACTTCCTCCTTATATCCAATCTAAACTTCCCCTGTTTCAGTTTTAACCCGTTACCCCTTGTTCTGTCACTACAGTCCCTAATGAAGAGTCCCTCCCAAGCATTCTTATAAGCCCCCTTCAGATACTAGAAGGCTGCTATGAGGTCTCTTCCCTGTAGAAGAGTGTCAGTGTAATGAAGCTGCAGAGACACTTGGTATATGTATCAGCACACTGAATGTAAATGTGGCTTCAAGCATTTGACTTGGATCTGCTCTGATATCCTCCTCTTGGTGGAGCTTCTTTCTCTGCTATCCAGGTCTTAAACAAAAATCCCTTGTCCCTTCACTTGCTCGATTGAGTATTTGAGCTTCCTTTTTTTAACTGAAAAGCAAAACCCAACAACAACAAAAAAAGCCAACCCGGCTCCATTGCATCAAAGGGGACACCAGATGGAGTTGAAATAGCTTTACACAATAGGTGGTGTGAAGTATCATTCAGCTGGTTTGCATTTATGGAACGATCGCTTTATGAGTACATAATGCGGTAAGGTGAGCAAAGTGAAGAGCTATATTTGCCCCTGTATGGGGTGTCTGGCTTTCCAGTTTTGGATCAGCATCATGCACATGTTTGTACTGTGCTTTGATTTGATGTGAAGTCTGTGGTTTTGCTTTCTTCCGGGAGCACAGGATTTAAGTCTGTCTCTTGTTTTCTAGGCCTTTTCAGATGCTATCAAAAAATGGCAGGAGCTGTCTACCGAAACCAGTGGGAAACGGAAAAGGAAGAAAGAGATGAATCAGTATTCATATATAGACTTCAAATTTGAGCAAGGTAAATAGCAAGTGGTATGTGTTGTGCTCTCCACATCCTTGTGGTAAGCAGAACTGGCTTGCAGCAGAAAGCCCTGTTCTTTAAGAGGGATGCTTTCCCAAAACAGAGATGCTTCTGTCAATGTCTGCCATCAGTTTTGGAGGTATTCCTTAGTACCTCTGCTTGGTACAGTGCTGCTTGAGATGCTGAGTGTGATGCGTGGAAAAAGAAGGATTTAAGCATAGTTCTGGCTGCTCCATCCCATTTCATTGTGCCTTTAACTCTGCTTTAGGGGATGTGAAAATTAAGAAGCGCATGTTCTTCCTGGAGAACAAGAGGCGGCACTGGAGGTCCTATGACAAGTGCTCCCTTCTCCCACTGGTGCTACGGGAGCAGGAATTCTATGAGCAGAAAGTGAAAGAGATGGCAGAGGTGAGTGATAGGAGCTGCTTTGATCTCATGGTGCAAACAACTTCAACTGTTATAAAAGTTTTGGCCCTAAACATGGAAATCTGCCTCTTGGAGCAATTCAGACACTACCTTTGCCCTTTTGCTACCTATTACGTGTATGACTCTTCCCAAATTACTGATTTTTGAAGGAAAAAAAACAAGCACAGAATTTCTTATTTTCTCAACTATACATCTGCTGCTTTTGCAAACCCTGCTCTGGACTTTTATTGGGATGAAGCAGGAAAAGCTCTGCTAACTCCTCCTCTAATTGGTAGCAGGCTTCTCTGCTGCTTTTGAGGCCTTGTAATTGCAGCTCAGTGTTGGTGGTGAATAATGACCAGGCCCAAGGCAGTCTGTCCACTCGCTCTGCCTTCCACAGGTTGGCAGTCCTGTGTCTCCAGGTCATCTTGTTCTGTGCTGAGGGCCGTGTGTTTCAAGGCAGAACACTGCAACACCCACTGTTGTGTTGTCTTCTCCTCTAGTCTGAGGAAAGACTGGATTCACAGCTCTGCACCTGCAGTCCTTTCTTAAAGATCCTTGTCTTTCAGGCAGATGGATAGTGTCTCCTTTTAATCACAAAGCTAATGTTCCTTGGGGCTTTCTCTGGAGGGGTCCATTGGGCGAGATCATCTCTGCCCATGGAAACCTGAACCAGCAGCTCCCCGTAATACAGAATTCAGGTCTTTGTTCCTGATCCTTCGCATCTCCCATCTGTTTTAGCTGAATCATAAATAGCTTAATGGATTGGAAGGATGGGCTGAGTGGTGGTGTAAGCAGACAGGGAGCTTTTTATGGTGGTTTCTAAATCTGAGGTAATGTAAAAGAGCGTAGAAGCTGTAAAATTGCTTTATCTGTGCCATAAATACAGGTGCACGTCTCTCTTACAGCATGCAGACTTCCTCCTTGCGCTGCAGATGAATGAGGAGCAGTATCAGAAGGTCAGTATCTATAATGTAATCCGAGATCAGCATAGATGCTGTTTTACACTACATTCTTCACAGACTCTTTTGGCTTCTGGAACGGAGCTTTCCTGAAGCTGCATTTGTAGTGTGCTGCGTTTGCTGAGCTGGCAGAACCTGCAGTGTGTGTGTCGGCTGGCGTTTAGCAAAGGCAGACAAGAGCTGAGGCCAGCAAGGCAGTATTGATGTGTGTAATGATCTCTAGTAATTCAGTTAGCTGCTGCTTGTATCTTGACTGGCCAGAGCAAACATTGCAATAGAATAGTACCAGGCTTGCCCTTGCTACCACCATTATGGCTGTTTAAAACAGAGATGCTGTTGTTGGAGCTCCGACTCCCACAGGCTTTCCTCATTTGCAGGAAGAACTCTAAAAACCTGAAAATTGGGTCTTTCCCTTTAAGTAAATAGAGAAAAGTTGAGTAGATTACCTTGTCCTTCTCAGTGCCCATTTCCCTTCAAACTTTGGAGATATCAGACCTTTAAAGAAGTGGGCATACTTACTACTTAAGAGGCAATCTTCTTCACCCCTGTAGTGAAGAGGCCAAGACGAGGTCTCTCCAAGCAGATGGGTAAATGTTCTTTGAGAGGGCATTAGATCCAAAGCTTGTTTTTCCCCATAAGAATGGTGGGAATGCTGCTTCCCTGCAATTATACCTTCCTGAACCCAAAGTGCTTCTCTGCCTGTAAGCTAAGAGCTATTAAATACTATGTTTTCTGTGGCTTTTAAGAACCTCTCAAGCAGGACGTGTAGCTATTAAGTTACTTAAAACTGAGTTTCTGGTTGTGCTTAGTGAGTTTTGACAACCAACCAGGGTAACTAATGGAGTGGTGCACATCTGTGGCTCTCTTTAGAATGAATGCTGGCAGTGCTTCTAGCTTGCAGTTGCGTGTGTTTGTATATTGCTATAGCTATTGATGTTCTGATGATGATGCCAATACCTCTTTATGGCTGCAGGATGGGCAGATGATAGAGTGCCGCTGTTGTTACGAGGACTTTGCATTTGAGAAGCTGACTCAGTGTGCAGATGGTCACTTGTTCTGCAAGGAGTGCCTAATTAAGTATGCTCAGGAGGCAGTCTTTGGCTCTGGGAAGGTAAGAATTTCCCACCTGGATGAGGGGAAGATGGGTAAAATGCTGCTGGGAGATCACAGTGCTGTTTGTGTAACGTTGTTGCTTAAATTGGATGTAGAATCATAGAATGGTTTGGGGTGGGAAGGACCTTAAGATCATCCAGTTCCAACCCCCCTCCCATGGGCAGGGACACCTCACACTAAACCATGGCATCCAAGGCTCTCTTCAACCTGGCCTTGAGCACTGCCAGGGATGGAGCATTCACAACTTCCCTGGGCAACCCATCCCAGTGCCTCAGCACCCTCACAGTAAAGAACTTCCTTCTTATATCCAATCTGAACTTCCCCTGTTTTAATTTTTAACCCGTTACCCCTTGTCCTATCACTACAGTCCCTAATGAAGAGTCCCTCCCCAGCATCCCTATAGCCCTCCTTCAGATACTGGAAGGCTGCTATGAGGTCTCCACGCAGCCTTCTCTTCTCCAGGCTGAACAGCCCCAACTTTCTCAGGCTGTCCTCATATGGGAGGTGCTCCAGTCCCTGATCATCCTCGTGGCCTCCTCTGGACTTGTTCCAGCAGTTCCAAGGAAATACTCAAATGGAATTGTGTCCTGAAATCCAAATCCAGCAAGTCAGTCTCTCCATCAAAGTGGGATCTTTGAATAGGATTTCAGTTTTGCCAGCCTCCCTCTTCTGTGCTCACTGCTGAGCAACTGGGATTATGAGGAGAACTTTCCACACTATTCATAGTGACAACAATAACTTGCATTTGTCTGGGTTTTGTTTTCTTTTTAATAAGCCACTCTTTGCACAGAGACCACTCTTGTCTGACTTGGCCCATCTCCTCCTACCTAAGCGTGTTTGTCCTACATAACATCACTGGGTTCCCAACTTAATTTGGGAGTTGTTTCTTCTATGATGCTATGAACTTTCTTAAGCTTTGGTTTAGAAAGCATTTACCCTGGTACTCAGTTGAGCTATAAACAAGTCATGTGCATGCTCCTTTGCCTTGAGATATGAGGATGAAACTACAGGATGCATTTGTAGTCTGGGATCTATATAAACATATAAACTAGCAGCTGTATTTGATGTGACCCTAAAGAATGCAACATGCTGTTTGTGAGCAGAGTGCTAGTTGTCAGCAGAGACCATACAGTAATAACAGGCTGCTGTGTGGCCACAGCGGGCTTTAAGTGAACTGTGATCCCAGCCATCAACACCATCTTCATGCCCAGTGTCTGTTTGAGGCCTGATTTGTTAACTAGTCTTGCTCTTTCCATAAGCAAACCCATTCTCTGGCAATCATGTGCTAACTTAAGCTCTATTCTTTCTAAGCAAGGCTCTGCACTGGTGTGTTTGAAAATGTTCTGGGTACCAAGTCTTGCTCTTTTGCTAGCATCGCCCTGAACCTGAGCTCTCTCCTTCCAACCCTAGTCAGAGCTCAGCTGCATGGAAGGCAGTTGCACGTGTTCATTCCCCACCAGCGAGCTGGAGAAGGTGCTTCCAGAGAACATCCTCAACAAATACTATGAGCGGAAAGCTAAGGAGGAGGTGGCTGCTGCCTGTGCAGATGAGCTTGTCAGGTGAGTGTCCAGCAGAGGAAGCAGACTGCACTTACTGTTGTACAGAACTGTCCCCTGAAACCCTAAATGTATGCTCACTGTGAGATGGGGAGCTTTCAGAGCTGTATTATACATTCAGGCCTCTGCCTGTCCAAATCTCTGTATTCAGGTTGGTCTGCCTTTGACTACGAGCAGATTAAAATTCAATAGACTCATCTCCCTTAAGACTTGCTTGCCAGCTTTGTGCTGATCCTCTAAATTACACGGTCAAAAACAGTGCTGAGCATAAAATGTTTTGACTATGAGTGACTGAAGAAATATGAGCAAAAAAGGCAGTAGTCAGCACATCCTGGTGACAGGCATTTGGTTGGCAGCCTTATTAACTACCACAGAACTCTTTGAATCCCCTTGCAGCAAAGATACCTTTGGCACTCTGCACTGATGGCATCTTCTTTTGGGCTCTAGGTGTCCGTTCTGCAACTTCCCAGCTCTGCTGGACCATGATGTGAAGCGGTTCAGCTGCCCCAATCCCCGCTGCAGAAAGGTAACTGGGGGATATTTGCCATTTGGTCTCTTCTGGAGCATTGGGCAGGAGAGCTGGGAGGACAACCCATGCTTCCTAGGAGCAGGATGTGGCTGCATGGAGCAGCAGTCAAAATGCTGGATCCTACTGCTGTTCTATACAAGTGTGTGGCTGGACAGATGGATTTCAGGGCACTGTTGATAAAGACACCGGTATTCCTTTGTTAGGAAGATGTTGGCTAAAAAAGCTTATGGATGCCATAAGTTGCTGTCTTGCATGTACAGAAATGTTTTAGGTGAGCAGGGAGATGGGTTGCTTAAAAGGCATAAAACCAAATTGTAGTCCTTTATGTAATGAAACTTCTGGAAAATGAGCTGAAACAACCTTACGTGCTGCCCTTGAGAGAATGAGCATCTGCATTTTTCCTCTATGCTGTCACCGAATACAGATTCAGTTGGAAGTGACAAAGAACTTGTTGGAAGAGGGGCGGGAAATACAAGCAAGGCAATATGTTTCCCAGTCTCCTGAATGTACACAGAACCCTGCTCACATCTGGTGCCAGTGAGCCAAGGCTGCACCCTGTCAGTGTTTAGCGCTGAAGCTGCAAGGCGTCTTGCCCAACTTTAGCCACAACAATGAATTCTCATGTGACACCGAGGGAACTGCCTGTCCCCCAGCAGAGACTGCTGCTAATCACTGCAGTTCCTCTCGAGTGCATTAACCTTGTGCTTGTAGCTGCTGCAGCTTCGTGTTCCTGTATCGACTGCTTGCCTGGAGTGGGGAATTAATAGGAAGTCAAATTCTGTTGTCTGGAGAAGGTGAAGTTGCGTTTTGTAGGGACAAATCGAACCTACTTGGGGGGACAAAGCTGCTTACGGCAGATGCACAATTCCATTTGAGATCCCTGATCTCCGCATACGTTTTGCTAACATCTACCTCTAGCATTTGGGGAGGAAACGTCGTTCTGCTGGGTTCCAAGCGTCAGGAGCGAGGAGGTTTGCCAGTCACTAGGTGGCAATGTTGATTCACGTTTAAGTCCTTTTTCCTCGCTGTTCTTGCCAACGAGGAGCTGTTTTCAAGATGTGCCCGTGTCAGCGCCGCAGAACAAAACTCAGGCTTGAAGAACATGAACATTTCCAGGTGCAAAAGTTGCTTTTTTCCCCCTAAAATGTGTAACGCAGCGCAGTAACTGTGGTGAGAAGGGTCAGGACTGAAATGTTCCTTTCCTTCTGGTTTGCTGTTTCATTTCCTTCCTAGTGTGCTGCGTGTCCCCCCTCCTTGGAGGCTTCAGCATTCCAGCGGGCTGGATTTCTGGTTTCCTGGACAGCTTGTGTTGATTCATTAGCTGAAAATCTGCTGAGTAGCTTAGTGCTCTTCTTAGAAATCTTGAATGACTTTAGGATTTGAAGTGGAGGGTGAGGAATTCCGATTGCAGGATGTGGTGTCTCGCAGCATCAGCTGCAGCGGTTCTTTGTGTTCCAGCTATCTTTCCTCTGCCCAGAATGAAGGATTCCAGTTAAGGCTCTTGCTTGCAGGAAACTCTGGCCCTTAGGGAGGAAAGGGCTAATCTAGGGAACTCTACAGAGGTTGGAGAGAATGCATCGGCTTTGCTAGCAGTGCCTCTGATGGATTCGGTGGTGGTGATGACTGAATCTGGAAGGAGTCCCTCTCTGGTTGGAAGGACTGCACTTGCACAGCTGAACCTAAAGTAAGGGGAAGTGTGGAAAGGGAAAGGTCAAAATGTGCCTCTCCTGAAGCCTCAAGGCTCTTCAAGGGTGGGGAGAGGAGGACCAGATGGTGGACCTGTGCTCTTTCTGTGCTCCATCACCTGCATCTTGTGTCTTGCTTTGAGAGTTCATGTTGATACTCTCAGGCTTTCCTCTAAATCTTGCAGAGAAGTTGATTCATATTTGGGCCAGCTATGGATGTATTGTGAAATAAGTGATGGGAACCAGCTGGAAGCCTTCATTTTGGCTGTATATATGTATGCTGGGCTCCATAAGAAGAGGAGTTCTAGGTATACCCATGTCACTGCTTATGATCTCACCTGCAGCTCCAGTCGTTTGCACCTAATGCAGCTAACTGTAGCCAGAGCAATGGGCAGAGCTGCTGTTTGCCTTGTGTGAGTGAAGGGCTGCACAGAGAGCATGCAGATGAGCCTGCACCATCTGCCAGGGCTCCAGCTGTGTGCTGTGAAGTTTGGCTCCCAGTTAGGTGGCCAGGGCTTGAATCATAATATCACAAACAGCAGGGTGGAGGAAAAGCTTAAATTAGCCAAGGAAAAACACTGCCCAAGCTGCTCTATGGATGTGCTCTCTGTGTTTGCAGGCTGAGCTGGTGCTGGGGCAGAGGCAGTGTAGGCTCAGACCTGAGTTTTGAGGTTTTGCTCTCAAACAGGTTCCTGACCATGCACGGAGTCAAGCTTCCTGGTGACAGGGAGGGTTTGCCAGCCTGGTTGGTCAACCTCCATCTTCCCCTGCACAAGGATCCCTGTGTGGAAGCAGCACTTGAATCTCTCACCTCTCATGATGCGTGTTCCTCCTTCTGGTGCTCTGAGAGAGCAAACCAAAGCTGGCACTTGTGTTAAAACCAGGGAAGGCACGTGTTGTGCAGCTCTGGGAAGCAAGCCTGCACTTTTACCCATTGGAGGAAGCACTGTTTCCCATCAGAAAAGGAAGTCCCATCCTTTCAGCTCAACATCCCTCCTCCCGAGACCCCATAGTGTTGATGAAGACAGGGCTTTTGTTCCTGGGCTGCTTGCTGCTATCCCCAGCATTGCTGGTGAAGGGAGATGGTTTCCCCTCTTTGCAGTCTCAGCACAAAGCACTGCAGGGCTTCCAGCCAGGGAAGAGATGGGGAGGTGAAAGCTGCAGTTGCCATGGAAATGATGCATGCAAGGAGCAGAGCTGCCCCTCCGGTGCCACACTCATTCAGGAGCCAGGCCACATTGCAGGGACTTGCATTTCCAAGACTTTTCCTTAAAACTCCTTTGCATAGCATGGGATTTTCATTGTACCATCCTCTGGGCTGGCTGGCTGCAATGAGGTGATGGCTTATGGGGGTGTGGCGCTAAATCACATTGCCCTCACACTGAGAGCATCCCTGAGGTTGTGTGTAGGGACTGGGTTTGTCTGCTGGGCATGTGAAGCGTCCCACTGTTAAGGTGAGCATTGATGTGCCTGTGGCAGATGGATGAAATCTCCATTTCTATGTATTTATTACTTTTCAGGTCAGGTTTCTGACCACAGCCATCCTCGGGTGTGCTTTTAATTTGCAGAACTGAGACTTGGATGTTTTAGGGGACTTCTTTTTAAGCTTCTAGAGTATCTCAGGATTGATTTCAAGGTGCTGGCTAAGACCAGATGCACCCAGCTGCTTTTAACCTTCATTTGCTGTTGGAAACCTGACAGGTTTAAGCTTGTACAGAGCTCTGCCTAGCAAGCTGTGTCTGAACACAGCTTCTCTTAGCAGGGTGCTAACGCTGCATCCACAGCCTATGGTAATAAGCATAAGTCGTGTTGTACAGGTTGCAGCAACTTGGATGCGAGTGGCCTTGCTCAAGTAAATTGCATGATTACAAGGCTTGAAGTTGGAAAAGGAGCTATGGCTGTGGGGGGAACTGCAGTGCCTGTGATCTCTCCGTACCTGGTGTGATAACGGAGCGCGCAGCTGCTTGTGCTTCAGAGGCAGGTAATGAGGCAGCCCCATAGTCCCATTACAAGTGGTTTATAGGGTGCGAGGGGAGATGTTTGTGTAACCAAGTACCCAGCAGCAGGAGATGTGTTCAGGATGACACAGCCTTCTGAGGATGTCATCCAGCACATGCCATAGGGGCCGTTAGTTGCGTGCTAGAGGCTGGCCTGCGGCTCCGCTGCCTGACTCCAGACGTGCCATGGTTTTCAGCTTAAACGATACCAAGATTTGTCAGTGGCAGGGTGAGTGTGCAACATAGAATCATGGAATGGTTAGGGTTGGAAAGGACCTTAAGGTCATCAAGTTCCAGCCCCCCTGCCACGGGCAGGGACACCTCACACTGAACCGTATCACCCAAGGCCTCGTCCAACCTGGTCTTGAACCCTGCCAGGGTGGAGCATTCACAACCTCCCTGGGCATAGAAACAAAAAAATAGCTCTGGTTGGAGAAACTGAGCTTGTCCAAAATGCCTGAGAGTAGGATGAGCATGTGGAGAATTACTTAATTCTCCTTGTTTTGCAACATGTTTTCCCAGCTGTTGGAGTCTGCTGTCTCATTCAGCTTCCTGACAGCAGAGCAAACATTTTGAAGGTCCCATGGCCCCGTCTCATTCTCTTGTCAGCCATTCCTGTTGCTCTTCTCTCTATGCTTTTCCTGGAGCTATTTATTTGCATTTAATTGTCACTTAGAGCTTAACCCTGCAGCTTTAGTGGCGAGCAGAGCCAAAGGGGGCACTTGCTTATAGAATCATAGAATAGTTAGGGTTGGAAAGAACCTTATGATCATCCAGTTCCAACCCCCCTGCCATGGGCAGGGACACCTCGCTCTAAAGCATGCCACTCAGGCCAGACCCGTCATTTCCTTCTGATGGCAACAACCTCAAGGCCCAACTCTGGTGTTTAAACTCCCGTTGGAATTGTGGCTGTGTGAATGCAGCTTAGCCGAATTTACCGGGATGAGGAAGAAAGGGGAATGTGGCTTGGCATCAGCGCATCTTACTGGGCATAGAGCACTTGCGCCTGTGTATGCTTTCACCTGGAGGCCTGTCTCCTGCTTGTCCATGCCAGCAGAGCAGTCTAACCCATCGCTTCATGGTTCTACCATCTCCCCCCTCGGCACTGCATCCCTAAACCCTCCTGCTCCAGCACTCTCAGCCTTCCCCTCCAGCTCAGCGCCTGTTGAACGCAGCGGCGCGCATGGGAGCGCGCTGCGCTCTGCTGCTGCCAAACCCACAACAAATGGCAAGTTTCCGTCTGTCATCCCGGCTCCCAGGCTGGGCAGCCCGTGTTCATTTTTCTTCCTTAAAAGGCCATTGCATCTCCTCGTCTGCAGCCGTTGCTCTGCGCCGCAGGCAGGGCGAGCGGCGACGCTAGCGCGCAGCGCTGCGCATCCACGCATCGCGCCTCAAAGGGATCAGCAGGAGGGAGGGACCGAGGCCGAAGGTGGGGTTGAGGTGACTGTAGGCAGCAGGTAACGCCCCCTGATAGGGTTTTATTGCTAAATCCTAAAGGAAGAGAGATAACAGGAGAGTTCTGGTGCAGCAAAGCCTTAAAAGTCCGGTCCCATGCAGGAAGGATATGTGTGCGCTAAGCCACGCAGTGCGTCCCATCGAGGGTGTAGGGTCAAAGTTGGAAGGGGAGTGCTGAGAGTCAGGAGGTCTCCTCCTCGTCAGCTTTATCTTGATGGGGGGAGCAAGGGAAAGCCACGTGTCAGGGGTTCTCCTTGCTTCCTTAGAGGCTGGATGGTGCATAATCATACCCTTGATCCCTGGTTGTGAGGGAGCACCCAGGAAAGCCAGAGAGAGGGAAACAATGGCCCGTATGTTGCTTTTAGGTGTATGCATGGTCTGGGCTAGGAGTAGTACAAGAATTGAGTGGTGCCAGCAGCAGCTTGCTCCTAAATGCACCTTTCCAGAAAGGAGGCACAATGATCAGCCCCAAATCACTCCTTGCCTTAGCTGTGTACCTGCCACCCTTCCTCAGGACACATAAGAAGGGGCAGTAGGAGCCCCGAGAATACCTCACCTGGAAAAGAGGGCAGGAGTGGGCTGGATTTAATTGCTATGGTGGAGTGGAGAGGCTCCATCAGTGGGAGCTCAGGTGGTGCTGCTGCTTTTACAAGGTCAAGTCTATTTATGCAGTGGTATGTGGAAATGCTTCGCTTGATAAATGAGTCTGACAGAGGAGAGGGCAAAGCCCAGCCTGGAAATGGACCTGAGGAAAGAGGTCAGCTTAAATGGGGTGTCTGTCTTTTAGAGGGTAAAAAAAGCTGCTGAAAACAAGAGCTCAACCTAGTCCCTTTAAAAATAGACCACGTAAGTCAGTGCAATTGCAAGCAACAAAGCTTACTCCTGTGCTTTCTTTCTGCCTTATATAGCAATATTCATTCAGGGAAAAAAGCAATTCTCTGACTGTTCCCTGACCACTGAATACCTCTGTGTCAGGTCCATAAGAGGCAGCAGCTCTGTCTTCCCTCTGTAGCTTTGTCCTTTGCCGAGGACGGGTCTAGAGGTGACAAGCTGAGCACAGCTTCACATGGGGATGGAAGCTTCACCCTCAGCAGTCTTGTCTCAACCTCTCTCCCTGCACACAGCCTGCAACCATTTAGGCAAAGGAGCCACTGGGAGCAGCTGCAAACCTGTAGTGGTCAGTATCAGGACAGTGTCTTTGGGGATAAACTGATGGGCATCACAAGGGGTTGGATGAGAGCAGCCTGGGCCGGTGGTGCCAGGGTTGAAAGGTATTCGGATGCCCTGAATGTGGCAAAGTGATCCCATAGCCACGTTGCTGGGGTTGGAAGGACCCTGGAGCAGAGGCTGAGACTTGCTGCAGGCTGAGATGAGCTTTAAGCTTTGCCTTTTCCTGCTAGATCCCTTTGAAAGAGCAAGGGAGGAGAGGTGTTCTTCCATTTCATGCATTAAACAAGAGGAAGTAATATAACGTGATGACCCCAACATCAGGGAGAGACCCTAAATCTCTGTATGGACCAGCGTGCTCAGATTGCGTGATTGGTTTTAAGCAGGGAGGTAACTGACCCTGGGTTGCTTGCCTGTCTTCACAATAGGATGTGATGCCACTGAGCTGTTGTGGGAGCTCTCTGCACTTAAGGTTAAAACCCTGCCCAGTGCTACTCGTGTTTGCAGAGCACCAGAGCAGGGTTATCACTTTGCTGCTGCAGTGGGAATGGAGGTTGGAGAGGATGGAAACAAGGCCGTTCCCAAGCTAAATTAAAAACATTGTTCTGCCCTTACTCAAGAAGCTCCCTCTTCCCTCTCTTTCCTCCCCCTCACATTCCTGGCGTAGTAATCACTGCTCTCTAACCTCAGCTTCATCTGCCGCAGGCTCACCACTTGAGAAACGCAGTTAAACCCCCCCTGGCTCTGCATACACCTCTTCTTGCTGTACCTCGGTGCTTCCAGGGCCCTCGTCTTTGGAGGGGTCTGAGTCAGCAGCAGAGGTTTTGAGCTGTATTGTGTCAGGGCAGCTGATGACTGTGCTCTCTGTGCCAGGGCCCTGAGCTGGCCTAACCTGGCATGTGCAATGCAAGGAGGTGTTTTGCTTCTCCTTTCTGTTTGCACATAAACAGATCGGAGCAGATGACACAGTCATCAGACTTCCTGAGCTAACAGGAGGCTGCTGCAGATGATGTCCGTTTTGGAGGCTGTCAGTAGAGTTTGTTTCCTAATTTGGTCACAGTGTGCTCAGGGCTGCTCTCCTTTTCTTTTCCTCTTTTAAAGCACCCATCCTCTTTATATCATTGTCCTGGAGGGGAAGCTGTGTGCAGCAGAGAACCTCCAGCTCCTCTCACTTCCTCTCTGCAGAGGAAGTGAGACTTGAAAGGTCTCTTTGAAAAGCAGTGCAGTTCTGAAGCTCATCTTCCCATTCTGATTTCCTCCTTTGCCGCTCTCTCATGAGCTCATCTCGACGAACTTGGCTTTTTATCCCTCTGGGTGGTCACCTGAGCGAGCCCTTTGTGCTGGGGGACTTCTCTTCAGGGGCAGAGTGAGCTGTGCTGCTGTTAAATAGTAACATTGATAAGGTGATCTATTGGTATATGTATTGCAGGAAGTAGATACGTGTGTGATTTCAGCTAATGGAAAGAGAATGAGTTCAGTTTCAGTTCATACATCATCACTAACCTGGTAGCGTGTAGGAAACTGTAAATGCCATCAATGGGAGAGAAATAGTAAGGCTGGTCAGCTCTGCTGAAAGACATTTAAAAGTTAGCTCCTGTGTCTTAAAAGTCATGGAATGGTTTGGGTTCGAAGGGACCTTAAAGCTCATCCAGTTCCAACCCCTGCCACAGACAGGGACACCTTCCACTAGAGCAGCTTGCTCCAAGCCCCATCCAACCTGGCCTTAAACACAAACTAGGGATTGCCAGTCCCTGGAAGAGGTCTGCTTTTCCATGCTGAACCACAATCAGCCCTAAAGAAATCACTTTCCTGGAGTGCAGGAGGCAGTTTAGCCCTTCCACTCTCAATGTGTGTTTTCATTCAGCAGCAGGAACAGCTGAGGAATCGACGCCAAACCTGTAGGTCTCTATTGCGTTATTTCTCTGCTGGACTTAGCAGAAGGAAGGGGAAAAAGCATTTCCAGGTGATGCAGTTGAGGATGCAGCTTTATTCTGTGTGGTCAGGAGGCTCGTGTGCCTTATGTGGTGGTGGAGGTACTGCTGTCACAGGAGCTGCTGACTCTGGACAAGACTCCCTGGCCTTGGAGATGCTGGGTTACCTATGGAAATCCAGCACTGCTTTAGGTTCAGAGTGCATGTCATAAACAGCTTGAGCAGAGCCTCAGGTTAAGGTGCACCCAGAGCAGCCTGATTACTGGTATTAAAGGTTTGCCTGTAGATGGGCAGGTATGGGCTGGTCTCTGGAGAGGGGAAACCACTATGTGTCATGTGTGGAATGCCAGGTTAGCACTGACCTCTGAAACATGAGTAACAGAGAAATGGGCACATGAAGTGGTGAGGCAGCAGGATGAGGGAGGGGGAAGGGAAGGTGAAACACAAGTTTTCTTCTAATTTAGTCAAAACCATCTCTGTGTGTCATTCTTATTTGCATGTTATCTTCTAATTAGCCCTGACTGACTCATCCACTGCTTCCACCTGAAAGGAACGGTATGTTTTTGAAGCCTATGGTTTCTAATCTCAGTAGGCCAGCATTTCTTCTTCTCCTCCTCCTCCTCCCTCCCCTTCCTGTGCCCCCCAAAAAGCATTCTCTTACTGCTTTTAACCTTCAAGCCTCTTTTTTCCTGTTCTTTCTGTTACTACTCTTGCATTATTAATGGGACTGTAGCAGTTCAGCCAGAACACTGACATTACCGATTACTACTCGCAGCAGAGGAGCGAGGAGCAAGGTAGAAACTGGGTCAGGAAATGTTGTCATAAAATGATAGCATCAGAACTGGGGAGCAGAGCTCTCTGTGAGCAGGTTTGCATTGGAAATGACCTCCTTCACCCAGTAGCATACCTGAGCGCATCCCCCATGCGCTGCTTTGCTGCTTGCAGATGGGAAGATCATCTCACACACAGAGAGGTTAATAACGGACCTGTAATTTCCAGGAGCAGAGGAATGGAGTGATAGGTTGTGTTCTGCTTGGTAAAGCTTTGAGCATCACAGAATTCATGGGCTCTTCATTGCTGGTGCTGGAGTAGGAAGCCCCTTCCCCTGTTGGTGTCAAAAGGCTGAGGAAGCAGAAGTGGCTGCATTTACTTGTGCACTCAGTGAGAGCCTGTCGCACTCGATGCACTCGGATTGTCCTTGGTGGTACCAAGGGCATCCTATAGGAGCAAACAGCTCTCCACACTCCATGTAAGCGAATATGACTGCTGTGGAATCAGAACAAGAATGTTATTTTGGGGATGCAGCAATTAACCTGTGAATCCTGGGCTGCTGTAAACATAAGAAATTGCCTGTTTCTGGTTAATGGAGCTGTGCCTCGTCATTCAATTGGACACAGCATCCGCTCGGGGATTTGGCATCCCTTGGAGGCCTTGTGTGAACAGTTGTGCTGTCATGTTAGCTTGCTTCTTGAGAGGGGGCAAGTGTGAAAAGGGAAGTGTCATTTACTGTAAAATGTAGCAGCTCCTATGGGAAGTGACAGTTAGAGAAAGTTATATCCTCAAATGCATGCTGTTGTCTTTAAAATAGCTAAAACAGCTAAAATGCATAGGTCAGCACTAAAGAATACAAACTAGGCCCATGTATGCTAGCAAAAGACAAGCCTGTCTGCCTGAAAGATGCTTTAAAGGACAAACTGAAGTCTTGTCTCTCCCAGAGGTGTGCATGTGCTTGTGGAGGGAACAAGAGCCTGTCTCTGGCTGGCTCAAGGTGGCATATTCCTTGGAAGTCTCTTGGGGACGGGGACTGTGTTCTCCTTCCCTCTGTGTTGCTGCTCCTGGTACCCATGACCACCTGTGTGTGCATCAGCTGAGATTGGGATGAAGATGGGGAAGCATCAAAGCAGTTTGTGCTCAGTCCCTGCTGGGCAGCCATGCATCCGGGTGACCCAGTGCCGTGCTTCGTTTATATTCCGGACCAAGGCTGGAGCCAGCACAGGAGCAGCGTGACTGCCTCACAAGTCAGATGGTAACTCACACACAAAGCGAGCTGGGGATTTAGGCTGGGCAGACTTGACGATATCCCCTTTCAAGGATTATCCCTTAAACTGTCCTAGTCGCACACCGCCTTTGGTGTCTGCTGGAGCCCTTCGCTAAGCATGAACAGTATTTAAAAGAGAGGCTGGCTGGCTGCTGTGCTCTCTGCTCTGTGGGCTGTAAAACTCTATCCTGCTGGAGCTAGCCAGCTTCATTTCTCTAACTGATTATAAGAAGTGTAGGGCTCTTAAATCCTGGCTCATGTTTTATCCATGGCGTTGGTGGAGCTGCCTGTTATCTCCAAGTGAGCCCAAAGCAGAGCTTTGCTAGTGCAGCTTAGAGTGTTTGGGGGAGAGCAGACATTGCCATGAAGTGGGAGCTGATGATAGGCAGTAATTCCTATTTAATAAAGCCATTGTGGAGCTGGAGAGGTCTAAGTTTATGACCCCAGTATTCTTTCTCTTTCTCAAAGGCAAGTACTGATTTGCCATTAAACTTGAGCATTATCAGCAAGGCCAATGCTTTCCCTGTCCAAAATTCCATGTGCACATATTTAATTAAAAGGCCCCAGGGTTAATGAAGCTTTGAGTGCAGAAAAGCCTCATTCCCTGAATTGAATTTTCTTTAATTGCTCCAGAGATTGCATTTCCCAGCTGTGGTTGTCCCTTGACATGTGAATCAAGGAACTGGAAAGGGACAATTTGAATTGTCTCCTTCAGTGCCAGCTTCTTCCTCTTCTATTGATTTTTCATCTCTGGTCGAAAGAGGATTCAATGCAAATGCTTCTTTAAGTCAGGGGTTTAGCTTTTTGGTAGAACTGGAGTTGCCAATGGCTTGGACACTGGGAGTAAGGTGAAAAACAGGGAGCGTTTGTGCCGATCACATCACTCATCCCTAATGTATTGTAGAAGATGGAGAGCAAATACGAGATTTATTCTTCTCCCACCCCAGTAACTAAACCCCACTGCTCCTGGATGTGATGGCAGGGAACTGAATTGCATGCTACAGCCCAAATCAAACCAGCTTTTGCTACTGTGCAAGAAAAAGGGTGTTGGGTGCTTTGGGGGTGGATTTCTTGCTTGTTTACAAGGCATTTGAGTAGTGGATTTAGTGCCTAAGACCTCTGTGAGCGACAAGGTCATTTTGTGGTCCTCTTATGTTAATGGTTGTACAACCTCATAGTGCAGAATGTGCAGAAGGACAGGAATCTAAAATGCAGCAAATTTAAGTACCAGCGAAATGACCAATGATGGAAACAGCCAGTGGTGTTCCTGACTTCGTTACAGTGAAAGCATACAACCCTCACTGGGTGCCACTGTATGTGGTGTGCTCCATCTCTGTTTGTGCCAGACGCATGGAATATTCCAAGGTATGTTTTTGTGTCCTCATGGCCTTGTTAGCAGCTATAGCCTTGCCTGGATGCATAATAGAAAAGAAAGCTTCCAGCAGCAACCGAAGACATTGGGGGATTAATTTCATGCACATCTAACGTTGAAACAACAGGAGCAGCAAGGGGTTCAGGGGGTTGACTTTTGGATGCCTTAGCTGTCAGAAATCATTGGGAAAATTAGTAGCATCCCCTTGGATGGAGACTTGCCATAACCAGACAGTATTTTATACTGATAGATAAGCATCCCCTACATGAGCAGGTATTTGGGAGCTGTCAGGCTTTTCATGTGAGAAGCCAGTAGCTGCTGTGGTGTGTATGACAGTGGCTGGAGTGATGGTTTTGGGTGAACAGCCTGGAGAAGAGAAGGCTCACAGGAGACCTTGTGTAAGTCTTCCAATACCTAAAAATCACCTACAAGAAATCTGGAGAGGGTTTTTTCAAGGGTGTGTAGTGATAGGAGAAGGGGGAATGGCTTTAAACTGTCAGAGGGGAGATTTAGGTTAGATATAAGGCAGAAGCTCTTCCCTGTGAGGGTGCTGAGGCGCTGGCACAGGGTGCCCAGAGAAGCTGTGGCTGCCCCATCCCTGGCAGTGTTCAAGGCCAGGTTGGAGCAACCTGGTCCAGTGGAAGGTATCCCTGCCCGTGGCAGGGGTTGGAGCTGCATAAGCTTTAAGGTCCCTTCCAACCCAAACCAGTCTGGGTTTCTATGAAGACACAGTGATTCTATGATCTTCAGCTGGAGTCAGCACAGATACCCCTCTCAAGCTTGATTTCTGGCCTGAAGGAAACCACCTTCTTTGCTGCTGCTGCACAGCACCTCCCCTGCACCTTGATTTAAGCAACCTCTGCCCCATCCAGTAACTAATGCCTGGGTTGTTGTGCTGGGGGCCGGGAGGTGCAGGGCTTGGCCTGTGGGCACGGTGATGCTTTAAGTGCTCTTCATGCTGCTACCAGTGTAAACAGAGCAGATGTTTCCCCGAGCCAGGGGGGGAGCGTTAATGGAATGTGTCGGCCCCGGCTGATGTGAAACATGGCTGCGAGTTTTGGGGATGAGGTCAGTGGTGCTGAAAGCTGATGGGAGCTGAATGTCGAGCCTCTGCTCCTCCGAGCCGAGGGGTCAACCGAGAGAGCCGCGGCTAATGGAAACACAAGTCCACTTGTCATAAATCAGTGCCAAAACAGCGAGCAGGCATCGTCCCGCTGCATCCCGCAACGCTGTTTCTGTAACCACCTATTAGCTCTTCAGTGCCTCCTTTCCTCGCTGGGTGCTCTTAGTGTTTGGCTTTAGAAGGGACAAATTGAGGCTGAAAATGGAGGGTTTGGGAAAAGCTTTACGTGCTGGGAAAGCCCCGCCTGCTTTGCTGCCTTCCCTGCCCCCCTTGCTGTTTGTGGGTCCTGTGGTTACCGCATCCCTGTTTGGGGAATGGCAGGAGGGCAGTTAGGATCTTGTTTTAAACAGGTTGGCCTTCTGGTGAAAGGAGATGGAGCGTGTTGCTGGCACGAGGTTGCTAGGAAGTCCTGAGGCATCCGGGAGGCAAAGCAGGCTCGGAGATCATATGGGGGCTTTAAAAACAAACAGATCTTGTACAAAGTAAAGAGCAGCGTTTTTGTAGACAATGAAAAGTCCATTTGCTCTCCAGACCATCCACCGTATTCCCCCTAAAGCTGCACCCTGTAACGTACCATTTGCCAACAAGATAAGATGGTTGTCTTTGCTCAGTGATTTATCCCCTGTGAGGCTAATCTGAAAGAATGTGTTATTGCTCTATTTATTTTCTCAAAAGGAGCTGCTTTGACCTCATTTTTTGTGTTGGGAGCCTGTGTGCCTTTAAGCTACATCTCCGAGCCCAGTTGGAATTGGGGTCTGCCTTCTGCTTAAAACACAGTATCCGTGGGCTGTTAGCGGCAGAGATGCCATTCAGAAGCCAAGAGGTGAGCATCTCTCCCCAAGGCTTTTTGTGTCTTGAAAAGCCTCGCCACAAAACGCAGCCTCATCCCCCAACAAAGCCAGTCTGCAGCTAGAAGGGGTTTGGGTGTTTTTTCCCCTTTCTGGGTCCTCCTTAAGAGGCAGAGGTTAAAGCAAAACAGATGCTCTTGGATGGTGCCTCTGCTGTGCTAAGAGGCCTTGGCTCCTGGTACACAAAGCAAGGATGCTACCTCCTAGTGCAAGTGGATGGCAGGCTTAATGACAAAAACAATCTGAAAGAGCCAGATGATCCCCAGAGTGAGGCAGGAGAGGAGTATCGATGGTGTTCTTGCATTACTTCCACCCTGAAGTTTGTGTGTGCATTTATCCATGTAAGTAAAACCTGAAAGCTGCTCTTAGGGCATGTTCTCCCCAAACAAGGGAAAGGATTGCAGCTACTGGAGCGGCCCCCAAGGAGAGGGATGGAGCTCTCAGGTAGCTGGAAGCCGTGCCAGTTTGTGTGTTTGCTGGTAGCCTCTTACTATATTTAGTTTCTTTTGGCCTCCCAGAATGCAGGCATTGAACCTTTCTAGATATGGAGATAGGCACATCACCAACCAGCTCTGAACAACAGCTTGCCAACTACTCAGCTTTCTAGCTGTTGTTTTCAGCCTTGGTCCTTGCCCTTCCCGTGCTAGCAGAGGACAACCAGATGAGGTTATGTGCGCAAGAGTTGGGTTTGTAGCTGTTCTGTCTGCAGGTGAAAGCGGGGGTACCTTTTAAATAATCAATCACTCCAAAAAGCAGGTTTTATCCTGTGGCTTTTAACCCTTTGAGGTGCATTTCAGGTGTGCAGGGTGAAGAACAGGCGCTTTGCAGGAGTCATTGGGTAACTCTTCCAGTTTTGTACCGTGAACCAGCACACAGACACTTTCAGACCCCAATTCCTTTTACTGAGATCCCCGTCTTGACAAATTCTGACCTACCCCTGTCATGAAATGAAGCATTTTGTGCTTCCTGGACCTTTACTCTGGTTGCAGCTGTTATACAAGCTATACATTTCTAGCTCTGTGTCAGAAAACCATGACTTCAGGCCACGGGGATTCTTGTGGGTGGGTGAAAGTGATAGCAGATTAATGAGTTTTACTGCAGCATCTCCATCTGCCAGACTAAACCATGGTCTGCACAGGAGACTTGACACAGCTGGTTCGAGCTGCAGCCCTAAAAGCAGAGCACCCTTTACCCAGTCAAAGCTGACCCCTGCTCTAAAACCACAAGCACTGCTCTTTCAAAAGCCAGTGCCTCAGTTATAATTAGATCTACTTTCCTTTTCCTGATCCAAGCACTGTGATGAACTCAAAGATTGCCAATGAGGGGAAGTGATGACCACGTGGAGGAATGCAGGTGATTCCCTATGAACTCATCAAGTGTGGCTCCAGTTTCTTGTCTGAAACGCATTGCTGTGGCACTTGCAGCTGCTTTCCTCATGCCTTACCTCCATAAATAGATGAATTTAAATGGGTAGTATATAGTCAGTTGTCTCTGTCCCAACTGAACCAGAGGAAAATGACTGGCAAGTCATAGCTGTGGCCTGGCCACATGTGTAAAACTCTGTGTGCTCTCAAATAACACTTGGCTTAAATCTCTGCCTCTGCAAGGGGCAGCCTTAAAGTCCAGCTGTGAGCAGAGGCAGGGTGAGGAATGGATGACCCGAGCAAGCAAAAGCTGCTGTGCTTAGCTGTTAGCTTCTCTGCTCCCTCCTGTGAGCTCTGACAGTTAAATAGGAATGAAGCAGGTGCTGAATGAGACCCGTTATCCTTCGCTTGCATCCCTTTATGTGGCCAGTTGCCATGGCTGAGACATCGATCAGTTGTTGTTATTTTGCAACACAGGGTTATTCTTCAGGGTTTTTTCAGCAGAAGTGGGTATTTGTCATCTCCAGCGCCCAGAACGTGTCTGATAGTGTGTGTGTACCTGTACACACACACACACACACACGCTCCACTGCTGCTCCTCTATGCCCTTTCTCTATGTTTTCTTATTGCCAGCAAGGCTGGATGAACAGCCCCAACCCTGAGAAGCCCAAAGGCACTGGGGAGTTGGAGGGTGTGGGGGAAAGGCTCATTTGGCTGCGTAAAACCGAAAGGGATTTACTCAATACATGGGGTGGACTGTAACGTATTGAGTTGTGCAACTGCACAGCTGTACTGGAGCAGACCGAGGCCCCCTGACTTGTCTCCCACGTGAATTTGTTACAACTGCTTGTCAGGAATATGCAAAACTCCTGTGATGTGTTTGTGTGTGTTACTCTAGGTTGCTTTCTGCTCGGTGTGCTCTCTATTTGCTGTACCAGTGGGCCTTCCTACTGCTTTCTGCGGGCTTGATGACACTTTGGACTGGATAGTCCCTCCAAAATACCTCCCATCACCATGGAGAAGGGAAAGCCAGCAGTGCAATTACCAGGAAAGCTGCTGTAGTCCTTGGACTTGGGTGCTGGGGCATGTAGAGCCAGACAAAGAGCCTATTTTCTGTCTGTTGCGGTGTTAGTGACGCCAAGTGTTTTGTTCTGGTTCTTAGTCAAGAATGGCAGGAAGGTAGAAGACTCTTAGAAAGAGTTAAGGAGTCTTCTCTGCAGTGCACAGATCTGCCTTAGGGTAAGATGTTAATGCTAACTCTGAGGGAAAAATGTATGGGGTCACTTGGTGAGTCTGTAAGCGCACAGCTTACAGTTACATTTAACATCTTAAACCTTAATGGGTAATAAGAAGATTGCATTTAAAGTCTAAAAGGCAAAGCTGGTTGAAAACCAGTGCTTTGAGTCAGCTTGGAGCCTTTGGGTCAGGTTGGGTGGAAAAGGAGGAAGGGAGAGATTTTAAACCTAGTTGTGAATGGAAATTTTCCTATAAGGAATGGATACTTTTCCTTAGGGCTGTAATGGTTGCTTTTGGCTTCATTCTGGGATGAAGTCTATTGCTTTACCATCAGTACAATCTGTGGCCCCACCGTTTCAAGCTATGATTCAGCTATGTTGTCCAGACTAATCGAGACTAGGTGTGAACAGACAGGGCTGGTGAACAGACAGGGCTGGCCAACAGCCAAGGAGCCAAAGCACTGTGAGCAGTAGTAGCCTGGATTCAATAGGTAATGCTCTCCCAGGGATCGTGTGGTGTATTAATTAGCAGTACAGGGAGAGACAACCTTGGACCATGTGGGATTCAAAGGCCACAGTGCAAACTCCAAGAGAAGGAATTTATAGAGAGCTATTAGATGAAGTATTGCTGGTGGTGCAGAAAGTCCCTGGTTCATGGAGAGCACCGTGCAGGAGCAGCATTCCTGCCCTGTCCATAAGGTACTTCCTACTTGGCTTCTGTCTTCCTGTGCTGGAAACAGCATTAGGTCAAGATGGGCTTCTAGTGATGCCACACTGGGTTGTGCTGGTGGAGATAACTAGCACTGTGTTGATACTGAGGAGTAAGAGATCTGTATGGAAAGGGCTGTAGGTAATCCCTGCATCTAAAACTCCGCTTTTGGCCTGGACTCTGCAAAACAGCCTTCCCTTTGGCACGGTGGTTTGTTAAACGGTGGCTGTTGCAGGCTAAAAGTGGTCGTTTCTATATGTGTGTGCTGAGAGAGAGGTTGTGCTACTACTACTGAACCAATGCATGTGGGTGTTGCCGTGAGGAAGGTCCTCTGGGGTTCTTCCTGTTAGTGACTCTCCACTTAGCATTGAATACAGATGTTTGTGCATATACTTAGAAAAGGCTGCTCTGGAAATAAACTCATTGCAGCACTCCACCTCCCTCTTCATATTTTAAGACTCTTTATTCTCTCATAGCAATTTTCCAAGGCATCCACTTCAGTAAAATACAGTGAGATGGTTACTGTCATCTCCTGAAACACTCCAGCACCCACCCCATTGCTTATCAAGCCGCAGTAATAGCTGTGTCAGAGCAAGATTAACAGAAAATCCAGACAAATATTTATGGTTCCCTTTAAGGTACCTATTAATCTGAGAACATGAAGCGGGGTTTCAAAGGAGAGCTTTGAAACCTTGCTCACGTGGGCTAGGGGGGTTGGAAGTTAATGGTCTTTAATGTCACTTCCAACCCACACCATTCTATGATACAGAGGCTGGGCAGCCTCATATGTAGCATCCCCCAGATGAGGATGGGGAGAGAAGCAGCTGCAGCTCACAAAGGGAAAAGGGGGGATAAGGACCAGTGTCTCAGTTGCCCTGGGTGCTGTAGCAGCATCATGCAGCAACTCGGTACTGAGAGAAAGGAGAAGAAACAAAGGCAAAGCAGAGGAGGAGCAGCTTGAGGCTGGAGGAAACAGCTATGCAGCAAGGTGGCATCTAGTGACTGTCTGAGGAAGCGGCATTGGGTTGGGAGGTGATAGTTGTGATCACAGTGAGGGCTGGTTCCTTTTTCTCTGTGGGGCTGTGCAGGCTTCTGGAGGCTGAGGAGTGACAAGAGGGCAAATGAGGTACAGACCAGGCTCCACTCTAGCTCATGATGAGGATGCTTCCATAGTTCTCTGTGCTCCTCAAAAGGTCTGAGCTAAGACTTTAGTAGCAGGATGTCAGCACTGACCAGGAGCATGCACTGGAGGAGCATGAGTGCGTGAGGAGCTTGGTGGGTGCTGCAGTTCAGCCAAAGTCAGGCAGAGACCAGTTTCTGAGGTGGAGAGCAGGAAAAGGAGGACACTGTTCCTGACCCTAGGAGAGATCTGTAATGTTGTTAGTGTGCTACAGTCAAAGAATGCTTTGTGCCTGGCAAGGCCGTGGTAATCGCCAATGTTTGTAAGTATTGCTCCCTCTTTCCCAGGGCGAAAAAACAGATTCCGTGTAGTTTGCGTGGGTTTGAGGGGTGTTTTATTCCTTATCAGCTGCAGAGGTGGGACACCAGAGGGAGCAAGTGAGCCTGAAATAGCTGCTTTCAAGCACAACCAGCAGCAGATAATCACAGCCGTTGCAAGAGGTAAATTAAAACCATCTCCAGCCTGGGAAACATGCACAGCTCAGCATCTTTCCTCCATAAATATTTCCCTGCTGCTAAATCTCTGTAACCCCTTCAGAGCCCAGCGGCTGTGCTCTTCCCTTGCTGTTACTGAGCTGCCTCCCCACCGGCTGCTGGGCAGATCCTGACCTGTGATGCTGAGCCCTGGGGTCTGTCGGACCTCAGCAGCCTGGAGGGGTGGAGAAAGGGTTAGTATGAAACCCGTCTGGCCTTCGTGCATGGCACTGGGCAGCCTGACATCCCTATGGAGCAGCTGTTAGTACTGGAGCAGTGATTTAGTGACTTCCTTAGCACCCCTCATGTGTTTCTATTGCTAAAGCAGCACATTAGCTTCAGGTGAGGTTGGCCTCACTGTCTTCTGTCCTCCCCCTTTAAGCATGGGGGTTGTCCACTCTTTGCACTCACCAGGAGCAGTCAAGTAGCTAGAAACATGGGGTTTTAGCTTTTCTTAGAACCCCAGACTGATTTGGGTTGGAAGGGACCTTAAAGCTCATCCAGTTCCAACCCCTGCCACAGGCAGGGGCACCTTCCACTGGACCAGGTTGCTCCAAGCCTCATCCAACCTGGCCTTGAACACTGCCAGGGATGGGGCAGCCACAGCATTTCTGGCTACCCTGTGCCAGTGCCTCAGCACCTCAGTCCCAGCCAGGTGATGTTCTTTTCCACCCTGTCTCAGTGGCATTGCAGCCTTGATACACAGAGATGCTACGAGGTGTATGTATGTGGGATTTGGCTCTGAGGAAGCTGAGAGCAAGCTGCCATAAGAGGGCTCCAGAGCCCTGTTCTTGAGTTGTGCTCCTTTGTGGACTGATCTTCCTCTTTTTCTTTACCAGTATGTCTAAGCTGCCTTAGCAAAGCCCTCTTACAGCTGCTCTCAGTAGTTCTTTTCTCTCTTGTATTGCTCAGACTGGTTATGAACCTGGCCTCTTCATTTTAACCAGTGTAGTTGTATGTACAAGCACCCCTTGTACTAGTGAAGCTTACATCTTGTTTGAATAGAGATACCTGATGTTATCAAACTCCTTCCCTTCTCCTGTTGCAACTCTACCCTCGTAGCAGGAGCTGGTTTTGTACAGAGAGAAGGCCTGAGACCACTTTGAGAGCTTGCTGATCATCTGTATGCAGTGTGCTGCGTGCCTGTCTGGTGATGAACACAACGAGACTCAGGGATGAGGTTTGGGGCAGGGGAGGGAGTTGTGTTGCCATGACAATACAAATTGCAATGGATGACTCTTCAGATAAAAGCAACATGTTTTCCAAGGGAGAAGGGAAAAAAAAAGGCAGTGTAAAATAATAGCAGTTGAAATATGGGGTGAATTCTAGCTTCGGGAAGATGCAGCTTGCTAGAAAGACATGGGGCTGTAGGTGCTGATTCAGGAGATGCTCTTCCCCTTGGGGTGCTGAGGGAGCATTAAGATCATCATGCAGGAGCCAGGCATCCTGTGAGTAAGTGTCCAGCAAGTTTTCCATGCAAATATTTACACTTGCAGTAATGAGTTCCAGTAATAGCTGAGTGCTGACTCGCACCGTGGGAGATGCTGGGCGAGCAGGGACCGTGCACTGACTGATAGCGCAACCAGGGAGGATACAGCTGCCAGTCTGGAACAGCCAGGCACGGTGCAGATGGCTAACTATTTATACTATTGTTGTGCCTAGAGCAGATTCCTCTGTGTTACCACTGTCTGTGGGGAAAGTAAATGTCCCCTGGAAGCCAGAAGCAGTAAGGATGTATTTAGAGGAGAGATAGTGAAGTCCAGTAGACCTCATCCTGCTCTAGGGGCTTTTTAGGGGTCTCCTTGATGATCCTGTTTAGGTGGAACATTCTAATCCTGTTGTGAATCCACACTGGAGTCCAGTTTTGTTTTCAAGCATGGCCAGGATAAGATCTGCTTCTACTCTGGCCTGGCACCAAGCTGTGCTTTCATCCCTCTTTAACATAGACTCCACAGACCACAGCAAAATGGACTTTTCTTACTGTCATTCTCCCAAGGAGAAACTAAACTTACCCAGTTGCTTGTCATTCAAGATGGGTGATGATTGCACTGGTGCCGCAGCCTGTTGTGTCTTGTTGAGCACAAATAGACATTCCAAGGAAGGATGGCATCATTAGATGCAATCCGGTGATTCTTGTGACTGTATAAAAATAACAGGACTTTTTAAGGGTGAGTTATTTTTAGCAGCCTCCTGTCGAAAAGAACCGTGAGGTTTTGCATCAGAAAACAGTAAAATGAGGTATTACACCTGCTTTTCTCTGAGTATAATATGTGCCGAGGGTCTTGCTTCATATAAAGATTGGCACTGGAAGTTGTGGGGGCAGCTCACAGCCCTTTGGCTTCCCTGCAAAGGGACATCAGCATCAGGTTTAGCAATGGGACCCAAAACCAGCCACACACTTAGTGGTTAGTGAAGATCTGATTTAAGAAGAACATGGTTCAAACAGTACACCCAAGGCAACCATGCAGCCTGAAGACGTGTGATGTCTGTCTGATCTGTGTTTAATTTGGGTGGTTTATTGTGTCTTGGGGAGGGCAACTTTGCTTGTCCTGTAATGAGTCTTTCCTGTAAGACAGGGTGTTTTCCAGCCTTGGTCTGGAAAGCTGCTATTCCAAGGAAGAGGTTCCAGATTGGTGCCCAAGGGCAGAAGGTGCTGTGGGGTTTCTGTTGTAGTATATCCTCTCTGCACTCCTGGGAAGTCAGTTAATGGTGTTCATCTATTAAAGGGGGTTGCAGGTCTCAATAGCTGCTCACTCTGGCTGCCAGGCAGCGTCTAACCTGTCACACCAAACCAGTTCACAAAGGTACTCGGTGGTAGTGTGTGTATTACCAAAGGTGAAGCTTGTGCACCTGAAAAAGGCTGAACAAAACTCAAGATAAAACCTGGACGTGGTCTTAGGAGCTCTACTGGTAGAACTTTTGCTGGAGAGCAATTGGAGCCGTTTGGGAGATGCCTGAAGTGAAGCAGCTTGTCCTCAGGTCTGGTGTGGGGCAGAGCAATATCCCCTTTGGTATAAAGGGGAAGGACACAGATCCTTCAGTGTTGTCTGGAAGTCTTCTGGTTTGAGAGGCTGATGCTGGGGGGCATGCACCCGTCATGCATGTGGCAACCACAGCAAGGAAGAAGCTTAGGGACGTAGTGAATACAAAGAGGTGATTCTTTGACGTTCTCTTAAATGCCTTTATAACATAAAGCTCCAACTGTGTGGTTCCCTCAGTAATAGCAACCTCCCCCCAAAACTGCAGTAGCTGATGTCTTGGGATCTTAACACGCACTAGAAGCATGATGCTTTTTCTCCCCCAGTGCCACTGTGCAGACATCATCTCCCTTAAGACAAACCAAAGCCTGGGTTCGTTTTCACTCTTGGAGGCACAGTCAGTCCCGTGGGTTCCACCCGATGCCTGCTGCATTGTTCTGTGGGATTCTGAAAGTGAAACAAAGCTGAAACTGTCCTGTCAGCTTTTGTTGTTGAGGTATCTGAAGTGCAAGGAGTAAAGTGCTGATGGCAGCCAGTGCAGGATCCATGCAGGGTCATTTGGCTTCCATCTTTGTGTAAGTGGGTTTAAAATACAGTAAGTGTTTAAAGGTGTAAAACTTTCTCCTTTAAGAAAAAGGGGAAGGGACATAGAAGCAAAGTTACTGTTCCTGAATGAAATCACTCCTCGCTGCTCTTCTTTATGGATTGAGCATGTCTGTGTTGAAGCTCAGGAATGCAGAATAATATCTGATGGAAGAAACACAGGGGTTTGGTAAGCAAACATAAACATGCCAGAACGAAAAGGCCAAGTGCATTCCTGATTTAAATGAAATTCCTGGCTGGTTAAGCATCTTTTTTCAGCAGATGCGTAAGTAGGTGGTGTGGAAAGGAGCATTTTGGGTCACCTGGTAAAACAGTGCATCTGCAGAGCCCTCGCTGATGCTTCCTGGTCTATGTACAGGAGCCCATGAACACTTCCCAGCTCTGCTTGTTTGCTCCCATCTCTTTTTGCCCCCTTCCCTTTTGTCTTCCTTTAAAAACGACACATCTGCACTCTCCCACTGTTTGGTGTCGCATCCCATGTGCATCCCTGATGGAAGAGGGAGAAAAACCCTTTAATCCTTACGGGGGGGGGACGGCAGCAGCCTGTGGTGCTTCCGGAGTTTTAAGGAACTCGCTGAAGTTCCTCCTTGGTGACTCCAAATGTGACAGATGGGTCTTTTCCTTTTAAGGCCAATAGTGCTGGTTTCCCTTTGCAATCAAATCCCGGGTCAGAAGTGGAAGTGAGAAGTCGGGCAGGGGGAAGGCGCTGGTTTTACCAGCTCCCACTGGGTGAGGATGTGATTTGCGACATAGCAAATTCTAGGCTAAAAGAAGCCAAGTTTCAACATCTACCCAGAGGTTTCGGGTTTGTTTGCTTGAGGGGGTGCCTTAGGTTTGTTGCTTGAGTCACAGTTGCTGATGACTGCCTTTCCTTAATTTCATGGGGAGTTTATCTAGTCCAAACACAAGATGGTTATCAGATAGTCTGATTGGGTCTAGATAATTCTGATTGAATCTGCATAAGCATAGGACAATACCCACTTCTTTTTGACAATCACCCTCAGTCCTTTAAACCAAGTGAAATGTCTTGGCCTCCTATGGGCATCTCGGAATGGTTTTCTTCTGGGCCCTAAAAAGCCATTTCCTACAGCAGTTAATGTAGCCTTGGTGCCTAACACTTGGCACTGGCCTCACTCATTAGCTGAGAGCAGGTAATGTCCCTCTGGGTGGTAATTGCTGATGGTGTTGGTAAGCCAAAAGCAGTTTTGTCAGCCAATACTGTCTGTTACAAATCATCCGTGGATGCAAATGGTTCAGTGAATTTGGACCTTAAAAGTCTTTTTCCAATAAAGTGAATCTACTGTTTCTTGCTACAAAGTGCTTCATATCCTGTTTCACGACATTAATGCAAATGGCTTACTTGGCAGTTGGTTAAACTGCTCATTTTTAAGTGGTAGAGCTCATGTTTCTTCCCTGCAGAACCTGTTGGCTGACACTTTAGTTCTTATTCAGCACTTGAGCTCTGAAATGAGGAGGAAAAAGAGAGTAACTGGTTAGGAGAGTCTGTCATGATGTCCTCGGGACTGTCCATGAGCATCCTTCCCTTCCAGAGCTGCTGACTGAAACAAAATGGTTCATTTATGGGCTGGAAAAGGCCATAAGCTGAAAGGCTATTCCTGCCCTGGTCCAACTGCTTGTAATTACCCTACTTGCACTTTTGAAGAACTGAATCTGGCATTTGAAGCAAGAGCGGATGTGGGCTCACTGAAACCATATCAGTGTTACCTACCTTGTGTTTCGTTCCAGCCACCCCTCACTAGGTCACCGTTTCCAGTTGTGAGTGTATGGTTGTCGTGGTTTAAATCCCTCTTTTAGGGAGAGGTGTTCTGAAGACCCATCCTTTGGTGGCTGTCTGCAGTGGTGTTTGCTGACACAGAAAGCCTCTTCCCCAGGGTTAGCAACTGGTCAGCAGCAGCTAACCATTTCCTCACGTGTTGGGGAAGCGCTTTGGAAGTGGTTTTCAGTAGCATCTGCATATTCTTCAGCTCTGTTTTAATGATGATAATGTGTTTGGAGCACACTTTCGAGTTCTTCCCTTCCTCTCCTTGTCTTTCCAATAGAGATCCCATGAAGATGAGCACAGGACCTGTAAACTGCACTGGGGGAATGGCCAAAGCCAGGCCTGTTTCTAAAATACTTACCATGTGCTGCCAAAACTGTTGATTTAATCTTTGAGTATCCCATAGTCTGCATTTTTGTCTGTGGTTCTGAGGGTGTTATACTTAATCCTGTCAGAGGAATTACATGGACAGGGTAACTTAATCCACCCTTTTGGTAAGGTAGCCCCCAAAGCACCACTCTTGATCCTTACCTAAGTTCAACCACACCAAAGCACTCCGTTACTTGCAGTTCTCTTCATTCTTTTCCTGTATGGATGTAGAAGGAGGGAGATGGTCTCTGTGCAGTAAAGGTGACCAGTGGACCCTTGTCTTGCACCAGAAGCAGTGTTCCTTGGTGGCCTGGGTTGGTATGATGGCTTTCCTTCCTCTGGACCAGCCAGAAGATAAAACTGAACCAACATCAGTGATATAAGGTGAAGTATCCCAGTTTGGTTTGCTGTAGTGGTTAGATCGTGACAGAAACAGACTGGAGCTACTTGGGAATGACTTGCTGGGTATCAAATGGATCCCTGGAGATGAGGTGGCTCTATTGAAGCAAGGGGACAAGAGAGGAAACCAGTCTTTCTGATCAGAGTTTGTAAGTGTGCCAGAAAGGGAACCGCTTGCCTTGGCATTTCACAACACCGAGGGTTGCAGCGCGCTCTTCCCGTCTCAATTCTGTTGCGTCACGTTGGGACCTCACCAAAGTTTCAGGATCCAAGGAGTTTTCAGTCTCATTTTCCCTGCCTCTTACCCGGTCCCATGTGATTGTGCAGAAGTGAGCCTGTTGCTGGATTATCAGGTGGTGTTTCAGAGCTGGTGCAAGTAGAGAGGCCCCCCGTGGATGTGCTAACTCGGTTTAGCTTCAGTGTCTGCACATCTGAGAGAGTTTTCCTCTCACTCCAAAGTGTTTCCAAGCTCCACGTTTTTCTGTAACTAAAGCAAAGGTGAACTGAAAGGGATTATATGACTTAGAGGAAAATCAAATGACAGATTAAACAACTCTTCTAATTAAAAGACAAACATGTCCTGAGTTACCCTTGTTTGGCAGGATATTGCACTGTTCTTAACCTGCCCCCTGTCCCTCAGGAGTTAAGGTCAAGATCAGGCTGGTCTGGGGGTAAGGAAGCACTTTGCACCATGGCTTTGGATCACTGTATCCCCTCAGCCATGCTCCGTGTCCAGGCTGGAAGGTTTGTGCTTGGTTATTCCTCTGTTATTGCAGACCCTCAAGGATGGTATGGTCCTGCCTGCAAAATACCCCTGTTCATTCACACGCTGGTGGTGACCTTCAAGGGTGGCAAGGGCTAAAGTTGGTGTTTTCCCTCACCAAAGGGTAAGAAGCCCTTTGGATCACTGCAGCACATGCCTGATGGTTTCAGACATCGCTTATCTTGCTGCATCTCCTTCCTAGTGTCTCCCTGCTCTCTGCAGCCCTGGACAGGCATGTTGCATGTACCGAAGCTGTGGAGCCAAACAGCTTTAGCAGGGCCTGGAAAAAATACCTCCACATTGCAGTTCTGAGGCTTCATTGCCACCTCTGCACCAAACAGAACCCCAGGCCTGGGCTGGTGGGTGATTTAAATACAGGAGGAGATGGAAACATCATCTGGGGGCTCTGAAAGAGGAATGGGTGAGTTGCTGGAATGTCTTTTTCATAGAATCATGGAATCGCAGGATGGTTTTAGTTGGAAGGGACCTTAAAGCTCACCCAGTTCCAACCCCTGCCACGGGCAGGGACACCTTCCACTAGAGCAGCTTGCTCCAAGCTCCATCCAACCTGGCCTTTGAACACTGCCAGGGATGGGGCAGACGCAGCTTTTCTGGGCACCCTGTGCCAGCGCCTCAGCACCCTCACAGGGAAGAACTGCTTCCTTATATCCAACCTAAATCTCTGCTCTTTCAGTTTAAAGCCGTTTCCCCTTGCCTCGTCACTACATGCCGTTATTATTTTTAGTGCTTTGCTTTAGTTTGGTGCATGCTCGTTTGCTTTGTATCTATTGCAGTTGTTGTTTGTTATCATTGTGACCAGGTATCTGAATAGCTTTAGTGGTGCATCCAGTGCACGTCTGCACTGAAACCTCAGGTCTGAGCTCCCGTCACGCTGTGCTTCTCAGTGGTTTTGGGGTTTTAGCATCTCTCTCGTTGCTCTTTCTTGCTGGGAAGTTTCAGCAGGCTGCTGGTCCTGGCCATCAGCATTGGTTTTACCACTGGCTTATTTTAGTGCAGCAAATGAGCTGCAGCTGACTGTCACATTGGTGAGCTGGGGAGATGGAGGTTACCAGTGCAGAGGGCTGCACTGCTCTCAGTTTAGCTGCAGGAAATACTACAGCTATAAATACTCTTGTTACAGGGCTGGACTCTGGCTTTTAAACCATGCAGCTCAGTTCAAGGGCTGCACAGAGATCTCATGGGGAGCAGCAGGTGAGAGGTAACTGTACCACGTAGGCATTAAACCATTAAATCAGATGCACTGCTGAGATTTCAGGAAGGCCACGTATCACTTTGCTTTCATTTATCTTTATCATTTCTTTATCATTTCTTTATCCAACATCTTTTCTTTTCCTATGGCCAGTTCAAAGCTAGGAGCACCCTACTTTGAGGGGGGTCTCCTCCTTTGGGTTTAATTTCCCTGGCAAAGCAGGCTGTACCCTCCCAGTTTCTGAAGGTGTACCTGTACCTAGAACAAAGCTATTCACCAGCATAGCTGCTGTGCTCAGATCACATTTCTCATCCCTTGCTGGTGTTATAATGACCTGCAGTGCTAATTTCTGCTGTAGGTAGCGAGTACGGTTTCAAAGGCTCTAAAATTGGAAATGAAGTGTGTTAATGCTGCTACATTACCGTCCAAATTGCCATATTGCAGAGGCTCATTGAAAGCAGTTGTAGGTATGTTATATAAATGTGGGTCTCCACGCAGCTCTTGGCAGAGGAGAGGATATCTGTTGAGAGTTCCTCGTGCCATCCTTTTGTCATACAGTAAGATCGGGGAGACAGCAGGGGGAGAGAGAACCACGAGTAACATAGGACTGATGGCACTGAAGGAGGCTTCCTCCAGTTCCTGCCACCCTGGGTAAGGGCTTTGTGGCTGGGTTGGGGTGATTTGTTTGTCATGTGGGGGTCTAAGAGGGAAGTTTCACAATTAACTTTAGTGATTGTTCCTCCTCTGGGTCTTACAATGCCTTGTTAGCACGTACCTCTGCAAAGGAGATAACCTTGCTTTTGTTAACGCCTTAACACTGATGTGGTCGGGTGCAGCCCTTTGACCTTCCCCAGTTATCCTTTAAGAATCAGGCTCCTTGTCTTGAAACCTGCATCTCTTCCTCTCCTAAGGTCTCTTTTGCTTCTCCCAGTTCCACAATTACTACTCCTGTTATTTAGCCCTGCTAGATTTCATCACTTAGAGTTTCAGCATCCCTTTTTGTGTGAGATTGTAGGATTAAATGGATAACCTTGGATCTCCTCTGCTGAATGGGGTAAGGCAATCTGCACTGAGGGGAGAGGTGGGAGGGTCAGCTGCTGAGTGCTTTGAACTAATCTGCTAGTATTGTTATTTACATCGGTGAAGGCACGGAGCTGCTGTCTGCAATCAGTCCAATAGAGCTGAAAACTGTGGTTAACAACTACAGATAGGTTTTCAGTAGCAGGGACCGAGCTCCTTTTAACTTTCTGCCCTGGAAAGGAGCAATATGACCTCAGGTGTATAGATTTAGGCATCTTCAGTGTGTCTGGATGAAACCTGCCTTTATAAAGGGACCAAGAGGTGGTTTCCTCTACTTGCACTGCAGGATGGGGGGTGACCACCTCTGGGTAGGTCACAAAGGCAGCTCACCTTGGCCATACCCAGAGATGCTGTGTGTGGTATCAGTCCCCCCAGGGCAGGGGACTAGCTTCTGATAAATGCCATTTTAGGGGGAAAAGCTTATTCTTATGAGAAACACTTGTTCCTCAGCTCAAGGAAGGGATCCTGCTGTGGTGAATGTGTGATGCGAGTACTCCAGTTGCTTCTTTATGCAGCCAACCTGCAGCTTGTGATGTGCTCCTCACCGCTCTGGAGCTGGAGAGGAAGTAGGTTTGAAACAAAAGTACTTTGAAAGCATCCCAGATAATGGGGAAAAAAAACCAAACTTTAAAGTTTTGTACAAATTCAAATTAAATCATGCTCCTCCTTCTCACTGTTTCTCTTACTCCAATGACACTGCAGTACACGAGCATGAGCTCAGTGAGCAATTTCGTGTGCCTGGTGTGGTTTCCACCTCTGAGCAGCCCTAGGGTGATACTGATGCTGAGCAGCACTTGTGTGAAGCTGCAGATATTTTTGCTCTATGGGTCTCTAACCACTGCGCCCAACCAGCAGCTGATCTGGCCTTTTAAAGTCAAGCTCTGGGGAGGGGAAAAGCTTGCTTTGGGTTGATGGATGTGTTTCAGGAACTGCCAGGTTATAGAGGGTGCTACTGACCTAGGCAAGCATGGGGTGCGAGTTACCCCATGTTTCTGGTTCTAAGATGCTAATGCAGATGACCCAAACCTCTGTGGAACCGGCCTGCCAGCATGTTCCTGGAAGCAAAAGAGCATCTTAAAGGTGGGGAAGGGAGTACAACGTGCTTGATTTAATAAGGGCATGCGAAACAGGAAGCATTGGTTGAAGTCATGTTTTCAGGGGTTTAATATATGGCCATTAAAGCTTTAACCACCCCTCAGCTGTTGGATACGAACGCGTGTTTTTCTCATCGAGCTTTTCACTCTCCATCACTCATAGTGCTCTAAGTTTACGCCCTGGCATGTTCTTACCGCCTCATCCAAGGCTTCTCCCTTTGCTTTATGTCTTCCTGCAGCCTCTCCCCTCCCAGAATAAATCACGGTCTCCTCCTTTCTGTCCCAGGGCCAGGAGCTGCGCTGTGGCCAGCAGCCGCTGAGCGGCGGCCCTGCCCAGGAACATCCCATCCGGGGACCCAGCGCAGCTCCGGGGGGAGCTCCAAACCCCCCGTGGCTCCAAGGGCTGTCCTCCCACCACCCATCCAAGGCACAGTGTTCGGTTTTCCATGCTGTGTTGGTTTCCATGTGCTTGGAGTTGGTATCTGCTGCCCATCTCACCCGTTGCATGCAGCGATGGTGGTGGCTCTGGGATCAGAGAGCTGCTGCAGCAGTTCCTGCTGGAAGGAGCTCTCTGTACTGGGTGTACTGGGGTCCCTTTTCCTTGCATGGATGTTTGCACATCTCTAAAGGGGGTGTTTCATCAATATGAATTGTCTTGGGCTGGATTATAGCCTCTTTATCCCCGCCTAATGTATAGGAAATCCCAGAAGCAGCCCCGAAGGCGGTTTGCCCATGAGAGCTTATCCGTGCTTAAAGGTTGTATTCATTCAGCTACTTCTGCATCCATTTTTAGTGAAGGTCAGCGCAGCTTTAGGGACAGTGGAGGCTCTGGGGGGAGGAAGGCTGCGTGGTTCTTTGTTTTCCCATTAACTCATCTGCTTGGGAATTGCAGCCCTTTAATTAAACCAGCGCAGTATGGACTGGCCCTGAGGTGATATCCTAAGACCGTTGCATTCACATCTGCTTTTGGGTAAAACTTGGCCTGTTTGAGGTTAGCTTGCGCTATTGTGTGCCTAAAAGCGGGAAGAAGCAGAGAATCAATCACTGGGGCTCAGTCCCCAGCCCGCATCGGAGGGATGTGCAGCGTGTTTTACCTTCCCCTCACTCCTAGCAGGGAGCGCAGCAGCAAACCCCGGGCGTGCAATCGGCAGAGACCGCTGGAGCGCGCATCCCCCCCTTCCTGGGGGATGCAGGGAGTCGCACGGCACAAGGATTTCATTAACCAGCATATGGAGAGCCACGGCAGGCTCTCAGAGCCACCGCTGCGAGCTGGAGGGCGGTGACGACAGCCTGAGCCGCTGCCTGTCGTTTTTAAGTTGAGCTTCCCCACCACCACCACCACCACTGCCACCGCCTCCCTTTGCCTGCCTTTGTGTTTTGCTCAGTCAGTAAAGGGCTGAGTGCGAGCTCCTGGGGAAGTGCTGTGGGCAGGCGGGCTGTGATCCGTGTGCATCATCCGATGGGTTTGTCCATGTGGCGTTTCTTTGGGTTGAAAGCAGGAAAACTGGCCTACAGGGAAGCAGGAGAGGAGCTTTTTACATGGCACATAGTGAAAGGACAAGGGATGGTGGCCTTAAACTGATTTAGATTAGTTATTAGGAAGTTCTTCACTATGAGGGTGGTGCAGTGCCCAGAGAAGCTGTGGCTGCCCCAACCCTGGCAGTGTTCAAGGCTGGGTTGAACAGGGCTTAGACCAACCTGCTCTAGTGGAAGGTGTCCCTGCTTGTGGCAGGGGTGGGAACCAGGTGAGCTTTAAGGTCCCTTCCAACCCAAACCAGGCTGGGATTCTATGATGTACAATGTGTACAGCATCCAAAAGGACATGAAGACTGGCAAGGAGCAGTTGATAACTTGTGCTTTGGGTTTGGTCTGGTTTCCCCTCCTTGATGTATGGGCTGGACCTTGGAGAGTTGTTTAGCAGAGTGAAAGATGTTTAAGCTGTGTTCTAAAACCTGTAGCATCCATTGCAGGTACAGTGGAAGCGCTGAGGAAGGTGGTAGCTTCACATAAAACCTTCCCTTCTGCCTTCCTGAGGTGCTGGGACAATGAACAAGGATGTTTAAGTATTGTGCTGCCCTTGCTAAAAGCAAACTGGCCACCCTTAGCCAGGCTGGCCCTGAGCACAGAAAGCTGCGTATCCGCACTGCTGACCCTGAGAACAAAGGATCCTCCTGAACCCAAACATGTTTGTGTTAATCCCGGCTGCTTCCTGGCGGCCAGCGAGAGGAAACGGAGCCACTACCTCTAACAGATGTACAGTGAGGAGATTACAGTGTGCGATTAAACACCCTCTCCATCACATCCTCTGCTGTTCCAGCACGGTGCATTAATGGACTGTCCCAGGCTGCCTGCCAAGCTCGGGCAGATGTAACAGGCAGCAGATACTTCATCTCCTGCATCCGTGCCTGGTTTGGAGCCCTTTGCTGATGCCAAGGCTCTGGTGCAAGAACACCGCCCCTTGCCCCAAAAGCATGAGCTGCATTGGATTGGAGAGAAATACATAAATTAGATTGGGTATATATATATATACATTCTAGATTGGATATAAGGAAGAAGTTCTTTCCTGTTAGGGTGGTGAGGCACTGGAATGGGTTGCCCAGGGAAGTTGTGAATGCTCCATCCCTGGCAGGTTTCAAGGCCAGGCTGGACGAAGCCTTGGGTGAGATAATTTAGTGTGAGGTGTCCCTGCCCATGGCAGGGGGTTGGAACTGGATGATCTTGAGGTCCTTTCCAAACCAATCTATGATTAGCTGTACCTGCCTGTGAGGTTGGGGAAAGGCAGGAGAAACACACAGAATTCCCACCATCCAGACCTGGTGAATTTAGCTGGAAAGCTGTTAAAACTAAACCATGCTTTCCCCAGTCATTAGACCAGGGTTTGCTAATGGACAAGGTGCTGAAGAACTTGGGCAGAGGGTTTATTTTGTTGTACTTGACTTGTTTTGTGGCTGCTACACTTGGAGTAGATGATTTCAGGGCTCATTCCCTCTTTGTGCTGGTTTAAGGCACTGCCTTACATTGGAGTAGCCAGTCCTAGTGCCGAGTGCTGCTCTTACAATACAAATAATCTAAACTGCTTGCAAGCAGTCAGCTGTCCTTGCTGTGTGTTCAGGTCAATGAATATGGTAATGGCAGAGTGTGTTTCTTTATCAGATGAAAAGCTGTTTCTGAAACAAAAGAAGCCCTTTGGAAATTGTAGAGATCCCAGTGGTCACATGTGAGATGTGCAAAACCCTCCTCAGGTGAAGTGGGGTGGATTTGACTGGGAGTGAAAATTAAAGTCACTTTCCTGTTCGTGGAGGAGAGCTGTGACCTTGGTTATAGCGTTGCAGCCTTTGATCCACGGGCTTCCTCCCTGCTTTTGTGTGGAGGGGTCCAACACAGCTTCCTGTAAGTGCCAACAATGTGCCATTGTCTTGGGCAGAACAAGGGGAGAAGTGGCATTTTGTTGTGCTCATGGCACATGTATTGTCCATTCCTCTGCTCTGGAGGGGATGTGGCTTGGTCAGAGGCAGCACCAAGTGATGCTCGGAGTTGGGAAGCCATGGGGACATCTCCATGGGGTGCATTGGAACAGGCAGAGCTGCCTGTTGTGGGCTTTGCAGCTCCTCGTGGCCAGCATATCTTGGAAAGGATCCCAGGAATGTGCACAGCTGCTGTGACACTTGCTGTGCAGGAGTCACAGTAACAGGGAGAACCGGATACCTGCTATCTCACACCATCCCATCGCGTCTGGGAGTCTGCATTGCCGTGCCTCTTCCCTCTCTCCTTGCCTGCACTGAAATCCCTTTTCCTGAGTGCAGGAGACAACTGTTTGGCAACTGACAGCAGCCTTAGCTCAAGGGAGAGCATTGTGCTTGCTGCTGCAGCGGGCAAAGCAAAGGGTGGTGGCAGTAGCAAAAGGCAAAGGGAATGGCTTGGTAAGAAAGTCTTAAGTGGCACCATCTGCTTCCAAAGGGCATCGTTTCTAGTTCAGCAGCGAAGGAGGCTCCTGGAGTTCAGTAATTGGGAATAGTAGGCTCCTGGCTGGAATGTGTGCCAACCCTTCTGGCAAAAAGCTGTTCAGTCTTTGTTGCTGGCATGTGAACGTGGGTCTGTGTAGCAGGGCTCCAAGGGCTGGGTTTAACCCTTGATGGATGTAAACCTTACCCAAAGCCTTACAGCACTTTTGATCTTGGAATGGCATGTGGCCAGGTGTTGAGAGTGAAAGGGGAAGGTGGGTCCTCATTGAGGTGCATGAGCAGCTCCAGGTCTGATCCTCCCGTGCTGATAACAGCCAGATGTGACCTGCCAACAGCACACACAAAATGGTGCCTGTTTTAACAGCTTTAGCAGGAAAACACAGGGTATGATGTATGATTTATGAGGCTCAATAGGACTAAGGTGTTTACTGCCCCTTGAAGCTAGTGCTGGCCTGCCAAAGGGTGTGTTTGCAGGGTGAGTGATCCCAAAATCCTCTGCTGAGCTTTCAGGACACAGTCACACACTTGGCTCTTGTCTTACTATAGCCTTTACCCTGCAGTCTGCAGATGTGTCCAGTTTACCAGCCAGGATGAGGAGCCTTTAATTCTGCAAATGAAAGCACAAGCTCTTACACATCTCCCAGCGAGCACAACTACAAACAAGGCAGCATTGTGCACCATCTCCTAGGGGTGGCTTCCTTGGAAGCTTTAGTCTTCATCCTGTTTGTCCAATTCACGATCAAAAGAGTGTGGCTGCCTACGTGTGTCTTTAAGCAGTTACTTCTATCTCATACAAGCACCCAATTTCTTCATTAAAGTAAAAATGAAGGTCATGCAATCAAGTAAGATCTGTGTCTGCAGACATTAGCTTTCAGTAATAGTGTGAGCAGAGCTCTTTTGGGACACTCTGGTGTGGAAGGGAAGAGGATGCTCCACAACCAGATGGGTTTCCCTGCCAAGGGGGAGAGAAAGTTGGATTGAAAAGCCTGAGCCCCAGCCATCGTGGAGATGAAACAGTTGGATTGTGAACTGTGTACTTTCTTCCAAGTTTGATCTGGATGTTTTTTAATCTTCCTCAAATTAAAAGGGAAAAAAAAAAATCTCTTGTTTGACCCAAAACAAAATGATGTTTTCTTTGGCCAGCCAACAGAACAAACCAGCTTCTCCCCAGTGTTAGGCCAAGTCCCCTTGCCAATAGTGCCTCCCCAGCCCTCCTGTTCCACACAGCTTTACCAGTCCTGGATTAGAGCCTTGTTGCTAAAGAGTTTACAAGAACAGGGGAATTCAGTCCCTTGCTGTAAGCTTAGTTCAGCAATTCTGGTTAAACTTGTACATATTTGTTCATATTCCACCTCTGTTTATGGACGTTTGTCCACATCCTGCCTTTTAAAGCTGTTTACTTCTGTACAGTGCTTTATTTGGGGGGGTTTACAAAGCATAATATGGTTACTTTGCTTGTGTGCATGGTGAAGCAGAGGTTTTGATGCAGCTGCAAGGTTTCCATCACCTGCTCAGCTAAAGCTCTTTAAATGAAGGTGAAGGATTTTGGTCAGGAAACAATGAACTTGATGTCCTTTAGCAGCATGGTTTTGTCTTTGCAGTCACCTTTTGGAAGTAGCTGGTGAAATTGGGAGCAATTCCATGGGTTTTAGGTGAACTGAATGGACTTACATTGTACCTATGTGCTTGTGCCTTGGCAAAACCCTTGGCTCCCATTATTTGATGGACTTTCTCTGGTCCCTGGTGGAGAACAGACCTCTATAGCAAACTGTCAGCCCCATCCTCCCCTGATATCCTGTAGCTTGGTGGGGGAAGAGAGTGGAATTTTCCCAGTTCCTAATGCTGTTAATGGTGGGCTGGGTCTTCTCTTCCTTTAATGCTTGTTATCCTCGTCAGGAAACATGTCGGAATTGCCAAGTGCTGTGGAAGGAGCACATGAACCTCACCTGCGAGCAGCTGGCTGAGAAGGATGAAATCAAGTACAGGACATCTGTGTAAGTAAACTCCACAACCAAGCAAAAACCAAGGGTGGATGAACCCCCAGTACACTCTGGTGCGGAGGGGGTGAGAAACCCCTCTGTTCTTGTAGCTGGCAGAGGCCCTCAAGTTCTGCTGGGTGTCCTTCCATCAGGGAGGTCCTAGGGATGTCAAAGCCAAGGAGTCAGAAGGCTCCCAGGATAGGATTTCTTTCTGTGGAATATACTTGGCAGTGGATCCAGCAGGTAATGAGAGAACGTGGGAGAGCTGTCACCAGACCAGCCTGCTCCTCTGGCTTAGCCCAGTGTCTCTTAGTCCTCAGAGGTGAGAAAACCCCATTAGTGTTGCTTCAGGGGGAGAAGGGAGATGTTGCACGGAGGGAAAGAAGTGTATTGAGTCACAGTAAGTTGTGATTGCCCTTTGAGATTCCTGAGAGGAGATGATGTGTGGATTGCTCAGCTCCTGCTTTCTGGCTCTGTGGGAGGAGATGTGTTTTTCTTACAGAAGCTTGCCTCTGTTTCTGGCTGGTTGGTAAGGATTGTTACAGAACGGAGCCATGTTTTCAGGTGTAAATCCCGAGTGCTTCCCTAGAATCTATTGAAGTTTGATCGCTCTCATTGCTACAGGAAACGACAAAATCCTCTGCCTTTAGGGGCTAAGGGATGGAGCAGTCAAGCGGGACTTGCCCACATTGCCTAATCCTTTCTGATTTAGAGGCTGTCTGGCATGAGTAGGGGTTGGAAAGCCTCACCACTGGGAGGCTGAATGACTGTTGCTTGCTCATCCCGCAATCCCTAATTCAGAACGAAACCTTTACACGTTTGATGTGACTCCTTTTCCCTGCCACTCCTTTCCCTGTAGGAAAGAGGACTGAGGAGGAGCGAGTTGTCGTGTCCCTAATAAGGAGAAACACCAGTTGGAAAACCTTTAGCAGCACGTTGCTGGGGAGAGATGAGTCTCATTGCCTGATACAATAAAAGCTTCCTTTTGAAGCGCTGTGTAAGGAAAGGGAAGCGCTGCTGGAGCTCAGGCCAAACTTCCTGCCTTGCTCAAAGCTTCCCAAAAAATATCTGCAGCAGCAGCATCCTGTTTGAGGAGCGGAGGGAAGAGCAGCTGCAGCTCAGAAAGTCAGTCTCAAGTGGGGGTTTTCCCCCCCACCATCTCTATTCTTAGCACATCTCCAAATGCCTGGGTGCAGGTCACGCCAGGTGTAAGTGCATGGGAGCTTTGGGTAGCTGCAGGGCTGATGTTCCCACTTCACCGTTCCCTCTTCCTCCAGCTGTGCTGATGGAGCTGGCTGTGGGGCCGTGCCTGGGTCACTGCTGTGATCCTCCTCTAAAATACCTCCCTGTCACCCCCCAAACACGTGTTGAGTTTGCAGGTCCTCTAAAGGAGCTGGGTGGAGATGCCTGGCTAAGGAAGATCATTCCCCACTGTCAGAGCAGCACAGTCAGAGAGCTGTGCTTCCCTCAATGAAAACACAGCCCTTTTACTCTTCTGTCATCAGATTTCACTTGTAGGTTGTGAATTAAACTGAAACGTGATCTCCGGCGGTCAGAAAATTGGCCCTTAGGATGTCAGCTTATATTCTTAAGTCTTTTAATTAAAGGACTGAGGCTTTCCTCCAGTTCTGTGCCAAAATAGCACTGCCACAAGCTGAGCCCTTGCACTGGAGCATGTGCTGCTGCCAGGACGTCTCCTGGGGACAAGGGCTGTGCTTTGTCCTGGATTCCTGTTTGTGCTCTGTTAAAACCCATTTCTTGAACCTAAAGCAATAACCTCTGGAAAATGCACGTAGGGAATTGTAAGAGGAAGAGGGAAAGCCCAGTCTCTGTGGAGAAAGACAGGATTATTTTCCAGTTACTGATTGAAATTTAACAGAAACCAAGTAAATCTGGAGCGTAGCAGCCAGGCTTGGAGAAGAAAAACCATGGTCGTGGCAGCTTTGTAGCCAGAGCAACAGGCAAACATAAAGCTAGCTCATAGATGACAGCCAAGGGTTTGCTTTTCCTGAGCTTTATCTCCCAGGCTCTGTTTCTCCACAGCCAAGTCAAGCATCCGTGTGGCCTTTGACTTCCAGCTTAAATTCCTCCCAAGCCAGAGCCCGGCGCTGCGGTGTTTTGGCTCACATGGAAACCAGGCTCGGGTCTGCAGCATGCAGCCAGTGATGGACGTTCTTTCACTTCATTTGTTCTTGAGTTGTCATGGGTCGGCTCCAAGTGGAGCTGAGCCCAGACCTCCTTGGAACAGCGGGTGGGCTGTGGGGATGGCGTAGGAGGCAAGAGGAGGGGGTTGGAGATGGGGGGTTAAAGCATGGCTGGGATGGCATCACAGCAGCTTTAACGCGGGCTGATGGCTTCAACCGCCCTTTCTCTCATTCTTCACCCTCTTCTTGCATTGCAGAGAAGAGAAAATGACAGCAGCCCGGATTCGAAAGTGCCACAAGTGTGGCACCAGCCTCATTAAATCGGAGGGCTGCAACCGCATGTCCTGCCGCTGCGGTGCTCAGATGTGCTACCTCTGCCGGGTTGCCATTAACGGGTACGACCACTTCTGCCAACACCTCCGCTCTCCCGGTGTTCCCTGCCATGACTGTGACAAGTGCTCGCTCTGGACAGATCCCACAGTAAGTAACAGGACTTTTGTGAATGCTTTTTCACCCTGATTCCAGTTACTGCTCCGTGCCAGCGTGTTGAAGTCCATGCTTTCCACCAGAGGAAGAGGGTTGGCTTTAGACAGCCCAACATTTTTCCTCTCCCAAGGCAGCTAAAAAACACACTGGAGAAGCCTACATCAGCACAGAGGCACATCTGACCACAACTTGGAAGGGAGCGTTGCTGCTGTATGGAAAAACAGCTCCTGTTAGACAAGGGGTTTGGCTGGAAGTGCTTTGAGCATTGTTCAGGGGCTTGTGGAAAGAGCTGGTGGAGAGCGTGTGCTGGCACCAGGCACAGTAGCCAGCATTGGGATTATTTGGACTCATTTTGCAGCTGAGATGCTGTTTGGTACAGCTTTGAATCTGGAGGCAAGGAGGGGGGTTGTGTCTTTTTGCTGCCCAGATCATCCAGCTGCTGGCTCTGCAAATCCCTGTGCAGAGATGGACCCGTGGAGAAAACTGCCTGGAAGCCAACAATGCGGAGTTAGAGCTGGGTCTGTTCTCATGGCTGTTGTCAACAGCTGCAGAGAGAGAACCGAAGCATAGACTGAGCTCTGAGGGAAGCTGTAGTAACTTAATACAGCTTGTAGCTGTGACGAGCATGGGAAAACTTAGTAGTGCAGTGTCTCTGTAAGTAGAGGTCTTCAATACCAGAAACCCGGGAGTGTAGGTAGGAACAGGAGTTGAATTTCCTGGTGTCAACAAAGCCGTAGAGCAATGTGAATTGTGGATCTGCCTTCCCAGGGCTCGTCTGAGCTTTGTTGTTCCCAACACTTCTTTGTCTCGGGCTGCTGCAGTTGCCAGACTGCTCCCAGCCTCTCTTTCTGCAGGGAATGTGCACAATCCTGTGCTTGCACAAAGGCAAGGAAAAGCCACTCTAAATCTCTCCCTTCTGTCTGCAGGCTCTTGGGGATTTCCCAGCAGTGTCGCAAGCAACTTCCCAATCCTCTGCTTGCCTGCTTTATTCCCTGCATTATCCTATCAATGGGAGGTGTTAAACTAAACACAGACATCTCTTTCTAGACACCCCTGTAGCGCTTTTGGCACCTGGATATGCGCTCCTCAGATTCCTGCCCCACTCCTCCTCGTTTTCCACCGGGATGTGATTCAGGGTTCGGCAGCGCTGGCATCCTTTGTTCCCATCAGGCTGCTGATTGTGCTGGGTGCTGGCATTTGTTCAGAGCCAGAGAAAACATGAGGCCTCTCCAAAGACCCATACTGTACTTCAAACTAAATAAATAAAGAGGCAGCACAAAGAGGACGCTGTCACCAGGCCCTTGCCAGCTCTCTAATGAACCAATGTTGTGGCAAAGAAACTTTCCCACTGTCAGCAAAGAGCTGGCACTGCTCTTTATTAGTTATCATTGTTATTGCTTTTCCTTTTGGCTGATTGAGTGCTGGAGGCTGGGGAGGTGAAGTTGGGTGATTCTCCTCGCTGCAAAGTATAATGTGGAACTCAAGCGTTGGCTTCTAAGGTTCAAGTGATGGAGATCTGTGTGCGTTATCCCCCTTTGTGATGGGCTTAGTGACGCTAACCCAGTCCCGCCTGGGTGATCTGTCAAATGGGACATGGAAACTGGGATTAATGTGGTAGGTGTGAAGAGGGGGAATGAATTTGAGTCTTGGCATGGGGATATGGAAGAGGCCATAGAGAGAATGGCTTGTCCTTTGTCAGGGACAATGTCCATCCAAGGGATTACCCCATCCCATTTTTGCTGGCTGCTGCATTGGCATCTTCTTGCAACTCAACTCCTCTGTTTCCTCTTTTGGCTCAATTTCTTCTATTCTGTTGAAACCAGTAGACAGCTGATGCTGTATATATAGGAAGAGAATATCTGCCTTGAGCTTGCACACGTTCGCAGCCACACATGTGAGTACAGAGAAGATGCGTTATCTCATTGCCTGCGAAACTGCAGCCCATCACTAAGGAGCAGCCACTCCTCTCTCTGGATTAGGTTCTGCTGCAGCATGGGGAGGGCACATGTGGGGGCACCAAAACCTGGCTTCCAGAGGGTGACAGGATGATTTTGTTCTGATTTCTGATAGACTTATGTACAGCCTTAACTTAGAACCATCTTCACAGCAGACCGGTGCCATGGTCACGGTAACACGGTCTTGTCTGCTCACGTTTCATTGATGTTAGAGCTTTCTGTCAGACCTGGGTGACTTCATACCTTTGCGAAGGATCTGGTTTGGGTCTCACTCCCCACTGTTTAAAGCAAAATTCATTTTTAAGTAGGGAACCTTTGTTCTTTTCCAAGGGTTTAACGTTTTCTGAGGCTGAAATGATTCTTGCGAAAGTATAAGTGAACCTATTCATTAACTTGGGCTAAAACCAGATTAAAGACAGTCCTCTAGGAGCTGCAGCATCTGTAAGTCTTTGTCTCAAATGATCTTGAGAGAATAAAGCCGACAACATTTCCCATAATGAAAGGTTAGTTAAAATCCTGTGCCTGCATTGTCATGAGGCTGGAGTCTGATTTAAAAGCAGTGGTGCAATATTTGCCAGCTCAGAGATGAGCTGCAATCGGGCTGCGGTCAGCAGCATCCAGGGTTGCAGGCAGTAATCACTTAATCACTGCATTTCTTCTGGAGCTCATCCGTGCCCTGCACCCCTGTAGGATATGAACACGTGCCAGGAGCTCTTCTCACTTGGCCAGAACTCCTCATGTTCCTCTCCTGCAAAGCCCGTGCTCGCTTTGGCTCAGCTCACTGAGACGGTGCTGGCTGCTGCAGGGGCTGATGCAATATTGCTGGAGACACAGCTCGGGATGGAGCAGTGGGAATTGGCTCTGGGACTCGGGGCTGTGATTTCCCTCCTCTCAAAATACCCATAGCAAAGCTCTATGTGTTTTAACCGGTATGTACAAATCCCGTGGTGCAGTTTGACTAATGCATTCTGCCTGGTTTGGTAAACCAGGTGCTGCTCTCGTATGTATTCGTTTCATACTCCTCTTTGGACTATCAGTGTGTTACATAGCAGCTTTTTTTGGCTTTAAACTTTAAGATGTTTTCAGTAAACTCTTCAAACACTCCCAAAGGCCCATCGTTAAAGTTCAAAGCAGAAGACTAATCGTTATAAGGTGTTTGCAATTACTCCTCCTTCTAGCATTATAAAAAGAAGATGGTGAGCGAAGACTGTGTAAAACTTCAAATGCATTAAGGTAAGGCATGAAGGACACAGCGCTGCCTTTAGGATTTGGAGGGCGGAAAAACACCCCTAAACCCTTCTTTTTTAGCATCCTATAAAATGCCTTAATCATAAGCATACAGTTAATTCCGGCTGTTCACAGAAAGCCATCAATAGGGAATGCCTGTTGCTAAAATAACTCTGCATGTCTTAAACGCCAGCGTGTGCTTCATCCCCGTCCTGGCCCCCCTTTTCCTGCAGCACTGCGGATGCCCTGTTCCAGTTACAACACAGCCTGCTTTTATCCCCTGCTTCCTGCTGCAAGGAGGAACATGCCGGAGACAGCCGATGCCTGTTCTTGCTCAGGATCTCCGCAGCTGATCTGGGAATGATTTGAAATAAAACCCCTTTAGTCCTTTGGAAGCCTCCGTCGTGAAAGAAATCAGTTCAGGTTGATTAGGAACGGCTGCAGCCACACGTACGTGGAGAAAAGCAAGCTGTAAAGAGCCACAAAGGGGGAGACGGTGGTGGTGGGGGGGGCACTTTCTGAAGACAGGGGAGGGGTTGTGCAGCCCAGGAATAGTTCCCAGGTCCCTTGTTTTCCCTGGTTCAGGAGGCGGGCAGCAGCTTTCCTCTGACACTTCATAATTACAGATAAGGAGAGCTTTCAGAAGCTCCCTGGATGGCACGTTTGTTCAGGGCAGAGGAGGGTTTATTTGGGGGAGGTTGTGTCTGTGTGGTTAGCAGAGCTTTTATCTCCTCTGCGGCTGTATTTCCCTGTTCTGATGGGCTGTGTGTTTCTCCAGCAGCTCTTTCTCTGTGTGTGCAGGGCCCTGCGTGGATGCCGGATGCGGCATTGTTGAAACAGGCCATGAAAAGGTGCCTCGCTTAGCAACCCAGCCCAGCTCTTTAGCTAATCCAGCCACAGACCCGAGCCACCCTTTCTGCTGTGATTAGCTCCCTGCTCACTGCATTCCCTGGATTCAATGGGAGAGGGATGAAAGGAAAAGCCTGCTCCGGGCCGAGACCCTTTTGCGGGTGTGGGATCCTAAGGGCAGGCTCTCAGGGATGAGCAGTGCAGGTTTTGGCTGCAGGACTGGGGATGGCTCCTGCAAAGAGCATTCCACCATCAGCTTTGGAGCAAAGGAGGGTCCTGTTTTGCCACTTTAAAACGCAGCTGCTCTTCATAACCACGTTTGCTTTCTGCCGTGTTTGCTGATAAGAAGGGTGAATACATCTCAGATCCTTTGCATTTTCCTCTTGGCCACCTCCCTTCTCCCGTGATGCAACAGAGGATGGGGAAGGGCCACGCTCTAGCATTGCCCTGTGTGTTTTCTCTCAGGAGGAGAGGCAAGTAACATCCTTGCTCCAAACCCACGCAGGCTGAGACCCAGCAGGGCTCGGGGGTTGCTTTTAGTCTTTTATCTTTCCTTGTTGCTGTAGGCAAGGCAGCTGACAGGAAGATGACTGTTAACATGACAAGATCAGTCCCTTCAATCCGTGCAGCCAGTGAACGGGCTATTAGAATCATAATCTAATCCTTTATTAAGGGACTTGAAGCTGCTCAGGCAAATGGACACAAGAGGCTTTTTGAGCTTGTGCTGCAGCCTCCACCCCATGTGACATTAAATGGGGTTTTCACCACAAAAGCTATCCCTAAGTGTGCTAATGAAAGCTTGCTTTTTGGTGTGGATGCTTTACCCCTAGATGAATCTGTCACCTCCCTCCGGTTACTGTGGAATCAAAACCCTGTCTTTGCTTCTCATAGGTTCTCTTTGATGCGAACTGGAATAAGCAGAACTTGTGGCACCAGTTTTCCTTCACAAATACCCTAAAATTGTCTTGCTGTGCACATTGCTTTTTGTGTTGTTCCGTTCGGGATGTGGATCTTTCCTAAATACTGCAGGTATTGACCTGAGCTCTGTATCCAGCACTTGCCAAGTGTAATGTCAGCTGCTTGGCTAGGAAGGTGCACGTTGTGCAGGGTATTTTTCCCCTTTCTGTATTAATGGATACTGGTGCTTCAGGAATCCTGATGCAAAGAAAAATTCAAAGCCAAGATTCAGTGTGTGGGATTGAATGTAAATACCTCTTAACCTTCCAGTGTGAGAATACATTTTTATCAGCAGAGAAGCAACAAAGGTGTCCTTGGAGAGGAGCTCTTCATCGGGGGCTGTGGTGATAAAACAAGGGGTAATGGGTTCAATCAAAACAGGGGACAAATAGGTTGGATATAAGGAAGTTCTTCCATGTGAGGGTGCTGAGGCACTGGCACAGGGTGCCCAGAGAAGCTGTGGCTGCCCCATCCCTGGCAGTGTTCAAGGCCGGGTTGGACACAGGGGCTTGGAGCAAGCTGCTCTAGTGGAAGGTGTCCCTGCCTGTGGAGCTGGATGAGCTTTAAGGTCCCTTCAACCCAAACCGTGCTATGATTCTATGTAGTTTGTTATATCTCTGCTGGGATTTACAGTCACAGAAGTGGTCAGCAACTTGTCATCCTGATTTGGGTCTGTTCCTGGCATGTTTTTTGCATCTAGGGGGTGTGCTGTAAGGTGTACCCCCTCTTGAAGACCAAGAAGGGATGTGGATCTCTGGCCACTGTGTTTGAAGTGATGTGGTTTATGTTGTCCTCGCAAGGTAGACATCGTTTCGGAGCTCTGGCAGATGGCCTTTGCTGTTCTGCAGTTCCCTGTTGCCCTGGGAGCTGCAGTAATTGAAGCCTGCATCCCCTTGGTGTGTGTGCAGCTGGCTCTCCGGCCCTGGGGGCACATGGCTTTGTGGATCCTCATTAGTGTGGAGGTCAGCTGCAGTTTAAACTGGGAGGGTTGAGTAGCCCTCGCTGCAGGAGGATCTTGTTGTATTTGATGTGTCCTCTTCCCCTGATGTCAACCAGGACAGACCGGTATCAACAGCGGCGTTTGCAGGAGCTGCAGCATCACAGGGGGTGGTATCAGGATGGGGTGTCCCTGGGAAGCACCATTTCAGAGGGTTAATTACAGACTTAAAGCTTTTCTTTTTAAGCTAGAGGGGAATTCTGCATGTTTCGAGGCTTTAAGGTGAGGTTTATGCCTTTGTGTGAGGGATGGAGATCGGGGGGTGATCTTGTTCGGTTGAGCTTAAGATGTGTTTCTTGTCCTGTAACTAAAGAAAAGCTTTCAGGTAAGTCTTTTCCAGTAAGTGGCAATCAAATGGGAGACGTGGCTCTCTCCGTTGTCAACAGCATTGCAAAATACATTCTGAGGGCAACAGAAAGTGAAGTTTTGGGCCACCCTTTGAGAGGCTGCTCAGGCAGCGAAGGAGCAGAGGATGTTTGGTGCTTGGTGCAGAGCGTGCCCACGTTGTTTTCCAGCCAGGGAGCATCACAGTCTGAAGCTTGGGGTGTAATTAGAAGTTCTGTATAGGCTCAGAAGAGCCATTCTTCAGCAGTTTTTATGGAGATAGATAGGCTGTAATTAACAGTCCATGGAAGCAGCCTGCTTGGGGAAGAAAAAAGCATGTCCTGGAACGTCTTCATTTTAACTGTTGACTCACAGAGGAATAAGAGGGAGGCAAGTATGGAGTTGGATGGTTTTCTGCAGATTAAGATAACTTCAGTCTCCCAGGGAAACCTTATCTGGAGGCTAGAGAAGGGCACATCTTAGCAAGCTGCCCATGCTAGACACGTGCAGGACCATGAGATTGGAACTGGGAAGCTGGCTAGACTTAAAATAACTTCAGTGTAGCCACACACATGAAGCGTATTTTGAGTTGAGTTCCAGCACTCTTTAAAATAGAGGCTATTTTCCACAGTAAGAGTGTTCAGGAAGAAACTTACGGGATTTGGCAGAGCTGAAATGAGGATGCATAAACTGAGGCAGAGTCTTGTGTGTTGTGGGGTGCTTGGGGTTTCCCTCCTGCTCCACTGGTGGTTTGCAAGCGCTAAGTGCTCCTTAGCACCAGAGCATCCGAGTGCCTGCTGCAGGTGCTGTGTGTCAGCAGCAGCTCCTGTTCTTGGCCTTCTTCCCTAATAACTAACATTAAGAGCACAGACACTGTCCCTTATAGGGGAATAGCTTAGCTATTCCCATTTGTTTTCTGAAAGCACCAGGTAATGTTTCATCCCAATGGACACAAAGCAGCAGATGCAGCCCTGCAGAGACCAGGGGGACCTCTGTTGCCATCGCTGCACATATGGCCAGCAGAAGCATCTGCTGCCTGGCCCTGAAAGGGAGTTGTCTCTTGAGTTGTTGGGTGTGATCTTTGTTACCCTTGATAGCTGTTGCATGCTGTGGTGCAGTGAAGAAACTCGTTTTTCACACCTCTTCTTGGGAGCAGGCAGTTAATAGCTCAGGAGTTGCAGTCTTCTTCCAGGACTTTGTGCATCCCTTGACCTAGTAAATGGTGGCATAAATGCCATCCTTCTTAGCTACCTGAAGCTCCTCTGCATTGTTTGCTCTGGGCTGCTCCTTTGGGTTGGGACAGCCAAAGGTGACAAGAAGCAGAACGACGCTTTCCACTTCTGCTTGTCCTTGTGTTCTTGGTGAGCAGTGGGTCTGAATATACTTCTTATAACCTCTAGATAGACATTAAAGCAACATATTGGGATTTATGCCCTCCTCAGAGTTACAGATAAGATCTAAATGGCCTCGTCACAGTAGTTTAGCTACTAGAGCCAGGATTTAAGTTGTGTTCATTCCAGCTGTTGGGCCAAAAGCTCTGGAAGTGCCAGGGTAATGTAAATATTTAATAGCCTGTTGCCATTTAAAAGATTAACAGCTCTTCAGCAATGCTTCACATGGGAGGAGCTGGGTTGCACTCCTCTGGTTTCCATCCAGGCAATGGATTTTAGCACCGAGCTCCCAGGAAAACTGATCTTAAGCCTCTTAGTGCTACTCTGTAGAGGAGGCTTAGCTCTGTGCTGCAGTCCCCCTTCGCAGCCTTGCTTTGGGCTAAATCTAAGTCAACCCCAAATGAGGACAATTCAGCTGCATTCACCTTTTATTTCCTCCTGCAAACGTGCTGAAAAGAAAAGCAGCGTTGAGAGGACAGGTTGCTGCAGCAGGAATTAACCCACGGACTCTTGTATTCCTGTGATTTCTAGGAAGACGATGAGAAGATAATCCAGGAGATTCAGAAAGAGGCCGAAGAGGAGCAGAGGAAGAAGAATGGAGGTAAGTCAGTCTGTACCTGTGCTTTGACATCAAGCTGAGGGCAACGGGAGAGCCTAGATCCCTGCTCCTGACAAGTCTGGACCTTCACTGGGTTCTCCCCACAGCCTGGCTGTCTGTGCTGTACCAAGCATCACCCAAAACACTGCTGCAGAGAGGGGTGCAAGCCATCACCCTGGGAACCTGTCTGGCTTTAAAGTGCTGCTGCCGACAGGCTTTTGCTGTGACAGTGGGGAGGCACAAGGCTTGTGCTCAGCTCCTTTGGTGCCGGCTGTGATGGATGCACACACCTGTCTCCTCTCCACTTGGCCAAGTGGCTTGAAGGGCAGCAAAACCTTTGTGGTGTGGTGAAAGGAGCCAAACCTGAAAGCTGTGCCTGCAGCATGGAAGGGGCAAGCAGCGGTGCTGTAGAGTGCGCTTAAGGAGCGTGCAGGGATGGAGGACGCTGCCTGCAAATGCAAGACTGGTTTGTGGCGTGACTGGTTCTTGTCTCTCTCCCCCTCTGCAGAGAACAGCTTCAAGCGGATCGGCCCTCCTGTAGAAAAGCCCGTGGAGAAAATCCAGAGGATTGAAGTCATCCCCAGACCTGTTCCTCAGAACCTCCATCAGCCCCGGATGTGCCCTTACCCCTTCATGCACCCTCCTTTCCAGCTCCCTCCCGTCCGCCCCCTGTACAACAACATCCCGCTCCACATCCGCCCTGTCCCCGCTCCCTACGTGCCCCCGTTACCCAACATGAGGGTGAACTTTGACTTCCCCCAGATCAACGCTCGGCGGGAGCACAACTTGCCTATGCACTTTGGCCCTCAGCCTCGCCAGCAGTTCTGACCTGCTTCAAACAGCACTTGACATAGTCACTGCAGGGCAAAGCCACCCTATCACATCACCCCCCTTCCTTCTCCAGCTCCTCTTGGATTATCCAGCTGCCGGGGGATCCCTGAGTCGCCCGTCTTTGCACTGTATCCCTCTCTAGAGCTTCTCTGAACCTTTGCAGTCAAACGTTTCGACCTGTGCTGCAACAGGCCTTGGTGCTGCATTTCCCAAGGGATCTCTCCCTGTGCTGGGCATCCAGGTGATTTTGATTTGATAGAGCCTGTTCAGGCAGCTGTTGGGAGGGAAGGTGACACTTTGTGCAGTGCAGGGATGCAGCCATTCCTTGGGGACTTCCCAAATATCCTTCTTTCCTGCTGGCTGGAGCAGCTGCTGCACAGACAAGTGAGGCTGGGGCTGAAGAGGGAGACTTGCATCTGAGTAAGACCTGCAGGAGCTGGCTGCCCTTCTGCCTGCAGGGAGGCACAAGGCTGATGTTCCCATGTTCTCCAGCATCCCTGTAACCCGCCAGCACCTCCCAACAGAAATACACTTTTCCATACCAAGTCAGTGAAGTGTTTTTAGCATTTCTCCCTCCCTAAGTGGGGTAATGGGATGCAGCAGCCATCTCACTGCTGAGATCTCAGTGGGAAGCCCAGAGCCATGTTCAGTCTCAGGGCTTTAGCGAGTAGCACAAGACTCAGGCACCCTGATCTTTGGCTGAACTGAACTTGCCCCTTGAAAGAGCTCAGGACTTTTATCCCCACGGGAGGGTGGCTCAGCTTCCAAAACGTGGCCTTTGCTTTGCTGTTCCCATCTGACAGCCCGAACCTCCCCTTGCTTCTGGCCGTGGTTCTCAAACAGCTGTCAAAGCACCCAGAGCCAAGCTGTGCCCATCATCACAAAAACTGCTTGGGTTAAGACCCTGTTAGATGCATAGGCAGTGCTGCAGGAAAACTGGGAATTACCCTTGCAGTGGTGCGTGCACTGCAGCTCTGTGTTGCAGGAAGCCTGCTGCTTTCATGGCACATGGGAACCCCTGACAGGTTGTGTTTCAGCCTGATCACTTTGGGAACAGCAAAGATGAGTATTGCTGGGCTTAGGAAGTGAGGGGTTAGGAACAGCAAAGCTTCCCTATGAGAAGCAAGGGCTGTAGGTGCTGGGCTGCAGGAGGAGTTTTGGCACAAAGCCCTTTCCTCACCTCTCTTTGGGTGCTCTGTCTGGTAGACGTCCCCTCTAGAACAGATGGTTGGAGTGGATGAAATCCTCCCTCCCAGAAATGCTGGGCTAGCTTTCAGCATCCCATTGGTGCTGTCATTCCCTGGGTGGTTTGCTTTGGGCTTTGTCCTGCTGGGAACCCTCTGGGTGCCCTTTCAGTTATTCCCTGCTGTATTTGAGCATCCATCTTCTGGTTTCATTTGGGTTTCTTAGGTAAAACTCCCTGCCTCCACCTCGCAGCTTCTGCCCATCCCTTGCTTGCAGCTCTCTGTAAGTGCTTCATGCACAGCATCCCCTTGGGAGTGCAGCAAGTGGTGGGCTCAGGGCTGTCAGTGGGATGCTCGCAGCATAAGCCAGCGCCTGGGACAGCATCTGGAGGCCACTGTCCCCAGCAGGCTCTCCCAGAGGGAATTTCCATGCCTTTTGCAGCTGAGTCAGCAATTTCTCCACTCTTGGGCATTGCCCATGGGTTGGGCGTACCCTATGGGGTGCTCTGTTCCAGCTCTCGTGCCATGGTCTCTCTAGCATTAAGAGCCAAGTGGTGTTCCCTTGCTGCTGTCATCTCTTCTTACTTATCATTCTCATCTTACTGCTCAGCTGGGGTTTGGCCAAGTTTACATCCTGCCTTGCACCGAGTGATTCCTGTGGTAGCCAGGAGCAGCATCCCATTGGATTTGGGGCAGCAGGGCTGTGTTCACAGAGTTAAGAGGTGGTGAGAAGATGGACCCAGGTCAGGAGAAGAATGGGTGCCTTCTCCTTATAGGAAGGATATCCTGTGTTGTTTCATCGCTGGGATTCTCTGTGCTCAAGTCTTGCATGAACCCTTCAGGCTTCCCGAAGCGTGTTCCCTCCTGCAGCAGGGTGGTTGGGATTGTCCATTAATACCCACCTGTGCAAAGTGGGGGGGGATCCTTTGGTGTGCGTCTGCGGATGCGTGGGCATCGGGAGTAAAGCCTTGGCACAGGGATGCGCAGAGGTGGAGCAAGAGGGATGGAGAAGCATCGGGCAGAGGTGGGAAGTATCTGTGGTCCATCCTTGTGGTTGGGACGTGGGGGTCCTCTGCTGCTGTGGCACAAACATCACGGACCTGGAGTTGCTTGATGGATGTAAGGGGAGAAAGCCTTGAGCTGGTCTGTGTCTGAGAGAAGATGACTCAGTGCTTGGTGTCTGGTGCAGAGCTTTCTGATAGGGCTTGTGTTGATCTGTATGCAAATAGGAAGGGAAATAACCCCAAACCTTACTGCACCCCCCCCAGATCCCTCCTGATGTGGTCTCCAACTCCTCCACCCCGTTTCCCTCCTGCCCTGCAGTCCTTGAAGCCATCCATCCTTCACAGGGTGGCAGGGAGGTGGCTGTGCCCGTAACAGGTACTTCTGGTTATAATCACAGTGTTCCGTTTTACTTGCCTTAAAGGTGGGAGAAGAGAAACTTTAGTATTTGCACTTAGCAAAACATTCTGTTAAAAGAAAGAAGCCCTGTAAAGATGTGCATGTTCTGCCTCTTTGTATAACAATAGCTGAAAAGAAATAGGTGTTTTATTAAAGAAACCAACCCAAACAAGGGATATTTTTCTTTACCTTCTGGTAGTTAGAACCATTCTAATATCCAGTGTGTAAAAAGTTCCTGTCTTATATTGTAATTTGAATTATTTTGTAAATAAATTTGTGCACTCTGACTTCTACCCTCTGTGCTCTTTATTCCAGCTGAAATACCATCATCATCATCCTCATCCTCATCCTCCTCCCATCCCGACTGTGCCAGCTCGATGCTGGGGCTAATGGCAGGCAGCAGAGCAGGCAGGGCTGTTGTGGTTGAGAGCTCTGTAAGTCGCAAGGCAAAACCCATTGGACCCTCCAGGAAAAGCTTAATATATTCCACATGCTCCCGAGGAAAAAGTGGAGGGGATAGAAAATGGTTTCCAGGCACTCCTTTAAATGGAAACCAGGATGTGTGTGTCGAGGGGGAGGAAACAGGGGAGCTTTTCCCCCTCCTTGCTTGAAAGCAAAGGGGAATGTGTTGGTTGAGCAGGGAGAAGGGAAGGCTGAGGGTCCTCCTGCCTCCTGTCCAGGCTGGGTGTCACAGCCCATGGTTCACTCGTGCCCATGCGGATGTCACTGGGGGTGAAGGTGCACAGGTGGTGATCGGAGCTGCTCCGTGTTTCCTGTGTTCATTCCACCCTGTTTAGAGTGAGGAATGAACATCCTTCCTCTGCTCCACCCCTGCTCTGGTGCTTGAACCCATGCCTGAAGTTGAAGGTCTCTCCAGGCAATGCCCTTCCCGCTGTGCCCATCGGGATGTGTGTTTAGGGGGGAGCTGGGCACCCCCTCCTTCCCCAAATCTTGCTTTTCCCAAACCAGCTTTAGATGTGTGCAAGCCAAACAGGAGCCCATCAGTGGTCCTGAGCCTGCTGCAGGAGATGAAGGGCAGCGAAGGGACTGACTGCTTGTGGCACGGGTGATGGAGTTGATCCCCAGCCCCTCCATAAGCTTGTGCTGCACCCCATCTTGACAGCCAAAACTGAGGTTGGCCCCAGCATCAAACCCCAGAGGGCTGTTTGAGTTTTAGGGCTGGTTTTGACTGTCCCAAGAGGGCTGGGGGTGCGGCCTGGCCATCCCAGCTCCATTTGGATGCTGTGTTTCAGCCTGGGCTGCAGTGGATGGGCTTCCCACCTCCTTCCAGCCTGAGATCTCTTAGATCTTTTTCTATCTTCCCCTTTTCCATCCCACCAAGCAAAGGAAGAGGGGTCTTACCGCTTCCTCCGCCATGCCATGCATCCAAAACCAGCATCCCACTGCTCTTCCCTCCTAGCAGGTGCCTCCCCCTTAGGGGCATCATATGGGGGGTAAATACCTGAACCAGAGGGAAAAAAAGCAGCTCCTTCCCAGCAGTGCCAGGCTGAGGGGTCACAGCATCGCTGCTGGTGTATGTCCCCAAGCCAGGCAGAGGTCACCCATCCTCTAAGGCACACAGGGGTTTGATGGCTTGGGGCTGCTCTGAGCATCTTGGGAGGTGACCCAGCCCCAGTCAGCTTTGGCTGTCACAGACTGGTTTGGGTTGGAAGGGGCCTTAAAGCTCATCCAGCTCCAACCCTCTGCCATGGGCAGGGACACCTCCCACTGGAGCAGCTTGCTCCAAGCCCCTGTGTCCAACCTGGCCTTGAACACTGCCAGGGATGGGGCAGCCACAGCTTCTCGGGGCACCCCGTGCCAGCACCTCCTAATGTCTAAGCTAAATCTTCTCTCTTTCACCTTAAAGCCATCCCCCCCTTGTCTTACCCATCACACAGCCCATGGTCAGCCCTTACCCGTGGTGCATTTCCTGGCCAGGTAAGAATCCCCTTTAAGCTGCTTGGTGGGGATGAGCCCTTTGGCCACCATTCCCTTCTCTCTAGAGCCAGCTCAGTCACAGCAAGGCAATCTAAGCCCCCAGATACTCCACGCTCAGACTCATGCCATGAAAAGGCCCTTGCAGCTCCAGGCACAGCCACCAGACACACCAGGCACCTCTGTTTGTATCCGAATGCAGGTTTTATTTTTACTCATCTTTCTCCATTTGAAGCTCATTTTTTTCTTTAAGTTATACAAATGGCACTTACAAAAAAATAATAATTAAGAAAAACAAAAACAAAAAACAAAAAACCAACCCCAAAATAAACCCCAAACCTTAACTTTTCAGAGTGAGATGTTTGTCAGAGAGTCACGACACCCACTACGAGGAGACAGGAGAGATGCTTGACCTAGTGTCACACAGAAGAAGCCAGAGCAGGATTTTACATGGTTCGAACTGCAACAGGGGGACGGGGAGGAGGTGACACAGGGCAAAGGGGAGGGGGGTGAAGGCCAGCAGAAAGTGTGTGCCAAGTCACAGGGTCACTCAGGGCTTCATCAAGACACTCGGTCCTTCGAGGGGCAGAGCGGTGCCCGGGTGGGCGCAGGCAGCCCCTGGATGCGAGCGCAGAGCCGAGGTAGCATCCCAATGGGATCCCCTGCGCCAAGCGAGGGACCCCGGCCTGGGGTTGTCCCCGTGGCAGGGGACAGGCCACTCGCTCTTCCAGCTGAGAGGATAGCACCAAGCTCCTAGGGAGGGGTTTCCACCCTCCACATGGCTTTAAGGCTGAGGAGCCCCTGCCTTGCCTCCGGCGATAGGGACCGGTGATTTTGGCACGGCAGCGATGCCGTGAGCACCCTTGGTGTGGGGCGGCGGTGGGGGGGGGGGGGGGGGAAGGCTCCTTGGTGTGTTTGCAGGGAGCAAATACCGGCCCCGGGAAGGCCCCAAAGGATAAAGTGCCTTTCAACACCCTAACGAACACGTCAGCATCACCCGTTACAAACAGCGTTATACTCTAATGCAGACCTAGTACAGAGAACAGCTGGTAACACAGTGCCATGGAGAGCATATATAAATAGAGACTAACAAAAATACTGTTTTGGTCTTTCTCTTTTTCTTTTCCAGTTGAGTTGTGATGGCACAAGAGCCCAGGACCTGGAGCTGCCCTCCTTGGGGGAGCCCACAGGAGCGGGCGCTTCCCAATTCAGCATTAGGCGTGCAGTGATTCCCTTCACTGTTCCAGTATTTGATGAGAGAGAGAGAGAGGAAGGAAACAAGGTACTGAGCAAATATCACTGTGCAAAGTTTGCTAAGGAACTTCTCTATTCTGTAAACCAAAAGCTGCAGTTTATGCTTCCAGCCACCACCCAGGGGAGGTTCCATCAGCCAGGGACCAAAGCCCACCGTGGGCTGGATGAAGCTCCCTACCCAGCACAGGCTTGCTCTGCATCCCCCTTACAGCATCCCCTCCCCAGCACAGCAGCAGGACCAGCCAGGCTGGACCCACCATTGGGGTCTATGGTGCTCCTCCAGAGGCAGAAGCACAAGGAGGGGCAGAGGGACACAAGGAGCGTGGGGCTCCACGAGATGAAAAGCTGAGGTTTTCCAGACGGGATCACCCTCAAAACTCATTTCCAGGTGTATGGGGAAGAAGGGAATCGGCTTGCTGGCCCTTCCACAGGGATACGTGCCATCCCGCGCCAGCCCCGGGGGTGCTGTGATATGTAAGGTCACCTCTTATGGCTCAGCTGGGGATGAATCCTACCCCGAAAGCCAGGAGCAAAGAGAAGCTGCCGGGGGGGGAGCTGGCTGAGCCCAGCACCATGGCTCTGCTCCTGGTTGGAATGGGGTGGGATGGGGTGAGTGCTCCAGGGGACACATCATTGGCAGCACAGACTGAAGCGGTGCCAGTGCTGATATGGCAGAAGCAAGCACAGAGGTGATCTTATTCCCTTTTTTCAACTGAGGAGAGGAAAATAAACTACCTAAGGTGATGTTTGGGGCCGGGAGCAGGGGGATGGCAGTTTCCAAGCCCAGCAAACCTGGAGGGAAAGGGGACAATACAAAGCTATAGGGCTGCCCCAGCACTTTTCCAGTTCTCAATTCACAGAGCCCCACCTCCCCTGCCAAGGCACCAGCTCTGCAGTGGGAGGGGAGGACGAGCCAGCCGGAAAATCCTGGTACAGAGAGGAGGAAAACGAAACCCAAAAGGAAACCAAGGACGGAGGAGGGGGGGAATAATCAACGTTGGCAATGGGAGGTACGCTAAAGTGCATTAATATTCCCAGAGGGTGGAGGCGTCGATGGTGTCGGCGGATGCCTTGAGGACCCCGGCGTGGTCACCCTTCAGGTATTTGCCATTGATTTTGATGGCCACTTTGTTATAGTCGCAGAACTCAAAATAGAAGTCCACGGGGCTGTCGCTGCTGCTGGTGACGGACGACTCGCTCCCCACCATCCAGTACTTCCCAGTGGCATCTGCAGGCAGAGGGGACAAGGTGGCCCCGTGAGCCACCACCCGGGCGCCAATGGCCGTGGCTTCCCACCCCGATACCCATCCCTAAGGACTCACCCTTGATGTTGTAGGCTCCATCGTTGAACTCGAGCTGGAAGACGTCGTAGGAGGAGCGGTTGGAGTCCAGGGTGCCGGTGACCTTGCGGCAGCCGATGAAGCCGTGCTCGCCGCGGAGGACGATGATGGGCCGGTTGATCAGCTTCATCACGAAGTGCTCCGTCTCGCCTGTGGCAGAGGGGAAAGGGGCTGTGAGTGCATCCCCTGGGGGTGCAGAGCCTGGATTCCATGGCTGGCAGCAGGGAGGAGGGTGAGCTGTGCCCCACATCCGTTTCCCACCCACCCCACGGCGCATCAAAACGTTGCCTGCATCCCTCAGCATCACCTGGAAGAGGACGCTGGCTCAGGGGGGACCTCATTCATCCTTTGCCACCCCAATATGGGATGGGGGTCCCCCAGGGGTGTCCCTTACCTGCTGTCTCCATGGAGGCCGCCAGCTGCCCGTTCTTCTTTGCTGTCACATACTTCCCATTGGCAGCTTTGAGGGTGATGCGCTTGTCGCACCACTCGATGTCGAAGTAGCAGCTCGCGTTCCTGCAGGGTATAGAGGGTGGTCAGAGGGATGCAAGGGATGGGGACCCTGCCAATGCCACCCTGGGAAGGGCCGTGAATGGATTGGGAGACCCTGATTCGGTTCAGTTTTGCCACGTCATGGTGGCCATCCCGATGGGAAGCGGGCAGGAGGCAGGCAGCCAAAGGCACTTTGGGGTTTCAGCCTTGGTCAGTAGGGGGTTATGCTGCAGGGAAAAGCATTTCAACAGCCCCAGCTGGCCGGGGAGGATTACGTGGCCTGAGGGACTTCTTGGGTGGCAAAGCCCCAATCCAGCCCCAGCTCTCCAGGGAATTCACTGCTTTTGCCAGGAAGTGTTTTGGGATGAGCGCCGAGGCTGGAAAATCCCCTTTGGATTCCTCTGGGAGATGCAGAGGGGTCCCTGAAGCCCAGGACAGGGCACTCACTTTGTGGATGCGGTGGACTGGATGCCCCCGTTGGAGGTGAGGGTCCAGTACTTCCCAGTGTAGGTCCTGAAGGCGCATTTCTTGGTGTCCTTGTTGATCTCCAGCTGGTAGGTCTCCTGGTCACCCTCCTCATCCTGGTTGGCCGAGAGGTCCATCCCTGTGGGGCAGAGGCAGATGGAGGTTGGGGGTCCTGGAGGGGGACCGCATCCACCTCTGCATCCCAGGAACCCCAATTGAAAAGAGGCTCCTGCTCTTGGGGGGGCTTTGGTGCCTCCCAAATCCTCACGTGCATCCTCCCCCTGGCATTGGGGGTTCAAATCCAGGTTTCATTTGGTTACTCAAGTGTTAAGGCCATAAACCAGGGCTGAGCTGATGCAACCACGAGCTCCAGCTCGGGGCTCTCCATCACGATTAAGCACCACGCTAAAACCAACTTAGATAATTCACCCAGGAAAGAGCTGTAGCTCTTGCCCTGGAGGTGACAGCCAGGTTATTCAATCCATTACCAGAGGCCACCTCACCACCTATGAATCCCCATTCGTGGCATGTTTAAGGACCGTGGCACTGGTTTTCATCAGTGCGTTGTCATAGCAGCCCATCGGAACCAGAGAGACCAGAGACAGCATCTGCCCTAGAGGTGGATGCAGCCCATCCTGGGGCCACCATCACACCCGCCCACAGGCACTGAGGCCAAGCAAACCTGCTTAGTCAGGCCCTGCAGGGCCAAATCCTCTCCGGAGCGCTCCAGCTTGGTGGATTTCTGCCTAAAAATGCTTTTGGGATGGGAGTCCAAGCGTGGAGCCAAAGCAAAGCTGCTGTGCTGGGATTTGGGAAGAGAGCTGGGGGGCATGGTCCTCAGCCCTGCTTCTCCCCGTCTTCCTATAGCTGGGATGAGTGGAATGAGCCCCAGAACCAGCTTTCTGCCCAAATCTGCCTTTTCCTAGAGGCAGGAACCTCCTCAATGTATTCGACCCCCTCAGCTGCTGAGATTTCACATCATGGTTGCTGGGATGCCTTCAGGACTACAGCCTTCAAGGCCCTTCAGCACTGGGAAGCCCCCAGCAAGTCCCATCAACTGCACGCATCCATCTCCCTCCAGACACTTAGAAATGGAGATGTCTTCCCCCACATCCTGCAGACTCAGCTACCTGGCAGCTTCCCATGACCCCATCTGCATCTCCCAAACAAGCATCCCCATCCAGGGGCCCTCAGGGAGCAGCCTCTGCTTTGCATATCAGTCTCCCACCTTTCCCAAAGGGATTAGGGCTTTGAAGGCTTTGCTTTGTTGGTTGTAATCTTATCTCCCACGCTCAAAACTGTCCTTTGGCTGCTGCGCTGCTGTCTGTTCACAGCATCCCCTCTCCAACAAGCATCTTCCAGCACCTTCTACAGCTCCTGATGGACGTGGTGCTGCTTTGCTCCCTGGGTGCCTGGGGCAGGTATCCCTGAGATATGGGGAGAGCCTGGGGGTGATGCTTTGTGCTGCAGAGCAGGATGGGGTGGGCTGGAGGGGAGCCTCCCGACACCATCCCTTCACCCCAAAGACCCCACCGTGGAGCACAATGAACCCACAATGAACCCCATTGCTGGGCAGTTGCCCACGCTCTCACCATGGGGCCGAGGTTTGGCTTTGCCTCTCAGGGTCTGCCCCCCCCCCCCTCCCCAAAACCTGGTTTGGGTTACACCGAGTCAGCAGAAAGGAATGCAATTAGGGCAGGAGCAGCTTCAAAGGGCTGTAACTGAGCTGGAGCAGGGGGGGTAGAGCCGGTGGGGTGGGAGATTGGGACCATGGTGGGGGCAGGAGAGCGGTCCCCATGGCAGAGGACATTGGCTGTGCCCCCCCCATTGTGCAGCCCAGGGCTGTGGATGATGGAGCCGTGTCCTGTCCCCCCTCCCCTGCTCTCCCACAGCCGCAATCACTTTAATTACTGCTGGTGGTAAAGGCACAGTCTGGAGCCTGACCTTGATGAAGCTGCTAATTACAGCCGGGGGGGAGGGGGGGGAAGGAGGAGGCACGTTTGTGCCCCACCACCCCGTAAATCCCGATGTGGAATGGGAATGGGAGCACCCCATCTCCAGCATGGGGTTGCTGTGGGGGTCTTGGGGAGGATGCAGAGAGTGGGGCTGAGGTGCTTGTGTCCCCTTGGCTTCCCCAAACAAAGCCCCTGGGCTCAAGGTCCTTATGGAGCCAGGGATGGAGGGTGGGGAGGGGAGCATTCCCAACCTCTGCCGAGGTTTCCAGCCACTGCCAACCACTTGGCTTTGCAGGATCGATGCCCCCAGCCCTCACTGCTCTCCAGGCCGGGATGGAGGATGCACATGGAGGGCTGTGGGCACCTCAGAGCATGCGCTTCCCAAAGCTTGTCCATGTAAAGGAGCCACCGTCTGCAGCAGCTGTGCCACCTCCATGCCATGAGGAGCCACAGCCCCAGCGCGGGGGCATTTATGGCCTGTAGAAGTCTTACCCTCTCCATTAAACCCATGCAGCTGTCCTAGAGCAGTCCCGGGATGCTGATGAGACCCAGTGGGATGCTCCACAGAGAGGAAGACAAGAGCCTGGAGGACCATGGGCAACCCATGGGACAACCAGCTGGAGCTGCCCCATGGCCAGACCCAGGGGGGCAATTCCACGCAGTAGGAGCTGGTTTTCCATGGCTGGGAGCTGGCACCTTTCCCATATTCCAACTCCCCATAGGCCAAGAGGTTCCCTTTCAAAAACCCCATGGTTACGCCCCCAAAACCCCAAGCCCACTGTACCAGCAGCACCCCACCACCCCTCCAAGCCCTCATGGGCAGGATTCGGGCCCCTGTGCCCAGCAGCCTTGGGGATACTGCACCCAGCCCTGCCTGCACAGGTCGGGTCTGGCCTCCCTGCAGGGTGCTGGCACCCACAACCCTGCACTGCTGCCTCACACGTGCTCCCAGACTCATCCCTTCCCTGCCCTCTGGATGGGCTTTTGCTGCACCCAGCTACGAATCCAAGCCTGGCTTTGCCTAAAAGCAGCAGCGCGGGGACCGAGCAGCTCCTCTGCAAAGGGGTCACAAAGGGGATGGCGCACGGATTCCCTGGAAAACCCACCCCTAATTCCTGATGGATTTAGGGTGGCTTCGTGGTACACCACCCCCCCCCCCAAGCAATTGGCATCACCGACATGAGCCACGCTGCAGCCAGCACCGACCCACCCCGTGCTGTGAAGGCTCTTGGCTTGGGAGCTGGGCTCCCATCGCCAGCCTGGCATGCCCAGACGTGCTCCCCCTTTCCCAGGCCCCACTTCCCGAGATGCCTCTCTCCCATCCTCTCCCTCCCGGGGTGGGAGGCAGGCTCTCACCTCGCAGCGCTCGGGACCCTCGTGCCCACAAAGGGCCCTTTGTTGCCGCAGCCGGGGCTAGAAAGGAGCCATTGAGCCGGGCGGAGGCTGCGCTCCTTGTGCCCCGGCTCGGCTCCGTTGGAAGAGGCTGGCGCCCAACCTCGTGCCCCACACCCTGGGACTGGCCCTGTCGTGGTCCCTTGGTGCCCCGTGGGCAGGGGATGCTGACGCCGGCATCCCAGGGACAGGGAGCAGGCTCCAAGCCAGGAGCTGACTCGGCACTGTTGGGACAGCGCTATCCCAAGGCTGGACCAGCTCCAGCTCCCAGCCAGGGGAGCCACAGCAGCCTCATGGCCTCATCCCCGCTGGGGACACAGACACCGCATCCCTGCTCCCTCCCTGGCTCCTCAAGCTGCCTTTTCCCATAAGCCTACGCCGAGCCGCAGCCGCTCCCTGCCTGCATCCCGCATCCCACACCCCGCATCCCTGCGGCCATCGGCACATCTGCCAGCAGCGCTTATCAGCGCGGCGAGGGCAAGGGCTGTCTGCAGCCGCTTCCTCCGGCCGCTGTTGTTCCGCCGCCTGCTCCATAACCTTGGGACAAGGCTCATTCCCGGCGGGAGAAGGGAAGGCAGCGGCTCCCAGCCTCTCGCTGCTGCCGGGCGGGAGGAACCGCGTGGAAACGGCTTCTGCAGCCAGAACGGACTCGAAGCGAAGGATGTGCAGCCCCAGCGCTATTTTGCTTGGAAAGGGGCCGGGCACAGCCCAGAGCCCCCTGTTGCTGGGGAGATTTGGATTCCCCCCCCCCCCTCTTTCCCTTTCCCTTCCCATCCCCCCCATCCCTCCCCATCACACAAAGCCGGCGGCTCCGCCAGCAGCAGCTCCCACCCATAGGGTCCGCTCCCCCCCCCCCGCCGCCCCATCGCGCACATCACCCCCCACATCTGCTTTCCCCATCTCCGGTGACAAAGGGCTGCAGCAGCCCTTCCCCCCACGGCGCTGCGGCAGCCTCCCGCCATCCCCCCGCCATCGCCATCCTCCTCCTTCCCTTCCTCCATCCTCCATCCTCCTCCTTCCCCATCCCCCTGCACGAACGGTCCCAAGGGTTCATCTTTCCCCTCCCTAAGGGGCTGCTTCGCTCTCGGGAAGGAGAAACCCGATTGGGGTCCCTGCGAGGCAGGGGTCAAGCTGCGACTTTGGGGTGCTCCATTGGCACAAAAGAGATTCCCCGCTCCTCGTTCCCCGCCCCAGGCTCCGGGACGTGCTCGCACCCATCCCGCGCCCGGCGTGCGCCGGCCTGACCCGGCGCGCCGGTGATGGGCCCCAGGGCACCTCCAGCATCGCGGAGCGGGGAACCCCCGCCCCGGTCCTGCACAAGCACCCCTGGGGCTGGGGGGGGGGAGGATGCTCATGGGTGCTGGGAGGCGGGGGGGTGGCCGTGTGCCCGCCATGGCCTCTCCAGCGGGCGGAGGGGACGGGGATCGGCTGCCTTTGTGCGGGTGGATGCAGGAAGGGGGCCAGGGTGTGGGTGGCATCCAGCCCCCTCCCACCGGGAACACAGCCCCATGGGGGGCACTGCAGCCTCCCCAGGCCCTGATCTGCAGGGCACAAAGCTCAGCGACGCTGGGGGAAGGAGGGGAAAAGGGGGAGTTTGGAGGAGGCTTTGTTGGGTGAACAATGAGCTCCGCAGGTGGGAAGGCGAGGGATGGCTGCTCTGCCTCCTTCACGGCAAGGGAAGACCCCATGCACTGCCCTACAGCCCCCCCCCCCCATCCATCTCTGCACCCCAACCAGGCCCCTCACCATTCCAACCCACAGGGCAGAGGGGATGCTGCAGGGATGGGGGTGCTGGAGGAAGGGGGGGGCCAGACAGGCGATGCTGGAGGGGTGCTGGGCAAGACAACGATTTCAGAGGAGGGGTGCAGGGACGTCTGTAAGAGGGGGTTCAATCAAAGAGGGTTGGCCCTAAAGGGGCGATGGTGCGGGGATGCAGAGAGATGCAACTCCATGGGGTTGGAGGCAGGGGATGCTGCCGAGATGGGGGGCTCCTTGGGGCTCACACCGAGGTGCTGATCCCCGGTCAGAGCAGGGGCTGCGGAGGAGGCGATGCCCGAGGGATGCAGGGCGGCGGCCGAGGTTCGCGTGTGTGTGTATCCCCCGTCCCCTCCTACCTTGCCGGGTGGAGACGTTCCTGTCGTTGCCGGCTCGGAGCACGACCTGCGGGCAGCTCTGCTCGAGGGCGAAGAGCTCGTCCTTGCCCACCTTAGCGCTTTTGCCGGCCTTGAGGGTGCCGCTGGGTCCCGAGGGGGCCAGGTAGCGGCCCTCCCCGTCGCGAAAGGCCACCTTGCCGCAGCGGAACTCGAGGGTGAAGGCGGTGCCGGGCTCGGCGGCGGGGACGAGGCGGCCGTCGGAGCGCAGGAGGCGGTGGTCGCAGCTCTGCAGGCTGTAGCGCTGCTCCACGAAGAGCAGCGTGATGAGGGCATCCACTCCCCACGGCACATCGCGGTCCACGGCCAGCTCGTCGCGGCGGGGCCCGAGGTGAGCGTAGCGCTTGCGGGCCAGGCTGTAGAGGTTGGCCTGGGGGTGCATGGCCAAGTGGACGCTCCACTTCTCGGTAGCCGAGACGGCGGGGGCGAAGCAGGAGAGCCGGTCCTCGGTGCCGCCGAAGAAGCGGCGGTGGGGCTCGGACTGCAGCGACCAGCGCCCGTCGCCGTGAGCCACCACCAAGAAGCGACAGTCGGGGCCCGGCTCCTCGCTGTCGCAGCTCACCCGCCCGTCCTTATCGGCCGCCAGGTACCGGCCGAGGTGGCTCTTGAGCAGCACGGCGCTGGAGTCCTCCCCGTCCTGCTCCAGCGTCCAGATCTGCTTCTTCTTCATGCTGGCGGCCGAGGCGTTCACCTTGAAGCCGAACGCCTCCGCCGTCAGGTACTTATTGCTACAGTTGATGAGCCCGAACTGGATCTGCACCGGCTCCGCCGTCCCGTTCGCCGTCATCCTGACCCTGCTGCCGCCGCCACCGACCGCCGCTGCCGCCGCGCCCGCCCCGACGCCGCCTTTATAGGGCGGCCGCCTCGGTACCGCCTCCCTCCTACCCCCCGCAGACCGGCGGGGCCGCCCCCCCTCCCCGCAGCATCCAGACCCTTCCCGTGCATCCCGAGCCCCTCCAGCTGCAGGACACGCACACCCCATTGGGACACCCCATTGGGGCTCCACATTGGGGCACCCCGTTGGGACACCCCATTGGGGCACCCCATTGGGACACTCCATTGGAACACCCCGTTGGGGCTCCACATTGGGACACCCCATTGGGACACCCCATTGGGGCTCCACATTGGGACACCCCACTGGGGCACCCCACTGCATGGGAAGACTCCTCCCCACATTCCAAAAGCCCCCTTGAATTGCAGGACCATCCCCTATTGCAGGCCCTCACTACACAAGACCCCTGTGTTACAAAAGCCCCCTCGAACTGCAGGACCCCCCAACATTACAAGCCCCCGCTGCATGACAAGACCCCTCAAGGCACAGCAGGACCTCCCTTGAATTGCAGGACCACCCCCATACACTGCAAGACCCCTTGGCATGGCAAGATCCTTCCCTGCATGTCAAAAGCCCCCTTGAATAAAAGACCCCCCCTGCACGCTGCACGACCCTCACTGGGTAACAAGACCCATCCTTGCATAGGAAGAGCCCTGTTGAACTGCAGGACACCCCCTCCCCATTATAAGCCCCCCCCTTGAACTGCAAGTCCCCCTCCTGCATTGCAAGAACTCCCTCTGCATCTCAGGTCCACATCCCACCCCAAGACACTGCCAGACCCCCCTGCATCCCTCCGTGCCGTTGGCCACAGTGCAGGGCTCTAGGGCAGAAGGGAATAAGGATAAGAGGATGCCCCCATCACCTCTGAGCCATCCCAGCGCCCTGTGCCAGGCACCAGCCAGGCTGGAGCATCCGTGCCCTAGGGAATCCGGATTCATGCGGCAAAGCCAGAGGCAAACCAGGGCACTCCTGTGCAAGGGTGTAGGTGAGCAGCACTGCTGTGTACGTGTGAGTCCATGGCACGTATGGCAGGGCTGGCCCCAAGACGGGAAGGGACCAGCATGGGGAGAGCCGGCTGTGCTGCTCCTTAGGGACAGGGATGCTTCTCCAGTCTGTAACATGGGAACACAGATGAACAGGAGCAGATGTGAAGCTCTTGTAGCAGGAGAAACGGGCAGAAACAGAGAAACGGGAGGAAAAAGGATGGGGGGGGGGGGCACAGGGGATGGTTTCCAGCTGGATCAGGGACCTGAACCTGCCCCATCCAAAGTGGGACAAGGGAAGAGCCGGAGCACGGGGTGGGTTGGAGGGTGCCACAGCGCGCACCCAGGGCTGGCTGGCGCAAAGACTGCTCCCACTTCCCGATGCCCTCAAGGCTCCACTGGTTCTGCACTGGCCATACTGGTTGGAGCCCCTGGTGCACCACAACCACCCCGGGGCAAAGCTGCGTGCTCAGGATGGGGTCTGGATGCCTCATCCAGCCCTGCTCTGTGCTCGGGCTTGTGAATGCAGACACACCAATAGCAACCAAACCCAACCCCACAGCCTCCGAGCTGGGCTGGAAATGAACCCCTCACATCCAGCAGATCCGTGTTTGTCTCACAAACCCCCTTCTGCTCCTCTTGCTGTTAGGACCCGGCCGTGAGGCCAAGCAGCTGCTGGGATCTGCCTGCAGCAGGCAGATGGTGGCGAGGCTGGGAAAGAAACGGCTTTTCTGTGTGCGAGATAACCCAGCAATTATCCAGGGATAGAATAACCCGTCCTGTCCTGTCCCCAGCGCCCGGCAGCGCTGCGCTGACATCCCCAGGCTGGCACTGCCTGCCTCATGGAAGTGGGCATCCTGCCCGCGCCCAGCTTGCCCGCACCCTATGCAGCCAGGCACGGGGGTCTAAGCCATCCCCACACATCACTGTCGTGGCAAAGGGGGGACAGTGTCGTCGTCGTCGTCATCCCCCCCCCGGGATAAGGATGCAGCGGCCAAATTCACGCCTCCCGAGTGCATCCGTGCGTGTGGGAGCGCTGGGGCAGGGAGGAGGGCGCTGGGTTTCCCTCTCCGCATTGCACGGCAGTGATTTAATGCGTTTGAGGTCACCCCTCCCACCGCCGCTCCCCATGGAAACCCAATCCCAGCGCACAGCATCCATGACAAGGGCTCTCCGGAGCACGGATGCGTCCCCTTCGCAGGGGCTGCCTGGGTCACCCGCTGGGGCTTCAAATGAACCCCGGCTCCAAAAGAGAGAAGGAGCCTTGGTCATGGGGTGTCCCTGGTAGTGCCTGCCGTCGGGAATGCCCTTGGATTCACCTGGATGCCCTTGGGTGCTCCTCGGCTTCGTCTGAGAGTGATCCTGGGGCTTTTAGTTCACGAAATGGGGTTTGAACACGGAGCTGGCTGCGGGGCTGGTGCCAACAGCAGGCACAAGGGGCTTGGAGGGGGCAGAAGCAGCGCACGGTGAAGAGATACAGGGGTGCAATGGGTTGTTCCATCTCCATGTCCTCCAATGGGGACACCCTGGGTGCCAGGGCAGGTGGAGGCAGAGGGACCAGATGAGGTGAGGGGATGCTTTGGGCTGTCCTCATCCTTCTCCTCACACACACACACAGCCCCTTGGGGCATGGCTGTGTCATGGGGTGTCTGGAGCTGGTGTCACCCCTTGGAGCATGGGTATCCTCTGCCTTCAGCTGCCTTGCACTCATAGGTACCCCCTTCACCCCATGGAAGGGCATGGCAGAGATTGGGGACTGCACTGCTGGGTGGCCACCATCTCTCCAGCCACCTCCATCCCCAGCCAGGACAGGGTCTGGTGACACCAGGAGCCCTTGTGCAGGACGGGGTGACCTTGGTGCCTAAACCACCCAGCGATGGGGACCACTGCACCCCAAGTGCAGGCCCAGCATCCTGCCTGGAGGCTGCATCTTCCCAGAGTCCCCAGGGTGTCCCTTGCCATGGGGGGCCATGGGGACACCCCGGCCTTGCTGCCATATGCCAGCAGGCCCTGAGCAGAGGCTCTCCAGCAGCAATCCCGACAGTTGGCAGGCGCCTGCCCTCATTAAAATTGCATTAGGCTGCATTTAACAGAGAAGCAGCAGCGCAGCACAGGGGAGAACAAAGGGCGGCCCCAAGAGAGGGGCTCGGAGCAGCAGATCATGCTCCGGGGCAGTTTTCCCATGGGATGCTGCCTCAAGAGGGCTTGTTTAGCACCAGGAGTACGGAAGCAAGGGATAGTGCTGGAGCATCACTGAGGCTCAGATGTGTCCCTGTATCCTATGGCTATCAGGAGAGGTGATGGTACAGGTTGTGGTGCCTGCTCGGTGCTTTATTAGCTGGGTTTACCCCATTAGCCTGATTTGATTACATCCCGAGAGCAATAAGGGATGGGAATGCTGGAACACCCCGTTCCAAGGAGTTCAGGTGTTGGGCACAGGCAAGGCTCAAACAAATGAAGGAGGAAATGGGACAGGAAAGCACACACACGGCTGGGTCTGGGTCCGTGTTGAGGCTTTGTCCCTCTCTTCCTGCTCCCGTTTGTTTTCTGGTGTGGTTTTTACATTACCAGAGGCTAAAGTGAAAACCTCCCCCCCTGAGGACCCTGCGGAGGTGGGAAGGGGGCCGGAGCCTGGTTCATCCGGCAGGAGAATGAGTTGTGTAGGGAAAGCTTAAAAGACCTTTAGTGATGCGGATGAACCTCAGTGATGGGGATGATGCTGCCTGGTCCCTGGGGGCTCTGCTTGGCCATGAGGCACCCATAGCCCCACGGAAGTGCCCAGATGAGAGAGGTTTGGTCCAGGTCTGGGTCAGTCCATGGCAGCAGGAGGGTGATGCCAGTGGAAACCAACAGTGCCCAGAGGTGCAATGAGCACCCACCAGCCGGGACCCAGCCCCACAGCGCACATCCTTGTTTCTATCCCCGCCGCAGCCCGGAGCCAGGAATCCGCAGGGAAGCAGAAAGTGAGTGATCAGCATCTGCCCACACAGCGCTCCAAAATAACCCAGCGCCAGGAGGAGCAGGTGACTCAGCTTGCGACAGCAGCTCCCTTCTGCTCCCATCTCCTCCCTTGGCCATGCCCTCATCCATGCTTCCCACTGCAGCGGGTGCACTGTGCCCGATACACAGCCCCAGAGCTGCCTCTGCCCACGGCTTCAATGGGGCTCCTGAAGGGGTTGGTGGGTGAGGAATGCCACTGCTTGAACCCAGACCCACAGCGTGCCAAAGAAGGGGGTGTGAGCATGGCTGGGATGGTGGTTCCATCGCTGGTGCAACCCCGCTGCCATCAGACACAAGGCATGGAATGGATGCATGGACACCTTGCAGTATCCCCTCGGGGGCTGCACCCATTGGTACCCAAGTTTGTGTGCAAACCCCTCCCATAGGGTGAGGGCTGAGGATCAGCCTGGAGAGAACTCCAAAACCAAATGCCAACAGGACCAGGAGGTTCCATCCTGACATCCCCAGAGCAAGGGGCCCATCTCTTCAGGGATGAGGTAGCAGCAATAGGAGCAGTAACAGCAGCCAGCTGGGAAGCCCCAGGGGATCCTATAAAGGGTTGAGAGGGGAAGGGAGGGGGCTTTAGCAGGCTGTGGCTTGGAGAGGAGGTGAGGGGGTTGTTGATGGAGGGATAGGGGCATCCTGGGGTGGGATGCAGGGCAGCAGCAGCGCATGCACCCATAGCTGCAGTGGGGAGCACTGGGGTGGGGGGCAGCTGGGGTTTTGGCCTAGGGAATGGGCTGGAAGCAGTGCTTTGAGGCTGGAGGAGGGGACCTCCCTACTCAGGCATGGCCCACACCAGCTGTGCCTTCCCGGGCCCGGAGATCCCCTTCCAGATGGATAACTCCATTGTCCACGGTGAAAACAGCCCATTAGCCAGGATTAGGAATGGGGCCTTCAGGGATTAGCCCTGCACCTCCCACCCGGCCCTCTCCTGCTTCCCGGGATGCTGGGCTAGGCTGGGCCATCTCTGCCTCCTTGGAGCACCGCATCCCCTGGTCTTGGATGCAGGAGGGAATGGGGCTCCTGTAGAGCAATGAGGGAGCTGATGGGAAGGGGTGAACTGGGTCGATATCCCCCCTCCCCATTGTGCTCTCTCACGTGTTTGTGAGCATCCTGCAGCAGCACCCCTTGGATGGTGCCTTTGGGGTGAGCGGAAACCTCCCTGCGCTTGTCTGGGGCTACGTTTTTATATGGGAGGGGGCTGCTGCTGGGGATGCTGCAGAAGGGAAGGGGGGATTGTCCCAGGCCAGGATGTGTCCCTCTTGGACAGCCATGAGTCCTCGCAGCCCCTCATTTCTCCCCTTAGCTGCACCCGTGCCCACCTCCCTTTAGTGTCGCATCCATACAGGGCCCCGGTGTAGCTGGAGTGGTGCACATGGGGAAACCGAGGCAGGGGGAGCCCGGGGGGGATGTCCCATCGCAGGGGCTGTGTCCGCGGGTGAAGGGCTGCGGGAGGCCCCTGGGAAGGCAGGAATGGGGAATGCGGGAATGCCGAGAGGGACGGGGGAGCACTGAAACCCAAAACCTCAGCGCAGGGGCCCCTGGTGTCGGCATCCGGCTGCAGCGCGGGGGCCCCTCGGCTGCGGGGTGAAGGGGGGGATGCTCACCCGCATAGGGGATATATGGGGGAGCCCCCTTAGTGAAGGGGATGGTGACCCCCTCCCCAGCCGGGGATCAGCCCAGTGGGAGCTTCCCGGCTGATGGAGGGATGGAGGGGAGGAGGGGAATGAACCCCGGTGTTGTGGGGCTGGGGTCCATGGGGAGCAGAGTGGGTCCATGGGCATGGACTGTGCCCCAAAGCCGGGCTGGAAATGGGGTTCCCTGTGCAGAGCCACCCTGCAGGGAGGGAGTGGATGTGCAGGACAAAGCAAAGGCCTTTGGTGGGAAAGAGGGACCATATGGAGGGGTGAGGTGGGGAACTGGAGCAGGATGGGGTCCTTGGTCGGTACTTAGGCACATCTACAGCATGAAACTTGCGTGCAGCTCCTTCTGCAGCGTGTGTTGGCATGCACAATGACATGTGCAGCGTGCACCTTGGTGCATGTGATCTAAGGTGCATGTGATCCTAAGTGCTGCGTGCACCTTGGTGCATGTGATCCTATGTGCAGCGTGCACCTTGGTGCATGTGATCCTATGTGCAGCGTGCACCTTGGTGCATGTGATCCTATGTGCAGCGTGCACCTTGGTGCATGTGATCCTATGTGCAGCGTGCACCTTGGTGCATGTGATCCTATGTGCAGCGTGCACCTTGGTGCATGTGATCCTATGTGCAGCGTGCACCTTGGTGCATGTGATCCTATGTGCAGTGCGCACCTTGGTACATGTGATCCTATGTGCAGTGTGCACCTTGATGCATGTGATCCTATGTGCAGCGTGCACCTTGGTACATGTGATCCTATGTGCAGCGTGCACCTTGGTACATGTGATCCTATGTGCAGTGTGCACCTTGGTACATGTGATCCTATGTGCAGCGTGCACCTTGGTACATGTGATCCTATGTGCAGTGTGCACCTTGGTACATGTGATCCTATGTGCAGTGTGCACCTTGGTGCATGTGATCCTATGTGTAGAGTGCATCATGCATTGCGCACTTTGTGCATTCCCATGTGCACCACGCATGTAGGTTTATGCAGTCCCATGTGCACTGTGTGCCATGATATGTTATCCCATGTGCACTCCCATGTGTGTAATGTGCATGTTGGTGTGTGCAGTCCTGTGTGCACCTTGGTACATGTGGTTGTGTGCAGCGTGCACCTTAGTGTGCATGATCCCATGTGCAATGTGCATGTTGGTGTGTGCAATCCCATGTGCAGTGGGCAATATGCATGTTGGTGTGCGTGATTCCCATATGGGATCGTATGTAGCCCCACGTGCAACATGCATGTTGGTACACGTGATCCCATGTGCATTTTGCGCCTTGGTACATGCGCTGCATGCACTTTGCCATGTTCAATCCCGTGTGCATCATGCAGTTTCTTGTGCAATATGCATGTTGGTGTATGTAATCCGATGTGGCATATACGTGCAATCACACATGAAACATGCATGTCGGTGTATGTAATCCCATGTGTCTTGTACATGCAATCCCATGTGAAACATGCATGTTGGTGTATGCAATCCCATGTGGCATATACATGCAATCCCACATGAAACATGCATGTCGGTGTATGTAATCCCATGTGTCTTGTACATGCAGTCCCATGTGAAACATGCATGTCAGTGTATGCAATCCCATGTGGCATGTACGTGCAATCCCATGTGAAACATGCATATTGGTGTATGCAATCCATGTGGCATATACATGCAATCCCATGTGGCACATACATGCAATCCCACATGAAACATGCATGTTGGTGTATGCAATCCCATGTGGCACATACATGCAATCCCATGTGGCACATACATGCAATCCCACATGAAACATGTATGTTGGTGTATGCAATCCCATGTGGCTTGTACATGCAATCCCATGTGGCACATACATGCAATCCCACATGAAACATGCATGTTGGTGTATGCAATCCCATGTGGCACATACATGCAATCCCACATGAAACATGCATGTTGGTGTATGCAATCCATGTGGCATATACATGCAATCCCCCATGAAACATGCATGTTGGTGTATGCAGTCCTGTGTGCAATGTGTGCACATACACGTGCCTTCATGTGCTCTTAGCAACGTTCAACCCCGTGTGCAGCGTGCTCAGTTCCTTGTGCAATGTGCATGTTGGTGCATGCAATCCCATGCGCAACACGCATGCCGGTACACGTGATTCCCACACGCAGTGGGTACCTGTGACCCCCCCGTGCAGTGCCATGTGCAGCCTGCACTGTTCCCCGTGCAGTCCCATTTGCAGGGTGCCCATGGGCACACGTGTGCCGGCACCATGCACCTCGCTGCAGCCTGCACCCCGCGCCCCGCATGCGGTGTCCCGGGCGCGCCGCTGCAGCGCTGCGCATCCCAACAGTGCCACCCAGCAGCCCGGCAGCGCTCTGCAGCGGGTGCTGCAGCCCCCGTTCGCCCCGGGCAAGGGGGGGGGACAGGATGGAGAAGGACAAAGCAGCGGGGGGAGCGAGAGCAGGATGGTGCCTGGTGCGCTCTGGGGTGCGGCGTGGCTCAGGGAGCGGGTCCCGTGTCTTGTGCATCCCTCGTGCACCGAACACAAACCAGGCTCTGCAGCGGTTTGGGGGCTGGTGCTGAGGGATTTGAGGGCAGGGTGGGAGCGAGCATCACAGCAAAAGGAACTGGGTGCTCAGCGCTGGCTGAGCCCCTCCGGGGAAGCCGCAGGCTCCGTGTTGCTGACAGCGGGATCCAACCTGGTCTGGTTTGTCTTGCGCTGTGGTTTCAAGAAGTGATGGTGTAGCTGCTTGTTCCAGGGCAGCCTGATCCACACTGTGGTACCCAGAGCAGGGACAAGAGAGGCTGGGGGTCCCCCCGACCCAACACAGCGCTCTCAGCATCATTCCCACTGGTGGGACATGGGGATGGCGCAGCTCCGGCTGCTCTTCCCCACGGCGTGCAGAATTACACCAGCAAAGCACAAACACCCCCAGAGTGGCCCTGGCCATCCCTTGGGGCTCCCTTCACCCCAGCACACTGCACCCTGTGGCCCTGCATGCACTTTCGATAGTGTCAGACGTCACCAGAGCATTCCCCTGGTCCTTTATGGCTGGGGTGAATCATTTACCTCATGTGAACCCCAGAATACCCGGTGCCCGCTGCCATCGGTCAGGTCAGGGTGATGCTCCTGAGTGAAGCTCCGTGGTTCCTCTGCCCCACGGGGAGAATCAGCTGCACAAGGGGCAGTCAGGGAGCAGGATGGATGCTCAGTGCGTTGCTGGGGTTGCTGCTGGCTGGGGCTGCACATCCAGGGTGGGTTTATTTAGCCAAGATCCGGGATTGCTCTGGAGTGAGGACCCAGATGAAATCCTGCAGGGTTGGCTGTTGCCCCTTTAGTGTCCCTATGTGTGTTTTGGGGTGTTTGCCCCGTTGTGCAGGCAGGGATGGCACCAGCCTGATCCCTTCCCAGCCCCTTGGTTGGGGAAGGCTATGAGGCACAGGGCACTACCATGTCCCCATGGTGAGGTGACAAGGGATGTGTGGGTGATGCAGCCACCGGGACCAACACCCAGGATGTCTCCCGGTTAGGTTGATGGGGGATAAACCCTGTTTCTCCCCTTGGCCCCGGGGCATTCACTCCAGTGACCGTAATCCTGATGAATGCCTCATGCGGGCGATCCCCGTTAGGGATGAGCGGTGCTGAGCCCCGGTCATTTCTCCAGGGCTTATTAAACCACCTGGAGTGGAGCTGAGCCATCAGCCCTGCTTCCTCCATGCAGGTGGCATAAGGAGGACCCAGAGACGCCCCATGTCCTACTGTGAGCATGGCTGGGGAAGGCTGGGCCAGCCTGGGGGATCAGGGTCAGGCCCTATGCTCTGGAGGTCCTTTATTAATGATGGACTCTGTGGTGCTCGTTCAGGGGCAGCAAACAACCTTCACCCACCAACCCCCCGGTGCTCCCAGGTGCTTCCAGGTGCATTTACACTTCCATGCCTCCAGCCCAGGTTCTGCGCAGAAGGAGCGATCGCGGTGCCTGCCCAACCGGGTACCGCTGCACCGAGTGCCGAGCATCCCCCTGGCCCCGGGGGGTGCATTTCCCCCCTGGCTCCAATGCAGGACCACGGCAGCATCACCCCAAGCCCAGCAGCGGCGCTTGCGGTGCGTTCCGCACGGCGTTAACCGAGGCGGTGCCGCTCCTCCCTGTTCCCCCCCCTCCGCTCCGTGCGGATGGGAGCGAGGGGAGGAAATCGCTGCTGACGGAGCCGTGAGCCGGGCTGGGAATGACTCAGTTTGGCAGCGCTACCTGCGCCTGGTTTTCCTTTTATGGAGGATTCCAGCGAGCCGCTGGAGCAAAGAGCCGGGAGAACCCGAAGGGACCCACCCTGACCTTAGGGATGGGCACTGCCGGGTTGGGGACAGGGTGATGGGGAGCCGGGGCTGTGCGTGTTGGGCGGTGGAGGCAGGGATGGGCTCCCCTGAATGGGCACCCGAATGTTTTCGCTTTCTATTCTAGGCGCTGGACGCTGGCCCCGAGCGGAGGCTCAGCCCTTGGTGCCAGCCGGGGCTGCCGGCACCCATCCGTGCCACCCGCATCCATCCCGGTGTGGCTGGGGTGAAGGTGATGGCGTTGTAGGGGACACATCGCTGCAATGGGACACCCCGGAGGATGGGGCGGGGGGGGGGACACGGGACATCGCTCTGTTCCATGGGGCTGAAGTGGAAACTGGGCAGCCCCACATCGGAAAGTCCCCGGTGGTGAAAAAGGCACAGAAAGAGAAGCAAAAATAGCACCTTTCCTTCTCGTTCCGGGGCGGTTTATGGGGTGAGAACGGGGGCTTGGCCAGGCTCCCCCAATGCTCCCATAGCCCCCCAGCCCGCAGTGGGGCCGGGACCGGGTTCCTCACGTTGTGTCCTGCATTCTTGACATTATTCTCCTGTTTTTCTCCTCCTCCTCCACCCCGGGACCGTCTCAAACCTCTCCATTTATGGACAGGAGGTTAGGTCAAGTGAGAGGGTGAGAGGGGACGCTGGAGTCCCTGGGGAGGGACAGAGATCCCATGTGGAGCATGGTGGGGGGGGTTGTGACCACCCCTGGGAGTCGCAGTGTGTGGAATGTTAAGGGATATCCGGGCATTGCCCTTGGGACCCCCCGTGGGATGCTCTGTGCCGCTGGGTGGTGGTTGGGATCACCCCAGCACCCATGTAAGATGCTGGAGCGTTCCACTGCAAACAGCCAAGGAGAAAACAGCCCCTGTGTGTGTGGAGGGTGCTTTTCCTTCTGGTTTTATCCCTTCGTTCTGAAGCCAACAGTGCTGGTTTGGGGGTGAGGATGCAGCAGCTTTCCCCTTACAGGAAAGAGGCTGGATATGTCCCCGGTCCACCGAGGAGTCACTGGGGCAGGGTGAGATGACTCTGAAGCTGCTCTGGATGATGAAATGTCCTGATTCATTCAGCTAATGAATATATTTATACATATAGATATCTAGAAAAGGCTGAAGTGACTCAGGCAGTGGTACCCTGCCATTTGGTGGTGACGGAGCGGCTGCTTGGGGTTAGGCTTTTGGGGTGGATTTTCCCTTGGTCTATAATAACACCTCGGGGTGTTGCTGACGGCGATGAGCTGGGGGTAGAGGTAAATACCCAAGGAAATGTGCTCTTGCTTTGCCATGCAAGCAAGGATGCTTGAAGGGGCAGCAGATGAGAGCCCATTCCAGCCTTGGGATGTCCGCCCAGAAGGACCTTGGCACTTCATTGAGATGGATGAGTCTTGGTTGTCCTTTGATGTATTAACCCCCCAGCCAAAACCCCATCCCTATGGGCTGGGGGGGGGTCAGAGGGAGGGACCCCAGGGCCTCATCCCTGCACTCCACAGGGCCCCATCATCCCAGCAGCTGACTCAGCTGGATGGGATTCCCACAGTTTCCGTCAGGTGCTGCCTGGAGTAACTGGGGAAGAGGTTTCCCAAGCCCCAGTAATTAATGCTAATTACAGAGCAGCACCATGGGAATCGCTTCTTCCCCAGGTGTCCTTCCAAAAATGGCTTTCTGCAGGTGTGGCACCATCCCTTGCTTGTCATTAGGCTCCGCTCCGCCTCGGAGGAGGTGAAGCCTTCGAAGGCTGGGACTGTGGGAATGGGGTGATGGAGCCTGGTACCTGTGGGCACCCGGCCTGGCTGCTGCTGCTGCAATGGGGTTTGGCTGGATGGAAGAGCCAGCTCAACCCCGGCTCAGGATAACCCATAGGGAAAACCAGCATCCAACCTCCCTGAGCAGTGATTGCTGCTGGTGAGAGGTAAAACCATGGAGAAGAGGCTCAGGTCCTTGTTTTATGGCTTGGTTCTGCTGCCTGCATTGGAGGGACAATGAGGTTCTCTCAGGACCAGGAGCTCATGCTCTTTTCAAGCTCTGAGGCTCGGAAGAGATATGGTTAAAGGGTTTAAGGAAGTCTTTCACTTTTGTTTTGTCATGCTCGACCCCTCCAGCATGTGACATACTGGAGGTAAAGCAAGGTGGAAGCGGGCTGGGGGACCTGAGCTCCAGACCCAGCGGTGATGGGCTGGGAAAAGCCTCATTTGCCTTAATGTGCTGAGCATCTGCAGTGCCTGGGCTGCAGGGAACCCTCCCTTCCCTTTACCTGTCTGCAGAAGAGAAGTTAGAGGTGATACTACTGGGCAAGGTGGAGAGGAAGGGACCACCAAGGCCACTGAGAGAGAAAGCCTCATCTGAACTTCCAACAGCAGAGACACGGGGTAGAGGTGAGAAAACCCTTCCCATGCAGACTGTGGGGTCTGCATCCTCAAGAGCCTGATTTTATGCACTTATCCTGCAGGATGGAGCAACGGGAAGCAGCTCGGAGGTGACCCAGTGATGCAGGACAACAGGCAACTGCTGGTGGTGGCATTGCCTTTAATGGTGCAAGTCAACCACCCTGGCTGGCTGCAGTGATTCATTGCTCTGCTGGTCCCACAGCCCCATTCTTTCTGCTGCTCAAAGCCATGGTTGGAATTACAGGATTAAGGTGTCTGTCCAACAGGGATGGTTGTGTCCTATTTAATTAAGCCTCAGGACTTCTGTAGCAGAGGAAGATGAAGGGACTGGTGCTTCTCTGTTTGATGAAGAGCGTATCCCATGCTGGAAACATCACTTTCATTTAGGAGTGGAAACGCTTTGAAAAGGCTCGGTTGAAGCTCACACAAGAGGAAATCAGACAGGATTAAATCCACCCAGAGCCAGTTTCCAGCTTGTTTCCATACTTCTTCTCCACTTCCCAGTCCACGGTTGTGGGTGAAGCTCTATCCCCACCGGGCTGGCGAGCTCGGAAACCGGTCCTGGCACAGGAGGAACCCATCTCCCCTGTCAGCTGTAGGGAGACAGCTGTCTGCCTGGTTTTAAACAGTCGGGACTTTGCCGAGATGATTCCTTTCTGATGTGTGCAGGCTTCTCCCTCTGCCTTTCCCTTTGCAGCTTTTCCCTCGCAGCAAAAGGGAGTTGCTGTGCGTATCCCAATAGTATCAGCATCCCAGCTTCCCACCGCTCAGTCTGAAGGTGGGGAGGAAGAGGGCAAGGCCCAAAGCATGTCTGCAAAGCCGGTTTCCCCAAGGATGGATGCTTTGATGGGATGCCACACTAAGGAGGCTGCTGGGAGCGCGCTTGTGGAGCTGGCCGATGGAACACAGCGAATCCTGGCCTTGGCATCACAGAGATTTCCAGGCTCTCTCCCATCCCAGAGACATGAATCCATGGGGAGCAGCTGGGTGAAGGACCTTGTTCTTCACTCTGGGGGCTCGCTGACAGCCTGCTGCCCGCTCGCTATCAGGATGTGATTAGACCCAAGTGTAAGCAATGTGCTTATTCATTGGGATGGCAAATAAACCAGCCAAAGCAAATAGCAGGAGCTCCCAACACGCTGAGCACCAGCACAGGGTTCACTGGGGGGAACTGGTGGTTTATGGGAGGAAACCCATGATGCTGGTGGGCTCGTGCTGCACTGTGGGACCTCCTTTGCACATAACCCGATGGGGAACATCAACCTTGCGGAGAGGCTCGGGCTGGTGGTAGATTGGTGGCTCCCCGTAATGGGCAGCTGGATTCAAGGGGGCTCCTCAAAATCCCAAGGAAATGGGTGAAGATCCAAGCTCCTTTCCATCCCAACACATGGAGGTTTTGGATCGGAAGCATTTTCACTGCTGAGCACGGAGTTACCTTGGAAGCAAGCACAGGCCTGCAGCAATTCAGCAACTCTTGCCCTGGCATCTGCTGAAGTTCACATGCAAAACTAACAGTGGGGACTCGGGGGGGTTTGTCCATCCTTATTGCTTGAGCTGGTGCACAAGGGAGGGGAAATACAGAGACCTTTTCCCTCCCTGATCCTGTCTTGGGGCTAGGTGTGCAGGAAGATCCAGGATGCAGGACGATCTGGAGGTCCAGGATGACCTAGGATGCAGGATGATCTGGAGGTCCAGGATGACCTGGGGATGCTGGATGATCCAGGATGCCGGATGATTCATGGCACCCACCCCACGAGAGGGCACCCCATCACTCAGACGGGGCAGAGGAGGGAGAGGATGGTTTCTGGGGAGTTTCCTGGTGCATTCAGGTCTGTGAAGCGACGCAGGGTGCTGGGTTCAGCTGCTCTCTGGTTTCCTGTTTCCGCTGCCTTTCTCCGGCTGGTTCCGCAGAGACAGGGCCAGGTTTTGCCATTTAAGGTTCATTTCCACAGGCTGGTGCTGTGCTGGGAGCCATTGGGTGGGTTGGTCCCCCACGCACTCTGCATTGGTTAAAAGATGTGCCCAGAGTGAGGAGTGGGGCTCCTTTGCCATCCCAACGTCCCTCCTTTCACTGACAGCAGAGGGAAAAGCTGAGGGAAGGGATCTGGGTGTGGATGTGATGTGCTCTACGTTGGACAGATGGGGAAAACCTTTCCCAGTCCCATGGCTCACCCAGCCCCATGGGACCACAAGCCCCCTGCCCACCAAGCCAGCTCTGAGCAAGGGACCCAGCTGAGTGATGCTGGGGTGAAGCAGGGACCCCCCTGCCCTGCCAGGCTGCTCCCAGCACCAGAGCCAGGTTGTGTGGTGCTTGAGCTGCCCCATGCTCAGGGCTTCCTCCTTCCCAGCTGCTTGCTGGGTTCTTCCTCTTGCTTGTGCCCCCCGCTGAACTCTTGCAAAACAAGAACAAGGGCTCCTAGAGTGAAAGGTGCTGTGCAGCTATCTCACAGCTGTGGGTTATGGGAATGGGGCCAAGGGGGCTTCTGCTTGCTGGTTGACCTGTTCCAAGGGCTTAGAAGGTGTAAGAAAACCTTAATGTCTCAGCCCTTTTTCTCTCTGAGCCCCATCATAGCCCTGTATCTGCTTGGTTTCTTCTGCTGCCCGTGGTGCTCCGGCATCAGAGGAGGTCTGGAAGCCACCTCTGCAACCCCGCATGGCTCCGGCTCCAGCCTGGGGAAGGAAAGAGAGCAGGAATGTTTAAATCTCAACCCCATTTGTCATTAAGGGCTGGAGGAGGGAGAGCTGTGTTCCTGCACCACCCTGCATGTGCCAGCACAGGGTCCCTTGGGGGATGCGAGGGCAGCCGGGGAGTTCCTAAGGCAGTGCCATTGCTCTGGTGTCACCTGCAAGTCCTCAAGGTTTTAATGGGGCTCAAGTGCATTTTTCACATACTCTCAGAGCTGGTAACACCTCCAGCAGCCCAGCAGGGCCCTGTGGCTGCCCAGGCCACATCACCCACCTGGGACAGCACAGTGGGCACCCAAGGGTGGCAAAGGGACCCTGGCACCAGGATAGAACAAAGCTCTGCTGTCCTCCTTGGGACCTGATGACTCAATGCTACCCAAGTCCCATCAGGCTTTCTCCTTCCAGATCCCCATCCCACAAACCAGCCTGTGGTGGGATGAAGATGAACATCGGGGTGTCCTCGACAGTCCCAGGTCAGAGCTGGCAAGGAGGGGGCACGGTGCCTTAGTGTGCCAGGGAGAGATAGTCAGCGCATGGCACCCACTGCTGTTGTTTGCCTTTCTCCTGAGATCTTATCTCCTGCTGTCAGGAATGTGTGAAATGAGCCAAACAAAGCACACATGGAAATAGTGTCTGGAGAGAGGGATGGAAACTCTGGGGGCAATGGGCTGAGAGGGTAATACAATCCAATGGGGATCAGTGCCTCTCCACACGGGCTTTGTGGTGGTGGTTTCCTTTTGTCCCCCGTGTGTGGAGAGGCCTCTGGATGGTATCAGAGGAGTGATATTGTTGTGAACTCACCAGGTTTGCTGTGGCTCTCGGTGAGAGTGGGACCAGAGGGACTGGTTGGGATCAGTATCACCCCATCTCCTTCCCCTGCTAACTGCCCATCATGAGTGGCATCACCCCACCGTTATCCCCGCACTGTGCCTGGTGGTGGGTGACAGCCTCCTGGTCCTCCTCTGCGGCACCCACTCCCAGCCAAGGTAGGGAAGAGATGGATGGGAGCAGGGTTTCGTTGGCAGTGACTCTTGCAGACAGGCTGAGTGCCCTGTACAGGTACATGCTGAATCACCCCTGAGGGTTTATTTAACCCAGAGGAGCACGGGGAGTGGATGGAGCATTGACTAGAGCAGGTCCCACTCTTCCATTGCCAACTCCCTGCCTGGGGTGAGCCGCTTGCGTCAGGGCTCAGCCCTGGCTCTGCAAACAGAGCCCGGGGCCAGCCCTGGCAGGTATGGGGCTGGGATGGAGTCCAGAGCCATCTGCATCCCTCCTTCTAGGAATGGGCAAGCCCTGCCTCACCCACCCTGAGCATCCCCGTGCCTGCAGGGAGAGGAGCTGGGTGCAGATCTGGGGCTGATGGAGGGGTGCTCCGGGATGCACTGTCTCAGCTCCCTCTCTTCCATTTAATCATAAGCCAATGTAACCTGTATTGCTGGAGAAAAATGGGAATTACACCCCCAAACCCAGAGCAGTTTTGCAGTGTCAGAAGTGCTTTATATTACCTGGCAGGGGTGGGAGAACCAACCTGTCCAGCAGGCATCCTGCTCTCTGCTCCTCCATTCCCCACATGAAAACAAAGGCAGTGCTCTTCCCTCCCTCTCTGGGGTGGGAGAAGTCTCTCTACCAAAGGCTTGAGCCCCCAGATGGAAAATGCCATTAGCCCAGCAGAGATCAAAGCGAACTTCCCAGCATGCTTGGGCAGCCCAGGATCTGTTTCATTTCCTAGGCACGGTACGAGCAGAAAACTCCATCCAGCTGCCTCCTGCCTTTATTGTCAGCGACTGAGCAAAATCAATTGTCAAAGTCATTAAGGAGCAGTTGCAAATACCCCATCCAGCTCGGCACAGCACCACGGAACACTGTGCCTGAGCCTTTTGCCAGCACAGGTAACCAAACCCCGTGAAGCATCCTTCCTGCATCCCAGTGCAGGGGTGATTCAGGGGGTGGTGATGCAGCGGGGTGAGCGGGGCCGGAGGGCTGAGGCTTGCAGAGAAAGCCCAGGGAGAATCAGCTTTTTCTCTTCCCCTTCTGTTTTTGGCTGGAGGAAATATCCCCTGAAGCTGACGCCAGGCCTGGCTGGAGGGGCTGGGCTCTCAAACCCTGCAGGGAAGCTCTTCAATAGGGGCAGAGGTTTGTGTCTTCAATAGGGGTTCAGCTCACAGCTGCCCCATCGCTGTGCAAGCAGCACAGGGTGGCCTCGGGGAGGGCTGGGAGCCACGGCCAGCATCCCCCCCGGGGGGGTCTGGCTGTGCCGCTGTAATCGCGCTGCGCTGGGGAATGACCTTGGGCACAAGACAATGCAAAGCTTGGGCCCCACCGGCTCTTGTGATCAAGCTCAACCAAGACAGCACCAGCAGCACATTGAACCGAGGGGGAAGGGAAGGCTTTGCTCTGCTCCTGACCAGCCAGCTCAGCCCAGGGAAGGTGGGATGGCTGCTGGGGCCAGGATAGAGGATGCTCTTAGCCCAGGCACTGGCTAGCAGCTCCTTATCTGGCTGCCTGCACGGTTGGGAATGAAGCCCTGGTCTCCTACTGCCTGCAAGGGCTGGGGGACCCTGGGGCCAGCATCCTGATCTGGAAGTGTTGGCAGAGGGATGAGCTCAGGGGTAGGCGAGGAAGGGGCTACGGAAGGCATGGGAACACAGAGGGATGGAGCTGGGCAGCGAGGACAGGCACTGATGGGGAAATGGGTGAACAAAAATCACTCCTCTGGGCTTCAGCCCCTCCAGCAAAGTCCCGTTATAAGGGACAGCAGGTTGTAAACCAGGCATGTGTCCCCTTCTACCACCTCTGCTACCTGGGCAGGGCTCTGCCCTTTCCAACAGCCTCAGCCCAACCTGGCCCAGGTTGTCTATTGATGCCCTACAGATGTAAAGTGGTGAATTTGTACAGTTTTCCAGCATGATACAATAGAATGATTTACCTTTGTTGTAGATGGGGGAGATGCTTGATGCACTGTCAGCCCATCCGTGTGGATGCAGCACATCAGGGGAGAACGGTCCCTCACACGTGGGGGCCTGCAGAGGGAAAGACTTTCATCTCTCTGCAAAAGACACTGATAAATCAGAGAGCTGAGGATCAATACGAAGGAGCAGGAACCTCAGGGAGGGGTGTATGAGAGTGGGGAGTGATGCTTAAAGGGGGAGAGGAGTCTGCAGCTCGTTGGAGATGAGCTAGCACCAGGGATGCAACACAATGAGAGAGGAAAATGTCAGGGGCTGCTTTGCTGCAGGTTTGAATGCTGAACGTGTCCCTGTAAAGGGAGAGGTGGGGATGGCATGAGGCCCCCAAACATCTCCAAAGGGGGAGATGGGCTTGGATCTCCTGCTTGGATTTTACCTCCTGCACATTCCCATTGCAGTGGATGCTGCAAGGACTGAACTGAAAAGAGGAAGGTGCTGGGATGGTCCCCAGGCCTGCGAAATAGGGGATGTGGCCAGCACCTTTCCCTCTTCCCCTTTGGGGAGCAGGAAGGGAGGGGAAAGGCAGAGCTCTGAGAAACCTCTGCACTTTTGCAGGGCGGTGATTTAAAGCAACTGGTTTCAGGAGTTTCCACCTCTTTTCTCACTGTCACGACAGCAGGAGGGCAGGAACAGAGGCCTGAGAGCACGGCTGGAGCAGCAATGGAGGGGATGTGCAGAAATTCAACCCCAAAAGCCATGAGGCTTATTTCCCTCCTCTCCCCGCAGCGTGCAGACGCCATCCCTGTGCGGGCAGAGGGCTTCTGTTCTGGGGAGGGGGGGGTGGAAGAAGCGAGTGGAAAGGAGAGCTCACATATTGTCCCCCAAGTGCAGCAAGTCAAACCTAACCCTATCAGCCAGCGAAGGGCAGGAGCATCCTCCCACAGATAGTTTAGTCGGGAGCCGGGCGCCAAGGACAAGCAGGGAGAAGCGCAGCAAAACAGGGTGAGTGGGGAGGCTGTGATGTCTGTCCAAGGGCAACAAGTGGGCTCGGTTCCCCTTTCTCTCCTCTCGGCTCTTGCAACATCCCAGGAGCAGAGCCTTGAGCCATGGCCAGCAGATCTGGCTTGGTCTGTCGCACAGTGGGGCAGTGAACACAGTGGCTTTGCTAGGAAAGCAGCTCCAGGCTGGGGAGGAAGCGGTGGTGCCTGGGCTTGTGCTGCGGGCCACATCCTGCCATCCCTACCGAGGCCACATCTCACAGCCCCCAAAAGCCAGGAGGCACAGGGCCGGTGTTACTGCCTGCCGGATGCTGGGGGGTTGATTGCTTTCTGATTCAGCCCAATAATCAAGAGGAGCTAATTGCCCAGTAATTCCCCTTCCTGCCTAATGGGCTGTCTCCATCTGTGGCTCCCCAGGCCTGCTCTACCCAACCGGCTTGCAGCGGAGCAGAGCATCCCATCCCGCTGATGCACACCCTGCGGTGGCCTCCCAGCGTGGTCCTGACCTCCTGCTGACGTTCCCCATCCCAAACCCATCACCCCAGTGCTATTGTAGAGCTTTTCCCACCGCTGTTTGCGGCAGATCTCTTATCAGCAGGTCGGTGGACCACATTTGACATGGGGAAGGGCTGTCAGCTGTACCCATGCCTTGTGGCTCCCCTTATTTGACGTATAATCTTCTAATTAATAATCAGCCTTTTCAAAGTGGAGTGCAAACATTAATTAATTCCCTGTGAGGTAGGTAATTAACGGCGATGACTCCCATTTTACTGCAAGGGAAGCTGAGATACAGAAATCCTGCAGGATCCACCCGAGGTGGCAGGGAAATGACCGTGCTCTGCTGCAGAATGACCCTGCAGACATCCCAGTTCATCCAGGCTGGGTGTCTTGCCACCCTGTGTGCTGGGGTATCTCTGCTCCATCTCCAGCGTGAAGGGAATAGGGAATGGCTATGGTGTGGCTTGGCGGGGCAGGTCCATCACCACGCCCGTCCCATGCCTTCCCCTCTGGAGCAGCATAGTGCTGGGCTTTGGGCGTTTGACTTCCACCAGCTCCCAGACGAGGTGATGCTGTCCCATGCAAAAGCGCCGCTCAGCCGCTATTCCCATCCATGCCCAGTGTCCGTTTCCTTCCATCCCCTGTAGGCAATCGCAGACCTCCATCCCAACAGGCGCCTGCAGGTTCCTCCTGCTGCTCTCCTCCTTTGTCTGTCCCACAGCAGGGAGCAATGCTGGGCACTGGAATATAACACCTGAGTCCCCCCTCGGCCAGACCCCATTCTCATCCTCACGCCCCCAGCTCCCTGGTGACAAAGAGCTTGCGGGTGTGAGATGCAAGCCCCCGATGGCAGGGCAGGGTCCCCACCGTGATGCTGGGTGAGGAGTACCCCATAAACCCCAGGCATTTTAACCATTCCCCCCCCCAGGGAATGGCGATTTCCCCTTGTATCGGTGGTTTTAAACAGCTGAGATTCAACCTTCGAGGTCTGCACACCAAAGCCTGCGTGCTTCCAACCGGCAACAGATTGCGGGGGGCTGCTGGTACTTTACTTACAGGGCTGCTCAGTTAACTTGATTAACCAGCCCGTGCTCGCACTGTGCTCGGGGGACGCAAACCCTGCCTTCGCCTTTATTCCCAACCACTGCCCGACGGTCCCAGCCAAAGAGGGAACCGCAGGCAGGCAGCTTCGGGCAGGAGCAGCCACGTCTCCAAGGTTGGGATGGAAGCGGCCGGCAATCAGTATTACCCCTATCTGAGCTCCTGCACGGGGAGCGGCATCCCGCTCGCCCCACTGCACAAGCGAGGGCCGGGGAGCGCTTCCTTCGCCCGGTCTACGGGGCAAAGGCCTGGCAGCGGGGCGGCAGGAGCCGGGTCACCGCTGACAGCACCCTGGGGCACACCGGGGCTTGCAGCCGAGGGACCCTCCGTGTACCCAGGCACCCATGGCGGGTACCCCCGTGCCCTGCCGCCCGTACAGCCCGGCTTTGTGTGTGTGAGGGCTGCGGCCATTCCACTCCTGGTAGGGGCGGGGGGGGGGGGGGAAACACGGGCACAACTACACGGTGGCGATCGCACCGCCGCGACCCGCGGGTTTGAAGGGTGGTGAGGATGGGGGTACCAATCCCGTGGGTAAAGCGGATCGAACGCGGGGTGCCCACCCCACACACACCCCGATAGCTTTAGACACGCACCCCCCCCCCAATTAAACACACACACCACCCCCCCCCCGCCATTATTCTCGAGGCGGGGCGGGGAGAGGCGGGGCGGGGCGGCAGGGACCCAATCAGAGCGGCGCTTTCCGAAAGTTTCCTTTTATGGCGAGGCGGCGGCGGCGGCGGCCCTATAAAAAGGCGGGTCTGGGCGGCGGGCGGGAGCCGCTGCGAGCTCTGTCTGCCCTCCGTGCGCGCCGCCCGCTCCTCCCGCCACTGCCGCCGCCTCGCTCCGACCGCGCAACACCCCGAAGGTGAGCGGGACCGGGAGGGGGGGGTGTCCTCTCTGTGCTGCGCCGTTCGACCGGTGCTGTTATTGGTGTTAATTGCAATTAAGGCTCGGTTGGAAGGTGCCGTGCCCGCTCTGAGGGCGCCCTTTGTTTGCTGAAAGGGGTGGTGGGGGAGCCCGGCCTGCTGTGCGGTGCTGCGTTTTGTGGGGTACGAAAAGGATTTTACGGTTCCATAATGGCTGCGGGGCGATGCTTGAGGGGCGGGGGCTGCCCCCATGGGGTTAATCCGCCTCCTAAGAGGATTGATGGCGGCCGAGCGCAGGAGCGGGCAGCGCGGCTATTGTGTGCGGGGAGCGGCGGAGGGGGGGGGGGGGAGAATGGGGCGCGGGGCTTTGTCTGCTCCGCGCTGCCCCCTCCCACAGCCGGCAGGAGGGGGGGGGTTAAAGCGCGGCTGGGCCGGGTGGCGGCAGCCCCCCCGCTGGGAAGGGGCGCGGTTCTCCCTCCCGGGCACATGGAGACGGCCGCGGTGGGGTTTGTTGCGGGGGTGGGGGGCGGCTCCCCCTGCGGAGGGCGAGGCTGTGGAGCGGAACAAAAGCTGCGTGCGGAGGGGTTGCGGGAGGAGGGAGGGGGGGATGTGAGGATAGGAAACAGTGCCGTGTGCCGCGGCTGTGCCCTTGTGCGGTGACTACACTTCCCAGGCTGCCCCGTGCGGGGCTGGCACATGGGGTGCCCGCTCCTCACCCCGTTGCCGGCGGATTAAACGGGCGCTGTCGGAGGCGCTGGGGCGGGCGGGCGGTGGTTGTGTAACCCCCAGGGTTTAATCCCCCCCCCCCGTGTTTCGGTGCGGGGCGGCCGCGCAGGGCCGCTGTGCCCCCGGGGCTGTGCGTGCGGAGGCGCGGGGCGCCGCTGGCCGGGGCGGGGCGCTGGGGCGGGGCAGCGGCGGCCGCCGGCGTTTCCCCCCCCGACTCCCGCCCCGAGCGCTGGTGGCGGGCGCGGCGCGCTGCATCCATTGCCTTTTATGGTAATAACGCGAGCGGGCGCGGGGACTTCCTTTGTCCCGCTCCCGCGCAGCGCCGCAGCCGGGGAGGCGGCGCCCCCTCTAGCGGGCGGAGGGTGAAGCGGTGCCGCGGCGGCAGGAAGGAAATGGGTGGGGAAGGCCTTGGAGGCATCGCCTGCCGCTGCCTTCCCCGGGTGCTGTGTGTGTGTGTGTGAGACCCGCCATGCTCACCTGCCTTCGTCTCCTTCCGCAGCCAGCCATGGATGATGATATTGCCGCACTCGTTGTTGACAATGGTTCCGGTATGTGCAAGGCCGGTTTCGCCGGGGACGATGCGCCCCGTGCCGTTTTCCCATCCATCGTGGGTCGCCCCAGACATCAGGTAGGTGGCCTGGGTGCATGTTAGTAGATAAAAGAGATGAAGTTTTGATAGAGGTGGTTTCCCTAGAGGCATTTTGCTTCAAGAAGCCTTCTTATTTGGCTTCCGTGCTACAGCAGAGCTCGTGGGGAATGCAGTTTCCTATAGAGCTGTATGTTGGCTGAATGTCTTTATTATTGATGGAGGAGGAATGGTAATTGGAGACTGAGCTTTGAGAAAAGAAGCTATCCCCTTCGGTTTTCTCACCACTTACTCTGTTGTGCAGGGTGTGATGGTTGGTATGGGTCAGAAAGACAGCTACGTTGGTGATGAAGCCCAGAGCAAAAGAGGTATCCTGACCCTGAAGTACCCCATTGAACACGGCATTGTCACCAACTGGGATGATATGGAAAAGATCTGGCACCACACTTTCTACAACGAGCTGAGAGTAGCCCCTGAGGAGCACCCTGTGCTGCTCACAGAGGCTCCCCTGAACCCCAAAGCCAACAGAGAGAAGATGACACAGGTGTGTATAGCTCTGGAGCTTGGAGCTACAGCAGGTGTTGCTGCAGGCCAGCTCTCCTCTTCCATGTTGTTCTCTGTCCTCCTTCACCACTCTTCTCCCTTTTTGCCATCTTTACAGGGTTTTCCTTTCCTGACCTGAGTCTCCTCTTTGCTGGACCTTGACAGGTTTTGTTTGCTCTTCTAAGCTGGCTTTCTCTGAGACTGAACTAGCAACTTGTCTAACTGCTGTTTCTGACTAGACACTAATCTATTTACCAACCTTGAGTGACTGTACTGTAGTTACTTGGCATTTATTCTGTTCTTTGCTGTGACATGTGGATGGGTCTGGGTGGTGGTGTGGGTGGAGAGGAAGCAAGATGAGCATGGACTTCAAGTGGGAGTGAAGACTCAGGGACAGATTTAAAACCACTTGCATGGACTTGGCGTAGACCTGTAGCAAGAAACCAATGGTTTTAGTTTTGCTAGTGGCTCAACCTCTTTTTTCCTCTCCCTAGATCATGTTTGAGACCTTCAACACCCCAGCCATGTATGTAGCCATCCAGGCTGTGTTGTCCCTGTATGCCTCTGGTCGTACCACTGGTATTGTGATGGACTCTGGTGATGGTGTTACCCACACTGTGCCCATCTACGAAGGTTATGCCCTCCCCCATGCTATCCTCCGTCTGGATCTGGCTGGCCGTGACCTGACGGACTACCTCATGAAGATCCTGACAGAGAGAGGCTACAGCTTCACCACCACAGCCGAGAGAGAAATCGTGCGTGACATCAAGGAGAAGCTGTGCTATGTTGCTCTGGATTTTGAGCAGGAGATGGCCACAGCTGCCTCTAGCTCTTCTCTGGAGAAGAGCTACGAACTCCCTGATGGCCAGGTTATCACCATCGGCAATGAGAGGTTCAGGTGCCCTGAGGCCCTCTTCCAGCCATCTTTCTTGGGTAAGTCAAGCTCTCATACCATACCTGTGCCCTTTAATGTTCCCTCTGTAAAGGGTGGCCCAGAGACCATGGCAGTGAGTTCCCTTGTTGCTGCTGGTTCGTATTGAGGTTTCTGCTGGCCCACCAGTTTAGCTTTCTGCCCTGTCAGAAGCTGTTTGGCTGAGGGATGTGGGACAGCAGAACAAGGAGGTTGGGCCTGTCAGAGCCATGGCTCTAGCGCCTTCCCACCAGAGGGGCTCTTGGTTACCCATAGTAGTACTTGGCTGTGTCTGAGCTGTTGCTGACTGGAGGCTGCTCATTTTCCTCGCAGGTATGGAGTCCTGTGGTATCCATGAAACTACCTTCAACTCTATCATGAAGTGTGATGTGGATATCCGTAAGGATCTGTATGCCAACACAGTGCTGTCTGGTGGTACCACAATGTACCCCGGCATTGCTGACAGGATGCAGAAGGAGATCACAGCCCTGGCACCCAGCACAATGAAAATCAAGGTAGGATGGAGTGAGGGGAACAGCTCTGAACCTTGATGCTGAAATGCAGAGTGTGGGTAGAGGGAGGAGAGCTAAACTGCTGCTGGAGCCAGAAAGCGTGCTTCTGTGTCTGGTGCAGCCTTGGTGGCCTTGCCCTGGCCAAGGTGGCATGCACCCAGCCACATGAGTAATGGGATTAACGTAAATACAGCCTGCAAAGAAGGAGGAGGGTGTGTGAGGTTTTGTTTAAGCCTGTTGGTGCTTCATGGGCTCATGGCCAGGGCTAGATGTGGGAATTAATTGGGCAGCTCCGTCTCACCCGGCAACATGTGGGCAGTGGGTGCAGCCTGACCCTGTGCATCTGACTGATCCCTCTTCTTCCTCCAGATCATTGCCCCACCTGAGCGCAAGTACTCTGTCTGGATCGGAGGCTCCATCCTGGCCTCCCTGTCCACCTTCCAGCAGATGTGGATCAGCAAGCAGGAGTACGATGAATCCGGACCCTCCATTGTCCACCGCAAATGCTTCTAAACCGGACTGTTACCAACACCCACACCCTTGTGATGAAATGAAACCCATAAATGCGCATAAAACCAGACGAGATTGGCATGGCTTTATTTGTTTTTTTTTTGGCGCTTGACTCAGGATTAAAAAACTGGAACGGTGGAAGGTGTCAGCAGCAGTCTTGAAAAACAAAAAAAACACGTTGGAGCGAACGCCCCCAAAGTTCTACAATGCATCCGAGGACTTTGATTGTACATTTGTTTCTTTTTTTAATAGTCATTCCAAATATTGTTCTAAATGCATTGTTACAGGAAGTTAACTCGCCTCTGTGAAGGCAGCAGCCCAGCTCGGAGGGAGCCGATGCCAGTTACTGGTGTTAGGTTATAATTGCTTGTCTGTAAATTATGTAACCCAACAAGTGTCTTTTTGTATCTTTCCGCCTTAAAAACAAAACACACTTGATCCTTTTTTCTCTTCGATTTGTCAAGCAAAGCAGGCTGTGTTCCCCAGTGATAGATGTGAATGAAGGCTTTACAGTCCCCCGCAGGGTCTAGGAGAAGCGGTGCCAGTACGCGGGGGAGGGAGGGGCTACCTGTACACTGACTTAAGACCAGTTCAAATAAAAGTGCACACCATAGAGGCTCGACCCGTGTTGGTTGTTGGTTCTTTGTTCCACGCTGCTGTGTGACGGTTACTGCATGTGCTGATCTCGCTTTGCCAGGCTCCAGGGGTGGCTATCTGACGGGGTGGGAGCTGGGGGATGGCTGGTGCACAAGCCACATGGGTCATGGTGATAGAGGTGGGGAGAGCTGAGCCTGCCAAAGTGCGCTGGAGTGCTTGCTGGGAGGTACAGGGAGCTGCTGGAGGAGGTGGTGTCCAGCTGCTGCCCTGTGTGTGCTCTTAGCAGGGTGGTTTGGCCTGGTGAAAGCCAGTGGGGAAGGTGGCTACAGCCCTTTGTGGGGCAATATTCCCCTCTTCATGCAGCTGGTGCTGTGTGTTCTGCTCCTGGAGGGAGGCTGGGGTTTGGGCTGGGTGGCACTCTTCCTCTACTGCTTTGTTGGGTGGAGCAGCTTTCAGGTGAGAGCAAGAGAAAGTCTTCAGTCAAGTGGAAAATGAGAGTCAGGGCCACAGGGTGAGGCTGGGAAAAGGGTGTGGGGAGAGGAAGCTCTTGCAGGGCAAGTGACACCTGCAGCTCCAGAACTGGGTCCAACCACCAAGGGTGGTGAAGCTTTGCAGAAGGTTCAGAAGCTCAAAGGGACACCAGCAATTCCTGCGTGCCCTGGGAGCTGGAGCTGCTGCTGTGGGAAGAAGGGGACAGGACCAAAGAGAAGCAGGTCAGAGACCAGGGAGATCAGAGGCAGATGACACTGTGCACTGCCCGCTCAGGCAGACCAGACCCTGGAGTCTTGCTTGCAGGCATGCTGACTTCCCAAGGCTCTTCCAACCTGTCTGTCTTTGAAGAGCTAATGGCTGTGATTGTGTCATGCTCCCAGCACATGAAAGGCTCCGTTGGCCCTTTAATCCTCTGCCTGGCCTGATCCTGCTCCAGCATCGTGCTCTATTCAGGGTGGACCTGCCGGTTTCTGCCCTTCATCTCCCCAGCTTCCCCCCTGGGTGCAGCAGGAGCCTGGCAGGGCTGGAGGTGCAGACACTGGGCTGGGCGGATGAGTTACTGGAAGCACCAGTTTGCATCAAGGAAGATGAAATGGGTTGAAGCAAAGCCCAACCTGGGCTTATAACCTGAGGTCTTGGGGAAATGGAGTGAGGAGGAAGCAATGGCAGCTCTTGAGGATGGAGCTGGTGGGAGCGGGGCAGGAAAAAGGCCAGGAGGCAAGAAGAGATGATGGCAGTAGGGAAATGGGGCACCTTTCTTCAGCCCTCCCTGAAATGGTCACTGCTCCACTTGGAAAACTGTGTTGGGACACCAAGAACGGAAGAGGTGATGGTAATGGTGAGGAAAAACCGAAGAGCAGCTCAGAGGGGCAGAAGTGTGGGGAGAGGACAGGTGATCCGCTGGTGCAGAGCACTGGGCACAGGGGATTTGGGGTGATTTTCAAGCTCCAGAGTGCAGTGGAAGAGGCTCTCTGTGAGTTAACACTTTGTGGGGCATTGTTTCCCCTCTGTTCCCATTCCACTTGCTGTTCCAGGCAACCAGCCCCCCAATAAAAGGAGGCTGAGCCTTTCCTAGCCCTTCCTGATGCGTCTCCAGCGCAAGGCCATGGTGTGCACAGCTACTCTGCAGGCTGCTCCAGCAAGGCTCGGTTTATTCCTCCTCTGGGCCATTACATGCTGGAGAAAAGAATGCGATGCCGGGCAGGGGAGCCTGCGAGCATTACTCACTGCTCCCAACTCCAGTGAGCAGGGGGGAGCCTTGGGGTGGTTTCCTTTCAGGAACACCAGGCGCTGGGAGAGAGGGGACATTTGCGACCCCAGTTTCTCTGTGTTTTGAAGGGCTTGGTTTGTCCCTTGCTGTGTCACAGAGGTGGGGAAATGCTTTAGCCGCGTCCTGGCTCTCAAAGACGCCAACCATAGGCAAGGCTCAAGGAAGACGAGTAGGGAATAATCAGTCCCCTGGCTACTTCCTCCTCCTCCTCCTCCTCTCCAGCACACAAATAGCCAGGGGTTGTGGGGAGACTGGGAGGTTTAAACCAGCCACCCATGGGCCAGGCTGTCTGGGGCAGCAGCGGGGATGGACTGGGATTTCTCAGGCTGCAGACGGCGGGACTGGGCTCCAAAGCCACCGCAGCCCTTTCTCACTGCCCTTTAGCTGCTAGGAGGGAGCTGGCTCAGCTCAAAGGAGCTGAGTAAACATGTTTTATGCCCTTTCTTCCCCCAGAGCTCCCAACTTTCGCTCCTGCTGGAGACAGTCCCTGGCACTTCACCTGTAATTAGCTGGTGACCTGGAAAGTCACCTTGCTGAGCTGCTTATGGAATCAAGCCACCGCCAGGAATTAGTAATGTCCTTGGCAAAGGAGACGCTTGTGGCTCTCGGGATTTAGCCCTAAAGGGCCTCATTGTCTCTTGGTTATGTCAGGGAGGGGGGGTCCTGTTCTCCCATTACCTGCGTGCTGCTGCAGGAGAGGGGCCAGCACGGAAAAGCCCCAGGAAATCCCAGAGCATTCAAACAAAACTGGCCTCCTTGCAGAAGTCCCCTCAGAGGGCACAAATGGGCTTTCCTAGGTACCAGTTCAGGGATGAGACTGTGGGTATCAGGTGTGCTTGGTGCAGAAGGAGTCCTGGTCTTTGAAGTTAGTCCTTGCAGAAGGATTGCTGTCCTGGAGCCTCCTCTGACTTGTGTTATACCCATCTCTAATCTACTTTAGCAGGCCTTAGGGTATTAAACCATATCAAGTATTGAAAATCACTTAGAGCAGTGGAGCTAGCAGTTCACCCAAGCATACCAAGTGCTCTGGCCGCTGTGGTCCAGCTGGGCTTTAGTCATGCTGACAAGATGAGACGTCCAGGATGTGTCAGTCTTAAGAATCAGAGGAGAGAAATTACCCAAGACTTTCCAGAGTGAAAAACACAAAACCCCCAGCTCATTTTGGCCTTGAACAGGAGAGATTTTGTCTTAGAGCAAAACATCTTGCTGGTAGCGTTTGTTTGTTTGCCCTCCTGGAATGGGACAGCATGGAATGGACCTGCCTTTTTGGGACTAACTGAACCCATCTTCCTGGGTACCCACACTGAGAAGTGTTCCTGAAGCATGGTGTAGCAGGAAGGGTTTCTTCTCTCACCATTCATTCACCTCCCAGCGACCATCAAGAGAAGTGCCACAGTTTGGTGTTGATTTAATTCCTCCTTTACTGCCCATCTGATGCCCTGCCTGCCTTGTGTTCAACCTCCACGTCTTATCGACACCACCACACTGATGGGTCATGAGCCCAAGTGCTGCTCCTCTTACAAACTGCTCCGAGCTTGGGCTCTCCTCAGGAGCTTCTTACACCTATCTCTGTTCTCAGGTCCTATTCAGGGTTGCCAAGTACTGCTGGTCCATTTATGCCCCATGGCTGCCCCTAACGCAGCCAGATCTGGCTCTCTGGGCAGGGCTTTTACTGTGCTTATGGGCCTTGCTGATGATTTTAGGTACCATTTGCATTGGAAATGCAGGTCTCCTCCACCCTGGTCCCTCTGATGACTGCGAATATGGTAGCTTGGTGTCTTCCTAAACGTCAGACAAGTTGGTCTTGACTTGTCATTATGGAGTGGAACACATGACAAACAAAGCAGGTACAAATTGTCGTTGAGGCTCCCCTTCATCCAAGGGCTAAAAGGGGTTTCCTCTTCAACACCAGAGCCTTCCCACAGGCAAAACAGGCAATCAAAACCTGCTGTTTCTAAGCAGAACCCCCCAATCTATCCTTCCTCTAATTCGCAGCCTTAAATGGCAACCATCACTCGTACAGAAAAGCAGCACCCCATTCATCTCCCACGGCGGGTCATCTTTAAAGCACATTCTCTACGAAGAGGATTCCTGAAGCACGCACGTAACTGGAAATTCCAGCGCTCCGGTCCTGTCTGTACTTGAGCCGTGGGATGGGGAGCAAACACCCTTGGTGATTGCCGGGTGTGCTCACAGCAGCCCTGGGTGACTTCTGCATGGCAACTTTGTGCATCAGGGGTGCCAAAGGTACCACATGTAACCGGGTTGGAACCCTGACTGATGGTCCTTGAAGGCATGACCCGTGAATATGAAGCCAGGGTTGTATTTAGGCTTTTCTTGTGAGGAAAAGGCGGTACCCGCAGCCCCTTTGTTAGCACCAATCCATGCAGTGCCCATGGGTGTCCGGTCTGCCATGCCCCGGCTCCTTCCCACCCACAGCATGATCCAGGAGAGGATTCTTCTCCCAGATACTCTTAATCTCCATGGAAAACCGGGGTGCGAACGCAGCGGGGCTCCCTCTGCCTCTGCAGTACCCGCGGCTCCCCACAGCGGGCATTCACACTGCGGGAGCCGACTGAGGGCCCCGCGGGGTGAGCCGGGGCTGCCATCCCCGATGAGCACCAGTGGCCTCCGGCCGGAGGGGAGGGAGCCAGCCGGCTGCAGCCCGGGTTTCGCTTCCACACAGCGCCCTCAGAGACACCGGAGCGGAGGGGACAGCACAACCGAACCCCGACACGGCCCCGCCGCTCCCGCCGCCGCCGCTCTCAAAATGGCGCCCAACAGCAGCTGGCACCTCCCTCCTTCCCCTTCCACACTCAAGATGGCGGCGCGGGGCAGGCGCGCCCCGGATGCTGGGTCATGGCAGCGCCGGAAGAGCCGTGCGGCGGCCGGGCCGGCGGGGAGCCAGGCCGGGACGCGGCCGCTTTGAGCGGTGCCGGGGGCAGGCAGAGGCAGCGGCGGGACCGTGCGGCCGCCGCCATGTTCCGCTCCGAAGAGGTGAGCCGCGGTGGTGCAGCGCGCCTTGCCCTCCGCTTCCCCCTTCGCCTCCCAGAGGGCCGTGAACCGGGACTCGTCCTCCCCGGGGCTGGGGCTGAGGGATGGCGGCGGGGATGGAGCCGATGAGCGGCTGAGATGGCGGCGGTGGGGCCCGGAGGTGCCGCCTGCTCCTGTCTCCCCGTTGGGCCCAGGCCCGGCCCCGGCGGCGTGGGGAGGCCCCGGCGGCGCGGGGAGGCCCCGGGAAGCCGGTTCCTAACGGGGCTAGGGACGGGTTCCCGTTATCCCCCTCCGTTGGGTGCCTCTGAGGGTGTTTTAGGGGGGCTGTGAGGTGGGCCCACATCCCCCCCTTCCCGTTAAGGGAAGCGTTAATGCTGCTTTGTGCTTTAATTCCATTTATTGCTTTAGTTAAGTCCCAAATGCCCCCAGAACTGCTGTCATCACGGCACAAGGCAGTGAGCAACCCATCACCTCCTCAAGGGGTGATGGGTTTGGGGTGCTGCTTGTTGGGATGCCTCTTGGCCACCCCGGTGTTGAGGGAAAGGGGCATGGGGTGTATGGAGGAGCAGAGGGGCTCTCGTGTCCCCTTCGGAGACCAGATGTGTGGCTTTGTATGGCTAAGGTGTCAGCAGAGGAGCTATGGGTGATCTGATGCTGGATTGCAGTTTTGTATGTGTGTATATATATATGGTTTTATGGCTCTTAAGGTTATTGAAATGGATGGTACTTGGAGGAATGATGTAGGAAGAGACTGCTGTGTTATATTTAGAAAGGAATCGGGGACAGTCGCTTTTCCAGTTGCAAAGGAAGTGGCAAAAGTGGAATGAATGTAAATGTGTTTTTTCCTCATTTTAAAGCAGCAAAAGAGCGAGTGAAGGTACCGTGGCTTTATGTGAAGCTTTGCACCACTTCCATAATGTCTTCTAAGGGAAAGCTCTTGGCTTCACCATGCACATGGAAGGAGTTGAAGATTCTGCCCTTTCTGTTTTGTCTCACTTAATATATCCATATGTGACTGGGGGTGTGTTTTCTCACAAGCTTTGCTGAGGTTTCTGAGCTAATAGCTTTTATTTTTCTCTTTTCCTTCCTTTTTTTCTTGCTCCCACAGGAGATTGCAAGTGGGGAGAGCGAGGAGGAGAGTAATGGTGTCAACCTGATGGAGTTCTCAGATGAGATCCTTTTGCACATCCTCAGCTACGTCCCTTGCACTGACCTTGTCCTGAACGTCAGGAGAACCTGCAGGAAACTTGCAACGCTTTGCCTTGACAAGAGCCTAACCCATACGGTTTTACTTCAGAAAGACTATAAGGTGGGGAGAGCGGCTTGCTGCTTCTCTTAGCTATGAAGATAAATCAGAAATGGCATATGTATTATACCAGGAACAGGGCTTGGGAATGAAGGGCGATACATTTTATAAGGAGTGTATCACCAAGTGCAGGCGAGGGGAAGCCTCTCTTAGTCATTTCCGAAAGAGGAAGCTGGATGAAGGAGAATGGAAACGTTCTTCTTTCAATTTGAGTTGCCATAGATGGCTATTTCTGCTGAAATAGCTTTGCTGTTAGAAAAGGGAGATGGTTTTCCAGTCCTCTATCAGCTGCTGAACAGATTTGGCCTCACAGTAATGCAGAAATGCACAGACTAAGAAGCTGAAGGAAGTGTAATCTCAAGAGCCCAAAGCATGGCAGGCTGAGCCAGCTACCAGCAGTACAATGATTCTTAGACGCTGCTAGAGTCCCAAAACTTGGATGAGCCACATAATCTTAAGTGCTAACTACTCTTATCCCTATCTTCACATGGGAAACTGGGTCAGTGCACACCATTGCCATGTATATAGAGAAGAGATTCAGAGCAGCCCTGTGGAGAAGGACTTAGGGGTGTTGGTCGATGAGAAAATGAACATGAGCCGGCTTCAGTGTGCGCTCGCAGCCCAGAAAGCCAGCTGTATCCTGGGCTGCATCAAAAGGAGCGTGACCAGCAGCTCCAAGGAGGTGATCCTGCCCCTCTGCTCTGCTCTCGTGAGACCTCACTTGGAGCATTGTGTGCAGTTCTGGTGTCCTCAGCATAAAAAGGACATGAAGCTGTTGGAACAAGTCCAGAGGAGGCCATGAGGATGATCAGGGGACTGGAGCACCTCCTGTATGGAGACAGGCTGAGAGAGTTGGGGCTGTTCAGCCTGGAGAAGAGAAGGCTGCGTGGAGACCTCGTAGCAGCCTTCCAGTATCTGAAGGGGGGCTATAGGGATGCTGGGGAGGGACTCTTCCTTAGGGACTGTAGTGATAGGACAAGGGGTAATGGGTTAAAACTGAAACAGTGAAAGTTTAGATTGGATATAAGGAGGAAGTTCTTTACTGTAAGGGTGGTGAGGCACTGGAATGGGTTGCCCAGGGAGGTTGTGAATGCTCCATCCCTGGCGGTGTTCAGGGCCAGGCTGGACAGAGCCTTGGGTGCCATGGTTTAGTGTGAGATGTCCCTGCCCATGGCAGGGGGGTTGGAACTGGATGATCTTAAGGTCCTTTCTAACCCTGACCATTCTGTGATTCTGTATCTCATTGAATATGGTTTTGTTTGAGTACAGGTAAACAAAGACAAAGTGAAGCAACTGATGAGGGATATCGGAAAGGAGATTTACCAGCTGAACATGGCTGGGTGCTATTGGCTGCCAAGCTCCACTATTGATCACGTAACGCGATGCAAGAACCTGGTGAAACTGAACTTATCTGGGTGCCACATCACCTCCCTCCGCCTCTCCAAGATGCTCTCCACACTCCAGCACCTGCACTCCCTGGCCATAGACGTCAACCCGGGTTTTGATGCCAGCCAGCTAAGCAGTGAGTGTAAGGCCACCCTGAGCCGTGTCTCGGAACTGAAGCAAACCCTTTACACGCCGTCGTATGGTGTCGTCCCGTGCTGCACCAGCCTGGAGAAACTGCTGCTTTACTTTGAGATCCTGGATCGCTCACGGGAAGGCTTTATGCTCTCTGGCCAGCTAATGGTAGGTGAGAGCAATGTGCCCCATTACCAGAACCTGCGGGTCTTCTATGCCAGGCTGGCTCCTGGCTACGTTAACCAGGAGGTGGTGAGGCTGTACTTGGCGGTGCTGAGTGATCGGACACCTGAGAACCTTCACGCCTTCCTGATTTCTGCTCCCGGTAGCTTTGCAGAGACGGGAGCCACTAAAAACCTCCTGGACTCTATGGCTCGAAATGTGCGTCTGGATGCTTTACAATTGCCCAAAGCCTGGATTAATGGCTCTGGGCTCCTGCAACACTTGAAGTTCAACAACCCTTTCTACTTCAGCTTTAGCAGATGCACCTTATCTGGTGGCCACCTCATCCAGAGAGTTATTAATGGTGGGAAGGATCTTAAAAGCTTGACCAGTTTGAATCTCAGTGGCTGCGTTCACTGTCTGGCTCCAGAGTCCTTGTTCCGAAAAGCAGAAGATGACATTGACAGTAGCATTCTGGAAAGCCTGGTGGTGTCTTGCTGCAACCTGAGACACCTCAACCTGTCAGCAGCTCACCATCACAGCTCAGAAAGCATAGGCAATCACTTGTGCCAGCTTCTGTCCAGGCTAAAGCACCTGCTGTCATTAGCACTGCCGGTTTGCTCCATCACAGATGTTGCTGCAAATGTGGAAAAGCCTCCCACAGTGTCTAATTTGGTGCCCCAAACGTTTGGAAGGAAAGTTCGGATTGGGATACAGACATACCCGAGGAACTTAGCGGACCAGGCAAGTCAGAAGATTGAGTCCTCCGTATTCTGGGCTCTGATGGGAAGCCTCCGGTATTTGGAAACCTTGGAAATCATTGGGTCCAGTTTTTCCTCTGCCATGCCTCGCAATGAGCCGGCAATTAGGAACTCCTTGCCTCCTTGTGTCCGGGCACAAAGTGTCGGGGATTCAGAGGTGGCTGCCATTAGCCAGTTGACTTACTTGCAGAGCCTCACCTTAGCACAACTGCCAAATATCCTCACTGGCTCTGGGCTTATTCACATTGGATTGCAGTGCCAGCATTTGCGGACTCTTTCCTTGGCCAACTTGGGCATGATGGGCAAAGTGGTCTATATGTCTGCTCTCATGGACATGCTGAAACACTGCAAGTGTTTGAGAGATCTCAGGTGAGGGGCTGCCGTTGAACATGTCCATTTCGGTTGTGGATCTCCAGATACGTACTGCCTGGTTTGTTAGAACTGCTGAGTGTTCCTGTTCTGGTCAGAAGGAGCTGCAGTGGCTTGAAAAATGGGTGTTTTCCTTCCTGATTTGTGGAGGACATGAAAGCATCATATGCTGTCCTTGAGGGTTGAGGATACGCCCTTTAACCAGAGTTTTAAGAGCAAAAAAAGTCTCTGTGCTGCAACTGCCTTCCTTTTAGATAAGGAAGAGTGGATGCTGCATATTTGGGAGCTAGCAGCCTGTCAGGGCTAGGTTAAATACCACATGCCTTTGCTGACTTGTGTAAACATGCATTGAGTCTCCTCCAGTGTCTAGATAATGTAGAGTTCTCCTTAGGTTTCCCAACAAGATATTTTTTTCCCTTGGTTTGTGTTAAAATCTTTCCTCTTTGGTTTTTATTACTCAATAATGTATCGAAAACATTCCAGACCTAGGGTTTATCCTCTTGGTGTTCCTCTCCTGGTAGGATTTGAAGGATCTCACTAAGGATCTGCTCCTAAAGGGTGCAGAAGGGAGCTTCACAGACAAAACATGCGTGAACTGCCATGGCTTCCTTGCACCAGTGTGTATGAACACAAATGTTACTGCATTAGGAATATGTTTCTTCCTTCTTTTTTCGCCTAAAGCTCCCGTTGGTGAAACCGCTAGACCTGTCAGTCCTGTTGTCATCCTCTGTTCACAAATGGGTCTAAAATAACAGTAGTAACAGCAAAGTCACTCCTGTGATTACAAAGCTGGGGTGACTAAAATCATTGCTCATCAGATGAAGCTGGTGTTTGTGTATGTGTCCCTGATCCGTTACAATAGTGAAGGGAGCCAGGGTGGCTAAAACACCTCAGGAGGTGTTTCATTTTCCATCACTTTCCATTTATAACAAGCAGGGGGTGTGTTGGTCTCTCATTCAAGAGATGGAAATTCAGTTGCTTAAAGGTTTGGGTCAGGTGAATGTCTCTTTAACCTTCAGGACACTAAATGGCCATGGAAGAACTAAGATCTGGGGAAGGAGGTTTGGGTGTGCAGTGTTGCTTCATCCAGTCTAAACCCTGCAGTTCCCAGAGACTTTGAAATGGAGGCCAAGAGCGACAAAGATGGGAGGCAGCACAGAGCCTTGAATAAAAGACCAGCAAGGGTGTTCCCTTGTAACATCCAGGCGTTTCCATGTAAGCTGTCATTGTTCTTTCCTGAGTAAAGTCTGAGGTTTTATATAGGTTTAAGAGGATTTTAATGTTTAGCACTTCCTCCTGATAATGTCGTCCTTCCTTTTCATTTGACTCATTCTCTGCTGCTTCTACTCTTTTTGCCCTCCCCATTTTCCAGGCTGAGAAACTAATTTAAGGGGCTATTCCAAAGCAACATTGTCATCTAGCGAGTGAAAGGCAGTATTGCAAGCATGGCGGGCACATCCCAGAGATAACCCAGAAACCTGCAGGGAGGTTACAAGAGATTCTGTGTTCTTTGTCCTAACTTTATGATGGAACAAATAACGCTGTTGAAAACTTGAAGTGGCTGAAGTGATGTTATTACCCAAAGGGTTCACAATCCGTTAGGATCTCATCAGGTAATGCTAGCTCACAGGTTGAGACTCTAAACCAGAATATATCAACTAACAGGATTAAGTTGCTGAGATACCCCTGCATACTACAACAGCCTATGCAGAGATTATCCAGTTCAGGCTGGGACCAGCATCTTGTTATCACCTAATGGATTAACCTTCTCAGAGCTCTTGGCCTTGCTGACCCAGTGACTGGGATTCCCTAGTGCTCCGAGGGCCTGTAGTAAATCTGCACTAAGCAGAAGTCCTCTTCTGGTGTCATCAGCTCTGCAGACTGGATTCTGTGAGGGCATCATCCAATTACGCTGCTAGTTCAAGCACAGACCCCTTGTTGGTCAGCTGTGGTTTCACCATGTCCTTTCGTTGTCCTCTGGGCTGTGACATAAGGTTGTGATGGCCATGATACAGGAGCTTGTCTCTTCTCTGGGCCAAGTGTTTAACATAAAGGTTGACTTGATGATGGTTATTCTTACTGTAGAAGAGCAGTAGCTTTGATCCTTTGCCATCCTCTGACCATGGAGCGCTGGTTGTGGTCACTCATTGGCTCAGAGGCCCAAATTCTGCATGACATTGTGTGCATTGGGAATTTTTCGTGCCTGTTTCTCCCTAGGCAGTAAACTGAAGAGATGACCAGTTTGATCAGTGTTGGTGCACTGGAGCAGTAAGTCCCTAAATCCACATCAGCTGCTTGGTGGATGTCAGGTAGCAAAAGCCAGCCTCATCCTACGACCAGAATGGATCTGCTGCTCAGACCTAGCATCTTACCCGACATGCTTTGTGGAAAACTTGCAGAACCAGGGTTACTCTTGGAATTCTGCAGTTTAGGACCTTTCTACCTGTTTGTGTTCTTGTCCTTTAGCACGCATTATTCAAGACTAACCAGCAAGCAAGAAGTCTGAGCTTGCAGTGTCGGGTTTGTTATGCCATAGCACTGGCACGAGCACTACTAGGTTATTGTGTGTGTAAGTGAAACAGGCTCTGGGGGACGCGGATTGCCCTACATTTGCCAGCCCCCCCGTGAATGTGCTCTCTCCCCTCTAGTCTACAAGCAGCCCTAAGCCTGAATTACCCATTGACTTGTTGTTGTTTATTCCTGCAGGCTGGAACAGCCTTACTTCTGTGCGGGTGCCCAGTTCTTCCAGGCACTGAGTCACTGCTCCTCTCTCCAGCGGCTTTGCATCGTCTCCCGGAGTGGGACTCTGCAGTCTGACGCAGTGATGTCATTCATGGCCAACTGCCTCGAGGTCATCATGTGCCACATGTTTATGGGAGAATCTCTTACCGTTTGCAGAAGTCTCCAGCAATCTCTTGTCCGGAGGTAAGTGCGGAAAGAGGTTGGGGTGGGATTTCTGGAGCTGGTGAAGATTTATCTCCCATTGCCTTTGCTTGCCAAGGTTTATATGGCTTGGAGCGCTTGTTCCAAGAAGCTAATAGGTACTGTGTAACCACTTGGCACATGAACTTGCCTCTTACTTTAATAAGAGTGAATCAGTGAAGGATTTGAAGGTATTATATGAATTTTTGATTCCATTCCCACCCCTCTTCTTTGCAGCTGAGGTTCTGGATGTGAACCTTTACAAATCAAATGACACCTTTTTGGGTAAACAAAACATCTGCCGACGTTTTAAGTACTGAAGAGCTCTGACCTTGAAGCTTTCCTCCTTTCCCACAAGTGACTAAGATAATTCTCTGGCCTCTAACCACTTGTAAATGTCGCTTACTGACAGTCCCCTGGCAGCGCAATTCAAAGCCTTTAAAGGGTTGTTGTGAAGGGTTTTTCTTGGGGAGGGGGGGAAGAAGTGGTACAAACTCCCTTTGCACCTTTGGCAGTTCTTAAATGCATTTTTGCATGGCCCCTTGCAGTGTTCTGAGGCTCACGTGGTGGGGGAACGTTTGTGTGTGAGCCGTGAGCTGCATTTGAAAAGAGAGCTTTTAATTACGCTTGGCATTGTGAAAGCTCCTCATAGTGGCAGTCATCTTACAAAATATTGCCCGTGCAACGCACTTCCCATTAGGATGAGTTCCTTTTTTCCTCCTCCTGGAAGGCTTTTTTCTCCGCCTTCCCTCTGTTTTCTTTGTCACCTACTGCTGCTGGGCCCTGTTAAGCTCTCATACAAATTTCAAATCACACAGCATTATGACTGCATCCTAAAGGCTGCTCCTCCTTCTCCCCCCCCCCCCCCCCCCCCAGCCTTCCTCCTGCTTCCAAGTGACTTATTACATTTGGCTTGTTTCCACGGATCAAATCCAGAAGAGCCTATGACTATATTAGCTACCTAGCAAACTGCACACGCGATCGTTTGTTACTGCCTCTAAAAGCCTCCGTGTCCTTCTGGGATGGGGATTGTTGGAAACATCTCAGTAAATTCCTTGCGATAGGGCAGGGGCTGAGTTTGGTTTTCGCTGTCAAAACGTTCCTTGGTTGATTTCAGTTGTGCTTTGGGGGATCCTTGGAAGGAACCACAGATCCACAGGCCCCAGCCTTTCGCTTGTGCTCCCCTCTGAGGTGCCACAAATCTTAATGTCCACTTCCTGAGCAGAAATACACTGTTCTGCGGGCCTTTTTCTCCCTCTTTTTCTCTGTGGTGGACAGATTGTCACTGCATTCTGTACCTCTTCATAATTTAAGCCCTGGGAGCATTCCAAAGAGCAGCTGATGCCTTGTGGAGACGTTAAGAACTATTTTTATATTTAGCAACAGTTCTGTCATATTATTTTTCTTCTTTTGTGTTTTATTAATAGAGACATTTGCATGAAAACAGGAGGTTTTGAGGGTTTTTTTTCGTCTTTTTCCCTCTGAAGAGAGCATCTGCTCCCAGTGCAGATTCCACACCTGAAGTCATAATCCTCTGTGACATTGTAATGGGTGGCTCTGGAAACGATTTTGATGTCACGTAAGATTATGACTTCAGGAGGAGGATAAGCGGTGGGAGCAGATGCTCTCCTAAGCAACAAAGATCCCCTTCTCATGCAAGTGTCTCTAGCAATAAAATGGAAGGAACGAAATACAGAAAATGATGTGTAAGCAAAGCCTGGAGTCTTCCACGAGCCATCAGAGAGTCTTTAGCCACGTGGCTTTCCCAGTGATCCCATTCTCATCCTTCAGATGGGGTCGGGAATTGACTCTCTCCAGACTGCATTTGTCTGCTACTCCAAAGGCAAAGAGATGTGCAGTAAAATCCATGTGTGAGCTAGTTCATAGCTTAAACCTGTGGATAAGGCTCCAATTCACACAGCTTGGCTTCCTCTAAGAATATGCCACTAGTGTCTTCTTAATCCAGGTTTCAAATTGGAAGACTCTATTGGGCAGTAAGTTATATATCCTTGTCCCAGAATAAAATAAGGTGATTTATCCTTTTTGCTGTTGTTTGCCCGTTTGGAATGTGTGCAGATGCTGCGTGTGCGGGGAAGGCATGGAGAGTAGGTGGGAAGGAGGAGGCGAGAGGAGGGAAAGTGAGGAAGGCTATGAGCCTGTCTTTGTTTGCTCCTGTTCTTGAGAGAAGGGAATTAATCCCTATTCCTTAGGTCTCATTAAGGGTTAGAGTTCCTTATTTAGATGGAGGTGGATGTCTCTTGACTGAGATGGTCCTGTTTAGGCTCAGAGCAGCCAAGTGATTGCTGGTTTTGAACGAGGAGATGGGGTCAAAGTGACTCCCATTCTCCAAATGCATCTAAAAAGAGAAGAAATGCGAATTGGAAGGGTCTAAGGCTGGGAATGCACCAGCAGTTTGCTGAGAGGGGCTTGAAAATGCCATCTAGTGCAGAGCAATCCTTGTTCAGACGTGGATGCACAGGAGGGTTTGGGTCACAGATCTGGGACTGATCTGGGGAGAACAGACTGGTTCCAGCTGTGGAGTTGTACTGGAAGCTGGTGTGGTTACAGGGTGTGGTGATGGGAGCTTGGGTATTAAATCTACATCACACCAGTGGCTTAAAGCCTGATCTTAAGCTCTTCCCTTTGACTGTAAAATAAGGTTAGTATTAGGTATTACTGTTCTGCTGGCTGGAGAAGAGAGTTCTCGTGTCCGTCAGTCTTGTGACAGCTCTAAACCAGGCCCTGTGGTGTCGAGCTTTCTTGTGGGCAGTTTTCTGCTCGAGGTTTGCTGATTTTTGGGACAAATTAGTTTACATATTTAAGTCATTAAAAGCCTCTGATTCAGTTCTGCCTCTTTTGCAATGAAACCAGTAAGCAGAACAGCACTCATCTGGAGCCCTCATCAACAAGCAAGAGGCTTGCAAGGGCAAGGTCTCCTCTGAGCTTTAGAGAAGACTGTTTCCCTCTGGGCAGATAAATCATTGCAGTGTTTTTCTTCATTCTTGTTTCTTCTGTGTGAATGGGAGGGGTAATCCCCTTTATGGGTTCAGGGAGAAACCCTGTGCACATAAGAAGGGCCTAGTGGTTAGAGTGGGAGACGGGGCTTGAGTGATCTATATCCATCTCCCTGATCTTCCTCAGCTTTGCATGTGACAGTGGTGTGCTCTTGGTTTCTCTGTAAAATGACATCTTTTTTCCCTATCACATGGTGCTCAGCTGCTGCCACACTCCAGATAGCAGCAGATCTCACAAACACAGTGTTTTCCCTTTTATGCTTGGACCTTAACTGTGCCAAAGTGCTTAACTCCAAGCATGTGTTGTCTTTGTTTAAATAACTCTGCTGTTAAAACCGCTGCAGTGCTTCTAACCAGAAACACTGGAACGCCACTACTTGAGGACCCACTGTTGTCGTTTCAAGGCCTGTTGCTGTAGGGAGAGGTTTCTTTGCAGAAGAGGGAGATTTGGCTTCTCCCTTTAGGGCTGAGGTGCTGTGCTGGGATTCCGAATGCTTGCAAAGAGCCCTGTGGCCAAAGCCCGGTCCGAGGGGATGGAACTTGCTTGCAGCAGCTTTCCCTGAGGGCTTCCACGCTGTTATTTAATGAAGGAGTCAATAGATGGAGCTGTGACCTATGGAAGGTGTCCCAGTGCTTACTCATGTGTTGCATGCTAACGATTCGTGTTTACACGCCTGGATTTCTCTGCCCTAGAAATCTTGCGGGCAAGGAATTTGGATGACTGGAGGCTTGCATGGTCAGCAGGCACTTCACAAATGTGCAGGAGGAGTTGCTTTGCCAGCAGCAAACAGGCTGGGAAATGCTTTGGCAAATATCCCCTTGGCCTCAATGATAGATTTTATTTTCCAGTGTATTTCTTGAGAATTTGATCAGTTTTAGCCTAAGTGTTTAGGTAGCTCCTATCCTTGTAATGATTTCAAGGACTCTACACCACCAACACAATAGAAGCCTGTGAAAAGACCTTGAGGAAAAACACCTTGGAAAAGATCAAGAAAGCAACCATCAAAAAGCCCCCAACCAACTAAACCCTAAAAAATCCCTGAGAGCATCATTAGGGATTCTTCATTCACAGGGGGAAAGTGTCAAGGCATAGAGGTGAGTTGTCATTTATAGAAATGCAATCCAAGGTAAGCCACGGTAGAGAGTGTGCTCAGGAAGCCAGAGATGCTGGTGTGCTTTGGGGAGTGGTGGGTAGCTGGGCTCAGCTGCTCACATCTCCCAAAGGCACTGTTGGCATCTCCTGGGGTCTGAGAGCTGTTGGGAGAAGGGCTGGGGCTGGCTGGGTCCTGGGGTCCTGGTGCAGCATTCCCTGAGTGCTGTGGGGTTGGAGTGGGGAGTTGGCAGCCCAGGCTCAGGCTCTCTGCCCTGCCCCTCTAAGCCACGTTGGCTGCCTGCCTCGAGCAGATGGCTTTGTAAAGGCAGTGTGCAACTGGTGAGGCTGCACCTTGAATCCTGTGTTCAGTTTTGGGCCCCTCACTACAAGGGAGACACTGAGGTCTGGACACCGGAGCGGGGCCAGAGAAGGGCAAGGGAGCTGGTGAAGGGCCTGGAGCACAAGTGGGATGAGGTATGGCTGAAGTGGTTTAGCCTGGAGAAAAGGAGGCTCAGGGGAGAGCTTATGGCTCTCTACAACTGTCTGAAAGGAGGTTGTAGCAAGGCGAGTGTTGGTTTCTTCTCCCAAGTAGCAAGCAATAGGACAAGAGGAGATGGCCTCAAGATGTGCCAGGGGAGGGTTAGGCTGGAGATCAGGAACTATTTCTTCACCTAAAGGGTTGTCAAGCATTGGAACAGGCTGCCCAGGGCAGCGGGTGGAGGCACCATCCCTGCAGGTATGTAACAGACACGTAGATGTGGTGCTTGGGGACATGCTTTAGTGGTGGACTCAGCAGTGCTGGGTTAATGATTGGACTCCATGATCTTAAAGGCTTTTCCAACCTAAACAATCCTGTGATTTGATGACTGAGGGTTAACCAGTGCTGGAAGGCACAGAGAATTTTACTGGTTTAGGACAATCTGCCCATTCTGAGGATCCAAGACTAAGAGAAACTTTCCTTCTGCCTGTGGCAAGCATGAGCACCGCTTAGTTTGAAGTGCCTTCCACAATAGGACTCCTGCCACTTTCCAGGAATAGCTGTCTCAGTCTAAATTACATTTTACTATTCAAGTTCCTGTAGCATTGCCTAAATTTTCCCCTACTTGTTATTATCCTTTTTGAACATGAAACTCTTGGCTGGATCTTACCTTTTCTTAAACTGCTGATTCCAGTGGCCCTGTGTAGCTGGGAGAGCTATGATGCTCGCTGGAGAGCTATGATGCTCGCTGAAGGGATAAAGCTCCCTCCTGGGATTCAGAAATAGGGCTTCCAGGTGGGAGCATGGGGGAGAAACTATTTGGAAAGTGCTGAGTGAGGCAGTCCCTCCCCTGGCATTTAGCACAGGACTGAACTATCACAGATGAATTGCTCACCTCATAGCTAAGCCTTCTCCCCTCCCTTATTGCTGTTGCCCTGCAGTGTCCCTGCTTGCCTGGATTCTCATTGTGGGCCTCAGAAAAGCCCTTTTGGGTAATCGTTTTCACTGTTAGATTGGGTGAGAAGGGGATATTAGGGCAGTAAGTGAGTGCAAGATCATCTTTGAATTCAGCAGAGTCCTCCAGCGTCCTTCCTGCACTGCCCACCTGACGACTGCAATTGTATTGACACTGCAGAAAGCTGCTATTAGCACCTAGGGCTTCTTTGAGATTTTTCGAGCTGGTTTTGCATCCCTTCCCCACCACCTTTTCTTTCTGACCTTGAACAAGTCCCTCGATACCACTGGCTTTCCTGGAGCCCAGAGCCAGCGTGGTAGCTGCCAATCCCACTCCGCTAGCCTAAGCATGTTGTGGGCTCAGGCCCTGCATCTGATTGCAGAAGACTTAATGTATCGCTAGGCTGGTGTAGTGAATCATTAGCATCCTCTTCCAGCTTTCATTGTCTGTTTCATTTCCTGCTCTTGGAAACCCCTGAATCATTCTGTCACAGACTGAATAACAAACTGCATCCTTGTCAGCTTGTGTTACCCAAGAATTCCTTGGTGAGGGCAGACTGCTCGAGGTGTGGCCCGGACACCTTTCCTTCTATCTGGGGTGTTGTTTAGGGGTGGGTTCAAATACTTTACATGCCAGTGGGTTTAAATACTTTACAGTGGGACCATCCCAAACTTGTCATATTCGTCTATCTTCTTTTGGGGGTCCTAACATACCCCCTTCTTAAATGCATTCCTGTGGTTGACCCAAATGGCTTATTCTAACTGCTGGCTCATGTGTTTTGAAGGGAATTCAGTCCTGAACCTTTCCTTAGTGGATGGATTGGTTTGTGCATGAAATAGGTTTCAAGGATTGTCCTCTCTCTCTCTCTCTCTCGGCTGAGAAATAATATTGGAATAGTACTGTCATGCTTTCTCTTCATGAGGGTGTAAAAGGCTGAACGGAAGCATTAACTGCAGCTTTAAAGCATTTCCATAGTAAAATAAATCTAATTGAGCCGTTAGTGCAGTAGCTTTTTAATTTGTGGAAGAGATTAGGAAATAACTTCCAGCTTGCTCTGGCAGAGCACTCCCCTAGGACATGTCCTGGGCGCTCTGGCATCGCTCTTTGGGTTCTTATTCCCTCCCCTTTCTAATTGTCCAGTCCCATTTGACTGATGCAGGGCTCAGCTGGCAAGCTGCTGCAAGAATCTCAGTCTGTGAGCGTGTTTGATGTAAACCTCAGTTCACAGGACGGTGTCATTCACGCCTTAAAGAGAGAAACCACAGTAGAGAGATGGAATTTGCCTTTACTTGGGATGAGTTTGATTTATGTTGCTCCTTCCCTGCCACTCGATGCAGTGGCAGAAGATGCTGCATTGAAGGTAATGGGAGAGTTGGCAGTGCTGTGTGTGAATGACTTCCAGAGACCCATCTACACCCCTTCATGTCAGGTTGGAGGCTGTAGTGATGGGATTTGGAGTGAAAGGAGATCGCAAGCCCTGGGAGAAGGCCAGTTTGTCCACATAGACATGAGGGGGTGGAAGACACCCTTAAAGGAAAACACTTTATGAAGGGACTGTTGTGTGGAGCTAAGAGCACCATGAGGAATCACAACAGTTTTCCTCAGCAGCTGCTGAGGTCCATTTCTAAGGTCTGAAAATGATGTCTGCTCAGTGCTGGTCCTCCAGGAGGGCTGACAGTGTGAATGGCACTAAAGAATGGGTCTGCTTTAGAGTCAGTGCGTGGAAGCTTTGGACCCCTTCTGGGGGATAAGTGGGGGGCAAGAGTCCTTGCTGCTCATGGAGGAAGGGGCCTGGGGGAATTCTACCTGCAGTTTCCTTGGCACAGCTGGAAGATGCTTTGGAGAAGCTTCATTTTATGCTATTGGCAGTCACTAAGCAAGGAGAGCTTTTGCAGTTCCCTGCAATGAGTTCAGGGCATGGCCAGTGGAACAAATCGTAAGCGTGTGTGTATCCTTCCCTGAAAAGATGTCTATCTGTCGGGTCATGCCACTTGTCTGCTGCTCCAGCTTGTCCTGGCATTTCCTCCCTTCCACCGTGCCATGCTGCAGGGATGGGAGTTTCCGGCCTGGCTCAGGTGTGCTGGCTCAAGCTTTCAAGACAGATTTGAACCTTCAGATGTAAGTCTTTCAGTGAAAACAGAGGTGCGCTGTGCTGGCAGAGGATTACCAGGGGGTTTGTGCGTGTAGGTGCAAGAGCCGTGTGCAAGGCGAAAAGTGAGCTGGTCTGAATTCACTTGAGACCTTGTGCCTCTCCAGAAGTGGATCACCAGCCTGTTGGGAAGTTAAATGGAGACAGGAGAAGGTGTGTGGCTGCAGCAGAGATTGGTTTGCTTTTGTGAGAGTCATGCAAACAGGAGCCCACATCTGCTCTGTCCCCACTGTGCCCTCTTCCCCAAAATCAAGCCTCCCCTGGTTTCCTTCCTTGTTCTCCTTCTCTGGAGCCTCTTCTATAAGCTCATCTCATTGTGGAGTTGAAAAATCTGGCCTTGATCCACTCTTGATAACACTGTAGTTCCTTGTTTTAGCTGGTGTGTGCTGCTTTTGTTGCCAGTGCTTGATTATACCACCTTGTGTGTCCTTACTCCTGCTTGCCAGCTTTTGTGAAGCAGGATATGCTGCAATGTCTGCATTTGGCATAGAGCTTTTCTTAGGTTTCTCTGGAAAACCTCAAGGGGAAATAACATTCTTCAGTCCCAACTATTGCCTTATCCTTTCCTTACAAGTAGGAGAAGGTAAGTTTGAGCAGCACCTAACACAGCAGAGCCATTGTCTTCTGGGTTGCAGAGTTGCAGGGGGGGCACAATCCATCCTTAGAGGTGAGATTGTCCTATGGCTTTGGGATACCCTTTAGCTCCATCAGCAGATGGAGTCCTGGGGACACTCTGGCCTCTCTAGAGAGGTATGTCTGACACCATGCTGAGAGTGTTTGCCAGGAGATAACCACATTCCAGGGAGTGACTCTTTTGTCTTGCTAAAATCGAGGAAACCTGATCAAAGTGCAGCCTTGCTTTAGACTTTTTCCTCCTCCTTTTTGACTTTGTCCCTGACCTACATATCCGATCCTGCCACACTGCTTGGAAGTAATTGAGAACCCAGCGTTAGGCTATTTACCAAGCTGTTCACTTGAAAATCACCTTATTGTGTCCAGTCCACACCTGCTCTGGGATCATTCTGGAGACAAATTACAGCCCTTTCAGCCACATGCAACCTGCTCATGATCTAACTGGAGGGTGAGGCCGAGACCTCTGCTGATGCCAAGAGGAATTTGCGACCCAGGCTGCGCTTCACTGCTGGTTTCCCAGCCCTATGGATGATTCCAACCAGCTGCCCACATCCAAATGAAGACACTTCAGACACATCCTTGTAAGAGCTCCCACTGGGTGGCTGTTGGTTTGGTGTTGAGTCTGCCGGCCTAGAAGCTACACTGGAAAATATGCGTGTTGGGGGGTGTCTTTTCTTTGTTATCCCAGTGGTTGTTTCTGATTAAAGGCTCTGTTTTGAAGGGGCTGCTAGTCAGTTGCCTAGAAAACTTGCTTTCATCTAATTAATCATGATGAGTTTAGTCTGGAGGTTTTGTAGGAGAGAGCAAGCAAGCATGTCCTTGGCATTTCTCCCTTGGAGGGGAAAAAAAAACCCCAGGCCTTCATGTCTGAAACTGCAGCTCTTTTGTCTCCCCAGGTCAACATCCTTCTGTGTCCTTCGGGTTTTCATTTTACAAGCCATGCTCTTGCAGAGGTGGATGGAGTTTGAAGTCCATCCAGGTGTGGAATGAGGAAAGAAGATTACAGGAGCTGTTCTGCAACTCATTAACTCAATCTCTTCCCCTTCTTGTTATCTCCTCCCCGTGCCTGGGGCCTTTGGAACTAGTGCTCTAAGTGCTTCTCACTTAATCTAGCCCACCTGGACAGGTGTACCGAGAAAGGAATTGCCTTCCAGGGGAGGACGAAAGGAGCAGAGATTGCCGAGGGAGGCTGCCTTTGGGAACTGCTAATCCCAGTTTAACGTTGTGACAGCTGCTTGTTAAAACCAGGGTGTTTTTTAACAGGCAGTTAAAGGAGAGGCTTTGCACGCACATTTAGCCTCGAATAATAGGGAACCATGTGCATTTGATTCCTTTTTCTTTTCCCCTTAAATCACGCAAATTGTACATGGAAAGAATTCGCCGGCGTCAACTTGCTGGGTATGGAATTTACAAGGTTTGCTGTAACATACAGTTTCCTGTTGGGGGGGGGGGGGGGGAGAAAATTACAAAGCTTTCTTTTCTTTTTCCCTTTTTAAAGCTCAAATTCAAACCTCTCCCATCGATCCAGTCTCTTTGGAAGGTGGATTTACTGCACTGGGGGTTTTTCAGTCATCTTGGTGGCAGATTGTCCATGTAAACTTGTCTAGGTGCTCGTTTTTATAGCTACGTGTAAAGGCTGCTCATAAACTGCAGTTTTGTCTATGGTGAGAAGGCAGCACGCAGATCCAATTTGGGAGAGTCCATAGCCAAAGAAAGGAGCAGAGGTTTCTCTGCACTGTTTCTTCCGAGCTGAACTTCAGTACACTTGGTCTATTAACATGATTTTCTCTGCAGGACTGTGGTGTTGGATAAGAAACATGAAGAGCTGAGGCAGAGGAGGGACTATCAAAGAGACATTTGCTGTGTTTTATGTAATTTCACTGCAGACTTTACCAACTGCCTTGCAGATCAGCGCTTGTTTGCTGGTTGATTCCTTGGAGGCAGTGCTGTGGAAGTAAGAAACTGCAGCTCTTACACAAGCCCCCACATCCCCTCAAGGAGAGGTGTCCTCTTCTGCCAGCCCTGAGGCATGAAGGGCAGGTCTGTGATGCAGAACCCTGTTACATTGCCCCGGGTAGTTTTGCTGCTGGAAATCCTTATCCCTGCAGCTACTTAGGTTCAGGCAAATTAATTTAACTTACCAGGACTGAGCAAGTAGCCTTGGAATGGGAGTTTCTCTGCTTCATTTTTGGCAGCTCTACTCCAAATCGTTTGTGGATGGGAATATCCATTCTGCCTCCTGCAAAACGCCACTCTCTTGTGGCCTTTTCTTCAGCTGGCTGTATTGCTACCTGGGATTTCCATGTGTGTTTCCAGGAGCAGAATCTCCAGCTGTTCCCCTCTCTGTTTGACAGCAGTCTGGCTGTTCCAGAGCTGGAGATGAGCTGGGAATCTTCCCAGTGCACATCTGTCTAAAAGAAGCTGGTGTGAGCAGTGAACTTCTCTTTTGACCCGACACAACTTGGTACAGCCTCCAGGGACTGATGCTGCCACTCTGACTCTGCCTCCTTTACAGTGAGAATGACCTAGCCCTTGTCACATGCTTTGGAGGAAGCATCTTGGTGGCATGGGGCTGAGAGTCACGAGGCTTTTTAATCTTCAGGGTGTAACTCTTAAACCATAGCATAACTTCCCTTTACCCCCCAGCTTTAAAAGACTAACCCATTGTTATGCTACGCTGAGTAATACTGTTTCCCTTCCATGTTCTCTTACTCACCAGGTTGCTATCATGGAGAGGACTTGCTGATGGGCTTTCTTTTTTTGGATGGTTCTTATTACCTTGTATAAATGGCTTTAAGTTTTGCTGTTCTCTTTGCTCTGTAGTGATAACCCTGCTCTGTAGTTATAACCCTCTCTCATGTTGTTGTATTGGGCCTCTTGCTTGCTGAAAGGCAGACCCAGTTGGTGGCGGCAAGAAGAGCTGGGAGGGCAGGAGGAGAATGCAGCTCTCTCTAAGAGGGGACCAGAAAGACTGAGGCTGTGGATTAAGACAGCGGAACCCAAAATGGAAGTGGCAAACAGGGCTACGTGACCTGTGTTTCTGTTAGGGCAAATTCCTGTGAGGCCAAAACAGGTTTCCTGCAACTTGGATCAGAAAGGAGGCTGCAGTGCATGTGTGTGTGTGTGTGTGTGTGTGAGCACACACTTCAGTGCTTATCTGCAGATCTGAGCTTTCTAAACCTGCCCATGCTCTAATTGCAGAGTATAAACTCTGCATGCAGAACAACCCAGCCTGGAGTGATAATCCCAGGCTCAGCCCCCAGGGAATGCCTGGCACGGCTCTGGCCTGATCTTCTTAATGGCTCTGCAGCTTGCCTCTGGTTTGGAGGTGGTTGAAATGGTTACGTGTGAGCACCTTGCCCAAAACGCCTTCCTCCTTCCCCATGTTAGGGGTTGTGTTAGCTCAACAGGCTGAGAAGGGGTGCAAGCCCTTGCTGACACATTGAGAACAGGAGACCTTGACTTCCAGCTGCCTCCTCTGAACGACCCTCCCTTCCCCTCGCCACGGCATGATCTGTATCCATGCAGTCCCCTTCTCTTGCACTGGAGAATTCCTCTTTCTCCTCAGCTAATAACCTGTGTCTGATTTAGTTTCCAGGCGGATCGCCCTGCATTAAACGTCGTCATTTTCCCTCTGCTTCATGAGGACTTGACAGAGGTCATCAGAGATGTCCCCATGCGGCACTTGGATGAAATTACCTTGTTTAAAAGCAGAGTGGCCGAGGAACCTCCCAACTTGTGGTGGTGACTCTCACAGCATGGCAAGGACAGTCAGCGTGCACACGGTGAAATCGCTCCTTGTTGGCCTCGATTGCCCATCCTTCAGCTCCCGGCCACCTCCCTGGATGCTGTACAATCACTTGAAATAGGTGCAATTGCAGACTGAAATAAAAGAAGCCGGTCCTTTGCAGTGGGGAAACCATCTATTGGATATTGCTTGCATCTGCAAATCCCGTCTCCGAGGCTCCTGGAATCTGATGAGTATTTCCTTGCGGTTAATAGGAATTGTTTTGTTATTTTATTGAAGTTAAAGGTAAGAGAAACTGACTTAATGATGCTCTTTCTGTGTCGCCTGGTGTATTTCCTAAAGGGCCCCTGTGTACTTCAGCAGTGTGCTGTGTGGTGTTGGTGGAAATCATTCTTCGCTTCAGTCTGTTTTTGGCCAAGTAGAAAGCCTAAGCCAGCTAAAAGGCACAAACCCGTGTTGCTCAGTTGAAGTGCATCACATCTTTTCTATGTTCCAAGTACACATTTGTGGTCACACACATGCAATCACAGCTATTGAAAGGGGTTTATTTCTGATGGAGAAGTGCCACAAGGACTCTCTTTTTATTTTGAATGGCAAATTAAAGGTCATTAGTGCCTCGACCGTGGTGTGTTCTTGCTGATGCTGTTTTCATCCATCTGGTGGAAGCAGATCTCAGCTCTTTTGGAAATCCATGTCCTAGGGGTAGATGGTGCCTACAGTAAGTTGAGGCTTGGATGTGATTTTAAACGCGGTCTGTCTTGCAGTGTAGATGGGAATGTAGTGTTTCAGCCCTCTCCTTAGATCCCATGCCTTGAGCTCATGCTAATTTTAGAGACGTTAGGAAGTGTTTTCACAGTGTGATTTCAGTCAGCTTCTCTGCTCCACAGAACTTCCTCAGGCACCAGTAGTGGTCTGGATCACTTTCATATTGCCTTATTTACTGAGCACTTTTGAAAGCATCAGACAGCTGTACCAAAAGCCAAGTTAGGAATTCCTGGAGCTACGTTTCTGGGTGGCACTCGGATTTCCCTTCTGCTGGAGTATTTTATGGTAGCGCACTGGGTCTGTCTTCTGCAAAACGGCTACAGCAGCTTCTCCACCTAAACATCCCCTAATGTGCTGAGTGAGCGCTGCTTTTCTAGGGAAGCCCAGATGCATCATCCAAAGGTGATGGTCCCCATCTCCTTGTTGGCATTTTCTACACAAGATGCCATCTCCCAATCCATGTTCTTCCATCAGCGGTTCCTAAGAAGCCGGATCTGTTGGGATTGATACGAGAGCAAAATGCCCCTCGCAGCTTTGGAGGACTTTCTCTCCTTGCTTTCCCATCACTCAGGTGTGAACCCGCCTGGTGATGTCTTGTGGGTGTAAATCCTGAGCCAGGCTGCAGTAACCCTTGTGCTTGGCTAGGTTAGGCTCTTCACAAGCAGGTTAATGTTAGTTAGCCTTCTACTAGCACAAAGTCTGTGCGGTGCTAAAACTAACCCCTGCATGTGGCTGCTCTCTGCGCTGAGCTTCTCTCCCTTCCCCACTCAGGGCAGGGAGCCACAGCGGTGTCTGGTTTGCAGCCGGTAGCAAGGTGGTGAAGCTGGCTCGTGCTCCTGGGAATGGCCGCAGCCCCGCAAGCGTTTGAGACTCTGCCTCGGGTTAGGCACTGTGCTGGTGAGTGCAAGGAGCTGGTGCCCTGCTCTTGGCATCCTGCCGCTGTTTTCTCTCCCAACGAGGTCGTTCTTTCTACCTCTTGTCATATTACTTGCCTCTTCGAATCCCTCTCTCCCTCTCCAGCTGCTTTTGTCTCTCCTTCTCCCTCTCTTCAGCAACTCAGATGTGCTTTCCGGCAGGAACACGAGCCACTGCTCTGTCCAGTTCAGTCCACTTCAGCTCTGCCTGGCTTCTGTTTCTTTCCTAGAATAAATAGTGAGGGATAGGCAGTGAGTGTTTGCAAAGCTGCTTTCTCCTTGTTGGGAGCATTAGCAGAGCTGCTTTCCTCTCCTTGTGCCTCTAGCCTTGGGGCAGAGTAGTGGGAAGGCTGAGGGTATGGAGCTCTGATGCCTAATGGGACCTGTTTTGAGGAATCTCAAGGTCTGGTACATGCTACAGGAGCCATTCCCACCCTCAGCAGGGATTTCCCATCCACATACTGTGGCATCAGCAAGAGTTTGGCAGAACCAGGGGCTTGCCTGTTCCTATCCCATTGGGAAACCTGGGCTGGGGGACAGTGGAATGCAGAAAACACGTGCTGCTCCATGCTGGTGTTAACCCTTTGGTCTTGGGGGTTGGAGCAACCTGATGAAACAAGCTCTGTCTTTTGCTTGGCAAAGCGATACCCATCTGCCTCGCGTCTTGCAATCAGGCATGTTTTATAACCCCATTATTCTATTGCCTGGAGTAGGATGCTTAGACATCTGTATTCATACAAGCGGGTCAGAAGTCCCCATGCAAATGCTACCGGTTATAATCAGGGCTGGGAAAGGTCACCCCCAGGTAATAAAGACAGCACCACGAATAATGCTAAAGAGCTAAAAACTCCTTCCAGCCCCGACTCCCCAGTTCCGGGCCAGTGCTCGATACCTCTCCTGCAAATCCTCTTCTGGTGAGTGAGGATTTCCGCTGCTTCTGCACTCGAGGCAGGATTCACCAGATGTTAATAATGTGCTTATTTTCTCTAAGTGCTATTTTGGCATCGGTGTTAATTACAATTTATATTCTGCAACATTTACACTGGGAAAAGAACCCACCCTAATAGTCCCCAATTGGCAGAGCCGGGCTATTAAACATCACACCATATGTTCTGAGCAGAGCAATATATGGGACTCGGAGCCCACTCGGCGCTGAGGCTCCGGTGTGCAGCATTAGAGGAGGAGAGGAGAGCAGAGAGATGGGTGGTTTGTTCCTAGCTCTTAGTGATATCAAATTCCCCCTCCTTTCCTCTGGTCTCTGTCCCCATCTCTTTAGAAATCTCCCTCCCTGCTATCTGTAGGCATCTAATGAGGTGACCTCTGAGCCTGCTGATGCCACTGTCCATACTCTAAAATAGATGAATTCAATTACAAAAGGTGCCCTTCTCCCAGGGAGCGCCTCTGCAGGATTCCCACTCCCTGCCGGCCTGTTCCTCGCTGTGCTCCGAAATCAGTCCTCTGATCTTTGGGGAATGCAGAAGAAATCTTTGCTTTGCCCACGAGCGAGGTGCCCACGCTTGGTTGGGAGGGGGAGATTCTGGGTCAAGTGCTGTTAGTGTGGAAAATCACTTGTTGTTTCCTGCTCTGCTTAAATCCGAAGTCTTCTTCAGCCAAGTGGCATTTGGTTCCTGCCGGATGGGAGCAGCCAGACCTGAAGAGCGGCGGTGGGTTTGGTGTGGGGAGTTTGGTGGGGCTGAGGTGTCGGTGTGTTCCTTAGGTCTGTAGGTTAAAGGATTGCTCCTCACTGTTCTCCAGAGCTGATTTCATGGATCCTTTAAGGAATGGCAGCGTACCCACTGCTCAGTTTGGAACAGGGCTGTGCGGCAACGGCCTCTCCCCTCAGGAGAGCTTGGACTGCAGTCAAGGAGGTGGCTGGGCAGGCAGAGGAGAGATGGGAGTGAAGGAGACAGGGCAGAACGGTGTCATGGACCTCAAGCTGGAAGCCAGACACCCACCGTGAGACCTGGGCCTCAGTTTCCCCTCTTGCAGGGCTGGGGCTGCTGATGCAGGCTGATGGGTGGCAGGGCAGTGACCCTGCTCTCCTCAATCCGCATGACTACCTCCTTCCTCCTCTGCCCAGGCCTGCTCCCAGGGGAACAGAGCAGGGTCTGTCGCTTCCTCTTGCTGATGTTCAGAGGCATGACAAGTCCTGGGACGATGTACAGGAATGGGACTGTGCGTTGTGAGGTGCTGGGTGCTGTATTTCAGCATCCCTTTTTCAGGATGGGGTATTCCCTGTGGCCACAGGAAGGTGGGGCTTTTCCTTTTGGGAATTAACCAGTGCAGCAGGGTTGTTTTGTGTGCTTGAAGGAGGTGCAGTCCCCCTTGGCTGATCCCAGCAGAGCGTCCAGACAAAGGTACAGGAGCCTGGAGCAGGGAGCCACGTCGGGTACTGCGGAGGCACATCTTCATTGCGGCTCTCCTGCCTCTCTGATCAGATGCGCAGGCAGCCGGGGTACTCCAGCAGGAGAATCATTTCCATAGAAACCAATTGGGATGTTGTACAGGGAATAATGATTAATAGTGAAGGGATGTTGCCTCAGGCCCTTCTCATTTTTTAGGGGGCAGCGAGGGGCAAACTGGAGCACAGGTTGTGGGGGGACAGGCAGGCTCAGAAACTAATGGAAACCATCTCTTCCATTAATTTCCAGGGCAGCATCCCCTCTTTTCCTCCCCACCACTGCTTCCCAATTTTCAAAATGGCTAACCTGGTTAGAAATAATGGTAAGAATAAAACAGGATGGATGGGGGCTGCCTACTAACATTGTTGCTGTTAGCAGCAGGATTTCAGCCATAAAACATGAAGCAGGGGAGGCATTGACCTTTCCGCTGGTTGAAATGAATGGAGACATCAATATGTATTGTTTTGTGGCATTGACCTCTGACGCTCTCCTTTCGCCCTCCCCTTTCTCTTGGTTCTTTCATTTCCCCCCCTCCCCAAACACTGGAGGAAAGGGGTCGGTTTGTGCCATCTATTGATCCCTGTGTGACTTGGTGATAGGGAAATAATTAGAATCTTAAAGATCTCTGCTGCATGGGTTGGTGTGAGACACGCAGGCACACGCTAAGCCCCCTCTTCCTCTTCCCCCCCCATCCTCACAGGGATCCAAAGCCCTGAGATCTGAAGGGAGGCAGATCAATACAGGTTTAATCATGATGGGGGGGGTTATTTCAGTGTTTTACATGGGAAAGTGTAACGTTTTATGTTAATGTTCTCAGAGCCTGGCTGCCTGGTGCCTTGGTTTATTTATTCTTTCAAGTAGCCCCCTTCTTTTGTGCGCTTCATCTTAGGTACAGAGAGTGGGGAATCAGGCATTGCTAATTAGCTGTATGACAATTAAGTAATGTAGCACAAAACCATTAGGACACTGCATTTGGTTTTGAAGTTGGCCCTTTGAAGTAGAAGCTGCAACTCCCTGCCCAAGGCTGCTGGGGAAAATGGGCTTCTATCAGAAAACTTTGTTTGAACAGAAGATGTCAGTGTAAGAGTCCCTGTTCCTGTCGTCTTTCCCTATAAGCAGCGGGTGGGAATTGTTTCTCGTTGGAAAAACTCCTGGCGTTGATGGAAAAGGGGGAAGGCAGGAAGGCATCCAATGGGCAGTCGGTCTCCAAACACCCTCTGTTCTGGTGGAGGTGGTACCAAAACTGCTCGTTGAAAGGGAACAGTGCTGCTTGGGGAGAGGAGAGCCAGCTCGCAGCCAGCGCCCTGGACATGGCAAAGGGAGATGCCCACCAAAAGTGGGTTCTCTGATGCCTCAGGTGCCATTGGCACAGCCTGGTCACGAGTACCTTCAGGCTCCTCCATCCGTGCCCTCGTTTGACACTTGGTTTTCGCATCTGGCCCTTAGTTCTAGTCGTGAGTCGAATACTGAATGTGCAACTTTCATGTACGCTGGTGGCATGTGAAACTTCAAATAAAGAGTGAAACCGAGCTGGAACCAGGTCTCCTCATTGCCTCCCGCCTCTCATTTCCCTTTCAAAGCACAGCCCAAAGCCTTGCACGTCTGCTTTGGTGTCACACTTCAAGCCTAAGTGGGTTGCTGCAGTGAGAGGTAGCCCCGGTCCACACTGGGAGTGCTGGGGCAAAGGATGCTAATGAGGTCCAGGTCCGAGGTCTGCGGGTGCTGCTCTGTGAACCCCCATGGTTGTGGGCTCAGCAGCACATTAAAGGAGCTGCTTTGTCTGTAGGAAAGGCTTTTCCTCCATGGATCTCCATGTACTCAGCTCCTGAGCTATGTTACTGTGGGACAAAACAGCTCTTAGGCCTGGGCAAGTGAACCAAAGCATGGATGCCGTTGAGTTGGGATGGTGGTGTGCTCCAGCCATAGCAGGAGTGTGGTCCCCGGATCCTGGGCGCTTGTGGTAGTGCTTGAAAGCACCACATATTGAAGGGATGGAGGGGAGCAGGATGCTATTGCCACCAGGTCTTGAAGGGGAAAAGAATGTCCATGGAATGCTCCTCAAATATTGAGGGAAGCGGGATGGATGTGCTGGACCACAGCTCTGCACTTGGGGCAGCACCAGCCGCTGGGCTTCCCTGCATGGGAATGCTGATCAATGCTGAAGAAAACATGGGTCCTGCTGTCCCCTGTGTTGATGTTTGTAGGGTACAGGATAGTGCTGCACAGAGAAACTGGACTTCAGGTACCTGCAGCGTCTACTTTTGGCTGAAGAAATCCACAAACCAGGCATGCAGGAGGAACAGCTTGGTGGAGAACAGTGCAGCCCATGTACCCATGTGCTTAAACCAGCTCATCCCAGGTAGGTGAAGCAGCAGGAGATCCCTCAAAAGGTGGGTAAGGCCGTGCAGGACTCGTGTGGGAGAGCAGGAGAGCACACGTGCTGTGGTCTCTCCACACAATGCTCCAAGGTCCTGCACCAGGTTTTGTTCCAGCGGGGAGCATGGGCTCTCCTCTGTTGTTTTCCTGCTCTGCTGAGGCTGCTCCCCAGGGCACGGAGCAGAGACCCTCCCTCCCTCCCTCCATCCCTCCTGCCCTCGTGTTTAAGTTATGGATTTTATTGTTCCAATAACTTTTATCTAAGTGTGGTTTTGGGAAAGATAAGGAGGGAGGAGGCTGAGGAAAGAATGCGCTGTCGGACTCTGCTAAGCCTCCAGCTATCGCTGGGACTGGCCATGGGGTTCTGGTGTGAACGACCCCAGGGGAGCACTGAAGGGGGAGATGGGTGGAAGGGCCGTGGTCCATGTGATGTGCTGGTGGGCCCGTGAGGAACAAACCCTCTTCCCGTTCAGCACTGATCTTGTGCCCTCTCATCTGCTGGCAAAGAGGGACGCAACTCCGTTTCCAGGAGGGGGAACGGGAGCGGAGGGGTGAAAGGGCTGAGGGTGAAGGGCTCGTTCCTGTGGCTGCTGGGACCTTGTCTGGGAGGTCTCAAGGCCTGGGGTGGCAGGAGGAGAAACCCCCTGGTTCTGTGCTCTGAGTGCAACTTCTCACCCCCTGCATCAACGTGGGAGCAGCTTGTGCATCGCTGGCTCCAAGGTGGAGGAGAAGGGAGCATGGAGGAGAGAGGCCAAACTGCTCCATCCCTCAGAGGCTTCATCTGTGGCTGCAGGATGTAGGCAACAATTCCCAAGGGGCTCACTGTGTGCTTGGTACCTCCCAGGCCCCAGAGGCAGCTTCTCCCTGGGGCTGACAGGCAAGGCAGAGGTGCAGGATGGGTGCATGAGTGATAACCAGCGAGGTTCTAACCATGGGATTAGGTGGAAAGTCTTGAGAGGGACCAGAATGAGAGCCATAACCTTGTTTTATTCCTCATGATCCAGCTCTTTTTTGTGCTGTCCCTGTGGGATACACGATGCTCCTCGTGGTGGTGTGCACTGTCCCATCAAGCACAGATTTGGAGGGGTCCAAAGCCACCCTGGGGCCCATGGTGGCTTCCTGATTGGCATCAGAGTGGACTCCGGTGTCCCCACACCATGCTTGAGTTTGCTTTCTGGTGTGCAAGGCTTGTGTGGCGAGGGAGAGCCACAGCGAGTGGGGAAGAGGAGGGAGAGGACGAGCTCTCTCTTGGAGATGAAGCACAAACGGATGGAGAGGTGTTTCTGTACCAACAAGTCTCTTGGAAGCTGCGTTATCAGAGCATCGTCGCTGTCCTCTCTTCTCCTTCCCCCTGATGAACAGGAATTAACAATACAACCAATAAACCCCTTTTTTACCTTCTCCAGGAGGAGAGGGAGGGAGGGGGGGGAAAAAACCCAGAGAAAGAAAGCCTTGAAATGCTAAAGGACATAAAGGGCATTCATGAAAGGCTTTGGATGGTGGTTATTGCAGCAGGGGGAAAAACATTATTTCACTGCGCAGATAAAAGGAAGTGGAAAAGCAGCATATTTATAGCTAGGGAGCCTGGATTCCTTGTTAAGCTGCTATTATCAAATTAATGTCAAAATGCATCAAACAGGCATGAGTGTTCTGGGCCCCTTATGCAAAGTGCTTGCAAATTGGTTACAAATACATTTGTTTACAGGGTACGAGGCAGGAGCAGGATAATTACTCATTGTAGCAGGCTCGGGTTGTGTCTTTCTTCTTTATTTCGTTTCATTTTTGCTGGCAATTACACAAACAAGCTGGTTTGAACTAGAAATACAGCCCCTTTAGAAGGGAATCAAATAGAACCGGTGGGATGCAGAGGGCTCGGTGGGAGCGGTGCGGAGCATGGCGCTTCTCCTCCTTGGAGGACGCAGTAACCCTCGCTGGGAGCTAGGCTCTAAGACTGGCTTCAAACCCATCCAAGAGGGTTTGGAGGGTGATACATGGCTGGGAAGGGAGCAGCTTGAGGGTTTGGGTCCTGTGGGGGATGATAGATGCCTGTGCTATGGGCACAGTGCTGGGATTGGCTCCAGCTCACTGAGTCCTTCAGCTGCTGCATCCTTGCTGGGGACTGGGCTTTTTGATGTGGGACCTGTTGAGGTTTCAGCCGCCCACCGATGGGATTTCACTTTGGGATGGAGTAATTTAGGGCATTTTGGCTATTTGCAGCTGTCAGCTCGGGTTCTGAAGCAGTCTGTGCCCAGCTGTGGGTACCAACATGGTTTTGGGGGGTGCTTGGACTTAGAGCATCCCGTGGATGGGTGATGGCGTCCACTCTGTGCGAAGAAAGGAGCGTGGTGTGAGCTCCCCTTCGTGAACGTGTCTTTGGGGCTTCTTTAACCAAGCCACGGGCTCGCACTCCCAAACCTGTTAATGTGAAAGGGAAGCTGGGAAGCTTATCTGATCCTCAGAATGGCTGGGGAAGGGAATTTGGGTGGGGGGCAAACGGAAACTTCCTGCTGCCCCCCATCTTAATGGGTCCCGTTCTGGGAGTAAATCACAGCTCTGCCACTCAGGGAAGCTGCTCACTGAATCTGCTCTTCAGGGGGAGGATAGAGCCAAGGGGAGTCTCCTGCCATGATTGTTACAGTTGATTTACAAGGAAACAGGAAGAAACGAGCTGTTGCTCCTCTCATGTTGGAGCTTTTCTTGGTAGAAGGGGTGCAAACAGCCCCATGGCTGCTTCTCCCTTGGGATTCGTTCTGGTAAATCTGCCCTTCAGGCTGGAATAACCCCTGTGAGCAGGGCCTGTGCTACCAGAGGTGCTGGGAACACTGAGGTTCATGGTGTCATAAACCCTGCTGTGGTTTCCATTCCCTCGAGGGGGGCAGTGACCATGCAGGATGCTGTGCTCAGCATGGCTTTGGTACCAGTGCTTCCTGGCCAGCAAAGCTTGGAGTGCCTCGGGTCCTGCTGTGGTGTGGATGGAGCTGGGTGGCTTCCTGAGGTCCCTTCTGCAGTTGGAGCACCTCCTGTATGGAGACAGGCTGAGAAAGTTGGGGCTGTTCAGCCTGGAGAAGAGAAGGCTGCGTGGAGACCTCATAGCAGCCTTCCAGTATCTGAAGGGGGCCTATAGGGATGCTGGGGAGGGACTCTTCATTAGGGACTGTAGTGATAGGACAAGGGGTAACGGGTTAAAACTGAAACAGGGGAAGTTTACATTGGATATAAGGAGGAAGTTCTTTACTGTGAGGGTGGTGAGGCACTGGAATGGGTTGCCCAGGGAGGTTGTGAATGCTCCATCCCTGGCAGTGTTCAAGGCCAGGTTGGACAGAGCCTTGGGTGCCATGGTTTAGTGTGAGGTGTCCCTGCCCATGGCAGGGGGGTTGGAACTGGATGATCTTAAGGTCCTTTCCAAGCCAAACCATTCTGTGATTCTCTGTGCCCATGGGCTTGGTGCAGCTGAAGGGACACGAGCCCAGCTGAGCTCTGCAAACCACATTCACGATGGGAGTTGATTTGATTATCCCAAGTGTGATGAAGAGGTTTTCTGTGTCCCCAGCCCCTCAGCTCTTCCATACAGACGCTGGGTGCAGCACATCACTGGGCTCATCTGGGTGGGCAGTGAGGACCGCTGAGGGCAGTGGGACAGAGCAGCGCTTCCATCAGCCTCCTGCAGGAGCTCTGATGTTTGCACCAGGGCTCATTCCTTTAAACCTCAGGGTAACGTTTCCCTGCACCAAGAGCCTGCTTTTCACTTCAAACTCCAAGCCTCTCCGTGCCATTCTTTCTCTTTTTCCCTCTTTCCCATTGGCTTTGGCATTGCCATGAGGACAGTGACCGACTCCATTGGGATCAGAGTGTCTGATTTTGAGGAATGTTCCCATTTCCAGCATACTCCTACCCCTGCCCCGCAGAGCAGGGCTCAGCTGCTCCCCAAATGTGTGAGCAGCCCATGGCAATGAGGCTTGAGGCAGTGGTTTCCAGCAGGATGTGTCTCTTTCCGTTTCCAGCAGGGTTAGGGCTCTGGTTTGACTGTCACCTCCTGTCATTGCTGGTGACCATGGCCGGGGAATGGATCCTGCTCTGTTTGGAGCTGTTGGGTGTTTCACACCTGCTTGTCTTTGGGTTGTGCCAGCATCTCCTTGCTCTGATGGCTGGGAGCAGGCCTCAGATTCCCACCTTCTTTAAGTGATGCTGGTCTGTGCCCTTCCTCTTGGATCAATGCTGACCTTCAGCTGGGTGAGGGGTGAGCACAGGTCAGTGTGCACTGATTTCCAGGCTGCCTTGTGAACCAAACCCCTTTGGTTTCCAAACGTGCCCTTGGCCATGTTCCTCGATGCCCATGTCAAGAGGGGATGGCAGCTCCCTTTGGTTCTCGCTCCTGCACCCACCAGAGACAAGACTGAGGTCTGGACGTACTCATGGGGGCTTGGGGATGTCCTGAAGGCTTCACAGCCCGGAACTGGTGGTTCCCTTATGGACCACGGATGTGGTGGTGCCCTTATGGACCACGGATGTGGCGGTGCCCTTATGGACCATGGATGTGGTGGTGCCCTTACGGACCACGGATGTGGTGGTGCCCTTATGGACCACGGATGCGGTGGTGCCCTTATGGACCACGGATGTGGTGGTGCCCTTATGGACCACGGATGTGGTGATGCCCTTATGGACCACGGATGTGGTGGTGCCCTTATGGACCACGGATGTGGTGGTGCCCTTATGGACCACGGATGCGGTGGTGCCCTTATGGACCACGGATGTGGGGGTGCCCTTATGGACCATGGATGTGATGGTGCCCTTATGGACCACGGATGCGGTGGTGCCCTTATGGACCACGGATGTGGTGGTGCCCTTATGGACCATGGATGTGATGGTGCCCTTATGGACCACGGATGTGGTGGTGCCCTTATGGACCACGGATGTGGTGATGCCCTGCACACGGGGCGATGCAGAGCCCTGCAGACACAGGGTGCTGCTTCCCATCCATCAGGCTGCGGGTGCTGCTGGCAGTCAGGACCACCGCACATCCTCTTCCTCTCCATCCATGAGGGGTGATCCCTGCGGGCAGCTCCAGGCCTCTCCTGCTTGGTTTGTGCTGTGCAGATTCACAGCCAGGGGCAGGGGGTGATTTACAGCGCTCGGGGCCGCAGCTCTTTCCTCCCTGGTGAGGTCTCGGTGCTTGCATTGGGTTTTAGAGCTGCTGTGCGTGAGCTGTGGGTGAGTTAAAGGCTCAGCATGGTCACTGCATGGTGGGATGCAGGTGGGAGCAGGTCTGTGTCGGCTGTGGCATGGGGATTGTCCCCATCTCAGCATGGGGAGGGACGGAGCCTCCCCCAGGAGCGGCTGCCTCTGCTTGTCCATGCGGCTTCCTGGCAGCAGGGCGCTTCCACCCCCTTGATCCCTGACCTCCACACGCTGGAGCCTACCGATGGCACAAGTGAGATGAGTCTGAGGTTCTCGGCTCAGACCCACACAGAAGGCACGTTCCTGCCACGAGCATCACCAGCCCCGCTGCATGATGCCTGCGCTGCCCCACTGCTTTTCCATGCGGCCCATTGATGCAGACTGAGCAATGCCAGCAGGGATGAGCTGCGCCAGGCCAGCAGGAGGAGGAGGAGGAGGAAGGAAAGCTCAGATGCCGTCACTGCTCTGCTTTGCACACCCCAGCTCCTGCCCTTGGGGTGCTTTGTTGTGCCCCATTGGGTCGATGCAGGGACGGGACAGGAGCGAGGCAGCAGCTTTGAGCATCCCTGTGCTGGTGGCGGCTGAGGAGGAGCAGGGGAGAAGGCACCGTCTCTGATAAAGAGCCCTGGCAACTGCATTCCTCCCTTATTTATCACTGGTGAAGCGCTGACGTGGGGCATTCCTGGCGAGCCGGCTCCCGTGGGATGGGATGGGATGGGATGGGATGGGACAAGGCAGGTCACAGCCGTGGGCCGCTCCATGATGCAGCACAGGCTCCTTCCAGGGTGTTCATGTGCCAGCGCCTGGCTGCAGCCCCATCCACGTGGGTGCTCCTGTGGTTACCCTGGGTCTTGTCCCCCGGTCATGTCCCCACTGCCCCAGCCTGTGCCGCTGCTTTGTCCTCGCCATCCCAGCATCCAGCATCCCCTGCAGGACCAGCACCGGAGCAAGGCAACCCTGCAGGTAGGGTCTGCATGGAGATGCTCAGGGCCTGGGCTCTGGCTCATGGGCTGGTGCTGATGGGTACCAGTAGCCTGTGGAGGTGCTAAGGGAGCCTTGGCAAGAGGAGGAGGAGGAGGAGGACTGGTAGTTAGGGAGGGGAGGAGGTGGATGGTGTTTGGGTGGGGTTGGTGAGGGTGAAGCGAGTGTGATGCACCCAAGACGGAGCTAGGAGGTGCTGGAAGTGGTTATCCATCACCTTGCTGTTAGGAGAAGCCTCCTCCTGCCGTCTGCCTGGGTCGAACACGTGTCTGGGCCTTCTGCTTTGCCAGCAGGAGACGCGGAGGACATGGAGCAATGGACACACGTGGATTTGGTGAGGTAGGATGTGATCTCAGGAGCTGGTGGCCGTTGTACGGACAGCGAGACCAAGCAAGCACTGGAGAGGTGTGACCCTGATGGTACCCGAAGAGATGTCTGGTGTGAATCATGGAATGATTTGGCTTGAAGGGACCTTAAAGCTCATCCAGTTCCAACCCCAGCCATGGGCAGGGGCACCTTCCCAATGATCCGGTGCCTCTCCCGCATCCATCCGCTCGCTTCAGCATCACCTCCACCCGCAGGGCCCATTGCAGCTCTAGGTATTTCTTACACTACAGATGCTAAACACCCACAACAACCCCGCGTCTTCCCGAGCCACCGACTCCTCCTGACACGGATTTCTCCCGGCGTTCCAGGTAGCTCCTCCTTTCCCCGGGCTTTTCCTCAGCCCAGCAAGGACGTGTCTGCATGATTCCACTGAAGATACAGGCTGACAAATAAAGAGGGGATAATTGCTCGCAGCTCGCAGCCGATCCGCCCTGAATTATTTATCCAGGATGAGTTATTCGCTCGGCTCCGTTATGGAAGGAAAAGCTTCTTCTGGTGCTGACTCAGCTCTTTTCATGGAGCTCCTCTGTGGACCCATAAGCGTGGGGCAGAATAGTGCGCGCCAAGCCCTGGGGTTGTCAGGACCCGACTCCTCTTTCTGGGCTATGTTGGAGCCACCTCGCTTCCCTGTGATGTGGCCAAGCCCTGGTTGTGGGTCCCGTCAGGAAGTGAAGGCATCTTTCCAATGGAGTCTTGCACTGCCTGCGGGATCAGTGCTCCTGTTCCAGGCTCTATGTGCACCTTAGGGATAAGGTTTGGAAGGCATCAAATCCTTGGGGATTGATGCACCGCTCCGGAGCGGTGGCCAGCACCTGAACCGGACCCTGTGCTCTGGTGGTAGCACCAAGGAGGGTCTTCATCTCTGGGCCTGGTGTCACACGCGGTGCCATTGAGCGTCTCCAGTCCATGGAGATGCTCTGAACAAGCATCTTTCTCTTGGGGGGGAATGTGGGGGTACCCCAAGGCAGCTCTAGCCACGCTGATCCTCCAGCTTTGGGTTGCACCTGCATCCTTCAGGCTTGGTATGAGGGTGCCACAAACCATCCTGAGCCTGCAGAAATACATCCCTCCATGGCAATCACATGCTGCCCTTTGATGTGAGACTGAGCAGCTCTAGGTGGTGGAGGTGGAAAGGGTTTCCTGGTGCTTTTCATACTTATGAGCCCTGGAAAGAGCAGGAGGTGCAGGAGTGGGAGTCAGGGATAGGGTCAGAACAGGGATGGGGTCAGAACAGGGATGCAGGCTTGAGGTTTCCAATGGGATGCTCCTTGCTTAACTGCAGTAACACTGCAAAACGGTCCCTGATGGTGATGTCCCTCATCCTGCTCTGCAGCAAGTGTCACCAGGCTGAACCAAGGGAGCTCTCCACTGGCTATAGGTGACAATGGTCTGTGGAGCAGGACTTGTGGGTGTATCCCACTGCTCATTCCCTTACCTGGGAACAGAGCTCGAAACGGCCCTCAGAGGTGAGGAGCTGCCCCTGCGCTCATCAATCTCCATTTGCATCCCAAAGAAGAAGGGAAAGATTTAGGAGGAAGATCAATATTCCAAGAGCCTCTCTTTATCTTATCCCGTGCTCCTCTGGGGCTGGGCAACCGGAGGCAGGTACTGGGAATAAATCCTCCTGGCTACCTTGATGTAAATCAGGAGGACGAGGATGGATTTATGGGATCTGCGCCTGATTTATGCTCCCGTGTCTGCTCCTTGCAGGTCTGTGCGTGCCCCCGGGCCGGATGGGGACCGGAGCCACCCCCAGCCTCCTGCTGCAGCCGAGGTGGGACTGGGGCTGCTTCGGGCTGCGTTTGCCTTTGCTTTTGAAGCCGAGTCCAAGGTACTTTTGCTGTGCCTCTTCCCGCTGTGGTCAAGCAAAGCAGGTCCCAAAGCGATGACTTGGCGGAGGAAAGGCTTTTGGGTTGCTCCCAGTGATGCTCTTCCCGCTCCAGCCCTCCTTCCTTCCCGTCCTGAGAGCCGGTGAGCGCTTGCTGCTGGTGAAGTTGGTGTCTCCATGGAAGAGGGGGATGCTTTTCCTTGGGAAAGCCCTTTCAGAGGTCCTGGGGGTGTCAATGGGAGCCTTGTCCCTGCTCCAGGACCCCCCCCCCCAACCAATCCCGGATTCCCAGCCCATGGCGGACAGGGGACCAGGGGAGCTCTTGTTATTCCTCTCATGCAGCAGGAAGGATCTCTGTGAGTGCCATAAACCCATCACGTGGGCAGAGCCTGGGTGAGCTCTAATTGCTTCTATTTGCATAATGAGGCGAGGCGCAGCATCCTGCTGCTGTTTGAACGAGGAGGATCGGAATCAGGGCGAGATAAACAACCATTGGCACACCCCGCCCCCCTCCCATCCCTATCCCTGCTCCTGAGCTCTGTGGGTCATCCCTCAACGCCTGTTTTCCAGCTCTTTGGCCTTTGGGAACACCAGGACCTCTCCCCAGGGATCATGGGAGCTAAGGGGGTGCTGCTTCCCTCACTTGGCTGCAGTGATTTGGGGGCTCAGCTTGGAGCTGGCAGGGAGGGACGTGGTGTGGAGGTGTCTGAACGGGAGCTGGAGAGGGAATGCGGTGCCTTGGCTGGATTCCCTGGGTTCCATGTGGGAAGCGGTGGTGTTCGGAGCTGGAGGGGGAGCCCAGGGATGAGGGTTTCCACGGGTGGGAGCCCAGCAGAGGTCACTGCAGCCCAGTGTCACCGCGGGGCCGTCCGGTGCGAGGAGCCGGGCACTGTCCAGCCCTCGCATCCCCAGGTGGGGCGTCTGGGACCAGCCCCGGGTGTCCCCACATGTGATGCTCTTGAATCACAGCATGGTTTGGGTTGGAAAGGACCTTAAAGCTCCCCCAGTTCCAAGCCCCTGCCATGGGCAGGGACACCTCACACTGGACCATGGCACCCAAGCCCTTCTCCCCACTCACCCCAGGGACCAGGAGCATGCCCTCTATCCGCTTGGGTCCTTCCCAGTGGCCAAACCCAAGTGGTCTCTTTGGCATCACCCAGACCTGCTTGGCACCTATGGCACCACGGGAGACAGAGCAAATCAGCTCCTTCCTCCTCCTCCTCTTCCTCCCCGGTGCTGAACCCTTCGCTGCCCTTTAGGAGAGAAGTGCTGACTCCAGATGCTTCCCTAAATGAGAACCTTCTGCAAACAGCGCTGGTTTATTTTCATATTGAAAGCAAAGCAAAGGGCTGTTATGATGATTATTAACATTTCTGCAGCCTGTGCTTGGAGCGGGGAATGCCGTGCTGGTGGGGGAGAGGACAGGCAGATGGATGGGTGCATGGGGAAGCCCTGTCCCCCCTCCACTGCTGGGTGCATCATTGGGCTGGTTCATCTTGCCCAGCTCCATCTCATCCCATCCCTTTGGTGCCTGTGGTCTTCCCTTCCTTCCCCAACCCCAGTGGTCCAGGGATGAGGACTGGGATCCCCACGAGTGGGGACCAGAGGCATGGCCAAGGCTGCTGCTGGTGTATCCCCATTCTGGACCATGAATCTCCCTTTGGCCTTTGTGGTGTTTGAAAGCCCGTCCTCAGGTCAACGTGCTGAACAGGAGGGAAGCAGCAATGCTTCCCGCATCCCCTCCTCATCCTCTGGCCCCAGGGAAGCAGATTAGGATGGAGAAAAGAAGAACCCCCAAAGGTGGGAAGAAACCCCCTTGGCACATCTTAAGGTGGGAGTGGAAGAGGGGGGAGAGAAGGAACAAGATGGGAGGAGAGGTTGTGAGCAGGAGATTGCTGCTTGCAGCGAGTGTCTGTGTGTGTGCACTGAGGCTGATGAAAGCACCAGGACCTCTTGAAGCTGAAGCCAAGGTGAGTAAGCTGTGGCTGTCCCAGGGGTGGCAGGAGGGAAGAGGCCTATTTACTCAGGAGCAGCAGGGATGCTCCATCAGGAGCTCTGCAGTGGTAACAGCTTGATGACAGAGGTTGGCTTTCAGCATCCTGTGCTGGGAGGAGGGATGCAGGCCGTGGTCCATGGGGATGCAGTATGGATGTGGGTCTGCCTCCTCCCTGCATCCCTGCGGCTGAGCAGGGGGTGCGGGTGCTGGTCCCCACCACGGTGGGGCTTCAATAGAGCAAAAGCATCCCAGACACAGCTGGGAAGTGGCCTCCTGCTGTCCTGAGCGAGGGGTCCTGCTCCCTCTGCCCCATCAGCAAGAGGCGCTTCCCCCTCATCCCGTGCGGACAAGAAGCTCCCATTGCTGCTGCAGAGCTTTTTGCCCTGCATAGGGTCCCGCTTGCCAAGGGCTTCCCGGGCTCCCTTTATCACCCCCCTGTTGCGTTGGAGATCCGTGTTTCATTCTTCTTTCTTCCTTCCTCAGCTTTGTCCCTGTCACCGCTGCTGTTCCCGGCTTTCCAGCGGGTTTTGCTCTGCAGAGAGCTGCAGGTTGGCTACGAAAGATGACAAAGCGTTCATTTAAATGCACACCATGATGCCGGCGAGTCCATTAGGGGAATTAATTTGAATGGTTGGCATTTAATAAACAGCCTCGTTCCTCCTCTTCTTCTTTCCCCCCCCCTTTCCTCCCTGTGCTGCCATCTCGCTTAAAAAGGAACCACATGTGGCTATAGGAGGGAAGGGGAAGCAGGTATCCGGGTCCAAGGGGAGGGAGGAGGAGGAGGGGGGGGTGTTGGAATAATGAAAGAGAGCTGGTGTGATAAGAGGAACTGCAGTTTGGTTTTGTTCCTGGTAAAATAAAGCACATGTGGAAGGGGCCGGGGCGAGCAGCTCGGGTTCACGGCGTGTTCGGTGCATGGGGCAAAACAGGGATGAAACAGGGATGGGAGTTGGGAAGGAAGCGAGGGTCCCAGCCTGGCTCCAACAGGGGGAAGGCAAGGGGGGCTCGGAAGACGTTGCTGCCCATATGGTGTGTATTACAAGCTCCTTTCTAGTTGTAAAGATTAATTTAAAGCCTTTCTCACCTCCCCCCCATCCCTCTTGCAGTGACAAATGAACATCTGGGCTGAATGCTGCCCAGATCCTAATCAAAGCATTTTTTCCAGGGCCGTTGTCTGCCTTTATGGCGATCTGCTGTTGGGATTCGCTGCAGTTTCAATGCACTTGGCAATTGGAGGCTGTAAATACCCCTCCCTGGGATTTATGATTCAGGAGAATGGGATGGTTCCCCCCCCCCTTTCTTTTTGCTGCTTGATTCGTTTGTTTGGTTTGGTTTAATGGCATCTTCTTGTCCGTGCATAAGTTACTGCACGAGGGGAGGTTGGTTTCCCTCCCCTCTTTGCTGTGGGGTATTAACAATTAGGTACAACGGATTTGCTAATCCATCGCTGGTGGAGGTACCAGAGAGCCCCGAATCCCTGTCGAGCATCTCCCGGTCATCCCAAAGCATCCTTTTTTGCTGACAGAGTAGATGGAGAAAGGAGCTTCCTGCCAAAGGGATGCCGAGCCCTTTCCATGATGCTCAAGGGCTTCTTCACCAGGGGAAGCATAAGCCACAGCCTGATATGGAAAAGCCCTTTGCTTCCCAAAATGATGCTGGAGCACATGATGGAGATGCTGGAAAATAAGGAATGCTGTGGTCCCATTCCCATCGGACTCATTTTTCAACCCTGTGTTAAAGGATGAGTATTTGAAGCTTACCTGGGATGTTGAATAGTGGTGGTGGTGGTATCCCAGGTACCATAGGAAAGGACAGTGCTTGAACTGGGGCAAAGAGGTAGGAAAATCCCTTTAGGACAAACAGAGGGACATGGTGCAGGGTCCCCTGTGTTGCTCCCGGTCCCTGAATGAGAACAGAGCTGGGAAACACAAAGATGATGGCTTTGGGGTGTATTCAGAGCAGATTCATCGCTGCAGGAAACATTCCTCCTCCTCATCCCAGGCTTCTTCCCTTCCCAGGCTGCTTATTTATCCCGATGGATGCCTCGAGGTGCGTGATTTCAGGCCATTTAAACCAGGAAGGAGAGCTCTTGTTTCTACAGCAAGGGCATGAGGTAATGGCAATGGCAATTGAAGGTGTTCCGAGTGAGCTAAAAAATCACTGCAGTGCAAAGCACGTTGCTGCTCCTCCTTGGATCTCCAGGATGAGGGATAACCTGAATCCCAGAGCCTCCTCCGGTGACGCAGGGATGGGTACCATCCATCACCAGCACCCTCTCCACGCAGGGAAGCCAAGCTTTGGCTGGGAAATGGGAATGGATTGGGAATGGTGGGGGCTTACACTGATTTCCAGCTTGAAGCTGAGGCGACTGTTTCCATGTGCAGCCAAAACACATCTTGGTTATTGCAGGGAGAGCTACACTTTGGGAGCATCCTTGCTCAGGGTTTGGAGCAGGGACAGGTTATTCCCCTTCATGGGCGCTGGGGGTGTTTTTCCCAAGAAACACAGACTTTCCCTTGAATATGATGAGCCAGGATGCAGCAGGGGAATCCTGGAAGGGATTTGGGGCCATTTCTGGGGTAGTTATTAATACCCTTGAGATTTTACTGCTGATTTGGGGATCGCTCAGCACCTCCTGCCTCTTTTCTGTCCCTTTCCTCCTCAATATCCCCTAAGTGCTGACGATGACCGTGGGTCTTCCCAGCGATGCCAATGCTTCCCCATTGATCTCAAGGTCAAGGTGAAGCCTAGCTTTGGTCCACAGCTGAGCCAGAACATCCATGGGGTGAGAGCAGCCACGGGCATCCTGAAGGTGAGGTGGGTTCATGGAGTTCCACCTCAGCACCATCTATCATTGGGATGCAGGGCTGGATGCTGAGGTGCACTGCAGCTGAGGATGGGGAGAAAAGGGGTGGTGGTGCCCAGGGGTGCTGGGGGGCCCCTTTGATGTCCCCATGGAGGAGGATGCAATATCCGGCTCCAGCCTCATCCCTATCCCCATGCAGGAACAGGAGAGGCCGGAGCAGGGATTTGCCACTGAACCCTGCTCCCAAAGCCGCTCGCAGCCTTTTCTCATTCCTTTCTTTCTGGATTTAAGGCAGCTTCCAAATTCCTGCACAGCCAAATCCCGCCTGGGGCTGCCAGGAAACCTGGCCAGCAACAAGTACGTGCCGTTTCTGTACCCACAACACAGCCAGGAGTGCTGTTACTCTGCTGGTGATGATGATGGGATGGAGCTGCAACCTTCCCGAGGATGCGATCCCATCCATTCCCGGGCTGCAGCCGGCTCCCTGCTCTTGGTGCTGCCCCGGGGAAGGTGCTCAGTGCAGTGGCATCACCCCCCCCTTCATCCTTGCCTTTTATAAGCCATAAAAACCCCTCTATCCCACCCCAGATTCCCTAAACTTCATCCTCCCTGTAACCTCCCGCTTTCCCGGCGCATGGAAGCTCATCAGCTCGATTGGCTCCCGCTGGGATTTACGATCCCGGGGACTTCCTGCGCTGCCTTTCAACGCGCTCCCCTCCTTCCCGCCACCCATAAATCAAAGCTGTTTGTTTCGGGTTGCTCCTTCCCCTGTGTTTTTATCCCCATCCCTGCCTCCCTCAGTCCCTGAGAGTTTTGTGGGATGCTGAAGGTGCCAGAGCAGCCCCGAGGCCACGGTGAGGGCACCTGTTGGGTCTCCATGTGCAACGTCCATAGCTTGGAAAAGGGGATGGGGAATGTGTTTGGGAAGATCCTGCATTGCTGGTACAGCCGAAACACAGCTCCCCGTGTCTGAACACCACTGGGATGCAGCCCCGCACCCAGAGGCCCTCAAGGCTTTGGGGCTTTCCATTGAGTCCATCCCAACGTGATCCCAAAGCGATTTTACGGGAAGCCTTGGGTCGGGAATCCAGAGCCACGGTGCATGGGGCTGCACATGGAGCATCCTCCTGGCCGTGGCGGGGATGCGGAGCCAGCTCCATCCGTGCCCACCCATGGGAGGCCTGATCCGGTCTTTCCACTGGTGACTCATGGAAAAAGCCTTGTTTTGCAGGGGCCACTCGGCACGACGGGCGTTCCTGCCTCACTCCGCTGCTTTTCGACATCTTCAGCATGAAAACATCTGGAATCCTGACCTTCCTGCGGAGCTTGCCCCACCTGAAGGCATTCCCCCCCTTCCCTATACGTGTGCAGGGCTGGCTGCGCACACAAACCGTGCTCCGGCCGCTTGGGAAGCAGCCCGGTCGCACTTCCAGGGTTGAATTCTTTGGGAATTACTCTTTCAGAGCAGCTCTCACACAATGGTGCAGGGTTTGGAGGGTTTCCACCGCCCCGCGCCAGCTCCTTGCGGGCTGCTTTGGGTACAGCGTGTGCCGGGCTGCATGGGGCCCCCCAAAGCTTCTCTGTAGGGTTTATGGCACAACCTGGAGTGATGGGGCTGGGGATTGAGCCTGGCTTATTCCAGGTGTCCCAAGGCCAGGGTGGAGCGGGATCTCGCTGGCTTTAGGGAGCAAGAAGGATCCACCACTAGATTTGGGTTAGAACACTCCAAATGGTGAATCATGCTGATGTGTCACCCCAGCACTGTGCTTCATCCCAAATACTTGCTTTTCCCTTCTTTTCCCAGCCGTCCTTCAGAGGGCAGGGATGGAGCGCGGACCATTCCTGGTGGGATCAGCCTATCCCAGCCCTGTCACAGAGGGAGCCCTGGGCAGCTCTATATTTAACTGAATTGGCTTTCCTCTTGGAGAAGGGGCATGGAGAGGGCTGCTCCTTCAGTGCTCATTGCTGTGAGCTTTCCCACCTGACTTCTCACACCTTCACACAGCCCTGACCCTGCTGCTGCTCTCTGGAAAGCAGATTAATGGGGTTTTGTTTAGGGGGGGGTGGGGGTGGTGGTGGTCAGGATATGGTTTAGTTTGGAAGCTGGGATGGAAAATGATTTCCAACCCCCAAATTAGAAACAGAATGATCCTTGAAGAGCCTTGTTTTGGAGGGGGTGGTGTGTGTCATCCCACAGCAATGAGAAGCACGTGCTGAAGAGGAGCAAAGAGCTGTGATTTATTTCCTCTTAATGCTACCCAAAGGACTGGCTCGGCTCCGAGATGCTGCTCTCACTCCCTTGTTACCCATCCATGGGGATGGCTGAGCTGCTGTGGGCAGGGGACACCCATGGGATGGGTGGTGCTGGGGGGGGCAACCAGACTGTGTCACCCAATTTAGTTGTTTTTGTGGGGAAAAGGGGATTGTTTTGTGGGGTATTTTTGCCCTGCTCTTCCCAAAGGGGTTTGGATGGAGAGCTGATGTGAAGTGATGGGATAAGAGCCAGCGCTTTGCTGTGATGGTTTGTCAGTGCAGTGGATTACAGTGATTTTGCTGTGGGTTGCTCTATGGTCTCTATCTCCCCAAACCCATCAGGTCCTATGAGAACTGGGCCAGACTCTCGGATAAAGAAGCCCTGCTGGGGCAGTAGCTGGTCCTGCCTGCGATGGGCTCATCCCTGCACTCACCAGAGTGGCCAAAACCCCCTTACAAATAACATACATCTTTAAATTGCAAGGATTTCCCCCATGGTGGCTGCTCAGGGGCTCAAAGACCCAACTTAAAGCTGACTTGCTGCTGCAGAGGAGCCTTCACCCACTCTATTTCTCCTGTTGGGTCTAACATGCACCCAAAAGCAGTGCTGGAGCTGAGGTGCCCCATCCTGCCCTTGGCATGCCCCGGGGTGGGTTTTGTGGGACATGGAGCCAGTCGCTGGGATTTAATAAGACACTTATTGTATGTTACGTATCAAGAGCTGATAGGAAACATGTGTCCCCAAGGATTAACAGCCGTGTAGAAGATAAAGCAGGGAGTTCAACCTCCAAGGAGCACGTTTCAAATAACCCACTGTTGCTGCAGCATGGAATAACCAGGGTAAGGAGTGGGATGGGTGAAGGTCAAACCGGTATCACAGGTCACCATGTCCCAGGAACCACGGGATGAGGCCGGTGATGCCTATGGATGCTGGTTATAGCGCAGGAGCAACGTCAGTTCCGTCTTCTCCCATTTCTTCCTCCTCTTCCACCTCTCCCCTCTCTTTTTGCTTTTCCCAGGCCCCAGTTTCTCCCCCGTGGAGGCAAAAGCTTTGGCTAATTAGCAAAACGTGTCAAAGAGAATGATGAATGGCCCGGGAGGAGGTTTAGCTGCCTTTGTGCCTGACTTCTGCTCTTAAAGGGTTTATTAGACGATAAGGGAGCTCATGATGGCCGAGCAAAGTATGTGCTATCACGGGCGTTAAAGGGTCGGAAAAGAGGGGGGGGGGGGGGATATGGGGTGGATCGGGGTCACTCTCAGAGGGAGAGCCCAGAGCTCTTGTTTCTCTGCCTCTGTGTGTGACCATCACCGTGGTGTCTGGCCTTGGCAGGTGAAAAAAGACATGACACACCCCCCCCCCCCACGGCTGAATGCCTCCTTTATTCCTGCAGGGGCAGGTAATTTAATCTCATCAGCCAGGTTATGAATGTCTCTGTGTTACAGGGGGTTTGTGTGGGTGCACGTGCCGGGGGCGATGCTTTAGGGTGTTCTCTATGTGGGTGCTCAAGGTTGGTGCTGGGGAGCGAGGACAAGGAGAGGCACAGCCAGGGGCCTGTCCTGCTTGGTGGCAGCAGGGACAGGGGTGCTCAGGACTCGACTCACTCCATGGCCACGGTGCCTTGAACCCTGTGGGACATCCCTGATGCTGTTCAGTGCAGGCTCAGACTCCCCATGCTGGTGGCTCCCAGTGCTGGGTGGACAGCAGAAGCACAGGCAGGGACACCAAGGCATGGTCCTACCAGGACCACAGTGTGCAGCATCTCAGCTGTCCTCATCTTTCATGGGTTCAGGCATGTTTCAAGCAGCTCCCAAAGTGACCAGTTCAGTGAAACTCATACTCCCTAAAGCCCAAACCCCTCAAAACCAGCAGCTTTTGCACCATGGGATCACCGGCATCCCTGTGCCATGCCAGCATCCCAGTTGGGAAGCAGGGAGAGGATGAGCATGGTGGGAGCTGTATCACCAGCACTTGTTTTAAACCATGAGTGATTCCAAACCCCATCAGACACTGATGCCTGCAACTGCAGAGGCCTGAGCCACTCGGTGCATGTCAAAGGGGTGGGAAGGGGTAGGGGGGTGGTGTCAGGAGCTGCTCCATGAGGTTTTCCTCCAGCAAACAGACCTCTGGGCTTAATAAGCTATTTGTAAAGCTCGCTGTGGATAAACAAGAGGCCATGTGTGAGGCTGGAGGCGGCCTCGCAGGGCTCCACCGCGCGGGCTGGGACCTCAGCACAGAACTATTTGCAAGATAAACAGAGGAAAATGAGTGCTGGATGAGGCCAGGGCCGCTGGCAGCAGCGTGCCGCTCCTCTCGTGGGTATTTTGGGGCAGGAACTTGGTTTTCTGTGTGCTGTGGCTGAAAGATGCTGGGGTTTTGCCTCCAAAGGGAACCTCGCGTGCTTCTGAGTCAAAAATAGACCCGAGGAGCGGTTGGGAGAGGCGCAAAGAGGGCTTGCAGGGGAGTTTGAGGGTGAGGAGCTGGGATGTGCGGCTGCTGGTGCAGGTCCCCCTTGGGCTGAGGTGGCAATAGTGGCAATGTTAGGAGCAGAGCTGCCCTGCCTGCTGCTCGTGCCTCCCGTCAGCTCCTCTGTTCCTCCACGCAGGTAGATGCAATGTAATGGTGCCCGGGACACTGCCCTGTCCTCTGCTTGGCCTAGGCTGGAGCAGGGGAAATGGGTTGGGGTCCATCCTTCCATCCCCTCCATCTCTCCATCCCTCTGTCCTTCTATCTCTCCATCTCCTCCATGTCTCCATCCTTCTGTTCCTCTATTCCTCCATCCTGTCCATCTCCCCATCCCTCTATCCTTCCTCTATATATCCATCTCCTCATTCTCTCCATCCCTCCCATCCTTCTATTCCTCTATCTCTCCATCTCCTCCATCTCTCCATCCTATTCCTCTACTCCTCAACCCCATCCATCTCTCCATCCCTCTGTCCTTCTATTCCTCTATATATCCATCCCCTCCATCTCTCCATCCTTCTATTCCTCTATCTCTCCATCCTGTCTATCCCAACATCCCCTCCATCCCACAATTCCTCCATCCCTTCTGGCTCTAGTCAAGTGGGACAGGGTGTATTCCCTGAGGCCTGGTGAACTCTCACTGCAGCATCCCTGCATCCCGATGGCGATGGCTGAAACACAGCACTCACACTTGAGGCTGGGGATGGCTGTAGCAGCACAACCCTCTCTGGTGGTCTCTTTGGGAACGCTAAACTGGGCAAACTGGGATGGGGGAAGCCGTCCCTTCTCTTCGCACACTTGCAAATCTCCCTTGGACATCAGGCTCGGTGGTGACTTCCTTTTCCCCTGCTCTGGAGACTGCAGCCATGGGGTGATGCCTGACTTGGGGCACCACGGCTGGGACCCGCCTGCAGCCCAGATCTCTCAGTGAAATCTCCTCCTTCTCTTCCCCACCCCCAGCAAATTTAATTAAAAGTCATTCAGATTCCTTTGAAAGAAAATGTCATCCGTCGACACAATTACACTTTAACTAACCAAAGCTGTTACAGTTCCTATATATATTGGAATCAGGCTGTCGTTATTAGTTCTAAGTAAGTAATTTATTCCCATTATTGTGTTCAAATTACAGGATATTACCCCCTGGGGAAATAATCCTGTTATTTGAAATGTAAAAAAGAACTCACATGGACAACAATGGATTCCTGAAGGAACCCAACAACAGTCCCCAGTCCAAGTGCAGCATCCCTTGCCTTGCATGGAAAAATATGAAGTTGCTTTTAAAAATGCTCTTTTCTCCTCTCTTTTCCTCCTGCCACCCCAACAGAGGTAAATACAGCTCCTCCTCTTCTAGCGAAGCCTCTATTCAGTGAGGGAATCCTGGATGTGCAGGAATAAGGGGAAGGGACATGTATGTGTGTGACCTCCCTTAATGCGGTGATGGGAAGGGAGCGCTGGGATGGTGGGATGCCTGGTACATCCCAACGGGGGTTCTGCTGGAGCTGGGAACCATCGGCTTACTCTAGCAAAGAGCTGCTGAGCCCCTTCAGAAACACTGTTCCCTTCATCGAGATCCTCCAAATAACAGCTTGTCTCTACAACACCCAAACATAAGCAACTAATTTGGACCCACCGAAAGGAAAAAGGGGGAGGCCAAAAAAGAGAAGAGAAAGAGGAGGAAGAGGGAGGGGAGGGAAGAAAATCAGATACACTTGTAACCTGATTACAACAGCCAGCTATGTGTGCAAAATCACAATGCAGCTCTATAATTAAATCTCTCTTTCCCCCTCCTGCCGAGCTCTTTCCTCTAACAGGCATGGTACAAAAACAGTCGTTAGGACATCAAATTCCAGCTCCGACAAGAGGGGACCTTTTTTGTCTATAGCTGCTCGCCTCCTCTTTAAGGAAATAATAATTATAAGCCCAGCGCTGCTGGCTGACGAGCTTTGTGGGGCAGAAAGGGCTCGTCTTGTCCAACTGTTCCTTTAGGGCTGTGGAGAGGGAAAAGAGGAGGGGAAGTGCTGGGAGCCAGCCATGGACACCCCCTCCTTGTGGTGGGGTTCAGGGTGAGAGGAAACCCTGGGGTCTAACAAGATGCTTGAGGGTTTGCAGCCATAGCTATGTCTTATCTTGCCCCGCTGGTTTAGCATCAGTGGTTTGGTACCCATGAGATTCCCAGGTGGGTGTGAGGGTTTGGTGGGTGCATCCTGAGGCATATGAGGAGCCAGTGGATTCCTGGACATGGGGAAGACTCCTGCCCTAACACTTTCCCAAGGGGGCCTGGCTTCTCCTCACGGTGGTCCCAGATCCTGGGTCACAAGGTGATGGAAGGATGCTATGGATACAGCCCCCAAAAGGAACATGGAAAGGAGCCCCAGGAGGACAAGGATAGCAGCCTCCCTCCCAGCCCTGCCTGTTAATGGCTTTGATTTACTCCACGTTCGTCACAGCTATTCCCATCCCTGTGACACCCAGCACGTGCTTTTACTGGCAGCTGCAGGCTGGTTTCAGCCTCGGGGACCCATTTCCTCGCGGGCAGGTTCCTGCTTGCTTCTTCGGCGTATTTTTGGGAACAGGTTTTGCATCCCATCTTCTTTTCTGCTTGAGGGAGCGGGGTCTGAGTTTCTTACAGTGATGGCACGTCTGGTGCAATGACTTGCAGCATCGTGGGGAGGGCAAAGGAGAAAGCCTGGCAGCAGGGGACCAAAAATGGGTCCCAGTGTGCAAGCTAACTACCACTGAGAGAGGATTTATCGATTGCACCTTGCTGGCAGGTAGGAGGAAGCAAGACTGAGCGCTGATGCAGGCTTTGCGATGTGACACGGATTCAGATGCCGTTCCAATGAGGCTGTGGATGTTTGGGTTTAATGGCAATTAACAGCTGTTAAAAGGCAAAAAGATCTATCCTAATAACACCTCCTGCTCCTGGTGCCTTTCATGAAGGGATTTGAAAATACGGTTGTGAGTGTTGATTTTAAGCCACGATAATGTACCCCAGGGAGGTGAATGGGTTTACCTTGCTTTCAGGCGGGGAAGCTGCAGCAGGCCAGGGCATGATGTGGGGACGAGCGTTTAACACCTGGCTCTGGGACAGGACTGAGCCAGGGACCAGTCAGCAGCATGGGTGCAGTTTTCACCAGCATTTCCCATGTCTTTTATTTAGGGGGGGGAAGATTAAATCAGTGCAAAACCAGGGGCACTCACAAGTTTAACCTTCAGTAGGACCCTTGTGCTGGGGGGGCACGTAGGAAATCGTCTCCCTGGGAGATGCAGCAAATCTGGATTTTCCAGTTCCTGGAGGGCTCTGCTTGTTGAAATGAGAAGCAGATAGGAGAGGTGAATTTTAAGAAGGACAGAGCAAAGGCACACAAGTCTGCAGTTAAGTTCTAAACTTCTTTCTCTGGATCTCCCGCTGAGTAAATGCTTTAGGAGCTTCAAACCACAGCTTTTAATATTCCTTAACATGCCCCACGATTCCTTCTCCCCCCCTGTCGCAACGGCAAAGAGCAGCTGGGAATATTTTCCATTTCCAAATGCTTTGTATGCATACGAAAGTACCTGCAGCTCCTGTGGGCCGGGCTACGGGAGGAACGCTGAAGCCAAGGGTATCTATTTGATATCAAACCTCAAAATAGCACATGCTACTGCTCGTGTCCTGCATCCAGGAGGGTGTTTTGGATTTAAGTGACAGATCAAGGGATAAATCCCCAGTTTACTCCGTTGATGTAGAAGATCTTGCCCTTTGGAGCTCAGCATTCCCGTTTGCTTGGATGGAGGCTTGTTTTAAACGCGCATACCTGTAAGGCTGGGGTGCTAGATGGGATTGCAGATTTGGGGAGGGTTTCCCATGGCACGTTTCTCCACCAAAGCACATTTTTTTCCTGCTGAAAGGTGTAACTGCCATTTCCGTGCCTTCCAACCAATTTAGCAGCAGATCTGTAGCCAAAAAAACGCAGGCAGTAATTACAGCTTTGGGAATCGCGTTCCTCTCAAAGCTCTCCATGGGCTGTATATGTCAGCCCTCCTCCCTGCTCCCTGCCTATTTCCACCCCCCCCCCCCCCCCCATCTTGGATGAAAAAAGCTTATTATTGGGTAAAAGGGAAAAGAAGAGAAAATAAATGCACCCTGGTCTATCAAAGATCTGGTCTATCTTTGATAAAAGCCGGTACCAGGGGGCTGTGAAAGCATTGGGCACCCAGCACAGGTCCAGGTCCTGACACTGGGGGGGTCCTAGGTTTGGATCTGGGGGGATATGCAGGTGGCAAAGTGGGAAAGCGGGGTGGTTTTGTGGATAAACACCCGCCTGCCCATGCCAGGCAAGGAAGAAACCATCAGGCTTTATTCGGACTTGAAAACCAGCTGTGGTTTGGGAGATGGTTGGCTTTATAAACCCTGGAGCTGTAGGGTCGGAACTGCTGTGATGGGAAGGGGGGGGGGGGGCACCAACCATGTCCTCTCTTCTCCCACACTGGCAGGGCATTAGGATGCTGCATCCATGGGATGTGGGGATGCTGCATCCATGGGATGTGATGCTGCTGCAGGCTCCTGGGCACTGGGTACAGCCCTGGAGGGGTGTGGGGGGGAGGACGTTTCTTGGGCTCCCCTCACTGCCCCATGCAATGCAAAGCCCGCAGCCAGGCTGAGCACAGGACTTATAATCAGCCAGGATTTATGGAGAAAAGTGAAATCTCGAGCTGTTCTGGTCATCAATCAGGAATTCTTCCCTTGGTTCCCAAGCTGTTTCCCCAGGGGGATCTCCTCCTCGGGACCCCCCACCCTGCAGCCCCCTCCACACGGATGTACAAGGGGTTGGGGTGGGAATCTGAATTACCCCCCCCCCCCCCCCATCGATGAATAAATCCCATGGGATTCATCGGAATAAACCCCAGCAGGGTCCCCCTTGCTTTCAAATCCCACCTCCCCCTGTAGGGGTTTATTTGGGGGGGGGACGGGACGGGACGACGACACACACAACCCCCTGCTGTCAAACTCAGTGCTGCTTTTAAGGCTGGGGGGGGGGGGAGGCATGAAATGAGGGCAAGGCTTTGCCGATGCGTTGGGCTCGCCGCCGACCGTGTTTTAACGTGATTTATGGCTGGATTTCTAAATCCAGCCACTGACTCCACGCTTTAAATATAGCTCCAAACCCACCCTGGAAACGTGTAGTAAGCACGTTAAAAACGCCGGGAGAAAGGGATGCGCAGCCGAGCTGGGGATGGAGGGAATGGGGGTGTGTGTGTGTTTTTTGGAGGGGGGGTGTCCTCTCTGCTCCAAGCCCATAGCAATGAGCAGGTGAGTGTGTCCCCCCCCAAGCCTTGGCAGCCCCACAAATAGGGGGATCAGTTTTGTCTCTCATGTTTCTAGACAGCCCCCCCCCTCCATCCTACCTGCATCCCTGGAGGGGGTAACGACACAACGGTCATTGTAGGACTGGGGGCTGTGAGCTCTGCGCTGCTCCAAGAGTGGCTGGGCTGAAGAGAGGAAAAATGGGGGGGAAAAGGAGGGGGAAAAGACAAAAAGGCGGGGGGGGGGGGAATAAGAGGGGAAAAGGGCAAAAAGAAAAAAAGGGGAAAAAAGGAAAAGTAAAAAACAAGAGGAAAAAAAAACAACACCCCCAAAGTTTAAAAAATATTAAAAAGAGAAAAAAAAGGGGGGGGGAGAAAAAGTGGAGGAAAAAGGGCGGTGGTAACGGAAAAATTGGAAAAAAAAGAAGGGGGAAAAACCGGAAAATAAACAAAAATAAGGGAAAAGAACCCAAGGGGAGGGATGGAGGGAGAGGAGCTGGGCGCAGGGCGGGGGTTGTCACCCCCACCCCCCGGGGCGGGCGGCACCGTGGGAACCTGCCGGGACCCTGGGGCACTGGCACCGGGGGACACATACACGACAACGCGCCCTCCCCCCCGCCAATGATTTTGACCAAAAATAGGTATTTTGGGACATAAACAGTGTTTGCGGTAAAGCTTGAGAGGGAAAAGTGTGAGAGCGGTGGCTACCCCCCAGCTTCCCCTCGGGAGCTGCGGTATAGCCCCCTTTGAGGGACCCCCCCCTCTCCAAGGGGCAATGCGGGGGACACACACACACATACAGACACCGTCTTAGTGGAAATAAAGGTGGGAAAAGAGGGGGGAATGTTGGGAAACGGTGGGAAAATGGTGCACCCCCCCTCAGTGCAGCCACAACACAGCGGGAGAAACCATAGTAATAATGATAATAGCAATAAAATATGTGTATATATATGTATAGGTATTGGGGGGGGGGGTATTTTGAAGGCATGGTGGGGGTCAGTGCTTTGTAGCAGCCCCAGCCCGGAGCTGCTGCTACAAGATGGCTCCCGGCCGGGGGAAGAGGAGGAAGAGGAGGAGAAGGAGGAGGAAGGACCGGAGCCATGGGGGGGGAGCAAGGTTTTTATTAGCATGCCCCTGATTTATGGCATGCCAGCCCCCCCCCCCTTCCAGGGGACAGTAACGGGGAGGTCCGGGCGTGAAGGCATGAAATATGTATAAAATAGGCTTTTAAAGCCACATAAAAGCTATCGAGCCATTAATATATGTATTTTTTTGCCTCTTAATTCCCCACTTTTTGGGTTATTAAACAGAAAAGGGCGGGGGGGGGGGGGGGGGGAAGCAGCCCTCCCCCTAGAAACATCGGGGTTTGAGGCTTCGCTTCTGACGCAGCCAGGTTTTGCTCTTAGATATAAATAAAAACATATATATATATACATATATTGGCGTTAAAACAGCGCCTTTCGGAGCGTGAGAGCTTTTCGAGGAAGGCGATGCCGAGGAGCAGGAAGAGGGGAACCGTTCCAGGCTCCCTTCTGGGGCCGTTTCGGGACCCGTTTCTGCCCCGTTTGTGCCGTTCGCCTCCAAACTCCCCCGTCCGGACGTGTAAGGGGGTGGCTTTATCGGTATTATTTAATTTATCCCGGGATTAAATATGTTCCCCTCCCCCTTTTTCGTTATAAAAGCCGAGTTTTAACTAAATAAAGAGCGGGCGGTGGGTTGGGAAGCTCAAGGGGGGGGGGCGTTGCGAATGATGAGGTGCTTGCTTCCCCCCCCCCCCCCCCCCCCCCCGATGCACAGGGCAGCGTGGAGAAGTTAAAAACACATTAAAGAAAGACGAAAAAGAAGGAAACAAAAGTAAAAGTTGGGCTGGACACTGGGAAGGCAGAGCCAGGGCCGTTCTCCCCCCCCCCCCCCCCCCTTTTGGCGGGCAGCTCCGCTTCTCCCGCCCGTTTGTAACGCTAAAAGCAGCTGGAAAAAGCGGAGTTTTGGTTAAATCGGAGGGGGGAGGGTGTTGTCTCCTCCTTTTCACCCTATTTTTACATTTTTTATGGGGCGGGGCCCGCAGGGAGGGATCAATCTCCCCCCCCCCCTCCTTTTCGGCCTCTCCCCTTCTCCCCCTCAAAGGCCGCTTTGTCCGCGGCGGGGCCGTGGGAGAGGGCCCGGCGGCGCTTCCCCCTCAGTCTCATCCCGGGGGGCCCTCACGTCCCGGCCGTGGCAAAGGGAGAAGGGGAGGGACGGGGGAGGGACGGGGGGGGGGAAGATTGATTTAAACCCCGCGGATAATAAAGGGTAGAAGGGGTCGCGTTGCCCCCCCCCCCCCGTCACACCTCAGAGCGGTGCAAGAAGGGGGGGGACCCGATCCCATCCCGCTTCCCCTTCCAACCGCCGCCAGCTCCGAGCGGGAGACTAAGGAGGGAGGGAGGGAGAGGGGATGGGGGAGCCTGGAAACGGGCGGCGGGAGCGCCTCAGCGTGAGGGGGAGCGGGGGGCCTGGAAACGGCCGCCTGTTTACCCGCCGCTGACTGGCAGCGCGGATGGGCAATGGCGAGGCGCGGGCGGGCGTTGGGGCAGCCCCGTTCCGCGTTGAGAACAATGCGCGTTTCATGGCCGCGCCGCCCGTTCCCCCCCCCGTTCCTCGGTGGGGTTTAGCGTTTCTCTCCTCCCGCGCTCTCCTGTGTTGTGTTTTTTTTTTTTTTTCCCCCCGTATTTTTTTAAATTTTCCCTTTTTCCTCGCTTTTTTTTTTTTTTTTTTTAAGCGAGGAGGAGGGGGGGGGTTGTGTGTGTAAGGGGGTGTTTGTGTGTGTGTGTGTGTGTGTGTGTGGTGTGGAGGCGATGCTGCCTCAGCTCGGCGGGCCCCCGCCGCTCCATGGCGCGGCTGCTGCCGCCGCGTCGCTCCCGCGTTGCCCTTGCTGAGGAGAGGAACGGAGCGGAGCCGGGCCGGGCGGCGGGCAGGGCGGCGAGCCGGCACCCCCCGCCCCAGCCCCGCGCTGCCGCCGCCATGCCCCGCGACCAGGCGGCCTGACCGCGCTGAGGTAGGAACCGGACCCCCCCGTACCCTTCCCTGCCCAACACATCCCGGGCCGCCTTTTGCTCCCTTTTTTGAGCCGTTTTCCTCTGTTTTTAGCACTTAGGAGCCGCGATCCCGCAGCCCCGCGGCCAGACTCGCCCCGCTGAGCCACGCAGGCAGCGTTTAATTGAATTTAAACCGATTTTTTTTCAGCTAAACTTAAGAAAACCACGACCCGATGGGATTTTTCTTACTGTTTTCCATTATTTCCCGTTCTATTTTATTTAATTAACCACTTTTTTTTTGCTCGGCAGGTCACCCCCTTCTAGGCTCGGAGCCGGGAAGGGCGGCGGGGCCGGGGCTCTCTGAGCGCTGGAAGGGGGGGGAATAGGGAGAAACCCCCCACTTTATTCCCCTCGGTGTTTATCATTCCTCTCTATTCCGGTGTAAAACCCGGTGGATCGGGCGTGGGATCGTTTCATCAGGCTACAAGCACGATTAGGTCTTTATTTTTCTGTATGTTTGTGTATTTTTTACCCTTTGGGGGTTTGGTTGTTTCCGAGCGGGAAAAACGGGAGGAAAAAGAAGAATAAAAACCCAAAAAAAATAACAAAACCCAAGCGGCCATTTGGAGCGTTGGGAATGCGGGGTTGGGGGGGGGGGGAAAGGGCAAGAAACGAGGCTGCGGGGCGATACCGGAGCCCTGGTCCCAATCGGGCGGCTCCCGGCGGGGCAAAGCAGCCCCAGGAGGGGAAAAAAATAGGAAAAAAAGGAAAATTAGGGAGTTTATCAGTGTTGGTTTAGGTTTTTTTTTCGGTGTTTTTCTTTTTTTATTGTTATTTAATGTAATTTTGGGAGGAGAACGGCAAAGCCGCTTCCCCGCCGCCCGATCCCATTGGAGCCGCGGTGCGGGCTCTGCTGCCGCTGCTTCCCCTGCGTTTGGCTTTGGCGATGCCGAATTCCCTTTTCATTGAAAAGTAGGGTTTTTAAACACTTTTAACTATTTCCCCCGCCTTTTTCCCGCAAGTTTTCCTCCCTTTATTTGGGTGTTTGGGGGTGGCCGGGAAGCAGGGCTCGGAGCAGGCTCCTCATCGCACCCCGCTTCTCTGTTTGCAGGCAGCGCCGAGACCGCCGCGCCGGGGCTGGCTCCGTCTCCCTGCACCGCGCCATGGGACGCTTGGACGCCTTATTTTTGAGAACCATCTGATTTTTTGGGGGAGGAGAAGGAGGGGGGGGTTGGGGGGGCGGGGGGGTGGGGGGGGAAGGCGGTGGCGGGCACCGACAGCGATCCGGGAGACTCCTTGAAGCCGGCGAGTGGATGATGGATGGCCGAGATTTCGGGCCCCCCCGCTCGGTGCACGGCCCCCCTCCGCTGCTCTCCGGGCTGGCCATGGAGAGCCATCGCTTGGGAGCCACCGGGCGCTTGGCCCCCGCCGCTGGTCCCATGGCTGCCGGGCTCCCCGCTGCCCTCCAGCCCGGCAAGTTCCTCGCATCGGGCGTCAGTCTCCACTCCCACCCGGGTAAGGCTCTGCGGCCCCCCCCCACCATCCCACCTCCGGTAGTTTTCCCGTCGCTTCCCCTTTTCCCGGTGCCTCCGCGGCTTCACACGCAAAAATACAGTAATAAGAGGGATTATGTGTGCTGGCAGCTTTTTCACGTGTTTTTTCCCAAGGGTTTTCTGCTTTTTTGGGGGTTGGATTTGGAAAAAAAATGTAGGGGAATAAGGGAGGAAAAATAATAGTGTGGGGAGAAATAATAGAGAAAAAGGGAATAAATAATAAAGAAAAAAATTAAGGAAAAGGGTAAAAAATAATAGGGGAAAATATAGGAAAAGTGGTAAAAAATAGGAGAAAAGAGATAATAATGGGGGGGGGAGGGAAGGAAAAATTAGGGAAAGTGAAAGAAAAAAAATGGGGAATGGGGAAAAATACTGCTCCCAGACGATAAAACTTCCCCCTTCCAGTGCACGGTTCTGTTGGCACTCGGGGAAAATCCCTGCCGAGGGTGTTTCGTGGAATAAATCCTGTTTTGGGGAAAGCCAGAGAGCAGCAGCTTGGGCTGCAGCGGGGAAAGGGGCTCTGGCACGGGTGGGCGAGAAGAACCCTGCTTGGGCTGGGGAAATGGGGCAAAATGGGGCAGTTTTGGTGCTCTCCCTTCTGCTGCCTATGCGGGTATCGGGGAATTTTTCTTCTCTTCCATTTTTCCTTTTTTTTTTCCCCTTGTTTATCCTTATTTTTTAAATAATTATATTTTTTTCTAAACCCGCAAACAAAACTTCTCCCTCTTCATACGTTTTCCCTTCCACTCATTGTGCTTCATCCTCACGGAGCCCCATGTCTGCTTCTCCACTGAGTAAAAAGCAGACATTGAATCACACGGCGTTTGTTTAGCTTTCTCTCTTTCCTCCCCACTCAGCTTTTTATTTATTTGCTTAAATGACTCCATTTTTGAGACGGATTTTGATCTTTTTCCGCCCTTTCCCTGTTCCCAGCGTCTCGCAGGGTGGGATAAGGCGGGATCCTGGCGAGCTGCTGCCGAGCTCGTCCTGGGGAGGACACAAGGGATTTCTGACCGTTTGATTTCCCTCTCTGCCTCTCTCTATTATTATTCTTTTTCCCTTTCTTTCCCCTGGGCGTGGAGAGGTGACTCGGAGTTTACTTTAGGCGTTGGGAGGGTGACAGGTTTTGCAATAATAAACCTGCTTTTCTCCCAGCCGCCCGGGATGAATGACTTTGAAATTTGCAAACCTGATTGCCAACATCTGCACAGAAGGAAGCAGCCCGAATCGAGGCAAAGAGATTTATTAGGTTTAGACTAGGTGGCAGTGCCAATTTCCCAGGTGCTAAGGGGAGAGGTGTAAAGCGGAGGGCTCTGAAGCCAAGCACATGGACAAACACCTTTTTCCCTTCCCTTTTGTCTTTTTCTTGGTGTTTTTTCCCCCTCCTTTTATTTTCATCCTGGGCATTTTTCTCTCCCTCCATATTAAAGCAAAACACGATCTCTGCAAAAATGCATCTGGATAACTGAAGCCAAACCGAGTGCGGGTTGTTTCTTTTTTGCTGTTAATTCTTTATTGGGTGATTTTTATGCTTTTTAAATTATTTGTTGTTGTTATTTCTCCTCCCAAAGTTTCCTTTTCTGGTGCTTCCCTGAAATCCAGGCGGCCCTTGGAGGGAAGCACAGAGCTCTGGCCTCCCTAAGCTGCCCGTGCGTTGCTCTCGCCGCAAGCGATCCCACTGCATGGGGATCGAGCCTCGGATTTGGGCTCCTCACAGAGCAAAAAGGGAGTTTGTGATCCCTCTTTTTTTTTACTTTTTCACGTGGATTTAGTATTTTTATTGCCCTTTTCCTTGTTTTTTGAAAATCCCCTGCACCACCTCAGTGCCCGGCTCTCCCTGCGCGCTCCCCGGCATGATCGCTTCGGCACAGCCGTTCCCAAGCAGCCTAAACATTCCCAGCCACCCTAAATGGCATTAAAGAGCTCCATACAATTAACAGTCGAAACTTCCATTACACAGTGATGGGATAGGCAGGGATTTATTTTCTTTTCCTATTTATTTTCTTTCCTTTACGGCTTTAACAATATCGTTTGAAATGATGATTGCTTCCTGCTTCGGAGGGCCCCTTTGTAGCTTTGTGTTTGCCGTGTTGATCTTGGTGTGTGCGTTTTTGTTGGGACTTCTTTTCGTGGTGTTTTTCTCATTTTGCTTTAGCTTTAGGAGGGGTTTGGAAGGGTGGAAAGCAGAGGCTTGTGCAAGGGGTTAAGAAAAGTGGGCAGGAGGCAAAGCCTTTAAATAGAGCCAGTTCAAACCGATCTTTAAATACCGCCGGGCTGAAGAAAGAGATTGTTGACTCCATCCCAGCGTCCTCCTAAAATAAATACACCCCTGTAAAAATAGCACGATTGGCCATAGTTGAGAATCCAGATTGGAGAATCCAGTTATTGCCAGCACCAGCTCCTTGTTTTTCCTGTACCCTCGGCTTGTTTGGTACCGGGCTCTGCCCCAGTGCCAAAATACAGGACCAGGGCTGTGTTCAGTGACCCTGGAGCCTCAGCTCTTCTCTGGGGGGGTTCCTATTCCGTGGCAGCATTCCGGACGCTGTGTAGTCCACGGGGATGGGGACAGAAGCCCCTTTGTTGGACGCGTACAGAGGGAGGAGTGAGCTGGAGCCTGGGGCAGGAGGCGAGCCAGCCCTGGGCGATCGGGCTGCTGTCCCATGTCCCCGTCCCCAAGGAGGGCAGGGGGACTGTGGGGGCCGGGGAGCAGCGGGGTGCTCCCAACAGCTTTCTGCCGAGGGCTGCGGGAGGAAGGTGACTGTTTGCAATGGAATTTCATCCCTGGCAGCCGAGCTTGCTGGGAAGAGCTTGCACAAAAAGAGGCTGCGATCGACAGAGTTGGGCGGTTGAGTCTGTTAAAGCAGTAGCTTGCTCTACTCTCCAGGTTAAAATATGGGGTTGATGGCTGTGCTCCTTCCCCATGCCACAGGCTTGGGGTCCAAGCGAGTGCGGTCTGCTCCGTGCCGTGTTGTTGTGTTTTGGGGGAGGTGGAAAAGGCTTCCTTGGGCTCAGTTGCAAAGGGGTGCTCTGGGACTACGTCCTTGCCAGGCAGCGGGTCTGTGCGTGAGCAAATCCCCTCCACATGCATAAATACCTCTGGGTTTAAAAGGATAACAATAAAAACCTGCTTTTTGCCATGTACTGAGGTATCCTTTTTTGGGTGGAATGCGTATGGGGGGGGGGCTACCAGAACAAATCCGTGCTTGCATAAAAGGATGCCTGGCTTCTGACGTGAAAATACACTTCAGAAATGCTTTCTAGTGCCCAGGAAAAGGGACACAGCTTCATGAGCAGAGCTGACTTGGTGTTAAATCCAGAGTTGTGAATCGATCAGGCGGAGGGACGAGAGGTTTTCAGTGTGCTTGCTTTCCTGCTTCCACATTAGCATGTGCATTCAAATGCAGGGATTTAAGGTGGATTGGAGACTGTCCCTGCTTCTCGGCTTGCTGTGCCGGGGGAGAAGTTTTCCAGACGGCTGGGCCAGGTATATAGGGGAATAAATAAATATATAAACCCCCTTCTCCTCCCAGGATAGCTTTGCTGTGCCAGCAAAATCCCACTGTAGCCGTCCTTATAATGGCAAAATTGTGCTTCTGCTGAGCCCGCAGATTCTGCAGTGGAGGCTTTGCCGTCGGCAGTGCCAGCAGAAGCACAATTTGCTCATCTCATCTGCATCCATGCTAAAATCACTTTGCTGATAGGAGACACTGGGATAACATAGATGCAGTACTGGACTGTGCTGTGTCCCGCTCCTCCTCTGGGAGGATTTGGGCTCCCGGGCTGGTGGTGGTGGGATTTTTGGCTGTGGTTTGCCGCCGGCTCTTCTTGGTCACGTTTTGATGCTTCAAGGGAAATACCATCGGTGTTTAATGGCCCTTGAAATCGCGGTTTCGCCCTCCCTGCCTGCCCAGGGGGTGGTGCAAGGGGCTGAGTGTGGGGGGCTCCATGGGGCAAGGGACCCGGCAGGAATGCGGGTGGCTGGAGACCTGCCTGGGGAGATGTTTCCCTTCCCTTGGGGCCCTGGTGAAATCAGATGCTTCTTAATACGTGTTTTCAGGCAGAGCAGCCACTGTGCTTGTCCCAGTAGGGCTCCGGGAGGTGATGCTGGTCTGTGTCGGATAGGGAGGTTGTGCTTGGACCCGTTGCAGTCTCTCATTTCCACCCGGTATTCCGGCCCTTTGGCCGTTAAGTGATGCCCCTGCAGTTCCCTTGGGCTTGTGGCCAACTCGCAGGCTGTAAGCAAGGCAGGAGCAGTGTCTGGTTTTGCAAAGGGAATGAAATGTTGGGGAAAAAGGGATATCTGCATTTTTGGGAGTCTCCCGTTGCGCATTCTTGGTGTGCTGGGGATGTGTTTTTCTCATGTCCCAGTGATTGGGTGGGTTGTGGTGGGGGGGGCATCACGGTCTCTCAGGAGGGGTGCGAAGGACTGTCCACCCTGTCTTCCAACCCCTCTGGAGTTCCCATCTCAAGTGGCGGTCACTGGTGGTAGAGAAGTTAGGTTTGGACTGTGGACAAGAGCCCGAGGGCCATGGGGTGACGTAAACTTACTCGGAGCAAGGTCCTGCAGGATCCTCCGCTGTGTTAGGGCTTCTAATACCTTCTCCAGCTGAACGGGCAGCAGATACATGCTAGTGGGAAAGATGTTCTTCATTAGCGTGGTTTCTAGCAGCCCGTCTCCCGCCCCAAGCCAGCCTTGCGCCTGCCCATCACCGAGTCTCCTTGCTGGGCTTGTACAACCGCCGGTCCCAGCCCCGACTGGTGGTGTGCCAGTGAAAATCTGATCCAGAGGATGAGCTGGTGCTAGAAATCCTAGCTGGGGGGTGGCGTGGGGCGCCAGGCAGGTCCCCGGCATTGGGGACAGGCTCCTGCTGTTTCCCAACACAGCAGCTGTTGCAGAAATGGAAATTGCGGGGAATTAATCTCGCTGCAGACGTGGTTAACAGAGCAGGGCTTTCGTAAGGGAAATTTTAGCTCTCCTTGCTAGGATAACCCAAGCTAGAGCTGAAATTAGTTTATAATTACATAGTAAATAACCCCCCCCCTCCGTCTTGTCATTTCACCATCTCGCGATGAATATGGAAATGAACATTGTTGGAGGGGAATGAACGCAGTCGTGGCAGCCTTCCAGGTGAGCGCCTTGCGGTTCGGCCGCGGCTGTGCCCGGTGTCGGATCACCTCCTTCAGCTGGGGTTAGCACCGGGCGAGTTGAAACAAGGCCCCTGTGTGTTTTCGGCGTGTACTCAACTGGTCCAGTTTAAAGCTCGGGGCGGGAGGTGGTGCAGGGAATCGGGGCCAGGCTGGCATGTGCTGACATGAAAGCTGCCTTGCCGGGATGAGGAGATGTCGGTCTGGGTTAGGTAACGCGATCCAGCATCGCCCCGCTCGAGGTGCTGAGGACAAGGGAGTGCTTTGTTCTGCCTCGTTGCTGAAACGGAGAGCACGGGGTGCCCTCGGCGACCCGAAAACGCAGGCGGGTTGGGGAAGGTGGGGAGATGAGGGTAGCTCCCTGCTTGCGGGGTAAGGGAGAGAACTGTGGCAGCCCCTCGCTGGCTCTTCCAGCTGGGAATGGGCTTTAAAAAGCCAGCTTTGGGAGGGAAAGGCTCCAGTGGCCAGGAGGATTTGGGGGGGTTTCCTTCTCCCCATGTTTCCTCCCAGCCTCACGTTTCTGGCTGGCTTCACTCCGGGATGGCACATCTGGATTTGCGCAGGCATCGTGGTGGGGAAAACCGCCGTTTCTCTCTGCTCTGTATTTGCTTGTTTGCTTCTCTCCAGCTCTTAAACACCAAGGGGATGGAAATAACACAAACCCTTTAATCCCCATGGCTGGGGCACGGTGTGACAGGAGCCCTGCCGCACACAGGGGACAGTTGGGTTCTCTGCCCACCCTGCAACCATCAGCTCCTCCGTGCATGATACGCTCCGGTTTTCCCCTCCAGCTGTTGTCACCAACAGTTATGGGAAGCAAAAGGTAGTTGAGAGAGTTTGGTATCTCTAAATCAGGGAGGTGATGGGCAGAAAGGAGGGGGTGAGGAAGGGCTTGGTGCAGCTTGAAGCTGGCTTTTGTTTAAATCCAGTGAGACTTGAAATAGGGGCAAAAGGACTGAAGTGACCTTGGGAATAAATTTTATTGCTGGCGTAGCAGTGGCCAAAGAGCCATTTTGAGGGAGCTGGATGCAGGCAGGCAAGCTGAACATGGTGGGCTCGGAGCAAGGGAAGGAGCAGAGTGCTGTGTTCAGGAGAGAAAGTGCATTTTTAGAGGAATAAGAGAGATTTGAAGGCATTCAGCCCTTTCTCTACATCTGTATCCCCAGCAACTTCTGCAAAGGTTGCTCTTGCTTCTGCCACCATCCATCTATCTTACCCTGCCGCGTCCCTGCGAGCAAAGAGCCCTTTTTATGTTACATGGTTAGATGGATTGCTTGGGCTTCCCTTTCTGCCCTCAATCCCTTCTCAGCAGAATTCCCTGTGGCTTCAATGTGCTTTTAATACATTTGGTTTAATTGCTTTTAATTAAACCAAAAATAAAACTAATAATTGGGATGGCCAGCGTGCTTGGGAGGGAGGGTTTTGAAGGGATTCTTTGCTGCTTGCAGGCAGTACTAGTGGGAATGGAATAGCCCCGTGTTATCCCTGCACGGTGTGTGTGATTCTGGGGTTCTGTGTCCTGATGTGCTGGGTGGTGAGCACCCCATATGCTGTGTCACACAAGTCGAGTGGGTAGTATTCCAGCTAGGAAAGATGCAGGCAGGTGAGTGACGATGGGTGCCAGTGAGAGCCCAGCACACCTTTCCTGGCTCAGCTCTGCCAGAGTTTCCCTTTGCAATCCCAGTGCTGCAGCCGGGCTTTCTCCCTGATGACAGTGGCACAAAGCAGTGATTCTTCTGCTGCTTTTAATGGATGTTTGGGGTTTGTGTGGGATCGGGAATTCCTGCTTCCATCAGATGAGCCCTCTCTGACTGTTTTATAGACACATCTTCCTTTGCTTGGTTTCAGGGCTAGCATTTGTATTGCCACAAGCGCTTTAGGCTTTCCCCTTTGCCTTCCTTCCTTCCCAGCCCTATCCATGATGAATTTGATCTTCTTTCCTGCTTCAAATCTCATCGTCAACCCAGGCTGCTTCCATCTTGCAGAGCGCACGAAAGCTCAGTGGCCTTCCCTGGCCAGGCTAAACACAGCTGGGAGGAAGGAGAAACACAGATTTATTCTTGGGATTGTTCTTGAGGTGCTCCTTGGTCTCCCTAGTTGAGATGTACAAACACTTAACGTGTGCGTATATATACATATACAGGGCATCCATCCAGTGCTTCCCCTGCCGGGTGGCATCGGAACCAGCTTGGCAATTTGTCAGGAGCCCAAAGGCTGTGCTTGGGTTTGAATATGGATTTGCATAATTCATTGGGAATTAAACCTCACCGCCATAATATCTGCCTCTGTTTGTCTCCTGTTACCATTGAGGAGGTGTGTGGTGGTGGGCGTTTGCTGGCTGCAGAGACCCTTCTGCTTTATGTTTCAGAGCTTCTTCACAGAAAAGATGGCATGGGCTGATGTTCAGGGGGATGTGAGGTGTGCAGGAGCTGAATGTGGGGTCAGGAGGAGAGCCTGAGCACAGGGTGAGCTTTAGTGCCTGGTTTCCTAAGGAAAAGAAGCTTATGGGAATGTGCTCCAGCTGTGGATCTCCTTGATGCACCCCTAAATGCCTGCGCCTGTCACTGGATTTCTCCAGGGTGTTTTGATCCCTGCAGATGCTGTGGAGGCTCTGGGGGCGGGATGGATGTGTTCACCCCTGTGGCACACGGAGCAGTACATGCAGTGCTTTTACCCCATCCTGGCCTTGCTGCATTTAAGTGGGACTTGTGATTCTGAAGCCATTTGAACACGGTTGGGTCATCAGTGATGTCCTTGCTCCAGCCCTGGGGTGGTTCTCGGAGCCAGTCCCCTCTTGCTGCCAGGACCTCCGTGTCGTGCAGGCTGTTTGCATGTGTTGGCATTGAGGTCTGATCAGGGCGCTGTGCCCCTCTGTGCCTCAGTTTCCCCTTGCAGTGCCACCTCCCTTTGCAAGGCAAACCCTGAGAGGCGCTGGCAGCCGCTTTGCAAACCTGAAGGTCTAAAATAAGCAGTGACAGAGGCCGCGTCTCCCAGGGCTTTTGAGTCATCCCAGCTCGTGCTGACTGCACCCGGCAGGGGCCTGCGGGGCAAAACAAACCCGCATCCAGCTGCCACCTCCCCGCCAGATGTTACTGCTGGGGTGGCTGGTTGTGTTTTGGTGGGGGATCTATCAGGAGAGCAGCTGGAGCTGCTGTGGGGAGATAGCACCTCTCTGATGGACCTGGGGAAACCATGGTGGAACCGGTGGCTTGGGGCAGTCCCCAGGACTGGAGACTTCCAGTTGGATTTATGGAGGAAAGGGCTGAGATTAGCAGCCCCGGTCTGGCACAGTGCGCGTTTGGGTTTGCAGAATGGGGGCTTAGGCATGGTGGGGATCATCCTCTCTGCAGCCCCTCCTCTCTGTGCCTGACAGGAGGCCGGGTTGGGATGAACCTAGGGGTGATCCCATGGTGGCCTTCACTGCGCACAGAAGGAAGGTGACCAGGGCAGCAGTGATGGGAAGCCGAGAGGAGCATTGTGCTGGTGGCATTTACCTTGTGGTGGGCGCCGTGCGTTCATCCGCAGCGCTGGCTGCTGCCCATCACCCAGCGGTGTTTAATTTCTCAATGGGAGGCCACGCAGATAATGCTGCACGGTCCCATTTAACCTGCTGGTGACCTGGTCTTAAGTCATTGTGGCTGAAAATAGACCATGTTCCCTCCAGGGCACGGCTAATGGTGCTGGGAAAGCTGGGATCTCTCTTTGAAGGCTGATTTAATTGCTGCTGGCAGGCACTCAGTGCAGGTGATGTGGGGACCAGCACCAGTGCCATCCCACAATAACCTCCCCCACCGAGCGCCTGTAGCTCTCCCGGCACCGGCAGTGAAGGGTAACGAGCTCTATTCCTTAACGAAGGCACGGGACAGCAGCTCTGAGCCGGTGCATGGCTGGTGCTGGGTTAATTGCCCAGACTTCGCCTGCAGGGAGCAGGGACTCGCTTGTTTGCATCACATCTTCTGCACGGAGTTGGGGTGGTTTAAAGGACTAATAAATAGGGTGGATTCAGTTTCTGGGCTTAGGAAAAATGGGGAGCAACCACATCAAATGTGGGTGCCCAATGCCTGGAGCAGAATCAGCCCTAATAGAGCCCTGTGCTGGCCTCTGATGGCTGGAGTGTCTTCATTGTGATGAAGGATGGACCAGAGCAGAAGCATTTTGGTGCTGTCCTAGAAAATGAGGAGAGGAAGGAGACTGCAACCTAGCAGCCAGCTTCTGCATTCCTGGGGATTCTGCTAATCATTTTGAGAGTTAAAATTACTCTTTTCTGATTTCCATACAGCATCTTAGTGAATGTGGAGCTGAAGAGCCCACTGAGTTACTCCGTGCTACTCCGGGAAAGCTCTGTGGTTGTGTAGTGAGGGCCTGGAGGGTTTGGTGGACCCCCATTGGGGTGTCAGGTTTAATTATACCAGTGGAAAAGGAGAGACATCCAGCGTGGTGGGGGATTTCAGGCTGGGAACATGGAGGAGAGGCTGCTGCTGCAGCAGCTGGTGGTGACCCAGGAGGGTTAACGCTGGTTTGAGTGCTTGTGTGTCAGGATTAATGCGGGACTGGGTCGGTGCTTCCCAGACTCTGTGTTCCAGGCTGGGTTGTGCATCATGCCAAGGGCATGGTTTCCAGCCTGACCCTCTCCAGCAGGAGGAAAAGCCACCTTTTCTCTGCCACAGGGATTTGTGTCCCCACCAGGGTGGCTTCTTTCTTCACCCTGTAAGACCTGTCAGCAAGGAGCTGGTGGGTGACCTTGCGGGAGATCTTAGGGCATCTTATTGTCCTCCTCCTGTGGCCCCAGTTCCTGAACCACTGGTCCACCTCAGATTGCATTTGCTTTGCTGCATGGTGGAAGCTGAGTCTGCAGGACACCGGGGGCAGAGCCAGTGTGTGAGTACCGATCCCTTGCAGCCACTTCTTCCCGTGTTCTCCTCCTCCGGCATCTCCAGCCCATTGGGGCTGTTCCAGCTCCCGGGTGAGGAGGAGGTGAGCAGTAGCGCTCAGCCTGATATTTATTTCTATGGAAGCAGGGAACCCTCCGTGCCCTGCGCACGTATCCTGCCCTTTGGTGCGCGCAGCAGTAAAATCATGGCACGGGGTAATAGCGGCTGCGGGAGGGCTCGTCGGAACCCCGGCGTTCCTGCGCTGACGCAGCCTGCAAGACATAGTAAATATTGAGCAAGAGGCACTTAAAAATAAAGCAGCCTGGACACAGATTCCCCCGTGGAATGAAATGAAATTAAAAGAAACAATAGAGAGCTGCGCTGAGCTGGGGGAAGGAACTCGCCTTGGCTTTTAAAGGCAGTGATTTCTGCAGCTGAAGGAAAGTGCTGTGACGCTGTTTGAGCCGGCAAAGGCCGGGAACGCAGACCCCCCGCTGGAAGATGCCGTCTCTGAGCTCACCGGGACCCTTAGAAGATTAAACGAGGAGTTAAATTGATCTGGCTGTTGTGGATCTGGGGGATGAGATTGAGGCCCTTCAGGGGACATGGAGAATCGAGGCTGTAAATTAAGACTTTGAAGCAACTGCCAGTCCCGTAGCACGGGGTGTAAATACAACCGGGTCGGGTTTTGGGGTGGAGGGCTGTGATGGCTTTGAGGACAGGGATGGGGCCTGGCTGCTGCTGTGGTCCAGGAGCATCTGATCCAGGGGCTTTGGTTTCAGCCCAGCATGTTCAGGGACTTGTATTGCTGCTGTCTCGTGCATGGCACTGAGTCAAGGCGGCTCCGGTGCCTCGGGTGTCACTGGAGCTGCCCTGGCAGACAAGGGGAGGAGGCGGCAAAGATTTACCCTGTCAGCACTCCTGGCTCTCAGCTGTTTGCAGCCATAAATGTGTGCATGAGAAATAGCTGTGGCCGTGCTGCGTGCCCCTGTGTTGTGGGGCAGAGATGTGCTGGAGGGGAGGCCCTGAAAGGGTTTCCAGTGGGAAGCTGGAGGATCAGGGATGCACTGGTGATGGGATGATTCTGGTGGTGGTGGGAGGGGGCTGGCGGCCAGCGGGTACTCACTGTGCTTGGACTTCTCCCAGTTCCCCTCCCTCCCTCTCTGCAGGGATTCATGAGGACATAAGCGTTTATCCAGCTGTTTGTGGCATGGACTGGTGTCCCAGTTGGCTGCCTGTGAGGCGCTGAGAGCTGGACTGGGGAAGAGGTGACCATGCTCTCAGCCAAGAGAGCTCCTGCTCCGTGCTAGAGCCTAGCAGCCAGATGAGACCCTGGCTGCAACGGGGATGCAGAGTTGAAAACATCCCATGGCAATAAACGCGAAGCCTTGCTGCTGTGTTTTCCAGCCCCTCGAGGACCAGGCTTTTTGGCTCGGGCTCCTCTGTGTCCCCATGCATAGCGCTGCATGGTGCCAGCAGCTGTGGGTCCATCACAGCCCGGGGGTGATGGGGCAAGATGCTGGCGGTTGGAAGTATTTCACAAGTGCAAAACCCATAACGGGCAGATGGGGCTGGTGGGGAGTTACTTCACTTCTCCAGGGGTCTTCCGGTGCCAGGGCTGTGGCTTCTTTGGCACAGGTGGCTTGTGCCTGAGGCTCAGCTTCAGTTCTTTGCAGCCAGCCTTGCATGTGGCCAACTTCTTGCCACCAGGGTCATCACAGTTCTGTGTCCTGTTGTGTGATTCCCTTTGAGGTGACAGCAGGGACCAGAGAGCCATTCCGGGGTGTGAGTGGAAGCTTTGCGGATGCTGCATCTCCTTGGTGCATTGATGCTCATGGCTGGTTTGGAGAAAACAGACCTTGACTACGAGGGTGAATTCCCCATTGAGTGTTCTCTCTGTTGCTCCTGCTTGCTGTTCTTCACCCTTGATGAATGCCCAAGTGAGCCATCAGCTCTGCACCAGGTCAGCAGCCAGCATGGGGGGCAGCGTGGGGATGCTCTGAAGGTGCCACCCGGGTGCTGGTGCACACACATCCCACATCACGGATGGCTCATTGGCCTGAGCTGTGTCCACAGGGAGGATGGTATTGAGCTCTAATGTGTCCCCTCCAGCATGTCCCCTTCCTCCCTGTCTCTTTCCCAAGCCAGGCTTGGGGTGAGATGGAGAGAGCCCCCCGGTGCCTGGCAGCATGCAGGCACTGCCGCAGCCATGTCTGCCTGCCTTTGCCACCTCTTGTTTCTTGGTGGCTCCTTCCTCCCGGGGAGCTTTGGGTAACCCTGAGCGGGCTGAGCACGTGAGGCCGTTTCCCTCCCGCTTCCCCAGGCGCGACCTGTGGCCTCCAGACGTTTGGTGTGTGGTTTGTGTGGTTGCTGCTATCTCATCTCCCCATCAGTCACATCCCCTCTCGGGGGTGAGTCACCTCTTCCCCACTCCTGGTGCCGTTTTTGGAGAGCTGAGCAAAAATGAAGGAGTTGTTTTCAACCGCGCTGACACATCTGCACCCGCCAAGTTCCTCTAATAACAGCCCTTAGTGATTTATGTCTCAGTTGTGCAAAGCAGGTACGTTTGGAGCTGGGAAGGAAGGGGATGGGTGTGCATTGCTCTTCTGTGCTCATCCACTGCACCCACTGGAGCATCACAAGGGGAGCTGGGCAGGGATGTTAATTTGGGCTGCCGGCTGGGTTGAGGTGGCTTGAGGGATGATCTCTGTGCCCCTTAAAGCCTTTGAGCTGGGCTGCTTCAGGGACTGTAGTGACAGGACAAGGGGTGATGGGTTCAAACTGAAACGGGAAGTTCAGGTTGGATACAAGGAAGAAGTTTTTGACAGTGAGGGTGGTGAAGCCCTGCCGCAGGTTGCCCAAACAAGTGGTGAATGCTCCATCCCTGGCAGTGTTCAAGGCCAGGTTGGACAGAGCCTTGGGTGCCATGGTTTAGTGTGAGGTGTCCCTGCCCGTGGCAGGGGGTTGGATCTGGATGATCTTAAGGTCCTTTCCAACCCGAACCAGTCTGGGATTCTCTGTGCCCATGCTCACAAAGCACTCGCATGAGCTCCGTGTTGGTGGTGCCTTTCCCAGGTGACCAGAGGCCGTGCTGATGGGCACATGCCTTTGGCACAGTGTGGCTTGGCAGGAGAGGGGGGCACAGCTGGTGTGGGGCTGGCAGTGCTGCCAGCTCACCCCTCCCTGCCTGCACCGTGGTGCCAGCCCGCCTCTGGGCACGCAGTCGGCCGGAGGAGCGTGGCTCAGCCTGCTGGGACCTGTTGGCGTGTCCCTGGGCGAAGCGGATCCTGCGCTGGTTCAGCAAACACTCTGGCCCTGGGCACATAGAGATGGTTGTGGTTTCCCCCCTTTCCCCTCCCTTTCTGCTGGCAGAAGCCCATGGTTGGGGTGAGCTGTGCGTTGCTCACTGCGGTAGGGTTTCTCCCCTTGGCATCGCTTTCTGGCACGGAGATCCAAGGAGGGAGCGACTTGCCCGCGGCTGCCTCCTGCAAATGCAGCTACTTAGAGAATGGAGAACAGCTTCACCTCCAGGTCCTGCCCGGGGGAGCAGGGCAGCAAGTTTTGGGCTGTGAGTCTAATGCCAGCCCATCAGCATCGCTGCTGCAGGGCTCTATGCAGGAAGGGATGCTCTGGCAGTGCCTGAAGGTTGGATTTGCATTGGGTTCATCCTCAGGAAGGCTGTGGCTCAGATCCCTCCTTCCTGCCCCAGCTCTGGTTCCTGGCTGGGAACAAGCCAGGTAAATACAGCCCGGGCAGCTTCTCCTCTGGGCACTTTGCAAGGGAAAACAGTATTGCTGGTAAACCCAAGGCTGGGGTTCAAATGGCTCTATGGTTTTGCTGCTGGGTGATGCAGTCAAGCCTTTGTACCTGCCCGTGCCTCAGTTTCTCCACCTTCTTCAGCACAGTGGCTGGAAGAGCTTTGTGAGGGCTCATCTTAATGCTGGGTTATTGGAAGGGATATTTCATCTGCTCTTTGGCCACTGTCATCCCACAGTTCCTTGTCCCCTTGTTGTTTCAACCTACCTTCCTACTGCTCCTCTTCCTCCTGCAGCTGGGGGTTGAGGCTGGGTCACGGTGCTGGGATGTGATGCTGCTGATTGTGAAGGAACCGCCAGAGCATTTGGGGCCGGGCCTGACCCCATATTGTCCCTGGGCAGGATAAGATGCTGCAGGCAGGGAGCTGCCCTGGTGGAACCAGGAATATAACTGGTACCAAAAGGCTGCCTCTTTGGGTACCAGCAGCTTAAGCTATGTGCTGGTGTCCCTGTGCTGGACAGCAGGGATGGTTTGTGTCCCCTTCCTGAAGCTCTGCAGGTAGCTTCTTGTCCTTGCACCATGTGCAAGTGGGGACATGCCATGGGCACGGTGCTATCTGCAGCGCTGGGATGTGATCTCGATGCTGGAGCGCCTACAGCCGGGACGAAGGTCTGCCTGGGAAAAGGGTCTCATGTGTGGGGCCGGGGCTGCCGGCTGGTGTGGCATGGGTTGCTGCAGGGGGTTCACCACGCTGCAGCCATGTGCTGTGCCAGATGGGACTGCGTTCCATTGGAAGCGTGTCGCTCCTGCTCCAGATGCTGGCTCACGGCCAGCCCAGCCGTGCCGGCGCGGCGCGACGGAGGTGGTGTGGCTGAGGCACACGCTGCGCAGTGGAGCTGCTCACAGTGGAGCCAGGGTAGGTGCTCCTGGGTGCTCCAAGTGCTTTTCAAGCCATACAAGAAGCAGAGGTGTTTGGAAGCGCTCCAGAGTGAAGGTTTCGGGGTTACCAAGGAGAGGTGTGAATGTGTGTGCGCGCTCGGTGCCTTTCGAGCACCCTGCACAAGGTTAAACAGCGAGTTCTACCTGCTGGGAATGGGCTCTGCGTTGAACTTCATGGGCACAGCAGCTGCCCTGGTCCTGCCGCGGGATGTTGGTGTGAGCAGGTGATGCCACTGGGATCTTTTGGGTGACGGATGTTGGCCGGGAGCTGCGTGGAGCACCACGTCGGTGAGGCACATATGCCGGGATGCAAACATGTATGCGAAAGAGATCCTGGCTGTCTAAATAATGTGAAATATTGACTAGCTCTTGCAGATGGTGCTCCACGTGCAGCTCCGGGGGCTGAACTTCCCTCTCTCCCTTTGGGTTTTCGGTGTAATGATGCTTCGATCCACTTGGATGCTGGACCCTTGAGAAGCTTGTTGCCTGGTTGTTTTCAGTAGGATCGTTGAATTCTGGGGAAGCTGGTTGCTAATGGAGCCTGAGGGGAAGGGAGGAGGGCTGCAGAGGGCTTCACTGGCTTCTTCAGCCTCTCCTGATAGCTTTTATTTGTGTTTGAAACGATGGCACCAACTGGGATGCCGGTTCTCGCAGTAGTGGGGTTTGTAGTGTTGCGCGGGTGCCGTTTGGTGGCAGTGTTGCAGAGGAGTTGCTGCCTGGAGCCAAGAGCTTGTGTTACTACCGCTATTACAGTGATTGTATTCACTCGTGGTGATGGTTATTTGCATGAGGACGTTTCTGGGGGGCCCACTCTTGGAAGAGGCCCCAGTGTCCAGGATATAATCCAGACCTCTGGCAGCAGGGCCTTGGCGACACGCTGCTTTCCTATCAGCCTGTGAGTGGGTGGTTTTTTGCTCTGCTTTACTTCCCTCTGGGATAAGATGCTGGTTTGGGATACGTAAAACTGCGCTTTGTGTGAGCTGCTGTGGAGGATGCTCTAGTGCTTTCCTAAAGCCTGTACCCAGTGCGGGGCAGATGGGCTGTGCTGGCAAAGCCATGCTGGCAAGAGGTTCTTAACACTGCTGGGGGATCATGTTGGGGAGTGCCCTCACCCACAGGTCACCACCGTATGTGTGATAAAACAGCTTCTCAGTGAGGCAGTTTGGTCCTTCAGCCTTCAGATTTAAGGCTCTGCTCAGAAGCAGCACGTTGCATTTGCTGCATAAGGCCCCACAGAGTTGCCAAGGGCAAGCTGGGGACCCACAGTGGGGGGATCAGCACCTGGGGGGGGGGGGTCCCAAGCACCATTCCCCTATGTGTGCTGTGCGTTGCATCCCCGCAGCCACCGCTCCTGGCGCGCGAGGGACCGACAGCCACAACAGTCTGTGCTCCTGCGGGGCTGGTTCCAAGGCAACGTGCCGCTTGGGCTTAAACACGCTTCCCTCTTCTGTTTCCCGTTTTCCTCAGGCTTCTCCCATCTGCCGAATGGGCTCTACCCGTCGTACATTCCCCTGAGCCACCTCGAGCCCCCCAGCGCCGGCAGTCCTCTCCTGGCCCAGCTGGGTCAGCACAGCCTCTTCGAGTCGCAGAAAGGTGAGTCTGGGTCCCTGCACGCCTTTTCCCTTGGTCACCCCTGCGTGCTCATCCTGTCCTTTAGGCCTGCTTGGCTCTGGGTGCTGGGATGTTGAGGGTGAAGAGCAGGAGTGCCCTAAGGTTATCATCCAGGGATGTTTCCAGTACAACAGTACTGGTTGTGGCTGTGCTGTAGGGAACCCAGCTGGGTCCCTCCTTGAAGTCCCCATGTGCTGCCTCATCCCAAGGCTCAGTGTGCATCAGAGACAGGGCTGTCCGTACCACCTGGGCCACATGGAGATGGTCTCCTTTGCCCTAGTCCTTCTAGGCCGTGTCTGACACATCCTTGAACCCCATTCCCTCCCGGTTTGCCACCTCTCTCCTGTCTCCCATAGGGCTGTTGGAGGCCCACAGTAATTTCACTTGCTTTTGCTCTTCAGATGGGTTCTACCTTTCTGGCCATGCAGGCCAGTCCGCTTTGCACCCGCAGCCTCCTCTCTCCAGGACCGTGGGCAACCACACGTCGAGCACTTTGCTCCGGGAGAAGGACCTTGGGCAGTTGCACAAGAGCTCAAAAGAAAGCCTCAAAGACCCGGGTGGGAAGGAGCGGGCATGCCGGAGCGATCTATCCCTGCCCTTTGCCAAGAAGGAGAGCAAGCCGAAGGAGGAGCCCCGGCCCCACAGCGTGGTTGACCTCACACAGGACACTAAGCCCGACAGCGAGCGGAAAGTAAGCGTGGTGGAGAAGGCAGTGAAGGTTGGTGAGCGCCTCTCCCCGTTCCTGGCTGAGCACATGCCAAATCGGGGTGGTGGCGGTGGGGAACCCAAGTCCAAGAACCCGCTGCAGAGCTCTTCCCTCAGCAACTGCAACGGTGGTGGGGACCCCATGCTGAAGGTCCTGGGTGCCGAGCAGGACCGCTGTGCCAAGGATCCCGCTCGGCACGATGAGAACATGAGGCCTTCTGCACATGCCCACGCCGAGCGGTTGAAGCGAGGGGAGCCCCTCCTGCCCTCCGTGGGTGCTTTGCATGTCTCCTGCAGCTGCCCGTCCCCGCATCCCTCACAGCCGGGGAAGATGACGCCGGCCACGACATTCCCTCCGCAGCCCATCCATTCCAGCATGTACACCATCTTCCCGCCGGCCAAGGAGCTGGGGAGGGAGCACAAAGTCATCGCCCCCACCTTTGTGCCTTCGGTCGAAGCCTACGACGAGAGGAGCGGGCCCATCCAAATCGCCTCGCAGGCCCGCGACAACAAGGCAAAGGACAAGGACCTTGGCAAGGTGGGGGTGCTGCAGTCACCCACAGAGCGGTGCCTCGCGGATGCCTCCCGTACGCTCTTGTCCCAAGACTTTTCTTGCCACAGTGATGCCAAAAGGATGGAGGCTCTGAGGGAGAAGGGCTCCGTAATCAGGGCGAACTCCATGGCACTGAAGAGACAGGTTACTTCGGAGCCCTTCCTCAACCGGCCGGGGCTGGGCTCTCCGGAGAGCAGGGAGTTCCTGGCTTCCAAGGACTTGCTGAAGCCGAGTCCGGAGGCAGAGCATCGCCCCTGCGAGCGGGACCGCTTCCAGCGATCCAGCTCCAAAGAAGCAGCAAAGGTTTATGGCACTTTGGACTCCTCCAGGCAGCACCTGGACCATGCTCAGCTGAAACCACCCGAGCAGAAGTGGAAGCCCTTTGAGATGGGCAACTTCGCCACCACGCAGATGGCGGTGCTGGCTGCGCAGCACAACCACGTCACCCGGGCGGAGGAGGAAGCCAAGAAGGTCTACCTTGACCCCAGTGGCTTGCCACGGTCCTCGGTGGTGGGCTCGAGGGGTGCTGCAGACGTCCTCCACCCCGCCTCGCATGGCGAAGGGTCGGCCATGCAGAGCCTCATCAAGTACAGCGGCAGCTTTGCCAAGGAGACGGCGTCGCGGCAGAGCTGCGGCAAGAAGAGCCCCTTCGGTGGCTTGGGCAACGTGAAGTTGGACTCTGCACAGCTGGGCACCTCCAAAGTGCAGCAGCTGCTGCTGCAGCAGCCGGCGAAGCAGCTGAAAAGGGACCCCGAGAGACCTGAGAGTGCCAAATCCTTTGGCCGGGAGAGCATCGGCTCCCAGGGCGAGGTGGAGGTGAGGCACTTGCCCGTCGGCATCGCCGTGGCTGTGGCCCGGCAGAAGGACAACAGCAGCAGCAGCAGCAGCAAACTGGGGCCCAGCTTGGCGGACAGGGATCGCTCACTGTCTCTCAGCAGCATCAAAGGTAGGTTCCCCAGGCCTGTCTCTATGGCATGAGCTGAGTTTGGCATCCTCAGCTCCGTTTGCCTCCACTTCCCAGCCAATGGCACATTGTAAACCACAGTGGGGAGCAAGACTCTCTGTGCAAGAGAGACTTCCCTTTTCCTCCTTCCATCCCCTCTGTCCACCCCATCTCCATGTGTTTGATCCTTGTTAGCAAAGGGACTGACAGGAAAACCACTTAATCCACCTTTGTGCTGGTCTTTTAATCCCATGGGTTTGATTTAAGCCATGGTGCTGGCAGGAAGGGGATGGCTCTGGTGAGGTATCTGGGGCTCTGCTTGGCTTCTGCAGCAAGATAACACCCGAGGGCTGCCCAGCATGGAGAGAGCTCGCCTCTGGCGTGCCAAGGAGCGATGCCAAAGCAAGCGGCCGGCGAGCATCGCTTGACTTTCCATGTTTAGCCTTTGCCTTTCCCGTTTTTCTCCCTTTACTCCTCTCTCAGCCAGCAGCCCCTCTCCCCATTCCCATCGCCTTCCCCACTGCCCGGAGCACCTCGTGGGCAGCACAGGGAGCTGTTTGTTCAGCCGTTCAATCGTCCCAGACGCTCCCAGCTTGCGTTAAATGTAATTTACTGAGCCGAACTAAAAGGCTGCAAACAAGGGTTGAATTCTGGCAGGCCTCCGGGCTCGTTGCTAAGGGATGCAGTTGGCTTTCAGACAGAAAACAAGACTGCTTTTCTCCTCCTCTCGCCCCCCAAATGCTGCACACCCCCCCCCCCCCCCCCCCCTTTTGTATGCCAAGAGATATTGGTCTAATAACATTAGCTTGCTTGCGCTGAGTGGACGGTGCTTGAATGTTTAGACCTTTTAAGAAGGAGAAAGCAGGCTTTAGTTGGCTAATCTGTAGTATTTGGCAAGTAAAATGCAAGTATTTAGTGCTGGGCATTGGTTGTCAAGGGAACGGGCCTGAGCCTTTCCTCCATGCATAACTGATTGAATTTTTCTATGCGGGTCCGTGCGTCATGTTCATATAGAGAGACAAAATGATCATTCACTGTCTGGACAATCGTCAGTCTGTACAGAAAAGGGACCGTCCTGTCGGCAGGCTGGGGGCTAGGCAGGGATGAGAGGAATAAGAAAGTGCGTGTGTGTTTGGAGAGGGGATGAGGCAAAAAAGATGCTAAACCTGTCTATAAATAACAGAGCACAAGGAGTGGAAATGGGAGAGGGAGCGGAGGTAGAAGAACAAAATAATGGGTTTCTAATAAAAGGCTTGGGGTCAGCTCACCTTGTGCCAAGAAAGGGAGGCTGAGAGCTAACCGAGGGTGTGCTACATATTCCTGATGCTGAAGAAGGCATCAACTGGGGGAAGATAAATAGGAAAAGAGGCTCCAAAAGGACAAAAACATGGTATAGGGAGTGGAAGGGGATTTGTGTGTGGGTGGAGATGGTGGTAGGGAGGCAGGGAGGGATGCTGGGCTTCCAGAGGGATTCACAAGCCCCTGTGCCTTGTGCCATGAGCAGTGGAGACTGCACAGGGCATCGTTCAGTGAGCCAAGGAGGGGCTGGTTGGGACAGGTACTGCACACAGTGTCCTGCCAGCCTGCAAGGGAAATGGGGTGACCCTGGAAGGTCCTTTGGGACGGAGAGGTGTGTGCCAGGTTTTAAAGCATCTTTGCTTTCTGCTTGAAGTCTGCGGAAGGAGCCTTGGGGAGAGGAGCTGGGAGAGATGTTGTCTTGTTCCTGGATTCCTTCTGACAGTGAGAGCCAAGGGAATTGGAGACTTGACAGCAAAGAAACCATGGGCTGTCCAGGTTTGAGGAAATACACTGCGGAGCCCTCCTTGAAAAGGCTGCCTGTCAGCAGGATAGACTTGATGCTCCGAGATGCTTTCCTGTGTGCCAAACCTCATCCAGATGGGAGAGCGAGGACCCTGGTGAGGGCTGTGGGGAGCCAGGGTGCAGCCATGCGAGGCCGTGCTGCACTGCTGAGCCCTGTGGGGTGCAGAGCATTGTCCGGGCAGGGAAGGAAGCAAACACCTTCCTCCTGGTCCCCTTAGACCGGCCGGTTGCTCACTGCAAACAGGGCTGGGATTTAGGTGTGGATCTATCACCAGAGCATAACACAGAGAGGGGCAGCAGGGAACTGTGGAGAAAATCTATATGCAAGAAAGAAGCTAGGGGGAAAAAAAAAGGGAAAAGCAAGCCTGAAATCAGGCAGATTGGGTGAAAATCTTGCATGAAGTAAGTGACGGGTGGCTCCAATACCTGCTGCTGGCACTGCTGTTTGCTCCTATGAAGGTGGTTCATAACCTCTCGCAGACGCAGCTGCTGCAGTGCCAGGCTGTATTTGCGAGAGCTGCTCTGATTCTGGACAAGCCATTTCTCCAGCCAAACATCCAGCCCCTCTTTTTGGACTCTTGCCCTCCTCTGCCGTATGTGTCCCTGCCTCGCCAGCCCCTTTCTTGTTGCATGGCTCGGGGAGGAGAGAAGCAGAGTCCCACTAACAGGTTGAAGTGCAGAGTGGTGCACACTGGTTTCTTGAAGGTCTATAGTGCTGGTTCTGCCTGCTGCAGAAGGACAGGGACTCAGAGCATGCCCATTGCTCCCAGACTGGTTTACAGGAGTGGAAGGTGCTTCAGAAGATGCAGAGAGAAAATCCATACCCCTGCAGGATGCGTTAAGAAGGATGTGTGGCTTGATGCAGGGATTTAGCTGCGCCTGGGATGGGAAATCTGCCACTGTCCTTCAGCAGAAGTAGTCCTTTTGGTCCCGGTGCTCCCAGGCCAGTGGTGTCCTGTCCTGGGAAGCTGTTCTGGCCTGGTATGTGAGTCCCTTGATGGCTTGGAGACAGGAAGATCAAACCACTCACAAGTGAGAACATCTTCATCCCATAGACAGCCTTACCCAGGCCTTTAGGACTTGAACGTCATAACGGTCTTAGGGGCGGTGGCATTTGGGTGTCCTGCCTCTCCATGCCCAGAGGAGATGGGCCGCTTTCTACAGGCTGTTCCTGGTGTCTGATGGTGCTGGGTTGTCTCATAGGGCATGGACGCTCAGAAGATGACTGTGGGGATGAGAGGAGCCGCCACCGGGACAGCCACCTCCTGGCGGGGCGCTTGGAGCGGGATCAGGAGAAGCTGCTCAGGTGAGGGTTGGAGGGAGGTGGGGTCTGTGCAGGGAGAGGGCAGGGTTGCATCCATCCTCGTGTACCTGCTGGCACCAGAGGAGCACTGAGTGAGGCACCATGGGGTTATAGACAGATCCTGCTGCAAATCTGTGCCTGCTCCAAAGGGATGGAGAGATGGGATGTTTTATTCTGGACATGATGTTAACCACCTCCATCACAGCTCTCCTTGAGTGTCTGAACCCTGGGTTGCAGGCACACTCATTCTTCAGACTGTTCCATGCCCCTGGGCTCCTTCAGCAGCTGCACAGCAACCTGCAGCACTCATACCACCTCTCACTGTCCCTCTTGCCTCCTCCATCACCAGAGAGAGCAAGGAGCTGGCAGATTTTGCTCGGATACACCCCTCCGGCTGCGCCACGAACGGCTTGAACTCCAACCTCATGGTGACAGGAGGCCCAGCGCTGACAGGCTCCGGGCGCTGGTCTGCAGACCCAGCTTCACACTTGGCAGCCCACCCCTGGCTCCCCAGGACAGGGAGCCCTTCCATGTGGCTGGCTGGCCATCCCTATGGTGAGTGTCCTGGGGAACAGTGGTATATCCATGGGTGTTTGCACCAATGCAGTCCAAGAAGAGGTGTTGCTTGGTGCCCAGTGAGGCTGCTGTCTCATCAAAGGGGACGGGGTATTTTGGAGCAGTCAGAAGGTGGTTTCTCATGTGGGTAGGAGCTGTTGTGACTGTGGTGTTTCTTCTTCCAGGACTTGGTCACCCTTCCCTGCACCAGGGCATGACTCCAGGCTTCCCCCCTGCCATGGGGGGAGCTCTCCCTTCTGCCTACCAGTTTGCCAGAGACCCACAGTCGGGGCAGCTTGTGGTGATCCCCAGCGAGCACTTGCCACACTTTGGTAAGCAGTAGGGTGAGGGTGAGCTGGCCTCTCGGGAGGTGTGTTTTGGAGATGGGAGATGAGTAATCTTCACCAGTGGCTCCTCATCCCCTGCAGGACCACCCAGATTTGGAATCCTTTGTTGGGGAGTCTACTCGTGGGCTCAGCCAGGGGCAGTCAAACCAGGGGTACCTAGAGAGCAAAGCAAGTCAGATGGCCCCAGGACCCATGGGATGGTGGGAGTAGGGCTGTCAAGGGGAAGACAAAATGCTTCCCCATTGCATTTCTGCATAGCCCAGTGTTTGGCATCCCCCATTTGGCATCCTCCACTGGGATTGGGGTAGAGACACTTGCCTTGAGTGATCCTGAATCCTCTACTCATCCTTCTGCCTGCCTGGCTGCATCTCTGCTCCTTCCCCAGCGGAGCTGATGGACCGGGCACCACCGCTGTGGCCAGCCATGTACCCCCCGACCAGGAGCTCCCTCCAGCACGCTCATCAGCTCCAGCTCCTCTCCCATCAGCAGCTGCTGAGGCAGCATGAGCTGTACATCCTGCAGCAGCAAGCGGCCCACGCCATGGAGCTGCAGAGGAGTGCCCAGCTCGTGGTACGTTCTCCAGGGCTTCCATGGGTATGAAATGATCCTGGAGTTGGGAAAAAGCAGCTCTGCCTGCGTTGTGTGTCTGAAGGGTATGGATGCATTGAGTGACCCCGCCCTGGTCCTTGGGATGCGAGGCACACAAGGTGTAGAGCCATTGAGCAGGGCTGTCAGGAGAGCAGCACAGCAGCAGCACAACCGTGATTCCTTCCCTAGGGATGGCTCTGTTTAGTTGAGTGGTTCCATCCCTTATCACCTCCAGCAGCTCAGAGAAGCAGCTGCAATACTGGCAGTAGTCACACAGGGTCCTGGAGCCAGCTCCCATTCACCAATGATTTTGGAAGTCGTGAGCTTTCGTTTGGGTGTTTTACATCCATTTAATTTTTACAGTGGTCATCTGGTTTTCAGCCTTCGTTTTACATGTGTGCTTGCTGGGCTGGGGGCTTAGAAATAGAAACTGTTTGCTTTGGTTGCAAGTGAGAGCTGAGACACCCTTCACCTGATTCCCGGAGCTGGGAATTGCAAAGAACGCTGTCACAGATCAGTGTCACCCTCCATCAGGTTGGCCTTAAAATGGTGTTGCACTGGGGAAGGTGTGTTTTATTCCAGTGTGTGTTTGATAAGATCATGTATAGGTCTTGCTTGGTGGGAGGTGTGTGCTGCTCCCCAGGAGCAGGTAGGGATGTTGTGCTTGAGTTTTGCTCTGTTCTTGTTGCAGGAGAGATTGAAGGCCAACGAGCAGCGTGTGGATATGGAAGAGAAGGTGACGAAGCGGAGCCTGGACAGTGCCAAATCAGGCCTTTCCTCCTCTGCCTCGGGACTGGTGCACCGGAAACCACCCGTGCTGTCTCCCAGTGCCTCCACGTCCTACAGCAAGGCTGTGAGTCCACCTCCCCTCTCTCCCAGGGCCTCACCCGTGTCTGTGCTCAAAGCTGAGGTGATCCAAAAGATGGAGGAGCCACCTTCGCAGCCAGCCTACTCCTACCCCGCCACCCCCAGCTCCCATCCTTCCAGCCCGCCCCCTGCCTCTCCACCCCCTGCCCCTGCCATCCCTCCAAAGGAAGAGGCACCTGAGACTGTGGAGAAGAAAGACCTGGAGCTGGACAAGGAAGCTGCTGGTCCATATCAGGCCTTGTTCCCAGGTAAGAGAGCCCTGCTTTGGCAGAGTCCCGTTGTGTTTGTGCCTGCCTCCCTTTCTCTCCTTGACTCTTTCCTGCTTCCATCCCCTCCCCTAGAGAAAACCATGTAGCTCCTCTAAAAGGCAAGGACCAGGATGGTCTGGGATACAGGTCTTTTGGACTGGGATCAGTGCCTGGGTTGTAGGGGGACCTGGGGCTGTAGGCTGTCTTCTTCCCTTGGGTTGAGCTTGGGTTGGTTCCTCCAGGGCTGAGGTCTCAGTGGGAGAAGTATGCAAGAGTTGCAGGAGAGTGCTGGAAAGGTGCTGGGGTGCTTGGCCAGGAGAGAGGTACCGAAAGCAGCTGCTGCTTGAGGACAGGGAGAGATGATAGATGATGGAAGCAGAGACCCCACCTCTGTGCCTTAGTGAGAGAGAAAGCGTTCTGGAGACCTGGCCATTACACATCCTGTCCCTTCTGGTATCTTGCAGAGATCCCTCCGGGATATCCATTCCAGTCCCTGCCTCCCTCCTTTGGAAGACACTACCCCTACCTCCTGCAGCCCACCGCAGCATCCGATGCGGATGGCCTGGCTCCTGACGTCCCGCTGCCTGCTGAAGGCTCTGAGCACATGGAGCTTTCCCCAGAGGTCAAGCCCATCCGCCTGTCTCCGTCCAAAATACTAGAGCCCATCCAAGCAACAGCAGAAGAGGAGTCCTTGGAAGAGAGGGTGAAATCAGAGGTGCAGATGGAGGAAAGCCAAGAAAGCATTTGTGAGCAGGACATGGGGACTCTGAACATCACCACCTCTGCAGCCGTTCCAGTGCAGAACGTGGACAATTGCAATCTCCTGTTGCACCAAGGTGAAGCCTTGGGTGCTATGGAGCAGGACCAGGAAGACCTCCAGAGCTGCCCACCTCCTTACCAGGTTGTGGCCTGCCCTGCAGAAACAGAGGCTCAGGCAGAGACTGGGAATGGAGCAGAGACCTGCTCCATGCACATGGAATATGACGGTTTGCTCGTGCACACGGAGAATGAGCCGCCTGAGATGGACTTGGCACCCCAGCAGGAGGAAGCCTCTGTAGCTATGGATCTACAGAGCACTGATGTAACCAGGGGAAGGGAGTTTCCCAACCTGCCCCCTGAGGAGGGGGAGCAGGGGCCAGAGATCCCTTCCTACACGGAAGAAGCAATCTCTTGCCAAATCCCAGCTCTGGACATCAAGCCGGGTGACCCTCTGGCCGGGATGAATGCTTTGGTGGCTGCCACAGAGATGCCTCAGGCTTGTTCCTTGTTGACTACCACCAGTGTCACTCCATCGCAGGTGAAGGTGGAGGTGGTAACTGACCAGGCCTTGGAGCACTCCTTCCTGCAAGGGATCACTTTGCTCAGTGAAATTGCAGAGATGGAGCTGGAGAAGCGGAAGCAAGAAATGCAAAGTAAGTCGTGAGCCCTGAGTTTGGTTTCCCTGCATATGGTCCCCATGTTCTCTGTGTGGGGTGGCATCTCCTACAACTTCAACCAGGGAGCAAGGAGAGCATTACTCCGAGTTGCAGGAGCGGCTGGTACTTCGGATGGGGTTGGAGCAAGGTTGTTGTTGCAGTAGGCTGAGCTACGTGTGGCTTTTGTACTGCTCTCCCCTTCCAAAGGCCCTCGCCATGTCTAGACAGTTTGTGGTATGCTTAGCGGAAACAGAGCCCCACTTGCTGAGAGCTGCCAGGGTAACACCCTTCTGGCAGGCACTGAGTCCACAGTCTGTTGGGGTTTGGCACAAGAGGCCCCAGTAGCTCCTGATGATGCTTTCCAAGAGCTTGGCAGGTCCTGAAAAGAATCTCACCTTCCAGTAACTTCCTGAGGTGAGACGTGATGGGAACTGCCAGTTGTACCATGGCTGGGTACAACGGGAGACCTCGAGTAGGAGCCAGGGGTGGCTGGGAGGCTCCTTGGGCTGCCATGGTCCAGAAAGGGACATCATCCTCTCCTTGTGCCTCCTGAAGGAGCAGTCTTGGAATGTGAATCCCTGTAGCTTTATTTCTCTGTCCTTCCCAGCAGGTCCAGAGAGTTTCCCTGTCCGGCCAACGCTGGAGAGTTTGCTGGCTGCCAGCACCCACATGCTCATGGAAGTACTTTCCACCCCCTTTATGGAAAGTCTGAAAACCATCCGGCTGCCTCGAGAGCTGAATCCCAACAAAAAGTACAGCTGGATGCAGAAGAAAGACGAACCTGTAAGTAGCTCTTGAGTGTGGCTGAGCCTGAAAAGCCACAGTGCATCCACTCACCACAGCTTGCTCTTCCAGCCCTGGATTGCCACGGGGCTTTGCTGCCCTCCTGCATTCCCAAAGTGAGCTGGTGCTTCCCTCACTCGTGTTTGTAGCTGCCCAGGGAGCCACTGTGGTGTGTTTTAGCTTCTCCCTTGTTTTGAGTCAACAGCATTGAATTCAGCAGGACCTTGGGCAGCCCTAGAAGTGGTGTTTGTAATACAGAGCCAACAGGAACTCATCTGTTAATGCTTTGGGGGGGGGGGGGATAAATAAAGATAGTGGCAAGAAGGTTTTTCCTTGGTTTTTTTCTTTGCTGCCTCTTCCCCATGGGAGAGGCTGACAGATTCCTTTGTACCCAGCAAGTAAGTGCTCCAAGACAGGGAATATCTTGATCTGTCTTGTTAAATACGGAAAAACAGTTCTGTGGGTGTATTTTGCCCTGCAGGTTCTTTCCCAGTGTTGCTGTCCCTCAAAGCTGACTCTCTCCCATGCATAAGCCACCAAACATCTTTGCCTGGCTGTTTTTGCTTGGGTACCACTCTAGGGCTGTGCTTGTGGGCAAAGATGCTCTGCTATACTGTTAAGCGTGGATAGCTGCAGATCTTGGCCACTGCAAGAGCACCCCAATGTGCACCACCCCAGTCTGAGAGCCTGAACATCTCCTGAGCTTCTCACCCCCTCTTACTCTCCACCTTAGATGTACTCCATCAAATCGGCCATCGAGAACATGGATGCGATGGAGCTGGACTACAGGATGAGGCTGGCGGAGCTGCAGCGGCGCTACAAGGAGAAGCAGCGGGAGCTGGTGAAGCTGCAGCGCCGCAGGGACTCCGAGTAAGTCACAGCCTGCTCCCTTGGTCCGGGATTGAGACCAGCCCTCCATTCCCTCCCTGTCTCCTCTCCTCCTGGTACGGCCCGACAGAGCTTTGCACTGCACACTCCTAGGCTATGTGACACGACAACCTGAGCACTGGTGAATGCAGCTGGGAGACCATTGTAGAGGCAAACTTTGGCTTCAAGCAGCTCAGTTTAGCAGTTTGGTGACAGGAGAAGGTTCTGGGTTGGCTCCTGTTCTTGCTTGCTTTCTTTTAGGTTCCCCCCCCTTTTTTTTCTTCTTTTTGGATTTACTTCCTTTATTTATTTTTTTTCTTTCCTGTTTTTGCTTTTTGGTTGCAAAATTTGACTTTGCTTTTTGTTTTCTTTGCCTTTTTGGTTTGTTTTTTTTTTGTTGCCTTGGTTAACAGTGAAGCGTGTGGTTTTTTTAAAGGGAAAAGCATGACGAGAAAAGTAGAAGCTTGGCAAGAAGAGGCCCTGGAAGGCCCAGGAAGAGGAAACTTGGATCAAGCGCTCTGTCACCCATTAAGGAGAGAGGGAAGAGTGACAGCAAGAGTGGAAAGTAAGGCTGGAATATGGGGAAGACGGGAAAATGGCAGGGTCGCTGCACCAGGGTCGTACTTGGGGACAGCATCTCGGATGCAGCAGGGGCTCGCTGTGGCATTGCAGTGACAGACTGGTCTCTAGCAGCAGCAGTGTTGTGGAAGTGGGTGCATTTAACGTGAGTGTGTTCTTCCAGTGGGAATAGGGTGCCAGCGTCCTCCTGCTCTGCTGGTAGAGCACGTGTCTATGGTGTTGAGTGCAAGGAGGACAGGCTGAGTTGAGCGCTGAGGTGATGCGGAGCTGCCAGCTGGGCAGGGAGCTGTAGGTGAGCTTTTGGTGTTGGGGTGCGTGTCCTGATGTGTTGCCAGGAGAGTAGATGGTGCAAGCGGGTGCTGTAGAGCTGATGGCAGGGATGTTGGTGTCACGACCTGGAAGGACAGGGCCAGTGTGTTTGTAGGGCCTTTCTGTGGTGGTCCTGCTGTCTTCATCTCTGTCCCCTTAATCAGTGGGAGTTGGTTTCGCCTGATCTCTCTCTTTCAAGGGTCTGAATCAGTCTTTCTTCTGCCTTTTTCTCTTGTACCAAGTCCAGCTGCTGTTGTTTGGATGCCTGGATCTCACCACTTACCATCCATGTATGGCCCAGTCTCTCCCAACGGGAAGGCACTTCCAAACTGCTGTGTGTTTTTGCAAATCAGGTTCAGGTGCCCAGCTCCCACTGATCTTGTGCTGCTTAAAACCTGTCCTCTTGGTGGCTCTGTGTTCGGCTCTTCGTGTTTGGGTGGCTGGACAGGCTGGAGGCATCCAGAGGTGGCTGGAGTTGTGCATGTGTGCGTGCATGGTGGTGTTGCATGTGCATGAAATCAGAGGAATGCTTCATCAACTTGATGTGGGAGATGGAGATAGATCCTCAGCCAGTGTTCAGGGCCTGAAAGTGTTGGTTGAGCTGTCTGTGGAGATCAGCAGAGAGGATGCAGGGGAGGGGAAGATGCCTGGAAGCTGAGGAGGCTGCCCTATGTTTAGTGGCTTTGTGGTGGTGGTATGACCGAGGTCAGGAGGTTTAGCGTGAGGGAGGTGGCATATCAGAGCTTTTAATGGAAGCATGGTAGAAGTCTTGAGGTTTTGACTGATGATCCATCAGATAGTTACTGGAGACAGTTTGGGAGCAGTGAAAGATGTGCTTCTAGTCTCACCTACTTTATTTCTTTTTTTATTATTATTATTCTTTATTTACCCTCTCCTTTCCCCCTAAATCCTGTAGCAAGACTGAAGACATAGCTCAGGAGTGCCTCTCACATGGAGGTAGCTTGCCTGTCCTTTAAGCGAGCCAGTCCCTGCAGCGTCCTCATTCCTCTGTGTCACCCTGTGTGGCAGTTCCTTACCACCTTCTTGCTCATACCCAAGCAATCAGAACAAGTGTGTGGGCAGTGAGGCAGCTCCCTGGGCCTTGGGAATCTCTCTGTATCTACAGAGTCCATGAAGGTAGAGGTGGAAAAGACCTACAGGGCCAGCTCAGCTGTGTGTCCTCCCCTCTGCTGCTCTGTGCCCTATCAGGCAGTGTCTGGTGGCTGTTACTCAAGACACCAAGTACTTCCTTTCGGAGACCACCCTGCAGGTCTCTGATTCCAGGCACCCTCATCTATGCTGGTGGCCAGGAGTGTGCAAGAAGGGCTCCTTGGCTCTCCTCTTTGGTGGAAAACTTGTCCAAACTGCTGTCACTTCACAGTAGGCTCTCACTGAGGATCCCCGCTGTCCTGCAAGGCACTTACCCTCACTTTTGAGCTTGGTGGGGATCACAGGGAGGAAAACCCCCCCTACCTTGACCCATCCTCTGCTTGGCTTGCAGACTGAGCAAGTCCTTGTTGCTCTCCGAAGACTCTGAGACTGGTGAGGGCATGAAGAAGAGGCACAAAGGGGCCCTCCCGGAGGAGGACGAGGATGTGGAGAGCGGCAGTGGCAAGATGAAAGGGAGGAACCAGAGCTGGGAAGAGCACGATGTGGCTCCCAGCTTCTCAAATGAGGTCAGTGCCCTCATGGGGGACATGGAGCCACAGGCCAAAGGATCTCATTGCTGCTTTGCTGGGATTGGCTTGCACTGGATAACTCCTCCTGATCTCAGAGCATCTGCTCTCATATCACGTGGGTTTAGAAGCTCTTCATGAGTGGACTGTGAAGTAGAGGGCTGTTGGCAAAGGCTAATGTTGGCTTATGGAGGTCAGACCTCTTTGGTAGGCAGCAGGGGCAAACACCTTCAAGCCAGCCAGAGCACTGAAGTGTTGCACTAGCTCTGAATCCAGAGCAGTGCTTGTCTTACCCCTTTGCCTATTGAGGCAGTGGAGGAGAATGAACTCCCTGAAGCAAGGAAGGAATGGGAGCTTTAACTGCTATTTTAAACACAGGTTTTTCTTCTGCTCCTGCTGAGGCAATGAGATATTTACTGGAGCTTTAAGCTGCTGCTGAAATCCAAAGTGCACGCAGGCGAAGTACTGAGTTACAGCTGGTGTTATCTAGCTGTAGCACATGTAAAGTGTATTTATTTTCTTCAAGAAGCAAGAAAGTACCGAAAATGATGTAAGCACTGGCTGTAATGCAGTGGTGCTGATGCTCTTGCTGAGAGGCTTTTGGGTTCTCGTGGCATCTCAGCCTCTGGGGCTGGTTGATTATGTGGCAATCCGTATTTATTTGGCTGGCGTTTTGGGTAAAGATGATTTTTAATCCCTGTGATTTAGAGAAAAGCTTGTAAAACCAGTCCAAACATCGCCTAAACCCCAGAAGTTGTTGAGCAAAAAGAGCTCCAAAATACGTTGTTCTTTGGACATACTTCCTTTGGAAGAAAATTCAGGTTTTCTGAGTTAATCTTGTGGTTTTGCAGTGCTTGATAAAGGTAAAGCTGTGCTGTTTGCTGACATCTTCCTCCCTAGCACCTTGGTGGGTTATGGCAGCTGGGGCTTAAGACTATCATTTGAGGCCTTACTAACTCTAGTGCATTGGAGGCTGTTACGAGGGCTAGTAAAATCCCTCAGGTCTGCCATGATAGCTGCTCTGTATTCACCTGTGTCTCTTCCTTTCACCTCGGCAGTTAAAGCTCAAAAAGAAGAAGGTGCCGTCCGACCAGGAGCAGCTGGCCAGCAAGCTTGACAAGGCTCTGTCCCTCACCAAACAAGACAAGCTCAAATCCCCCTTCAAGTTCGCTGACAGCTCTGGGGGCAAGTCCAAAACTAGTGGAGGTGGCAGCAGGTACCTGCCACCCCACGAGGCTCTGCCGAGCAAGGAGGAGAAGAAGAGCCTGGCCAAGAACCTGGGCCTGTCACTGAAGAGCACCAAGGAAGGTAAAACCAAAGTGGCTGCCAAAATGAAGAAGATGGAGGTGCGGTTAAAAGTCAAAAATCAGCTCAAGGTTTCCCATTCACCAGCGATATCTGAAGTGAGCAGCTACTCCTATAGTAAGTAACCCCTCTTTTACCTCTTTTTACAGTGTAATCTGTTGTGGGGGCTCGTGGGTGTTTCTGGCCTCTTGGAAGGGGTCTGGTTCTGCTCATGGGTGAAAGGTGACCTCCTTCATGGCTAATGAATGCTGCTGCATCTTCGGGGTCCGCATGAGGTGTCCACCCATCTTGCTGTCCAAGAGGTAGCCAGTATCAGTGCATCTCTTCCAGTCAGTGCCATCAGTGGGGAAAAATGCTTTAAACTAAAAGGTTGACCCATGTTCTTGCTTTCAGTGGAAGCAGACACTCTCCTTCTACCTGTCAGATGAGTACTCATAGCCTCTGCTCCAGGAGGTGGTTAACAGCTCAGTTTCCAAGTCTTTGTTGAGCTGGGTGGGATTTGCTTTAGGATTATGCTGTTGAGTCAGTTGGAGAAGGGGGCACTGATGTTTGTGAGCATCTTCCTGCCCTTAAGAGCTATGGCTTGGTTCCTGGCTGACTGTTTGCAGCATTCCCATTTGTCTCATCCCAGCATCCTGTGTACTGATGGCCATTTCTGAACCCAAAGTGCACCTGAGCAGAGGTTCCTGCAGCTGAGCAGAGCTGGGGACCCCTGTTACGGAAGGGAAAATCTGAACTGCAGATAGCGTTGGGAAGACAGAAGTGGAGGTAAAGAGTCTTCAGCAATTCAGGCAGACAGTAGGGCAGAGAGGGTCTTGGAGTTTGTGGTCTGAGGTCTGGTTGTGTATTTATCTTAGCTCACTTGTCCTTTCCTCTGCTTGCAGCTATTTAAGTCCTGTGTTAAAACCCTTACAGGGTGTCTGTACACATAACAAATATATCTCAGTGCAACACCAGTTTAGAAATGTCAGTAGTGAGGAGGATGATGAGCCAATGGTCGTCCAAGGGAGCAAATGTTTGGCATGAAATGAGCTATTTACATGGCAAAATAGGAGCCACTGGACTTGAACACAGCCTTTGGCTGATTGTGCTGTACACACCACCCAATACTTCTGTTGTTGAATGAGCTTCACTCCCAAGGACAGACACTAAACTGGGAGCTCTTGAGCTAATGGGGAGGGGAGGCATGGGCCTGTCATTGGGTCACTCAAGCGTGATGGATGTGGGGAGGCAGGTCGAGCATATGGCTTTACTTCCCATGACTGGTGGGCTGCTCTTGTGGAGGAGGAGAAACGGGACTGGCGCCAAGTCCTTCTGCCTCTTAACCTCCTGCTTTTCTAGCTGGAGTACTGAAAACCTTGGGCAGAGATCCAGAGGGCGAGCTGAGCATCCTATTCCCATAGATTTAACAGGAGTGAAGCCCAGAATGATTTGCATATTTGGGCTTTGGGCCTCCTAAACTAGTTATCCCTTGTTTCTTCTCCACAACCAGCACAATGGATGGGGGGACTGACACCCAACCTGATGCTGGAGAGCATCTGCTGCTGCCCACAGGCTGGGATGATCCCCACTGCCTCTCTGTAACACTGTGAAGCCAGTGGTGCGTTCACAAGAGGGGAGGTGACAATTCATACTTGCTTTTACTGCATCCAGGGGTACCGTATGCTTTCTGTACTACCTTCAGATGCCAAAAAGGGGACCACTTCTCAGCGCCTGTGGGGCTTGACAGCACTGTAGAGCCATGGTGCACAGATTGAGGAGCAGCTTGGTCCCTGCTCTGCTTTGGTGCAGTTGGTATTGCTGCAGTGTCTGAGGTGGTGTGTTCAGAGGCAGGCATTTGGAATTAGATGTGTTCCCCACTTGGCTTGCTTCGGGTGCCCGTGTTGCAAACCCACTGGGAGAGGGAGTTCATGTAGAGAAGGAGATGTAGGTCAGTGTTGAACATAACCAGGTCGATGGCCTGGTTGTTGGCACTGCTGTGCATTCCATGAACATCCTCATAGCAGAAATGGGAAGTGGACGTGCTCAAGGACTTGGAAGTGTTCAAAGCCAGGTTGGATGGGGCTTGGAGCAAGCTGCTCTAGTGGAAGGTGTCCCTGACCATGGCAAGGGTTGGAACTGGATGAGCTTTAAGCTCCCTTCCAACCCAAACCATTCTGTGATTCCATGAAATGTCCACCTCAGTTTTCTCCTCCTAAAACAACTCTTTGGATCTTGTCTTAAGGAGATGTTTGGCCTGGGTGAAGAGTGTCTGTTCCTGACCGAAAGGCGGAAACACGTAATGCTGTGTGCATTTATCCGCATTCGGAGCCATAGGGTTGTGATGGAGCAACCTGGTATTCATCTGTGTTTGGAGCCATAGGGTTGTGATGGAGCGACCTGGTATTCATCTGTGTGGAGCCATAGGGTTGCGATGGAGCGACCTGGTATTCATCTGTGTGGAGCCATAGGGTTGCGATGGAGCGACCTGGTATTCATCTGTGTGGAGCCATAGGGTTGTGATGGAGCGACCTGGTATTCATCTGTGTGGAGCCATAGGGTTGTGATGGAGCGACCTGGTATTCATCTGTGTGGAGCCATAGGGTTGCGATGGAGCGACCTGGTATTCATCTGTGTGGAGCCATAGGGTTGTGATGGAGCGACCTGGTATTCATCTGTGTTTGGAGCCATAGGGTTGCGATGGAGCGACCTGGTACTCATCTATGTTCTGAGCCATAGGGTTGCGATGGAGCGACCTGGTATTCATCTGTGTTTGGAGCCATAGGGTTGCGATGGAGCAACCCGGCAGGGGTAGAAGATGGTGGCCTGGGGTCCTTCCTTCATTCACCTCCATCTTCACCCCGTCTCCACACACCACAGCACCCCCGGTCCCCTGAGGTAACGCTCTCCCGCCTGCTTTGACCACAGATACGGACTCGGAGGAGGAGGAGGAGGAGGACGGATCCCTGAGGGACGAGTGGCCGGCGCAGCCCCCGTCCGCCCCCAAGCCGCGGCCGTCCAGTCTCTACAGCACAGCAGCCAGGAAGGGTGGCCGGGCGGCCGGCGGCCCCAAGGCAGCTCCCCGCAGCGCGGCGGCCGGGCGGCCGCTCAAGCCAAAGGCGGCGGCGGCGGTGGCGGCGGTGGGCAGGAAGCAGCCCTTTTGCCTGCTGCTGCGGGAGGCCGAGGCGGGATCTTCCTTCAGCGACTCCTCGGAGGACTCGTTCGATCAAGGTTATTAGTTTATAGCAAACGCAACCCCGCACGCACCCCTCTGCCATGGCTGTGTGGGAGCGGGCGGGGGGCCGGGGTCAGCCATTTTGATGGTCAGAGCCAGGGCGGCCATCTTTGTTGTTGGCAGCGTAGCCTGCTGTATCAGCCCCACGTTTATCTGGTAGCCCTTTTTGTACCTTTATCATTGTGATATTAAGACTGGCTGGCTCTTTTAGAGCTTTTATAGCAACCGGGGTTTAGTGTCCACCTCTCCCTGCTTTCCTGTTCCCTTCCTCCCTTCAGTTTTCCCCTCACTTTCTTCCTTGCTGCCACCACCACCATTTATATTATTATTACTATTATTTCTTATTATTTTCTGTTGGCATGAGCAGTTTGGAAGGAGCTTTTTTTTATTTTTTAATTATTTTCCTTATTTTTTTGGTTTTCCTTCTTTTTTTTTCCTTTTTAATCCCGGGATACTGTTGTGTGGCTTGTGTGACTCGATGTTTGTACTTGCGATTTGGTTATACCGAGCTTTTATTAAACAGACCGAGTTCATTTTTAACTAAACCTGTGTACCTTGTCTCTCTTGCTGTGTCTCTTATCAGGCCGATTAGGTTGCCGCTTCACTCCATCCTGCTCTGCATCCCCTTCCTGCTCCCACTCCCCATGAGTAGAACTGGAATTAACCTAGTCTGGGGTACTCTCTATTATTCAAATATCCCTGCTGCCTTTGTCCACGTAAAGCTTAGGCCTTCCCCACCCCCATCCCCTTTTATTTAATACATATTTTGTTTGGGTTTTGGTGGTTTTATTTCTGTTTGAGTTTGTTTTCTCCATTGATAGGCTCTCGAAGCAGGCAGATAACACGTAGATGCGCTTGGTCCTTGTTTCCGCTGTGAGTGTAAGGTCCCCATTATTGAACAGCCAAAAATCACTCTTTTTGAGCTATAAAAGCTGGTTTTGTGTCTCTTTTTGGGTGGTGATTGTTTCATTCCCCATCACCCGCGGTGTCCCAAGGATGCGGCAATTACTGCATGGAAGTTGACTCCGCAGTTTTCCCTCCTTCACCCTCACCCCCTGTTTTTGCCACACAGCCTGTCATTAGGGCTTCAGTGGGAAAAGGGATTACTCGAGCCTTTCCCTCCAGAGACACAAGGGGTTTCTGTTCCAGAGTGCACTCATTAAATAATAATCATGGGGAAAGGTCATTTTAATGAGCCCTCAGCTCCTGAAAGAAGCAGCGCATCGGGGCTGAATGCTGAGTGAGAGCATCCCCAGTTGTTATCATCCAAGCCACAGAGCACAGCAAAAACCTTTTCAGTGTTCCCACATGGAAAAGGGGCTGGAGAGTTTTGCTTTTGTTTTGTGCTTTTGCCTTCGTGGTTTTGGTTTTTTTTTTTTTTTTGGATGTTAATTTCCTCCATGCACCTCTTTGCTTTTTCTCCCCTCCAAACCCCCAACCTCCAAAGAAAGGGGAATTCAAGCTGTTGAATGCAGCAGAAAGATACAGATTGCTGATTCGGTTGGATGTGGCTTTGGGCTGGACCCACCAATGCATTTCAAAGGCCCCCCCCCCCCCCCGAAAAAGAGTAATATATGTTTAAAATGAAAATTCATTCTTAAAAGCCAGGCAGTTCTGGGGATAGTGGATTTTATGTAAAGGTGAGACTGCCACATTTCCATTAAGAGTCTGCGTTAACTTCCATTCTTCCCTTCCCTGTTCCTTCCTGCATCTTCCCTGTGTTTATTTTGCTGCTGTTGGAAATTTTGAGGATATCAATCCCTTTTAGTTGTTAAGTTCTTGAGGGTTTCTTGGGTTTGCTTCTTGGTTTTGCTCCAGGTAAGCAGAGAGGTCACTTGGCCCGAATTGGCTCTATCTTTCAAGTAACCTGTCTGCTTTAAAGGGAAATAATCCCACTTTTATGGGATTATCTAGGGAGGGGAGGGGAATATGGGAGGAGGTTGGGGAATCTGGAACAAACGGGGAAACGCATTGTAAATTCCTCTGGGAATGTCATTTAATGGTGGGGAAACCAAAGATGCAAAACCTCCTGGGGTGGGAGGGGGGCATGGAAGGGGAGGTGGGGAGGGATTGTTTGCTACAGGGTTGTTTTTTTTTTTTCTGCAAATGCTTTTATTTTTGTTATTTCTCAGAAGCATTTACTTAAAGGGATATTTGGGTAATAGGGTTTCTAATGGCTTTCCCTGATACTAAACCGATTAATAACCTCAGCTTTTCTAGAAGTGCTCACTTTCTCCTTGCAGCTGCTTGACCAACCCTTTCACCCCTGCCCCTATCCATGATGCTTTGAATGTCTGTGTCGGTCTCTTGCATTTGCTCTCACGCTGCACTAAAGAAGCAAAGTGGTTGGCTGGTTGTAGGGCAGACACTTCTCAGCGAGGGTCACTAGCCATGAACCTGAACCTTGACCATTGTTATGTAGGTAGGCAAAATAACTTTTCTTTATGTCATCTGTCAGCCTCAGACGTTTCGCTGTTACCTCCATGAATAATGACACGTAGCTCTTTGCATCCTCTTGGTTATTTTAATGATGATTGCTGTCCGCTTTTGACTTTCCTCTGTCCATGAAGAGACTCGCAAGGAAGATTTGCTTGTGTGCACGTGTTTGAGGACTCCAGAAATACTTTACCGTTGCCAGGCCTTCTTTTGGAAAACCCTTTAACACCCAGCAAAGGGAAAGGTTGGCAGATGGGGCCAAGGTGAGAAGCCACAGCACTGCCTGCAAAGGTTCTGCCGCTGTCCTTAGAGGTTTCAGGGCCATGATGCAGACTCTCCTAGTATCAGGGTAATTGCCTGGCCATGGCCCTGCCAATATCTATGTCAGAGGTAGGAGTAGCTGCAGGAAGATGTGTTTTCATGTGGTTTGAGATAGACAACGCTGCTTTCTTACAGACTAAACACCATATTGCCATTCTGGTAAGAGGCAAAGCTTGTGGTTTTTTGTCTAGTAACCTTGGAGAGGAAACTTCTAATAGGGGCTAAAGCCACAGGGGACTTTTGAAAGCCATCAGGATAAGTAATACCTTGAGCTTTCTGAGACCAAAGATCCACACTTCGTCTTCCTCCATACTGTTGTCCGTAAGAAATTAGTACCTTCTGCCCTGCTCTCCTTCCCTGACTGGGAGGATGGTTTGACCCCAGTGAAAAAACCCCACACAAACCAGTGAGGGTTCACTGTTTCCCTGCACAGTCATTCCCATGTGACAGATTTAATGGTTTTAATTTTGGAAGTATTTCTGGAGTCAGCAGCACAGCACATCTGGGGGGAAAAAAAAAAAACATGTATTTTCAGTGATGAGAATTGGCTTGTTTGAAAAGGAAAAAGAAGAAAAATAAAGGCACAATGTGCAATTGGACACTCAAAAATCAATAACCTCCAGAATCTGGACAGATCACACAGATCAGATGTCAATGACCCAGTAGCTGTCTAAAGTCTGCCTGTACTTAGCCTGCTTTGTATGCTGTAGGCCTGCTTGGTGTTATGAGAAAACCGTGCTATTTTCTTTTCAATGTGAAATGACTCTTTTTAAGTGTGTGATTTTTTCCCTTCCCCCCTTCCCAAGCTTTTCCTGTCCACATCCCCCTCAACCTTGTTACATCAGCCTTTAAAACCCAAATTGCTTAACCAGTTTCTGTTCACCATTAACAGCTCTTCATTTACTGCTCTCCTACAGTGAAAGACAGTTAAAAGTAATGAGAAAGATTTGAGTTGGGTTTGGGTTTTAATTTAGTGCAGGTAAAAATAAGCTTAGAAAAGCCTTCTTTAGGTCCAGTTTATCAGTAGCATTTAAGTCTGAAGTGATTGTTTTGGCTGTAGAGTTGTATGTACACGTGTGGTTGCATGTGGATATATACACACATATACATGCTCTTAAAAATGGCAGTTAGAAAAAATACTTACAACTTTGGGTATTATTTTCCTTACCCTCATTCAGTGTTAACAGAATTACCACAGAAGGGAAAAAGTGATGGTTTTAATGTCTTTTTCTCCATTGTTAACTAAAAATCACCTTTTCAGGAGTAAAAAATGGGAGGCTTCAGTTGTGTTAAGGCATCTGTGCATACTTCATTTTAAACCCACATATAGTTTGGGTACAGTAGGAGAAAAACTGCTTTGCATTAAATACAGGCACCATGAGTCTCTCCAAAAAGCCATAGAGCACCAATGACTTATTTGCCACCATAACTATAAATGTGGGGATTTAGTTCAGAATCATGTGGGTTTGGAGCAGAGCCCCAGGCACGTTCTTTCTGTCCCATTTGTTAGTTTTTGTCCCTTGGAAAACGGAGAGGAAGAAGAGCAGGGATTATGCTGTGCATGTAGAGTGGAGTCAGCAAGATGTGCCCTCGCCATGAGAGGTGGAGGAGGATGGATCTGTGCTGTGAACGTGTTAAAACGTGTTTATTTTCAGGCTGAAAATTGTATTTCATGCAGCTAAAAATACAAGTGTTGCAGGGAAAATGCTGACAAGAGACTATATCTTCAGTTGTCTTTCTGTAGTGTGACTTTGAAAGAGGTTAGAATAACTGCCAGGTATGTTATTGGGTCGTACATTTTCCGTGGCGTGAGTAATAGCTGCTTTCATCCTGCCTTTTAAATCTGTTTTACCTTGCTGCATTTGAAATAGTGTAGCTGCTGGGCACCTTTGTGCCCTCACATGTGCAGCATCTTCGGATGCTGAAGGAGTGGTGGGCAGGCAATGAACTGAGCCAAGGGGGATTTGCATGGGACAGGTCATGGAGGGATTGTTCTGCTCAATTGCCCTGGTTTTAACCTGTTTCCCTCCCCGGCTTCTCAGTGAGCCGCTCTCAGCTCATCCCACTCATTAGTTCTGTCATGGGAGGTTGATTTTTTCCATTCTTTTCCCCGGTTTTCCCAGCCAAATGGGATGTGTGGAGGGGGTCTCATTCCCTCCTGGTGGGGCATTGAACTCGGGCACTGGGTTTGCTGCTTTTCAGGCAGGTGCTTTTCACATCTCAGAATAGCTGAGTTCATCTGGATTTGCTTTCTTTTTGGCAAAACGTAGGGAGCCAGCAGTTTTTTGCCCTTTTCCTGGTAGGGGAAGGAATCTGATCCTAATTTGCTGCAGAGTCTTTATGTTTTCCATGTGGGTTTTATGCAAAGAGTGAGCAGGGCGGTGGATTTCATGGTGTTTCCTGCAGGACTGTAGGTTCAGTAGCATTTTATATCACAGGGAGCCAGCCTGAGCAGTTGAAATGTGGAAGGGCTTTTGATGCAGTTAAAAATTAGTATTCTTGTGACTATTTGATGCATGCCATGGAGAGAAGCTCTCCTTGTTAAAGAAAAATAACATGTATGTATAGCTGGCCGTTACTTCAGCTGATAAAATGCAAGGATGAGTACGCTGGTTTCTGATTTTTCCTCTCATTTCTAATGTCACGGAGGAATAATGCGAAGTGGAAAACTGACACTTGGTGTTATTGGTTTGGGGTGTTTTAAACAGCCAAGTGTTGAGGACGTTTTTATCTATCCCAGAGGGCATACGTGGAAAGAAAAGGATTTTCATGTTCATTCCAGCTCATTTTGAAGGGATCTGGTTTCTCATTTGGCTCGTGTTCAGAGGGAGGGGAGCTGGTGAGTGGGCTCAGGCTGGGGAAGAGCAGGGCTCCTGCTAGTGGTGGGAATTCTCCAGCAGCCTCCATGATCCTACTTAAGCCCTCAATTTCGAGAGAAATGAAATCCCTTTTCCAGGCCCACTTTTTGCAGTTAAATCTGTTCCATCTAGATTTATGTGCTCATATATGTGTGTGTATATGTATGCATGTGGTATACGTGCGCTCACCAGCACGAGCTGGGTGAGATGCTGTTAAAATTAATTGCCTTTGAGCTGATGACAGACTCCTGGGAAGTGCTGTAGGAAGGGAGAGGTGCCACTCTCAGAGCATCTACCCTCAAAATACCTGCTGTATATACACCGTAAAGGAGAACCCCAGCCCACTGCTCTCTGCAGGTGTCAGCCGAGGCTGATTTCATTGCCAGCACTAGATTGTGGCTGTGGGCAGCTCTTCCTGCCTGTGCTGAGCTGGGCTTCCCTAGCCTGAGCTGTAGAGAGGGAAATGAAAGGCAGGGAGAGTTTTGAGGCAGAGTGTTTAAACACTCCTCCAACACTGCCTACACTTATCCCCCGTCTCCCTTATGCATTCCAAATCCATTGCTTTCAAATTATTTCCCCCCTTCTTTGCATTATTTCCTCCTGCCCCTTCTCCTCTCTCTGTCCTCCTTGCCATGACGCAGGCTGATCTCTGGTATTCCCCTTCCATGCTGATCTCTGGTTCTGATTACACAAATGGATTTTGTTATGGAGGAAGAGGTGGTGGGTGGGAGGGGAATCCCACAGCTCCGAGGTTGGGATTTTCAAAGGAATTAAGCTTTTAATTCCTCCTGAAAGCTGCAGGGAAGGAGTGCATGGCATCCTTTTCAAATCTCTGCCAACACCCTACTCTTCCCTCCCTCATCTTGAATGGGTCCTTCCTGCTGTACCCTGTATTGCTGTGTCCTTCAAGGGTGGTGGTAGGCAGGGTGATACTGACTGTATGGCTGCAAAGACACGTGTGTGTGTGTGGCCAACATCTTCTGGCTCAGCTTGTGGGGGGCTCAGTGCTACTTAGGTGAGCACAGAGCAGCAGGAGAGTTACACTTTGGGGTTGAAATGTGGCTGATGCACAGCTCCATTAGGTTTGTAATGGGCTTCCTCTCTTCTGCATGCTAGATTCTAGCTCAGAGGAGGACGAAGAGGAGGATGAAGAGGAAGAGGAGGAAGCAGAGGACTATGGGACAGACGGCACCGACAGGCTATCGTCGCCTGCCCTTGATGAGAGCGGTCTGGGCCTTCTAGCAAGGTTTGCTGCCAGTGCCATGCCCAGCCCCATCGTTCCCCCTCCACTCTCCATCATCCAGCTGGAGGCCAAGCAGAAGGCAAAGAAGAAGGAGGAGCGGCAGAGCCTGATGGGTGAGTTGCCTGGGTAGGATTAGTGCCATGGGGGCCAGGGTGGAAAGTTCAGGAGGTCCCAGCTGTGCTGCAAGAGAGCAGGTTGTTACCCAGACACTGTCCTGCCCTTTCTTTGCTTCTAGCTGCTTGGTCCTGATGCTGAAGGAAGGGGGAATTGCCTGGCAAGAAAACAAGAACCACTCAAGGGTATGGCAGGTTTAGCAGCTGCAGCCATGGCTTCCCTAGGGGCTTTGTCAAAGTTTTCTCTTGTCCTACCTGGCAATCCTTAACAGGCTGCAAAGGCAAGCGATGGGATACTGTGTCCCCTTGGACAGAGCGCTGAAAGCAGTGAGGAGCTGTTGCATTTTAGGGAAGGAAGCATGCGCTAAATGCAGCTGATCTTAAATACGTAAGAAAAGCAGAGGCACCCAGGAAAAACCCTTTCAATCAGCCCATCCTATCAGCTTCCCCATAGAAACCAGGCAGTGAGACTTGAAACAAGCATTCCTTCCTCTGCTCCTGTGTTCTCAGTGCCAGACCCTGTGTTTCTGTCTCTGTCCTTGTCTCGGTTTCAGTGTCTAACACGTAATTGGGAGTTTCATTTCTTCCTCTCCCCATGCTCTGCTGCACAAGTGCCCGCTGGTGACATCGTTCCTGGTCAGACACATCTATATGGGCTCCATTTATAAATTCTCTATTAATATTTATTAAGTGATGATGGAATTTATAGCATGCTTCAGAATGGAAAATGATGTCTTCCTTGAGAGCCTGGCTTGTTTTAACACTGTTTCCGTGCTATATTAGGCGTTTGCCAACTTGTTCCAACAGCCTCTGTTAAGAATTTATTGTCTTGTAACCTGCCCTCCTTGAAACTGGAAGCATCTAGAAATTGCCTCATGCTGTAGTGAGAGAAGAGGAGGAGTGTTGTAATTTCCAGTGGGTTTTTCATTTTGAGCCTTGCCAGCTTTGGTTTTGACAAGCTTGCTCTTTTCCTGCTCGTGCTGGGGCTGTCTCAGGGGAAGAGGTTTGGGTGGGAGATGAGAGCAGCTTCCTGCACACTGAATTTCCCCAGGAAGGTGAGCATAGTAGAGAGAGAAGGACTGGGAGGAGATGCTTTCCATACCTCTGCCTCCTATATCTTCATTTTCCCACGTGAATGTTCAGTTCCTCGTGTTCTTTCTCCACTGTCCTGCACACAGTGGTTATCACAGCAGGGGCTGTTCACCGTTGAGCTTGAGAAGAGTTTGTGTCAACCTCCCTGGCATGAAGCAAGGCCTCATTTCAGACCTGACTGGTTTGAAGGCACAGTCATGCAGATGTATGTGCAGAGAGGGCAGGCTGGAGGAGGGTACAAGAGAGACCTTTATGCAGAGGGAGAACCAGGTTCTCCTGATGTTTGTACACACCTTCAGAGGCGCTGTGCCACCTCATGAGTTCCAGTGTCCTGGAAAATAAATGGATCTGGAAAATTTGGCCTCTGTCTCTTGTTCCAGCATAGACTTAAGTGCATGACCTTGGGCAAGTTTCTTGGCTGTTCATATCTCTCTGATGGCACAGTGCCTCTGCAGCCACAGAGCTTTGTCTGCCTCCTGCCCCTGTTGCTTCGTGTGGAGGTGCCGTTTCCATTTCCCTATTGCTCCTGCAAACATATGGCCTTGTTCTCCTTTATCAGATTGTGGGGAACACGCTGAAGGTGGGGAACATTTTGGTGTTCCTACAGTAACTTCTGGCCTCTGGGTACTGCTGTGCCTGTGGCGCTGAGCAGAGGCCAGTGTGAGGGGATTTCCATTTGCCACAGACAAAAGATCATTTGCCTCTCTTGACTTTAAGGCAATTACCCGAGCCAGTAAAAGGATTTGTGGTGTCTGTTGGCCAATGGGAAAATATCAGTTTGAAACACAGGTTTATTTGATTTGTTAAAAGAGATTGTTCTCCTGCATCTAAGGTGAGACTGGAGAGGACTCCCACCGGGAGAGGAGGAAGGCTCAGCTTATGGAGTTCGTGCTTGGCTTCATCTGAGCAACTCCTTTCTGTTAAGGGGCAAATGATAGAGTAGCTTGTCTTTTAAGAGCTTCTCTGCAGGGTTTTGGTTATGGGAGAAGGGGACATCCTGAACCACACTGCCTGAGTGTGTGGGCTCTGGTCTGGGGCAAGGGAGACTTGAAACAGGGAAATCAGTGTTTCGTGGGGCAGAAATGCACACCTGAAGGATGGAGAGGTTGGAAAAGGGAACAAGCAAGGGCTCTGTTAAGCAGGCACAGCATCTCCCATGGAGCCCTAAAGCTTCCAGCAGGATGTGGCTCCTCTTGGCTCAGACTGGGCTTTAACTGATGATCAAATCTTTTGCACCTAGGGACGGAGTTTGAATACACTGACTCCGAGAGTGAGATCAAGATCAGGAAGAAGTCTCCTTCAGGACTGCTGAGGGGAAAGAAGGGGCCGCTGGAGGCAAGCAGCATCCCTCCAAGCCAGGCCCCCAGCAGCCTTGACTCCGGCTCTGGGAGCGCTGACAAAGCCAAGCTGGGGTCTGAGAAGGGCCGTAAGCTGAAGAAATTCAAGTCCCCCAAGGACCTGAGCTTTGAGTTTGGGCTGGAGGCCAGCGATGATGACCTGTGGAACCGGCGCCGGAGCGAGCGCATCTTCCTCCATGATGCCACCATGTCCTCGGCCATGCTGACCCCCGTGGCCCCTGCCAGCTCCACTCCTGTCTCCAAGCCTGGTCGCTGTGGCAAGGGGGCACCCATGAGCCCCAAAAAGGAGGGCAGCAAGGGGAAGGAGAGGAAGGAGCTAAGCAAGGTGAGGAGTGCTGTGGGATCCTGGGGGGCTGAGGGTGAGGGGGACTTGATTAAATCTGCTAGGGCAGGGGAGTCCTGTCTTCGTAGTTGCCTCAGTGCTGTTTGGCTGTCCCGTGTCAGCCCTGCCAGCCCCATGCCCAGCTGTCAGGCTTGGATTTGACTCACAAATAGTAAAAGCCTGTTGTGTTTGAACATGTTGCTTGTGTCACCCTCCATGTCCCAAATCTATCCTGCTTGGATTGGCCAGAGTGGACATGTGTGAAATCTCTTTTCCACTCTGTGCAGCCTTGCTTGCTGAGCTGTTGCCCCCACATTGGCCTTTAAGGCTGTTCACCTTTTATATGATGTCTTCTGAGGGCTGTCCCTGGCTGGTGGTGGCACTGATCTCTGGGTTGCTGGCTCTTCATCATGGCTGAAGATTCAGCTCCCTCTGCCTCGAGCTCAATTCATGGCAGCGTCATGGAGGAGCACTGATTGTGGAGAGAGGTAGATAAGTTAGTTGTGACATGAGGCCAGCTGGGATCTTCTTGGAGCTCTTTGGGGGAAAGTTTGATGGGCAGAAATGGCTCTCCAGGGTGATGAAAAGCTCTTCCCAAAATGTGTGAAGCCTGAAAGCAGAGCTGGGAGATGTAGGATGTGGTGCAGTCAGTAAACTTAACTGCTGGCTGAATGTTATCCTTCCTGTGCACAGCCTACTGTGCTCCACCTTTCCCTTCGCCCTGGGCCCAGATCTTCACCAGTCCTCCCTTTGCTGATGGGAGTGTTTTCTTCTTTTTAGCAGCGGAAGAAGGGTAAAGAAGCACCCTGCTGCTCCTCCTCCTCGTCCATGTCTCCTCCTGGCATCCCTAGCTCCCCATCTGATGTTCGTGTCAGCCTGACGAGTGCCTTGGGCTCCACCAAGAAGAGCAAAGCCAAGGTGAAAGCCAAGGAGGTGAAAAAAGAGGTGAGGGGCTGGTTCTAGTCTAGAGAGTGGCTGGGAGGGTCCTGCTCTCTTCCTGGACTGTTGCAGTGTGAGGGAGGGAAAACAGACATATAGGTTTTGCTGGCTGTGTTACAGGCAAAATGCTGGTTTGAGAAGCCTAAAATCGGAGGCAGACTTGGTCAGGTAGTACCTGCTGCTACCATCTGGTGTTCGTTTGCCTTCCTCCCTCTAATTAAGGAACAAGCAGGGTTTTCTCTAAGGCTACCACGGGGTGGAGGGAGTCCTGCATAGCAAGGACCAAGGAGGTGGTGATGGAGTAGCCTTGCTCAGCACCGAGTGAGCCAGGTCACATCTGGTTTCTGCTCCATTGTTGTGGCCTGTCTTCTCTCATAACACACATTACTGCATCTTCTCATTGTGCGTGTAATGTTTATGGTCTGGTGCAACAGAGAAATGGATTGTGGGGCGTTTAAGAAGAAATAGGATCAGTGCCTGCTGCCTGTTCAGTGAAGTGAGTCTTGGGAATGCTGTGCAGAGAGGTGGTGAATGCAAAGCAAAGCCACGGCTGTCTGCTCCACAGCATCTCTCCTAACCTCCAGGGTGTGGCTGGAGATGTGAAATGGCTTTTGGTCAGCTGTCAGTGATGTCTGGGGATAAACCCAGAAAAACAGAGGTCTTTGTGCAACCAAAAGGCAAGTTTGGGTACACCCACTTCATTCTGTGTGATTAACATTGCTGAGGATGGAGACAGGGTGGTCCCAGTATCCTCAGGTTACTTGTTGCTGGAGGAAGGTGGGATGGGATCAGACTGTTGCCTGTTGTCATCCAGCTGACGTGCTGCTTGCTCTCCTGCAGAACCGAGGGAAGGGAGGAGCTGTCAGCAAGCTCATGGAGAGCATGGCAGCAGAGGAGGATTTTGAACCCAACCAAGACAGCAGCTTCTCAGAGGATGAGAACATCCCGCTGAGCATGCTGGTTGAGCGACCACCCACACCAGGTGAGGGGCTGGGGGTCTAATTGTGCAGGTAGAGGAGATGTGGAGTTTCCCAGAGGAGGGTTGTGCTGCTTTTCCACATCCCTTACCCAAAGCCGTGGGTTCTTGGGGTGGAGATGCCACTTCTCCAGCCAATTTAGCCTACCAGAAACAAGCTTTACCAGAGTAGCCCACTGTGACATCTAGATGTGAAACACGGTCTCTGAACTGCCCTCTTTTCATTAACTGGTATATTATTATTATTACTGTTGTTATTACTAAGAAGGCAAAATTTGCTGTTGCCAAGAGGTAGGGAGAGAGAATGAGCCCTTTCTGCAAAGGGCTTCTGGTCTTTACCTAGGGGAGGGTAATGAGGAGAGTATGAGGTTTCCTTTTCCCCTTCCTGTTGCTTTTTCCTCTGTGGTGCTCTCTAATCCCTATCTTGCTCCAACACCTCACAGCCCCCCGCTCCTGCATAATCGACAAGGATGAGCTGAAAGATGGTCTGCGTGTCCTCATCCCCATGGATGACAAGCTGCTCTATGCTGGGCATGTAAAGACTGTGCATTCACCAGACATGTGAGTTGAGGGGCTGCTGTATCCACCTGGGCTCTGACAGTGGGTGGGGACATCACTGATCCAGGGATTAATCTGGGAGTTGTGTAGAGCTGGCAGGAGAGAGACTGACAGAGCCTGCCAGGGAGGGAAGGGAAGTTCACTCTAGTTTATCAGTGCTGAGGGAAAGTCCAATTCCCTCTCATTAAATGCTCTCAATTAAACTGGTGCTGGAACTCGGAGGTGGTAGCTGATCAGGGTGATGTCTTCCGTGTGCAGTGTCTGACTGGGTCTTTGTATTCAGATACCGTGTGGTGGTGGAAGGCGAGAGGGGGAATCGTCCCCACATCTACTGCCTGGAGCAGCTCTTGCAGGAAGCGGTATGTGAGGCCAAAGAGGCTGTTGAGCCCTGGTTTGGGGTGCAGGAGGCTTCCAGCTGGGGTTGCAGGGATACCTGGGTCCTGCCCCCATGGCTTTGGTGTGGGTCACTGCCCCATAGCAGTGGGCACTAGCCCTTCATGCTGTCCTGTGAGCAGAGAGGAGGGCATTTCCCAACAGCAAAACTGTCCCTTGCCTTCTCCAGAGCTGCTTTGCTGCACGCCAAGTGTGGTGGGATGGTGTGTGCTGGGGTCAGGAATGTCAGTAATTGCCTTCCTCTTACCCTGAGCAGATCATTGACGTGAAACCACCTTCAGTGCGGTTCCTACCCGAGGGCACGAGGATTGCAGCCTACTGGAGCCAGCAGTACCGCTGCCTTTACCCAGGGACAGTTGTCCGAGGTAAGGCCACGCTGACTGCTCTCCCCTGTGAACCAGAGATGTCTTGGTCCTGTGTGTCCTGAGGGATGTCAGGCTTCTCTGGGGATACCTTGAGATCTGCTGTGAATGTCCTGGGGGTCAGAGACTGGCCCATTCCTCTCCACTGGGTCATGATGCTGGTTTAGTAACATAGAATCATAGAATAGTTAGGGTTGGAAAGGACCTTAAGATCATCCAATTCCAAGCCCCTGCCATGGGCAGGGACACCTCACACTAAACCGTATCACCCAAGGCCTCGTCCAACCTGGTCTTGAGCACTGCCAGGGATGGAGCATTCACAACCTCCCTGGGCAACCCATTCCAGTGCCTCACATCTTCTTGTCCAGGAGATGCGCTCTCATAGTTAGACGTCTGAGCAATTAAAATACCAATATTCAGCACACTTAGACTCAGAATTAGCTTCAGGCACCAAAGATTTCTGAGGTTGTGGAGGTTTCTAAATCACCTTCATACTCGTAGCTTTGCCTCTTACACTCCCCCGTCTGGTCCCATTAGAAAGTCAGTGAAGATCCCTCTGCTATGGCCTGTCTTGCTTTTGTGCTTCTGGTTGCACTATGTGTGTCTAAAGGAAGAATTGCAAGTTACAAACCAGTGAAGCTGATGCCAGAAGAGATGGTGGGAACACAGCTTATTTCTCTTGGAGAGAAGGGGCAAAGCAGCAGCTTGTGATTGCTAAGAGTAGTAGCAAAATGCTCTCCCTGCACAGCCTAGGAGAGGTGGCGATGGGAAGCTTTGGAGTTGTTGCAGGATCCCTGCCTTCCCCTGTGTCCACACTTCCCTGACAAGGAGTTTGTACTCCTAATTCCATCTTCTGCTGTCCCCCAACCCACAGGAGCCCTGGATCTGGAGGAAGATGGTGATCTCATCACAGTAGAGTTTGATGACGGGGACACAGGACGTATCCCACTGTCTCACATTCGGCTTCTCCCACCTGACTACAAGATCCAGTGTGAGTCTTGCTGTTCAGTTTTTTGCATGACATTTCCCTCACTATGAAATACAGGGAGTTTCAGGCACCTCCTTCTGAGACTCTGGGATGTTTGACTACATTTGACATCTCTCTGATCTATTCCAGGTGCTGAGCCTTCCCCAGCCCTTTTGGTGCCCAGCACCAAGCGCCGTAGCCGTAAATCCAGCAAAGACACTGGAGAAGGAAAAGAGGGAGCTACACTAGGATCAGAGGAGCCTGTGTCAAAGGGCAAAGGCCGAGGGAGAAAGCCAAGTGTCAAGGCGAAAGCTGGTAGGTTGTTACCACTGCCGGACCAGGAGCTGAGATTCCTTGCACAGCTCTCCCAGAGTTAGAGCTGCTCTTGGGGCAAGAGTTGAAGAGGAATGGATGCACTGCTTTAGTGCTGAGCCTGCATGCATCAGCTTCCTCTGCTGTGGCTGCAGTTTGCAGGAGTCTGGCTCAGAAGCTGGCCTGCACTGCAGAGCCCAGTCCCATTTTCAGCTGAGCATCTCAGCAGCCATCAGTTGGGCCAGAGATGCAGGAGATCTGCAGTTTGGTTCCCCTGCAGTCAAAGCAGCATCAGTCGGCATTGCCCGTCAGCTGCTCACAGGTGCTGGCATCAGGTCAGGCTGCCTGGTAGGACCTGTGCCTCCTTGAGGATACCTGAGTGGTCAGGAACAAGCCAGCCCTGGCCAGAGGCTGGTCAGCGTTGGTGTCTGGTTATGTCTGAGCTAACAAAGCCCATCTGGATGGATACCACCATAGCTTTGTGTTTCCTCCCCTCTGCAGAAGAGGCTGCCTTGCCAGAAGAGAAGGATCAGGTTGAGTCTTCACCTGTGACCTCCTCAGTCCCGGAGAAGCCAGCCAGCTTGGGCAAGCCGAGCATGAAAGGGTCACGAAAATCACAACCGCTGCCAACTGGAGGCTCTCCTGCTCCCACAGAGGAAAAGAGATCAAAAGCCAGCAAAATGAAGATCTCCACTAAGCTGCACAGCCCCCCACAACCCACTTACCAACCTGCTGTGTTTGGCAGCATCCTCAGCACAGAACCCTACAGCGACCTCCCTGGGACACTGGCTGCCTTCAGCTCCAGCGATGCTTCAACGTCAAAAGCCAAGGCCAAGAAAGGGCGGCCCACAGAAGAGACACAGGAGTTTGGCACCATGGTCAAGGCTCAGAGGAAGCATGAGAATGAAATCCTGATCAAACTGGACCATGAGGGTGTGATGTCTCCAAAGACGAAGAAGATGAAGGAAGCGATGAGGATGCTGGAGGACTCATCCCTAGCCAGTCGCAGGGATGGCAAGAGTCTCTTAGGGCTGGGCTATTCCCCTGCAGTGGGTGTGGAGGGCAAGCAGAAATCTGCTCGAGCCAAAGCGGCTGAGGGAGACCCTTCCCCTGCCAGCTTTGGAGGGAAGTTTGATGGCTCGGCAGAGAGCCTCACTGCTTCAAAGGACCAGGAGGAAAAGGCAGCAGCTCCAGCAGCCGTGGAGGAATCTGAGAGCAACAGCAGCGACAGCAGCTCGGAGTCAGAGGGAGAAGAGGAGACGGGGAAGAACCGAGGGGAAGCCCAGGACAGCAGCTCAACCAGCTCGAGAGCATCCACACCCCTTTCCTCCTCCAACTCCTCCTCCTCTTCCTCTTCTAGCAGCAGCTCCTCTTCCTCCTCCTCTTCCTCCTCTTCTTCAGCCTCATCAACCTCTTCTTCATCGAGCTCCAGCTCTTCCTCCTCCTCCACTACAGATGAAGACTCCTCCTGTAGCTCTGACGACGAGGTAGCTGAAGCCCAGCCAAGTTCCTCCGTGCAGCAAACCCTCCCACCCAAGCCAACCAAGCAGGCAGGGAAATCCCGTGCGTCCTCCCACCCGCAGAGCCAGAAGCAGCCGGCACAGCAGCCGGTGCAGCAGCCGGCACCGCAGCAGAGCGGCAACAAGAGCAGGCCCAAGAAGCGTGAGGGCATCCACCTGCCCACCACCAAGGAGCTTGCCAAGCGCCAGCGCCTGCCCTCCGTGGAGAACAGACCCAAGATCGCTGCGTTCCTCCCCGCACGGCAGCTCTGGAAGTGGTTTGGGAAACCCACACAGGTAAATGGAGCTTCTCCTTCCCCTTTGTAGTGCTTGGTGCTGGCGTTTGCATTGTGGTGCTTCTTACCTTGCCCTTTCCCTTCTCCTGGGGCGGTGAAGCTCTGCTGACTGTGTGTCCCCAGCTGAGATCTCCAGTTTGCAAGGAGATTGGGGTTAGTCTTCACTGTGTCTGGGAGAACCATGGTGTGTCCCTCTGCCCGTTTTCCTGTGGGAGTGCCTGCGAATGCTGTGGATCTGCCTTCAGCGAAGGGTGGGATGCAGGAGAGGGCAAGCAGTGGTGAGTAAGGAGAACTAGGGTAATCCCTGGTTGCTCACCTGTGTGAATCTCTCTTGGCAGAGACGAGGAATGAAAGGGAAGGCCAGGAAGCTCTTCTACAAGGCCATCGTCCGGGGCAAGGAGATCATCCGCATTGGAGACTGTGCGGTGTTCCTCTCAGCCGGCCGCCCCAACCTGCCCTACATCGGCCGGATCCAGAGCATGTGGGAGTCGTGGGGGAACAACATGGTGGTCCGAGTCAAGTGGTTCTATCATCCAGAAGAAACCAACCCTGGGAAGAAACTCAATGAAGGCAAGGTAGGCTGGTGTCCTGTGCTGAGAGAGCTCTGCAAAGCTGCTTGTTTCCTCTGGATTCCAAGGATGAGGAGGCATCCATGGCCCAGTTACTGGTACCATAATGTTTCCTCACTGATTCATGTTTTGAGGGCTGCCTGTGGTGTGGAAGAGCCTGATGTTTACCTCTTGAACAGGGGAAGGGTGGGTTTATCACACTAGGAAAAGACTTTTGTTGGAAATAAAGACTTTTGTGTTGATCCAGAAAGAGTAAAAGAGTGTCAAGAGCCAGATTGAGTTCTCCTGTAGTGTAAGAACTACTGGCCTGGTGCTCAGTGACAGTCTTGCACACATGCAGAGTGTGATTTACAGTAGGCTCTTAGTATTTATTACCAGTGGCTGGGGACAGAGGTTGAGACTTTAAAGGTACCCTGTGGTGGTAGGAGGTAATAGCATGGAAAACCCAACTCACTCACCTGCTTTTCATTTCTGCTTTCTCCTCCTCCTGGACACAGCGCTGGGATCAGAAGTCGGGCAGGAGTCTGTCCACAGCTTTGCAGGCATCCAGCCAGAGGAAGGACTTTATGGAGGTTGGTGAGGTTGGGAAGGGATGCTGGGGACTTAGTAACAAATGCTGCTGGGGAGGTGCCCCCTGAGATTCTCTGGCTCTTACTTTTTGTCTCAGCTGCTGAGTCCTCAGTGTCCAGGATTTTGGATGGGTGTTTTGGGAGGGCGGGATTAGCTGCATGTGCTGGGGGCTGGGAGGAACAGGGGGGTGGTATCCAGCTCCCATCTCTGAATTGAGGATGACAGACTCCTGGCTTCTGTATTCCCCTGTCTGTGTGCTCAGCAGACACGGCATTCTCATCAGTGGGAGCTGAGTGAAAGCAAGGAGGGCTCAGGTTTAGTTTGCTGGGTGGATTGTGTCCACTGTGCCCATGGGCCCGTGCAGATTCCCAGTGTCCCTCCCTGGGGCTGGGAGTGGAGATGAATAAGGAGTTCTGCTCGAGTATGAGCACAATTCCTAGCCAGTCATGATGGATGTTTTCCCTGCATGTTGAAGGTGATGTTGTGAATGCTGTGAGATCTAATTGCTGCTTTTCTTTCCATCTCCCTCCTTCCTGCTACACAGCGAGCCCTCTACCAGTCCTCCCACGTGGATGAAAACGATGTCCAGACCATCTCACACAAGTGTCTTGTTGTTGGCCTGGATCAATATGAGCAGATGCTAAAGACAAAGAAATACCAAGACAGTGAGGACCTCTACTACCTTGCAGGGACCTACGAGCCCACTACGGGCATGATCTTCAACACCGATGGGGTCCCTGTCATCTGCTGACCGCCCAGGGGACACGTGCCACCCCCTGGGAAGGGACGGGACAAACCTGAGGACGTGCCTGTTCAGACCACATGATTGTTTCTTTCAATGCTCATGAATTCTGTGTCACACTACGGACAGGAGAGCGCGAGAGACAGGAGGAGGAAGGAGAGGGCTGAAGGAAAGGGGTTGGGGAAGCAGTTTCAGGACTTGAGGAAGATGCTCTTGGGAGGTGGTGGCGTTTGAAGCCCCAGGCTCTTCTGGAAGTGGCTTTAAGTAAGGTGACACTTGACCAACTTCTTCCTTCCTCCTTTTGGTCCAGGAAAGCACATGGGTCTCGTGATCATTTCACCAGCGGGACCCCCCCCCCCAGCAGGAGGGATCCCTTTTGTGTCATTTGCCCCCATCGGTAACTCGGAAGCCGCCTGTATGTGGAAGGACACCTGACAGCCTTCTGCAGACGCTCCTCTCCGTCCTTATATTCCCTTTTCCTGCTTAGTTCCGCATGACCCTTTAGGAAGGACAGGGTGAAAGAGAAAGGAGATGAGTCTCTCTCAGCGCCTCATCTCGATCCTCTCGGCGCCTTTTTGCAGTTCCCTTCCCCTGGAGGCCCCAGCAACACGGAGCACGAAGGGGCAGAGATTCCCCAGCATAGAGATGGCAGAAGAGGAAGGCTGGGAAGACGAGCCAATATCCAGTCTGGATTGCTGCCTTCCCACTGCCTTGAACAAACAGTCTGGACCTACTTCCCCTGTCATTCTGTGTCCCTCCTGCCCTGGAAAAGGCACTGGGGGAGCAGGTGCATGGCGAGGGGTTGACGCTTGGTGAACAAAGAACTCATCTTGGAGCATGCAGTGAAGGAGGGCAGGATATCACTGGGAAAAGCTGCTGCTTGGTGCTTGGAGTGCAGGAGACCATTGGATTTTGGCATCCCTCACCCAGCTTTATGCCCTATGCCTTGCCTGAGCAGAGATGTGGAGCTGCTGGAAGGCCCTTGCTCACCATTTGAAGGGAATGAGGATAGTGTGAAGCCTGACCATCCCCACCTGTGGCATTGCCACAGCCAGAGCCCCGCTGCCACCCTGGGCTCAGGATGGGACCATCCAGCTCACTCCATCCAGCCGTCCAACCTCCCCACGGCTCCAGGAGAGCCACCACCACCACCATCACCTCTGCAGAGCTGACCCGCTGCCTCGCTCCCGCTGGGCGCATCCCAGACCTTCGGCATCACCAGGGTTGGGACAACTGGAGGAGAACCACGCGACGACGGAACATCCTTGCACTTAAAAACACAACTCCAAGAGACGCACTGATCTTTGCAACCACCGACTCGCACTACACATTGCCAGGACGTGGAGCGGGGCCCGGCCCGGGCTCCGGTGGGGAGACGTTTAGGACAAGGACAGATGGAAAACTCTCCACCCTGGTACTGGAGACTGGAGGCCAGGGCTTGGGGGAAGGGGGGGAGAGGGTCACCCCTGCAACGTTACCCCTCGTCCTTAAAACAAATCACATGGTGCTGAGCTCGTACCATCTCCAGCCCGGGCCGCCGGCGCCGTGGCGCGTAGCGACGGTTCTAACCTGTACAGTTTTAATGTACCGAAAGACTCGTTAAGCCCCTCCTGTATTATAAGACTTTAAATGGATTCAACTTTTTAATTATAAATATAAATATATATATATAAATATAAATATAAACTTTTTAAAACTGTGAAAACAAAAATTATGGAATTATAAAAAAAAAAAGGAAGAAAAAAGAAACCAAGGCAACAACAACGACGATAACAACAAAACCCCAACTCAAGGCCCAACTCCACGGCGAGAGAAAGGAACACAGTCTGACCTTCAGAATCTTATTTTTTATTTCCTGTTGGATTGTGATTGTAAATGATCTGGGAACAGGCACACATCACACCCACCCCCCCACCCCCCCCCGCTCAACGTGTACTGTACTTGTAGAAGCAAATTGTGTGAGCCTATTTTAAAGAGCGAGAGAGAGCGCGCGCGAGAGAGAGAAATAAGAGATTTTATGCTAATGTTAAATAGAAAGCACTTAAAACCCACTGCCTTCTATGGAACACAAGGATATTTCAGACAATCGAGAGGAAAGGAGAGCCAGGTTTTTGTCTTTCTTTGTTTTATGTTGTTTTTTTTTTTGTTGTTGTTGTTGTTTAAAACGATTTTTTTGGCATTCTGTTTGTTGGAGAACTCCGTGTGATCTTTTCTTTTTTTCATAAAAAAATAACAAAAAAAAGAAAATTAATTGAAAAAAAACAAAAAAACCACAACCAAAAAAAGCAGCCCCACGAAGCATCTGTTCTTTGTCTCACTTCTAACAGGCGGGTTTTGCCTCCCCTTGGGGGTGATGGTCGCCTTTTGGCTCAGCTCTGGGGAGACCCCATCCCTCTGATGGACAGGATATACCCTGACACACAGGTCCTGTGGGGCAGGAGGGGCGCGAGTGCTGTGACCACACTCCTGCACCCTGAGCCCTGCAGGAGTGATGTTTTGAGGGTGAAACACTGAATCTGCTCATTCTGTTGGGGCTTGGCATGGTGAGACCCTGATGTGTTCATGGTGCCAAGCCTGGTGCTCGCTGCCTTCTCCATCCCTTGGCTTTGCTTTCTTAGGAGGTGGCACCACCGACTCCTGGCACAGTGAGGTGCTGCCGGTCCCAAAAAGCATCAGCCTCTGGTGTTGGCACCTTCTCCAGCTGGTTTCTGCTCTGCTCAGCCCATTCCTGCTTGCTGCTGCCTTCTGCAGCACTTCGATGGGACCTGGTGGCAAGTCCAGCTGCCCCAGGTGACAGAGGGGACCCGGGAGATGGGGAGCAGCACAAGGGGTACCCCAAGACCCCACAGGCCTGGAGCAGGCATCCCCACGTATGTGTTGGCTAGCTCAGCCAAGTTGGGCATCATGGCAAAGACATTCGATACAGCATCAGCTTTACTTGCGGCCCTTGCACTAAGCCCTGAAAGCTCAGCAGTGGCATCTGCAGTGCTGTGGCATTGAGACCCACCTCTGCCCCATTGCAGTGGGGCAGGGGAAGACAAGACCCTGCCTCTCTCAGAGTTTGGGGGGATGGGAAAATCAAAACATAACCCAAAAAAAGGTGGTTTTGTGAGTTGGGTTTTTAACACAGCAATTGGCACATCCGGGGAGGGATTGTGATTTCAAGCTATTGGTGAAAACCTGCAGTACCATCAGTGAAAGCTGAGACCCACCTTCCAAAAGCCATTGGGGACTGAAGGAGCTTTTCCTTCCTCTCTTGCTCCTCCGTTTCCTCACCAGCCCGTCATCACCCTCCTCCCCAGTGCTGGTCCTGTTCCCTTTGGCATCTGGCAGTCTTTTCTTCCTCTTGGCAATGGCTTGGCTCAGAAGACACCCCCTTGCCTATCACTGATGGGGAGCCCCCCAAGAGCAGTGTCACCCTAAAAGGTGGCCCTGAACAGCATGGGCCATTTTGGATGCCACAGCTCCATGCCAACAGGATTCTGGTCCCTGTCCTCCTTGGGACAACTTTCTGGCTCCAGCTTCCCTCCCCATGGAGGGACATGGACCAGGCGGGGCAGTGGGGACCATGGTGGGAATAGGTCCCATCGTGTCCCCGTCACCCTGCCATGGGGCTCAGTACCCCAATGTAAAGGAGCTGTTGGAGGTCTCGGTGTAGAAACAGCTGCTGTGGGATGTACTGGTGAGGCTGTAGGCAAAATAGGCCACAGCTGAGCCCAGCGTCAAGCCTGTCATGTAGGACACGGTCATGGTGTTCCCTGTGGGAAGGGACACAGGGTGTCAGGGTGCTCTGGACACCCCACATGGGATTCCCAAGAGGGCTCGGTCTTACCTGCCAGCTCCCGCTGCTCCGGGCTCACTTTGCCAGCAGCCAGGATCATGGGAACGCTGCCGAAGTAGCCATTGGTGATGCCCATCAGGAGGGAGAAGATGCAGGGCCAGGCAGGGTGGCCAAAGGTGGGCTTTCCATTGGGGTAGACACACATGATGAAGAGGGGGATGAAGACCACGCGGAGGCAGGAATAGACGAGGAGGTGGGTTCCTCTCCAGTCATAGGGCAGGGCAGCCAGGATCTGCAGCAAGGGACAGAGACCATGGGGATGGTGAGCAGGCTGGGGAGGGCAACGTGGTGCCCAAAATGGGGCAGCATGGGGTGGAAATGACCCTTGGTGGAGCCAAGCGGCGTTGGAAGAGGACACAACAAGAGGAGCCCATTGCATTGGTGTTGGCCTCTCTCCTACCTTGCCCACGAAGTCGGAGAGGTTGAAGATGGCCATGATGAGGATGGGGAGCCATTCCCCCAGCGTGCAGTTGTGGATCTCCGACTCCAGCCCGGGAAAGAGGCACAGTGTGATGAAGTAGGTCATGGCGATGGACAGCATGTAGGCCCAGATGAGGCGGGACACGACGTAGCGGTAGAGCAGCATGTCTGGCAGGGATGGGCAGCACAGCTCAGCCAAAACCTGCACTTTTCCTCCTTTGCAGAGCCTCAGAGGGGTCTTGCCTGAACCCCAAGCAGTTGGTAGCTCTCTAACCTCATCCAAAGATGAGATTACCCCATGGGTTTGGGCATCGAGAATGGGATGACCGTTCCCCAACTCTCTGCACCACCAATTGCTCATTCTCCCCTGCAAAATACTGTAAACCCACCCCATTGGCACTGCTTGCCCCCAAACCCATCACCCACCTCTGAAGCTGGGCCAGCTCCTCTTGATTTTGGGCTGAGGGACATCGAAGCGCATGTAGGTGCCGCTTCCAGCCAGCTCAGCCTCATGGCCCGGGCTGCCCCGAGGGGGACTGGGCTGCCCCCGCTGCCTGTTCTCCTGGATGGGGGGAGAGGGGACACCAGTGCTGAGCTCCAACGGGACCCCGGGGGCCAGCGGGGGAGCCCACTGTTGGCTTACGAAGCGGATGTCCTCCGCGGTGACATCGTGGTGGACGCGGTAGCCCGTGCCGTGGTCACCGGCGCCTCTTGCCTCGGGGAGACCCTTGCGGGAGCAGGAGGTGTAGTAGCGGACGAAGCGGGTGCGCTTGACGAGGAGGTGGAGGATGAAGCACGTCAGCTCCATGCCGATGGAGATGAAGAAGAAGATGACCGTGTTCTCCTTCTCGTCTGACAGCAGCAGCTTGGTGAAGATGCGGCTGAGCGAGATGATGACCCCGGCGGTGCCTGGTGGCAGGGGAGAGCCGTGGGCTCAGGGACACCCATCAGCTCCCTCCTGCATGCGTGTGATGCTCTATGTGTGGGATAGCCACCAGTGGTGATATGGTGAGCTCGGTGTGGCAGTGCCAATGATTTAAGCACCGTTAAACACCTCAGTTTGCTGTGGGGGACCCTGATCTGTTGGCAACCATGCTTGGGCTGTGCTGGGGACAGTGGGTTTGAGTCACTGGGGCAGCAGGAGGGTCCCCCCCAAAGCAATCCCAAATGGATGTGGACATGGGATACTTACTCTCTCCCGTCATCACCCCCTGCGTGTAGCGCTTGGGCAGCAGCCCCGTGTAGCCGTAGAAGCTGGATTGCTGCACTTCAGGAGAGATGCACAGAGAGGACAAGGAGGGTTTATTGCAGCAGCCGAAAGGCCAGGGAGAGGGAAGAAACCCATGTGCTAACCACCTGAGAGCTGCCTCCTTCCCAAAGCATCCTTGCCCCAGAGAAGGGGGCTTTTTGCCCGCCCTTGAATGCCCCACCAGGAGCAGGGCCTTGGGAAGCCACCATAGTGGCCCAAATGGTTTCAAAGCCATCGTAGTGGCCGGGATCAGTGTTGGGAACCAGTGCAGAGTTTGGTGCTGGTGGCCCTGGACAGAGGTGGAGGGGATGGAGCAGGGACTTGAGTATCATCTTACAGTGATAGTGATCACAGTGTCCCAGGGTACCATGGCTCTTGGGGATGGGGCTGCTCTCCCACCGCTATCTGAAGGACACCACCAGTGTCCCACATACCTGTGCAGCCAAAGGCCACCACCCCGACAGCCACCAGGTTGATGGCATAGGCTTGCCTGCGGCTGAAGAGCTCCAGCCACACGTCGCAGATGCTGACAAAGAGCAGTGGCCCCAGGGCGAAGAGATAGCCTGCGGGTGGGAGATGGAGGTGAGGGATGGGAGGCACAGCGTGGGGCTGTGCCGAGGGGCACAGGGACCCCCCACTCACCCACAGAGATCCGGGTGTGCAAGCTCAGCAGCTCCACCAGTGCGTTGTTGAGGATGACGGCCACCAAGGCCACCAGGATGTAGGTGAGGCTCATGTCGAAGACGATGGAGGTCCCTGTGGAGAGGCAGATGATGGGGAACGGATGGGTCCGGCTCCTGTGGAAGCAGCGCCAAGTTATTCCCAGTTTTGGGGTGCTGGGGAAGTGCTCCTGGAGACCTACCTGGGTATTTATGGTGTAGGTAGTCCACGTCGGTGATAAAGCTGTTGTACGGCAGGAGAAATCCCACCCCGGCCAGCAGCATGGCAAAGTAAATCCCGTGGTATCGATCCTGCGGCTCGGGATCCTCAGAAACTGCCCCAGAAAGGGAAAGAAAGAGGAAAAGAAGAGACGTGACAGCGGCACTGCTGCCCCCCCCCAGGACCTCCAGCAGAGCCCAGCCTTGACGGTGCTGTCACATCCACAGAGCAGCATCGCACAAAGAAACGGGCCCAGGACAGGGAAACTCCTTCCCTAAATGAATGTATTTCACATGGGCACAAACAGGTTGCCAAAAAAAAAATGCCCGTTTAGGTCATTTTGTGCATTTTGGGCCATTTGTGGCTATTCAACCCATCCCAGGAGGCTCCTAAATGGATGGGAATGCAGCAAGGAACCCATCTCCTGGCTGTGCCTGCCCTCACCCGGCTCCATGAAGGTGAGGACGCCCTTGGCCTGGCTGCCCCGCTGCAGCTCGTCCTCCTCCAGCTGGTAGCTGTCAAAGCTGAAGCTCATCACCACGTTCCCCTCCGGCGTTCCCGCTGGGCTCAGCTCCTTCAAGCGCTCGGATCCCACTGAGCCCATCATGGGCAACCTGAGGGGGAGAGCGGTGACAAGGGATGGGTGACCCTGAGCCTTCACCACCCCGCTGGACCGCTGCAGATCCTGTGGGCTTCATCCACCTGGAAAGATGCTTTCCCTAAGGAAAAGGGAGGTCTTGGACCCACTGGGCAGGGATTTGAAAGGTGAGTGAAGAGATCCACCGGGATGCTCCCAGTGCCAAACACTGGTGCCATTTCCAAAAGCAATGAGAGAAATTAATGGGGGAAAAGCATTCCTGGAGGGTGGATGCTGAGGAAGATCCTCGGGACGTTCTTGCTCCGTGCAAGCAGCACACGCTTCCTCTGGTTTATGCCCCTTTTCTGCTGCCTGGGGCTGGGGCAGAGACATTTGCCTCAGCAAATGCATTTCTGCAGCCTTTCCAGGGAGAAAAGATGGGATGGGACCTTTCTTGTAAGGTGAATATTCCATATCTTCTCCAAGGGACCATGGCACAGCAAGGAGACAGCTGCCAGGGAGACCACAGGAACCTGAGAGGATCCACATCAAACACAGCCCA